>NC_081360.1:3682693-4287059 GCF_030684315.1 Stegostoma tigrinum
ATAGACCAGTGAGCCTTACCTCAGTTGTTGGTAAAGTATTGGAAAAGGTTATAAGGGATAGGATTTATAATCATCTAGAAAAGAATAAATTGATTAGGGATAGTCAGCATGGCTTTGTGAAGGGAAGGTCGTGCCTCACAAACCTTATTGAGTTCTTTGAGAAGGTGACCAAACAGGTAGATGAGAGTAAACCGGTTGATGTGGTGTATATGGATTTCAGCAAGGCGTTCGATAAGGTTCCCCACAGTAGGCTATTGTACAAAATGCGGAGGAATGGAATTGTGGGAGATATAGCAGTTTGGATCGGAAATTGGCTTGCTAAAAGAAGACAGAGGGTGGTACTTGATGGGAAACATTCATCCTGGCTACCAGCTACTATTGGTGTACTGCAAGGGTCGGTGTTGGGTCCCCTGCTGTTTGTCATTTCTATAAATGACCTGGATGAGGGCGTAGAAGGATGGGTTAGTAAATTTGCAGATGACACTAAGGTCGGTGGAGTTGTGGATAGTGACGAAGGATGCTGTAGGTTGCAGAGAGACATAGATAAGCTGCAGAGCTGGGCTGAGAGGTGGCAAATGGAGTTTAATGCAGACAAGTATGAGGTGATGCACTTTGGTAGGAGTAACCGGAAGGCAAAGTACTGGGCTAATGGTAAGATTCTTAGTAGTGTAGATGAGCAGAGACATCTCGGTGTCCATGTACACAGATCCTTGAAAGTTGCCATCCAGGTTGACAGGGCTGTTAAGAAGGCATACAGTGTTTTAGCTTTTATTAATAGAGGGTTCGAGTTCCAGAACCAAGAGGTTATGGTGAAGCTGTACAAAACTCTGGTGCGGCCGCACTTGGAGTATTGTGTACAGTTCTGGTCATCGCATTATAAGAAGGATGTGGAAGCTTTGGAAAGGGTGCAGAGGAGATTTACTAGGATGTTGCCTGGTATAGACGGAAGGTCTTACAAGGAAAGGCTGAGGGACTTGAGGCTGTTTTCATTAGAGAGAAGAAGGTTGAGAGGTGACTTAATTGAAACATATAAAATAATCAGAGGGTTAGATAGGGTGGATCGGGAGAGCCTTTTTCCTGGGATGGTGACAGTGAGCACGAGGGGGCATAGCTTTAAATTGAGGGGTGAAAGATATAGAACAGATGTCAGAGGTAGTTTCTTTACTCAGAGAGTAGTAAGGGAATGGAACACTTTGCCTGCAATGGTAGTAGATTCACCAACTTTAGGTACATTTAAGTCATCATTGGATAAGCATATGGACGTACATGGAATAGTGTAGGTTAGATGGGCTTGACATCGGTATGACATGTCGGCACAACATCGAGGGCCGAAGGGCCTGTACTGTGCTGTTATGTTCTATGTTCTTGTTCCCCTACGGGCTTCTTGAATGTGTGCCATTGCCTGTCCAATGTCATCCCTTTAAGTAACTCTCCACAATTCCTCAAGGCCAACTCACACCTTATATCATCGGAGTTTCCTTCATTAAGATTCTGCATCGTAGTCTCTGAATCCACGACCTCACTCTCCATCTTGATGAAAATTTCTATGGTGTTATGGTCGCAGTTCCCCAAGGGGCCCCGTGCCAGCTAGATTAGCAATGATTCCCTTCTCATTACAAAATACCCAGTCTAAGTTGACCTGCTCTCTAGTTAGTCCCCCAACATATTTGTCAAGAAAAGCATACCGTATAAGTCGAGGAGTTCCTCCTTTATGGAATTGTGGCTAATTTGATTGCCCAGCTGATGTGCAGAATAAAATTACCCATGATCACCGATATTCCCTTTTCACATACATCTCTAATTTCCTGTTTAATGCCATTTCCAACATCACTACTGCAGTTTGGTCAGAGGTCAGTGCAGGTAGGCAGTGGTGTGGATTGTCTGTCTTCTCTCCCACATATCCACTCTTCCCAAAAAATAAAAACAAGCCTGCCATATCCCTCTATTTCCTCCTATTTATGTTCCCATCTCGGTGCCTCTTAAATGTCTTCAACATACTTGCTTCCACCATCTCTTTTGGTCGTGCATTCCAGGCTGGCACTATTCTCTGTGTGGAAAAACTTCCCTTGCACATCTTAAACTTTCCCCCTCTGATCTTGCATTTGTGTCACCTTGTAGTTGAAACTTCAACCCTGGGAAAAAGCCTCTGTCTATGCACCCTATCTATGTTTCTCAATTTTGTAGATCTCTATCAGTCCTCTTCTCAGCTGCTGTCTTTCCGGTGAAAACAATCCTAGACTTTTTAACCTTTCCTCATAATGAATGCCATGGAGACCAGAAAACATCCTGATGAACCTTCTCTGTACTCTTTCCAAAGCTTCCACATCCTTCTGGTAGTGTGGTGACCGAAACTGCATGCAACTTGGACTGAGAAGTAGCAGATGGAGTTTAACTCTGAAAAGTGTGAGGTGATTCATTTTGGAAGGACAGAATTGAAAGCATAATGCAGGGTTAATGGAAAGATTCTTGGCAGTGTGGAGGAGCAGTGGGATCTTGGGGTTCATGTTCACAGTTCCCTGAAAGCTGCCACCCATGTGGACATAGTTGTTAAGAAGGTGTACGGTGTGTTGGCTTTCATTAATAGAGGGATTGAGTCCAAGAGCAGTGAAGCTACGCTCCAGCTGTACAAATCTCCGGTTCAGCCACATCTGGAGTATTATGTCCAGTTCTGGTCGCCTCATTACAGGAAAGGTGTGGAGGCATTGGAAAAGGCGCAGAGGCGATTTACCAGGATGTTGCCTGGAATGGAGGGAAGGTCTTATGAGGAAAGGTTGAGAGAGATAGGGCTTTTCATTTTAGAATGACAAAGGATGAGAGGTGGCTTGATAGAGGTGTACAAAATGATCAGTAGTATAGGTAGGATGGACAGCCAGAGACATTTTCCTAGGTTGGAGGTAGCTATTATGACGGGGAATAGTTTTAATGTAAGTGGAGATAGATACGGGGAGACGTCAGAGTTAGTTTCTTTACTCAGACAGTGGTAGGGGCGTGGAATGCATTGTTGGAGAGGGTAGTGGAGTCGGCCTCATTAGGGGCATTTAAGTAGCTATTAGATAGGCATATGGATGATATTATAAGGTAGGGATGGAAGTTAGATAGACCGTAGGATTAGGGTAAAAGTTCAGCAGAACTTCGTGGGCCGAAGGGCCGGTATTGTGCTGTACTGTTCTGTGTTCTATGTTCTAATACTCCAAATGTGGCCTAACAAGGGTTTCATATAGTTGCACCATGTTTTGTCAACTCTTGTACCGCACACCCTGGGTGATGAAAGTAAGCATGCCATGTGCCTTCTCAATCACCTTGGCTACCTGTGTTGCTACTTTTACGGAAATATGAACCTGCATGCCCAGACCTGTCTGAATTTTAATGTTATCAGGAATTCTGCCGTTTACGGCATAATTCACACCTAAATTTGATTCTCCAAAATGCATCACCTTGCATTTGTCTGGATTAAACTCCACCTGTCATTTCTGTGCCCAAGTCACTAATCTATCTATATCCTGTTGAATACTTTCACACCGTTGGTACTATCAACAACTCCACCAATCTTCATGTCATCAGCAAACAAGCTTATCAGACTACCCACATCTTCCTCCAGATCGTTTATATATACTACAAAAAAGGACCTAAGACTGACACCTGTAGAACAACACTAGTTACCAGTCTCCAGTCTGAAAAACATCCTTCTACCACTACCCTCTACCTTCTATGACCAAGCCAGTTTTCTATCTATCTAGCCAGACCACCCTAAATCCCTCATGATTTTAGCTTTAATACCAACATGGGATTTTATCAAATGCCTTACTAAAGTCTACATAAACTACATCCACAGACCTTCCCTCATTGAATTATTTGAAGAGGTAACAAGAATAATAAATGAGATTGGTGGAATGTGACCTTCCCTGGACAAAACCATGCTGCCTGTCACTAATTAGTCCATATTCTTCCAAATGAGCATATATCTTATCCCTCAGTATCTTCTCTAAGAGTTTCCCTACCACAGATGTCAAGGTCACTAGCATATAGTTTCCTGGATTATCCCCGCATCCTTTCTTAAACAAGGGAATAACATTCGCTAATCTCCAGTCCTCTGGAACTTCACCTGTGGTCAACAAGGATGTGAAGATATCTTCTGATGCCCTAATTATTTCCTCCCTTGCCTCTCTGAGCAATATGGGGTAGATCCCATCTGGCCTTGGGGACTTGTTTGTCATAATGCAATTTACAGGACCCAAAACGTCCTCTTTCAATATGCTACATTCTGTAGAGTACTTACACTCTTATCCCTGACTTCAACATTGGTCATGTCCTTCTCCTTGGTGAAAGTGCTCATTCAGGATCTCCACCATTTCCTGTGGCTCTGGGTATAACTTCCCTCCTTTGTCCGTGAGTAGGCTTATTCTTTCCCTTGTTAACTTCTTTCTCCTAACATAAGCATAAAAAGTCTTGGGATTCTCCTTGACACTGTTTAATAAAGACATTTCGTGGCCCCTTTTTGCCTTCCTAATTGCTCATTTAAGTTCCTTCCTAATTTCTCTGTACTCCTCCAGGGCTGAATCCTGCCATTCCTATCCTTGTGGCTCTAAGTGTTCTGAGAAATTCACAATGTTGATTAGATGACCTTGGACTATGTGTTCAGTTCTGTGTACTCTGGCTGGGTACTTCCACAGAACCCATTATAAAACAGTGAACATAACATCCTGCTGTGGAACAACAACCTGTATCGGCCTGAGTCTAGTGCAGAGCAGATTTACCTAAATACTAATTTACCTTTGGAGGTAAACGAACGAAATAAGTTAAGCGCATAAAAAAAAGGTGCATTATAACACAGTAAGAGGCCACTTGGCCCATCGAGTCCAAACTGGCTCTTAGTTCCACAGTCCCATATGTCTCAGTCCCTTTATGTCCCCAGAATCCTGCAAGTTTATTTCCCTCAGATCCTGATATAATTTTGTTCATCATTAATTATCTCTACTTGTACCAACCCATTAGGCAGCATGTTCTACATACTTCCAATCAATACAGTTAACAGAAACACTCGTTTGCCTACCAATTTCTCAAAACCTTAAATCTAACCTTTATCCTTGTGCCATCACCTATTGGACACATTTCTGTTTATGCCCCTTAGGTCACCCTGCAGCCACTGACTTTCAACTGATCACAATCCAAGTTTGTCCAACCTCTCTTAATCCACTCAATCCAGGCTACATCTTGGTAAAGATAATAAAATGTGAGGCTGGATGAACACAGCAGGCCAAGCAGCATCTCAGGAGCTTTTGAGCTCCTGAGATGCTGCTTGGCCTGCTGTGTTCATCCAGCCTCACATTTTATTATCTTGGAATCGCCAGCATCTGCAGTTCCCATTATCTCTGATACATCTTGGTAAACCTCTCTTTCACCCTCTCCAAAGGCTCCGCATCCTTCCTACAATGCGGTAATCAAAACTACATGCAGTACTCCAAAGGTGGCCTGACTCCAATTTTATGTTCAGTCATCTGACAGAAAAAGGCAAGCACGCCATGCACCACCATTACCACTTTATGTACTTGTGTTCCCACTTTAAGGGAATGATGAACTTGCACCCACAGATCCCCCTGTTTACTAAGACTGTTAAGGGCCTTTCCATTTACTGCAAACATTGCAATTGGCCTTCCAAAATGCATTATCTCATATTTATCTGAATTCAATTTCAACCGCAATTTCTCTGCACAGCTTTCCAACTGATCTCTATCCTGCTGTATCCTATGACAACATTCTTCAAGATTCACAACTCTGCCAATTTTAGTATCCTCTGCAAACTTGCGAATCAAACCTTCCACATTTTCATGCTAATCATTTTTATATACACTAAATATTTATAAAAACAAACAGTCCCAGCTCTGATCCTTGTGAAACAACACTTGTCATGGACCTCCAGCCAGAAAATACCCCTCCACAACTGTTGATGATGCAAATATCAGAGGAATCTTGTGTTCAGAGGCATTGTGGGCAAGGTCCCTCTCTGGCTTCCCCAAGTCAAATACAATGTTTTTTATACATTTCACATTACAATAATTGCATACAACATTGGTTTCATTGTTGACCATGTTTCCCTAATCTATATATCCAATACTGAAACACACGGTCAATGATGGACAACTCCATGGACAGCCCAATATCCTTCCATAATTTTACTGATGTTTACCAGGTACCTCCTTAGTAAACATTTTCTGCACCCTCTCCAAAGCCTCCTCATCCTTCCTATAATGTGGTGACCAGAATTGAACACAATTCCCAAAGTTCAACTAACCAAAGTCTTATCAGCTGCAACATGACATCATGACTCTTGTACTTGATTCCCTGACCAATAAAGACAAACATATCACATGCTTTCTTCATTAACTATCTACTTGCATGGCCACTTTCAGGGAGCTATGTATTTGAACCCCAAGATCTTTCTGTACATCAATGCTGTCCAGGGTCCTGCCATTAACTGTATGTTTTGTTTTAACATATGATCTCCCAAAGTTCAGCACCTCGAACTTATCTGGATTAAACTCCATCTGCCATTTCTCTTCCCATATCTGAAACTGATCTATATCCTGCTGTGTCCCTTTGACAACCTTCTCCATTATCCACAACTCCACTTATCTTTGTATCATCTGCAAACTTACTAACTCACCATCTACATTTACATCCAAGTCATTCATATATATCACAAGAAGCAGACATCCTAGTATGGATCCCTGCAGCACACCACTAGTCACCAGCCACCAGCTTAAGAAACAACCTTCCAGCACTACCCTCTAACTTCTATGGGCAATCCAATTCTGAATCCACACAGCTAAGTCACCATGGATCCCATGCATCTTAATCTTCTAGATGAGCCTACCATGAGGGACCCTGTTGAAAGCCTTACTAAACTCCACGTAAACAACATCCACTGCCCTACTCTCATCGATGATTTTCGTCACCACCTCAAAGTTCAATCAAGTTAGTAAAACATGGCCTACTCTGCACAAAGCCATGCTGACTGTCACTAATTAGGCCGTGTTTTACTAAATGCGTGTAAATTCTGTCCCGAAGAAATGTCCCCTACAGCTTCCCAACCATCAATGTGAGACTCGCAGATCTTCATTTTCCTGGATTGTCCCTATTTCTCTTCTTGAACAGAAGAACAACATTAGCTACTTCCCAGTCCTCTGGGACCTCTCAAGTGCCTCATTAGGATACAAAGATCTTGGTCATGGCACCAACAATGTCCTCTCTTGCCTTTCTCAATAATGTGGCGAAGGAACCATTGGGCCCTGGTGACTTATCCATCTTAATATTCTTCAAGAGGCCCAACACCTTGTCTTACTTGATCTCAAAATGCATTAACATCCAAACTGCTATAGCATATTAGCATGTTCCACACAAATCTGACTATCCTCCATATCCTTCTCCTGTATGAATACTGACACGAAGTATTTATGTTGGATTTCACTCACATCTTCTGCCTCCAAGCACAAGTTCCCTCCTTTATCCTCGAGTGGTCTTATAAAGTAACTCTAATGTAATGTTACTACAAGTCTGTGACATAGCTGATAGACTGGGAATAGCCCCTCTCTCACTTGAGCCTGAGGGATCAAGCAAACAGTGTCTCTGACTTGCAGTTCCAATTACAACCCATGCCACTTGTATGCTGCAAGTGGGTTTTCAGAGAATCATAGAATCCCCACGGTGTGGAAACAGGCCCTTCAGCCCAACATGTTCTCACCAACACTTGGAGCATCCCAACCAGACCCATCCCCACCCCCATAACCCACCTAAGCTACACACCCCTGAACACTACAAGCAATTTAGCATGACCAATCTACATAACCTGCACATCTTTGAATTGTGGGAGGAAACTGGAGCACCCAGAGGAAACCCACACAGACTCGGGGAAATGTGCAAACTCCACTCAGTTACTGAGGGTGGAAGTAGAACCCAGGTCCCTGGCTCTGTGAGGCAACAATGCTAACCACTGACCCACCGTGCCACAAGGGTTTAATTCTTGAATAAATCTTTACCATCTCTTCTCTAAACACTTTCCATTACTCATTTTCTTTACTTAGCAAGACAGCTTTTATTTGCATCCCATGGATGAAACTCAATCATTTTACAATTTTATCAAGTTATTGAAAGAAACTTGCTCACATTCTTCAAAATGTTAGGGGACATAATCACATTTACATTCTGTGTTTTGTAATCTGTCTGTATTGCTCTTCCCTTGATATTCAGATGTAAGGATTTGTTCAAATTGTCTACATCTGCACTTAATCTTCAATTGTTCATCTCTCTGCAGTCCTTATTAATGCATTTTTGCAACCATATTCTGCCCCCTCCTGACTGTGATGGTTTTTTAGAAGTTCTGTTTATACCATTTATTGCTTTATCTTCCCCTGTAATGAAATGGGCCACTTTTCATTGCCTCCAAACATCCACTCAAGGAATTCAGCTAACCCTTTGAGATGAGTTTGTTGTTTGCATTTCTAATTAATAATTATCTAAAAAGTTTGGAATACTGTACGATTCTTTTACATTTTACTAAATATTAAACTTGGGACCACGGTTTAGTTTGGCATTTCAAAAATGTCCCTTGTTAAAATATTCATATATGTGGAACTGCTAGTTTGAAGAAATCTGATTAATTTTCCCTATGTTTATTCTTAGAGAATTTTATCAAGTATCTCTGTATGAGGAGCACAAGTCTGCCTGTAATCATCTGTGAAGCGCATCTTGAAATTCCTTTTGGTTATCTTATGTCAGCTAAAAGCCCTGAACAGTGTCAACTTTAGTCATGGCCCTCCCCACCTCACCCTGCTCCACTAGGCCCTTGGCTTAAATGCCAAGCAAGCCTATGTAACTTACGTCATATACTCGCTACCTCTGCTGTCGGAGCTACTGGGGATCCTTCAATTCTCATATTTCTGTGTTGTAGCTCTTTGCTACATTATTTGTTCTTACACGCTGGTATTATTAACACAATCAGAACAACGCATTGTATTCCTTCTCGTAAATGGGATATGAAATGGATGCGGAGGAAATATATTTGGGTATTCTGTTCCCATGCCCTAATCTGATTTATCCAGCTTGGTTGTTTTAACTCCTTGCCCAGTTGATCCATATGAGTTTTCATCTCCTTTGTAGGTTCAGACCGTTGAATAACTTTTTCGCCTCCTCACACAATCTTTACCTAGTATGCAGTCACATTTCGAATTGGTGGTAATGCCATTGCCCACGTACTGCAATAGTTCTCAATCTGCATCAGTTTGTTGATGGTGAGATTAATCCCTGCTTGCTTTACTGGCTTATGCAGGGTCTGCCCATTAATAATTTTGTTCTGGGTCGTGTACTTATAGCAACATTATGTTTATTCAAGTTGCAGTTTGATCCTTTCTGGTAATTGGCTGCCTTAGCTACATAATACATTGATCAGCCCAGGATGTACTGCAAGAAAAATCGGTTGATCACTAGCAATATAGAGAGTGTACAGTTATCATAGTTACAAACCACAATCTATAAGACTTCATCTGGTCATTTCAGCTAGACATGACCAGTGATCCCCTCCTTGGTGACACGAAGTCAATTGTCTTTTGGATTGTATTCATGATAATCATGTGAGTGGCAGGGACTTTTAGTGTTATCCATGTCACTTCATGATATCTCCCAGTGTTGTGGAGCTCTTCTAGAGAGTACATGTGACTGTCCCATGTTTTGGGGAAGTGTAACACTACCCCTAATAACATCCCTCCTCAGCAGTATTCTCAGTCGCCAGTACTCTGCTAGCAAGGGTTAAACTCTGTAGGAGTCCCAGGGGAATTTTTGCCCTACTGATGCTCTCAATTGCTTCACCTAATTGGGGACTTGGTGCGTATCCAGTTTCAGCAGATTAGTAATGATCATTGTCAACAACTAGCTGGCGTAGACTGTACACATTTCTGCTATATGCTTTTCCTTAGATGTGTTAGCCAGCCCGACAGTTAGCAAATTGATCTAACATAACCTGGGAGACCTTTCTGCCTAGCTGACTTGTTTTAACCTGATCTTAATAACCATGATCTACAATTCCAGGCATCATTTGCAGACTCTGAACCTACTCATCACTTGTAACTCTATCTGTGTTTGCTGTGTCTATTCCCAAGGTGTAACATGCTCCTGCCATTTCCAATAATCCCCTCCTTTTTCATCTGGAGGCCTTACTCTGACCTAAACTTCCTGCTACCCAACTGTAATCCTAAGAGGTAGGCAACAATTGTTTTGTGATGGTAGAACACTACCTGGGCACTCATATTTCTGTCAGATCAAAACCTGCCTGTGCTTATATTCTGGCAGTAGCATCACACTTTCTGCTGTATCTTCCATGACTGACCCACCCTGGAGATCCTGCTGGCCTTCACTACATTTCAGTTCAGGTGCCAGTTATGCTTTGAGCTTGGGGTCACATTTTCACATATGATGTTGACATTGGTAACACACATCAACTCTGGAGAATCCTGACACCCTATGTAAAGGCCACTGCCATACAGCCTGCTTAAACCATTTACTAATTTCAACATTCCTCCTTTAAGGCTCATACCTACACTAAATCCATAATGATACATGGGTACACAGCTTGTGGGTAACATAGAATACTTTAGGCACATGAAGCATATTGTGAATCCCCTTTCTTCACACACAAACTTCACTGGCCTTTGCCCTAAACCCCTAATTCAGGCTTGGTTCTATGTAATAATTCATAGAGTCTATATTAATTGACCATGTTTCTTTCTTGAATCAACTCTACAAGGCTGGACAGTCAGGGATGTCACAGTAGGCATCATTCCTTCCCATTCCATACTGTGATCATACAAACTTTCACTGCCACTATTCCCAGGGTCATGTCACGTTCGCAATTCACAATTTAAGTTTCCAGTTACAATGTCATACATGCAATCAAATTTCCCTTCCTCTGGCTCTGATGCTTTTGAAGGTCATTGTCTGGTCCTGAATATTTACTACAGTGCACGTATCATCTGTAGTAATTAATCTTACATAGCCATGGTCCCACAAGTTGTGGCAATATTTTCCCTCTGACCTGATCTCCTGGGTTAGGAATGTTGGCTTGGATGTTTCCGTGCTCCCCTTCCTAGTCTTTGATTCTCTGTCTGTCTGCAACTTCCCCTATCAGCTCATGCAGTTGCTTTGCCAGTTCTTTTACAAATTGTTTAACCCTATCCTTACCATTGCACATCTCCGCTCTTCCCCGTACCTTACCCTCTGGCAGATGCATATCCAATCTGGTCACTAATTCAAAGGGAGTCAACCCCTCCCCTTTGTTGGGGTTGACCTCAATCTCATTAAAATGGCAGGGAGTAATCTAGCCCTTATCTGCCCTGTCTCTTTCAGGGTCCGGTTCATTTGTTCTACCATACCTGAACTTTGGGGATGGTATGGGAGATGAAATCTTTGTTCCATACTTAACAGGGCACATACTCGTTTAATTACTTTCCCTGTAGACTGTGTCCTTAGATCAGAATCTTCAGGGAAATGCTTTCACCCACTGAGTAAAGCTGAGGTGGACTGGCCACACTAAATTACCTTCAGTGTCCAGGGACGTGCAGATTAAGTAGGTGAGCCATGGGAAATGCAGGGTTGCAGGGAGGGGATGGGGGATGGGTCTGAATGGGATACTATTCAGAAAGTCATGTGGACTGCCAAACTGTAGGGATTCTATGGTCTATGACCTAAGAGTGATGATACGGTGGCTCAGTGGTTAGCACTGCTGCTTCAAAGCACCAAGGACCTGTGTTCAATTTCAGCCTCTGGTAACTATTTGTGTGGAGTTTGTACATTCTGTGTTTGCATGTTTTTCCCCCGGGTGCTCCTGTTTCCTCCCACAGTCCAAAGATCTGCAGGTTAGGTGGATTCACCATGGGAAATGCAGGCGATAGGGTAGGCCGGGATGTTCTTCAGAGGAGTGATTTAGACTTGATGTGCTGAATGACCTGCTTCCCCATCGTAGGGATTCCATAATCTATCATCTATGATCTAAGAAAAGACTGGATCAACTGGGTTTGGTCTCACTGGAATTTAGAAGAATAACAGGGCTCTCATTGAAACATATAAAATCATAGCTGAAATAGGCATGCTGAATGTGAGAAGAATGGTCCTAACTTTGGGAAGTATAACACTGGGAGTCACATTCGAAGAATCAGGGGTAAGCCATTCAACTGGGATGAGGAAGAATTTCTTCAGTCAGTTCTAAACCTGTGGAATTCTCTCCCACAGGAAGCTGCTGGGGCCAGTTAAGTAGATATATTCACGAGGGAGCTGGATGTGGCCCTTATGGCTAAAGGGAACAAGGGGTACGGGGAAGAGGGCGGGAACGGGATACTGAGATGGCATGATCAGCCGTAATCATATTGAGTGGTGGTGTCGGCTCAAAGGGTCAAATGGCCAACTCCTGCACCTATTTTCTGTTTTTATCTATTAAATTCAATCAGTATTTATTTTTCTGAGATTGGGGTAGGGGGTCCCATAAAATCCATCAGCAATTGTTCCCATCGTCGTCTGGGTCTTGGCTGGTGACTCCATTTTATCTTGATGGCTTTCCCTGGCTCGCACTGTGTGCAGACTACACATCTTTGACAACATTTTATTACATTGCTCTCTATTCCAGATCAACACCAGCAGTGGGTCATCTCATATCGTATTTTGTCCCATCTGATATGGGCCAGACTATGATATGTTTTTAATAATGTTTGTCTTATAGAATGTGGTGCCAATGCCTGATCCTGCATCTTCTAGACTCTATCTTGCCCTCTTATTGGCCCACCCTTATCCCATTTCTGTTTTACCTGTGTGGGGCTGTTTCTGGGAGTGTCCTTAAACTCATCTCTCTTGTTTCGATCACTACTGCCACTGCCACTTCTTTAAATGCCTTCACTGTTTCAGTAAGTGTGTTAGCTGACTCATCTGCAAACTTGCTGCCCCACTGTTGTTGTGTTTCTATTTTGCTATGAGCATTCATCTTAATTACTGCTGGTTCTCAAGGGAAGTTAGCTACTTCCACGCACTCTTTAACCTGTTCTTCGTGCTATATGGGACCCCAGGCAAGGTGATGTACCCTCACAGAAATCAGTTCAACATACGGTCATGAACAATACCAAAGGCATATCAACTGTCTCTATATGTGTTGATTCTCTAGGCCCTGGCCCTGAAATATGTTGATTTCAGTGTTTCTGTCAGAGCTTTCAATTTTACTATTTGGGCTGAGTGCCTCCCAGGACTCTGCTGTCCTGCTATCAAATTTCCCTCTACATCTACCACTGCCCAAAGAGGGTGTTCCCTCAGAGTATTTCCTTGATACATCTACAAATAGCTCCAACACTCTGTCTCCTTCTAATGGTTCCTCAGCAATCCGAACAGTCACTCCATCACCAACTTCACACACACTCTCCTGTTCATCTCCTTCACTTGCCATCAGTCCTGCCATGTTTACTAAACTATCCCTGACCACTTGTTCATGTTTATCAGCAAGGAGTAACATAGATTCCCATCTGGGTCTACAGTTACCTGATTCTGCCGTAATTTTCCTGGCTGTAACTGAGTCACCGGACTATGGGGTATGGACAAGATGACTTGTCTCATCAGGATTTTGGGATCAGACAGATCATGGAGAGGGAAAGGAGCAGTTACCAGGGGAAGATATTTAACTGGGGAAAAGGAAACTATGACGCTATCAGACAGGAGTTGGGAAGTACAGATTGGGAGCAATTGTTCCACAGAAAGGGCACAACAGACATGTGAAGACTGTTTAAGGAGCAGTTGTTGCGAGCGATGCCTAAATTTGTTCTTCTGAGACAGGTAAGAAGGGGTAAGATTAAGGAGCCTTGGATGACGGGAACTGAGGTGCTTCTCGTCAAAAAGAAAAAGGCAGCTTACGTAAGGTGGAGGAAGCAAGGGTCTAGCACAGCTTTAGAGGATGACAGGCTTGCTTGAAAGGAGCTCAAAAGTGGACTGAGGGCCAGGATGGGGCACAAAAAAGGTTGGCAAGAAGGATTAGGGAGAACCTGAAGGCATTTTACTCATACGTGAGGAATAAGAGAATAATCAGGGAGAAGGTAGGGCTGATCAGGGATAATGTAGGGAACTTGTGCGTGGAGTCTGAGCAGATGGGGAAAGCCCTAAATGAGTTTGTTGCTTCGGTTTTCACTGAGGAAAGGGACCTTGTTGTGAATGAGAACTTTGAGGAGCAGGGAAACAGGCTTGAACAGATTGAGATTGAGGAAGTTGATGTACTGGAAATGTTGGCAAACATTAAGACTGGTAAGTCCCCAGGGCCAGACCAGATTTATCCTAGGTTGCTCTGGGAAGTGAGAAAGGAGGTTGCTAAGCCGCTGGCGAAGATCTTTGCTTCCTCAGTCTCCACGGGAGTCGTACTGGAAGATTGGAAGGTGGCAAAAGTTGTTCCTCTTTTCAAGAAAGGGAATAGGGAAATCCCTGGAAATTATAGACCAGTCAGTCTTATGTCTGTGATAATGGGAACTGCAGATGCTGAAGAATCCAAGATAACAAAGTGTGGAGCTGGATGAACACAGCAGGCCAAGCAGCATCTCAGGAGCACAAAAGCTGACGTTTCGGGCCTAGACCATTCATCAGAGAGCATCTGATGAAGGGTCTAGGCCCGAGACGTCAGATTTTGTGCTCCTGAGATGCTGCTTGGCCTGCTGTGTTCATCCAGCTTCACACTTTGTAGTCTTACGTCTGTGGTCAGCAAGGTTTTGGAAAGAATTCTGCAGGATAGGATTTATGACTATTTGGAAAAGCATAGCGTGATTAAAGGGAGTCAGCATGGCTTTGTGAGGGGCAGGTCATGCCACACAAATCTTACTGAGTTCTTTGAGAAAGTCATAAGACAGGTTGACGAGGGTCGAGCAGTGGATGTGGTGTACATGGGCTTCATCAAGGCACTTGATAAGGTTCCCCATGACAGGCTCATTAATAAAGTCAGGAGGTATGGGGTGCAGGGTGATTTGGCTGTCTGGATTCAGAATTGGTTGGCTGACAGGAGGCAGAGAGTGGTTGTAGATGGTAAGTATTCTGCCTGGAGGACAGTGCTAAGTGGTGTCCCGCAGGGCTCTGTTCTTGGGCCTCTGCTCTTTGTAGTTTTTATAAATGACTTGGATGAGGAGGTTGAGGCGTGGGTTAGTATGTTTGCTGATGATACAAAGGTTGGACATGCCGTTGATAGTATCGAGGGCTATTGCAGTCTTCAGCGAGACATTGACAGTATGCAGAGCTGGGTTGAGAAATGGCAGATGGAGTTCAACCTGGATAAATGCGAAGTGATGCATTTTGGAAGGTCGAACTTAAATGTTGAATATAGGATTAAAGGCAGGATTCTCGGCAGTGTGGAGGATCAGCGGGATCTTGGTGTTCAAGTGCATAGCTCTCTCAAAGTTGCCACCCAAGTGGATAAGGTTGTTAAGAAAGCATATGGTGTTTTAGCTTTCATTAACAGGGGGGTTGAGTTTAAGAGCCGCGAGGTTATGCTGCAGCTCTACAAAACCTTGGCGAGACCACACTTGGAATATTGTGTCCAGTTCTGGTCGCCCTATTATAGGAAAGATGTGGAGGCTTTCAAGAGGGTGCAAAGGAGGTTTACCAGGATGCTGCCTGGACTGGAGGGCTTGTCTTACGAGGAGAGGTTGACTGAGCTCGGACTTTTCTCTCTGGAGAGAAGGAGGAAGAGAGGTGACCTGTACAAGGTAATGAGAGGCATGGATAGAGTCGATAGCCAGAGACTTTTCCCCAGAGCAGGATTGACTGCCACGAGGGGTCATAGTTTTAAGGTGTTAGGAGGAAGGTATAGAGGATACATCAGAGGGAGGTTCTTCACCCAGAGAGTTGTGAGCGCATGGAATAGTTTGCCAGTGGTAGTGATAGAAGCAGATCATTAGTGACATTTAAGCGACTGCTGGACATGCACATGGACAGTAGTGAGTTGAGGGCAACGTAGGTTAGGTTATTTTATTTTTGGAATAGGATTAATCCACAGCACATCGTGGGCCAATGGGCCTGTACTGTGCTATACTTTTCTATGTTCTATGTTCTACATTCCAGAAAATAAATTGCAATGTTTGCAAAACTAAGGGGATCAAAAGATGTTGCAGAAACTGGATGAGTGCTGTAAAGTCAACAATATTTTTTAATGAAATGGGAATGCTGGAAAGTTGGAAACAAAAATAAAATGCTGGAGAAACCCAAATGGACTGGCAGTAGCTATGAAAAGAAAAACAGTTAATGTTTTGCATCTGATGTGAGTCTTACTCAGAGTGCACGATGTTTCTAAACTGCAAGCTAGGCACTATGTACTGAATGTTGTAATTCTGTTCCCATTTTTTTTCAGAGAAACAATCACCCTAATTGTTTGAAATAACAAGGTGTAGAGCTGGATGAATACAGCAGGCCAGGTAGCATCAGAGGAGCAGGAGGAAAGCTGATGTTTCAGGCCTGGATCCTTCTTGTTTGATTGTGGCACTGAGATTGTGGTAAATGACTCTTTCTTTGTCTCATTGATGTCCTAAGTATAATTTTGTGTCCATTGTCCATCACCAACACTGGAGAGAGTTATGATGCACAGAAATATTCGAATTAAAATGCTGTCTTTTAAAAACAGATAGGTCTTGTCTGAGGTACGGATTCACTGATCCTCAATGACCATGACAGGATATGAACCTGAAGGTGTATTTTTGTGACTAACGCAGTCAGATGTCGTACACCGTGGCTGTCACAATCCTGATTTTCCCCACACTAGTTTCTTGATCATCTGTCACAGGATCTCAATGTACAAACACTTCCTACAGATGAGACAATCAGGACAGACTCATATTCCACACTTTGCATTGGAATGCATTCCTGACAATGGGCTGTCAGGATGGATATCTATTCAGTATTTAGTTTGAGTTAATTGCTAGAACAGATAGAATCACTGGAGGTTTTGGTGTGTCTGCACTTCAAGCAGGCACGTTCTCATGTCGGGAACTGAGCTATGTTATTTGGATTGTTCGTTTAATGAATTTATGTAAATTCCTATAGATTTACTTTTGAATGTTAACTTGATGGCAAGTGATTTACGCAATGGGAGAATGTATTCTTGCAGAGTGGTCCCAAGGAATCTGTGTTTACAGGGAGGCTCACGAGGGAATATGTCAGTGTTTACAGTGGGGCTCTTGGGGAGAATGTGTTAGCGGTTACAGCGGGGCTCCTGGGGTGGTGGGGTTGGGGGAGAATGTGTCAGTGTTTACAGCGGGGCTCCTGGGAGGGCATGTGTCAGTGTTTACAGGCGTGCCCCCGGGGGAATTGTGTTAGTGTTTAGAGTTTGAGGGGAATGAATGCAGGGTTCTGGTTGGCCATCAGCTATTTTCCTGATCTTTAAGCAGTTCAAATCCCTCCCTCACCTGATGCCAGATGCTAGACTTATTTATGTGGATGTGAATGAGGAAACAATAGGCAGATGTTTAAAGGCCAATGAATGTCTATTTATTTTAGGACAGAAAGGTAACTTTAATTCAAAAATTTGGTGATGTGATGGTCTCATGGTATTATCACTGGACTGTTAATCTATATCCCCAAATAATGTTCTGGGAACTGGGGTTTGAATCCTGCCACAGCAGATGGGAGAGTCCGAATTCAATAAAAATGTCTGAAATTGAGAAACTAATGATGGCCACAAATCCATTGTCAATTGTTGGCAAATCCCATTTGCTACATTAAATGTCCTTCAGGGAAGGAAACTGCCATCCTTACTTGGTTTGATATACACGCGACTCCAGACCCACAGTAATGTGGTTGACTCCGAACTGACCTGTCGGCAATAAGTGCTGCTCTAGCTGGTGAAACCCTCATCCCATGAAAGAATAACGAGAAAAGAGTTAACTTAGCAAATGCTAACAAGTTAATAAAATGAAGAGGCAGAAACACAATTGTACTTAAAAATACACAATGAAAATAAATTATCACTTTTAGACAATATTTACTGACACAGAATACAAAAAATGTTTACATTTACAGTCTTAACCCACAGTTAGTGTTTCTCTATCTTATCAGGTTACTGCTGTATTTTGAAAAGCGCATTGTCTCCTATCTTTCTTTGCAGCAGCCTGAGGGTTAGTGAATTATGTAGCTTTAGCAGAATTAGTAAACAGTTTGCAGCCTAGAAGCCATTTTGTTGCTAACTTGCATCGAGAAGCCATCTTGTGCCTGTATCGAAGTTTCTTATTTATTATTACATCTGCCACAAGCTGCCATTAATAGCTAACCTAGGTGTACTACCATTGTTCTACACTCCCTTGGCCTATGCTCAAGCACTTCATTCTATTAAGGTTCAGCATTCTATTGATTATTGTAACAACTCTTTAAATCAGTACATCATCCTGCTGATCATTGAGAGACTAAACCCTTCGACTGCCCCTATATTTGTAATTTCCATCACTGTGCCTGTGTAGCCCAAAATATAAAAGCTGTCTCGGGTACAGTCTGTCGGTTCTGGTCGATTGTTCTTTTGGAGAGGAGGGTGCACATTGGGATTCTAGTGTGAACAATAGTCTCACTCAGCAATTCCCCATTCTCATGCCTGCTGATTGTGTTATATATTTCTCACAGACTCAGTCTAGTTGTCCCTAAGGTAGTAGGAATGCTGGAGAATCTGAGATAAAAAAAAGTGTTGAGCTGGATGAACACAGCAGGCCAAGCAGCATCAGAGGAGCAGTAAGGCTGATGTTTTGGGCCTAGACCCTTCTTCAGAAATGGAGGACGGGTAGGGGGTTTTGAAGTAAATAGGTACCGAGGGGTAGGCGGATAGAAGATGGACAGAGAAGATAGGTGGAGACAAGACAGACCGGTCAAAGAGGCGGGGATGGAGCCAGTAAAGGTATGCGTAGGTGGTGAGGTAGGGAGGGGATAGGTCAGTTCAGGGAGGATGGAGCGATCAAGGGGGCGGAATGAGGTTAGTAGGTTGGAGATGGGGGTGGGGCTTGAGGTGGGACGAAGGGATAGGTGGGAGGAAGGACAGGTTAGGGAGGCGGGGATGAGCTGGGCTGGTTTTGGGATGCAGTAGGGGCAGAGGGGATTTTGAAGCTTGTGAAGTCCACATTGATACCATTGGGCTGCTGGTTTCCCATGCGGAATATGAGTTGCTGCTCCTGCAACTTTCGGGTGGCATCATTGTGGCATTGCAGGAGGCCCAAGCTGGACTTGTTTGCAAAATGGGAGGGGGAGTTGAAATAGTCCACAACTGGGAGGTGTAGTTGTTTAGTGTGAACCAAGCATAGATGTTTTGCAAAGCGGTCCCCAAGCCTCCGCTTGGTTTCTCTGATGTAGAGGAAGACACAATGGGAACAGCAGATGCAGTATACCACATCAACAGATGCGCAAGTGAACATCTGTTTGACGTGGAAAGTCTTCTTGGGGCCTGGTATGGGGATGAGGGGGAGGGGGGAAGTGTGGGGGCAGGTGTAGCACTTCCTGCACTTACAGGGAAAAGTGCTGGGTGTGGTTGGGCTGGAGGGGAGTGTGGAGCGGACAAGGGAGTCACAGAGAGAGTGGTCCCTCTGGAAGGCAGATTACGCTGGGTCAGATTGCAGATGGCGAATGTGTCGGAGGATGATACGTTGGATCCGGAGGCTGGTCAGGTGGTACATGAGAACGAGGGAGATTCTGTTTTGGCTTTTATTACAGGGACGGCGTGAGAGGGATGAGTTGTGGGATTTGTGGGAGACAGAGTCAAGGCAGAAGTTGCAGTCCATGAAAAACAAGGTCATCTGTTCTGTACAAGAGTCAAATGCCTCATCCTGAGAGCAGATGTGGTGGAGGAAAAGGAATTGGGAATAGGGGATGGCATTTTTGCAGAAAGGTGGGTGGGAGGAGGTGTATTGTAGGTAGTTGTGGGAGTCGGTGGGCTTGAAATGGATATCAGCTTCTAGGTGGTTGTTGAAGTTGGAGACAGAAAGGTCCAGGATGGAGAAAGAGATATTAGAGATGGCCCAAGTAAACTTAAAGTTGGGGTGGAAGGTGTTGGTGGAGTGGATGAACTGTTCAAGCTCCTCCCATCTACCTTCCTGCAGAAATTCCCAATTCCTTCGCCTCCGCCACATCTGCTCCCAGGATGAGGCATTCCACTCCCATACATCTCAGATGTCCTCGTTTCTCCATTCTCAAAGCTCTTCCCTTTGCTTTAAGGCTGTGCGTTCTGGTCCTAGTTTATCCAACCAATGGAAGCATATTCTCAACATCTATTTTGTCCACGCCATTCAGTATTCTGAAAGTTTCCATTAGATTACCCCTCATGCGTCTAAATTCCAATGAGCATAGTCCCAGAGTCCTCAAACATTCCTCATATGTTCAGCTTTCCATTCCTGGAACGATTCTCGTGACCACCCTCTGAACCTGCTCCAGGGCCAGTACATAACCCTTTTGGTGTGAGCCCAAAGCTGCACACACTATTCCAAATGTGGCATGATCAGAGCCTGATAAAGCCTCAGTAGTACATCCTTGCTTTTATGTTGAAGTCCTCTCAAAATAAATGCCAGCATTACATTTGCCTACCTGACTACTGACTCAACCTGCAAGTTTACCTTGAGAGAATCCTGGACTAGAAGTCCCAAGTCTCTTTGCACTTCTGACTTCTGAATTCTCTTCCCATTTAGAAAATAGTCCATGCTTTTATTCTTCTTACCAAAGTGCATGACCACACAATTTCCGATGTTGTACTTCACCTGCCACTTCTTTGCCCACTCTCCTAACCTGTCCAAATCCTTCTGCAGCCTCCCCACCTCAATACTACCTGGCCCTCCACCTTTCTTTGTACTGTCTGCAAACTTAGCCAGAATGCCCACAGTTCCTTCATCTAGATCATTAATGTACAAAGTGAAAAGTTGTGGTCGCAACACTGACCCTTGCAGAACACCAAATGTCACCGGCTGCCATACTGAGAAAGACCCCTATGTCCCCATTCTCTGCTTTCTGCTAGACAGCCAAGCTTCTATCTATGCTAGCACTTTGCCTGTAACATCATGGGCCCTTATTTTACTCAGCAGCCTCCTGTGTGGCACCTTATCAAAGGCCTTCTTGAAGTCCAGGCAGACAACAGCCATTGGCTCTCCTTGGTATACTCTGCTCATTACTTCCTCAAAAGAATTGTAGCAAATTTGTCAGGAACAACCTCCTCTTGATGAAGCCATGGTGACTTTGCCCTATTTTGCTATACACTTCCAAAAATCTCATCCTTTTAGATGAACTCCAAAATCTTACCCATGACTAAGGTTAGGTCATCGGCCTGTAATTTTCTGTCTTTTGCCTTACTCCCCTTTTAAACAGGGGTGTCATGTTAGTGAGTTACCTGTCCTCCGGGAAACCCCTGACTCCAGTAATTCCTGAAAAATCACCACAAAGACTTCCACTATCTCTTCAACTATCTCCTTTTGAAGATGGGGTGCAATCCATCTGGTCCAGGTGATTTATCCACCTTCAGGCCAATCAGTTTTAGTAGCACCTTTTCCTTGGTGACGGCCACCATGCACAGCTCTGCTCCCTGACCCTCTTGAACTTTTGGGATATTATTCATTTCCACCACAGTGAAGATTGACGCAAAGTAATTATACAGTTCCTCAGCCATTTCCTTGTTGCCCGCTATTTTTCCACTGTCATTTTCCAGTGGCCCAATGTCCACTTTTGCCTCTCGTTTGCCCCTTATACAGCTAAAGAAACTTTTATAGTCTTCATTTATATTACTGACTAGCTTACTCACACAAGCTGGTGTGTAGTACATTAACCCACCAGAGACTGTGTGTGAAAATCAGCTGCGTGTCAAGTGGACTGCTAACCCATTATGTCTCTTTAAACAGTAGCTTTAGCAAATCCAAACTCCACTGCTTCACCAAAGAAGTAACTTAGGTCTTTGCCCCAGTTCCTGAACCCCATGAAACCATTTGAGAAATGGCCACTATTCTCAAATTCAAAGGAGGCAGATCAAAGAAAGTTGTTGCCCCATTGCACCTGAGGCTGAGAGGATGGAGAAATGAGCCAGAGTCACAGTTGTCCAGGGAACGCCATGTGATTTCCAGAACAATGTCTTAGCTATTTGGTTATTGTACTAGACTTAGGCAGTTTAAATTCCCAAACCACTGGCGCTGCACCATGCACTATCACCCAGTAATACCCGTTGAGATGGTTATCTGTAAATTCACAACATTAAAATTATGGCAGTGATTCTTAGCTAAACATTGCCCTATCTGATATGAATATCCTGTGACACAACCAGTCGACAGCATTTACAAAATACGTGCTACTCAGGTTTACCAAGTATTCTTTAACATTTAGATGGTCATTTACCCATTGGAGATTTATTGAGAACTTGTTCATTTGGATACAGATTTCTGTAAAGAAGGATTGTGAGTTCTGCTGCATGATTATTTTTCTTAGTTGTGTTTAATGGACAGGCTCGTTTGTGGAATATATATATACCATTTTCTGCTCCGCCTTTCTCCACCCATACACCTTTCTTAACTTTACAAAGCCTGTTAGATTTTGAGCATTTCTCTATTCTGGTGAAACAGCACAGGCCTGAAATATTATCTTTGTTTATGTCCCAGAAATTAGGATCACTTTAAAATACAAATACAAAGATGAGATGGGAAGTTTGAAGGTGTGTGTCTGAAACAGTAAACTGACACTACTGCAACAACCCTGCTTAGAAATTATTGTCCATTTTTCAAAACGAGAAAGCGTGAGCTCAGGTTAGGTTACCATTTTCTGAACCATTTGTTTGGTGCTTTCTTTTTTTTTACAGAGGAGCTATTTTCCAATTCCAAAGAACTAAATATTGATCAGAGTCTGAGGTGAGCAGTTAAAGTGTCTCAATGTGCTCTGAATACTGTTGGCCTTTTAAAATTGGGAAGTTTGATGACTGAACTGAAAGTAAATGACGCTATATCAAAGTGAATGCAGGATCTGGGAGATCTTGGCAGTAGTTGTGCACAAGTCATAGGAAATCTTAGGACAAGGTGAAGACATTTCTTATGGATCAGACTACACTCCAACAAAACATTTCAAGGAGATAGCCTAGACTCTAACTTTTATCTTATTTAGAGTGACAAATGTAAGGTACTGCATTCCAGATGTGATTCAATTGGCCAAGCTACTAGTCTGTAAGCAAAGCACATTATTATCCTTACATCACAGTTAAAAAGCAAACAAAAACAGAACTCCTCTGGGTGATCCGGTTTCCTCCCACAGTCCAAAGATATGCAGATTAGGTGGTTTGGCCATGCTAAATTGCCCACAGTGTTCAGGGATGTGTAAATTTACATGGTTAATACGGGGATGCATCTGGGTGGGATGTACTGAAGGTCAGTGTGGACTTGTTGGACAGAAAGGCCTGTTTCCACACTGTTGGGATTCGATGATAGCTGGAAAATCTTTTGAAACACTTAGCAAAATAATACATGCTTAACTACTATTCATCAACTGTTTCAATATAGCAGTGTTGTCTAGTCTCTCCTTAAACAATTTAGCTAACTCCAATCTGAGTGTTAAGAATGAATTTGCCCAGGCGTACCAAAATACTGAAGTTGACAAATCAATACAAACACAATCTGGGATAAAAGCAAAGCAGTCCAAACATTTTAAGTTACAATAGCTACAAAATACAAAAGTTACAATAATCTTTAATACGAAACATACTGTCTCTAATCCTATTCGGCTCCTTACAATGCAGCCTGAGTATCTTGTAGATTGCAGTTGCTCTCTCTCTGGGAACGCAAAGCTGCTTTCTTTCTCACTCACGCTCTGAGACCATGTTAGAATCCTTAATGTCCAAGAGGAGTCCAAAAGCAGATCCAAGAGAGATGTCTGCAAGCGAAGCCAATTTTTATACCTTTTAGATGTTTTACTATAGTTCTGGGTGATCAGGAAGATAGTTGAAACAGAGTCAATCTTTTAGATGGCATGCTACTATTAGTTTCTTTGTGTAGCAGGACACATTCTGTTTAGTGCATAGATTGGTGGGGGAGGTGTCTGTATATGGTAATCGTTGCCTTTTATATTATGCAAATATCATTAGCATTTGGCTGCTGTGTTTGCACTGTGCCTGGTGTATATGCTTTGTGATTTCAGCGTTTTACTTGGCCAATGTATCCGGCAAGTCTTGTTATATGGCCAAGTTAGAAATCTACCTGTGTTTTTGCAGCCACAGGGGCAGCCACAGCAGCATCCAATAAATGAACTATTGGCAAAGGCAGATTCAGCAAAACAGATTTCCCTCACTCAATGTTTGAATAATACATGAAAAATCCTTCAGGCAAAATTCATAAAGAAGAAATTAATAATACGTTTCTATAAAACACAGCTTACTCTGGGGAATTTCAATTATTTTGTGGTCATGAGAAAATATGTCAAGACACTGGTGAGGCTGTAGAAGCCATTGATTAGAAAGGTATCAGGGATTTGGGAATTAAGTTCTGTTTAGATCATGTCAGGCTGCACTATTTGGAAGAGAGAAAGTACAGGAAATTTGCTAGCGGAGTTCAAACTCTTAAATCGGCGTATTATTTTAGATAGTGAGATCTTGTCACCCAGAAAGCACTGCCAGAAAAGGAAGTGAAAGCAGATTCAATAGCAACTTCCCAAGAACAATGAAATAAGATCAGTTGGCAATCTCCTCCAAAGCTCAGCCCATCATGGGATGGAATCACCCCCTCCTGTGCTGATCAATCTATGATTGTAAGATGGACTGAGTTCACTCTCCTCTCCCCAGAGTTCCATTATCCCACTTGTGGTGACAATATAGTGGGATGTTATTGGGATAACATCCCATTGATTTCTATACTTCTATAAATTAATGTCCTTTATCTGCCTACACACAGGTATGCAGACACTGCCTGCAAACGTCCTGTCCAACTAGAAATTAGGTGTAAAACTTTGTAACTCCTTATCTTCCTACATATCGGCATGCAGACACTGCCTTAAGATTCCTGTCTGAATAGAATTAAGTTAAACTGTGCATATCTGTATCTTCCTGCACGGCGGTATATGGAAACTGTATTAGATTAGATATTAGATTCCCGACAGTGTGGAAACAGGCCCTTCGGCCCAACAGGACCACACCGTTCCTTGAAACATTCCACCCAGACCCATTCCCCTATAACACACACACCCCTGAACACAATGGACAATTTAGCATGGCCAATCCACCTAGCCTGCACATAGAACATAGAACAGAACAGCACAGCACAGAACAGGCCCTTCATCCAACGGTGTTCTGCCGACCATTGATCCTCATGTATGCACCCTCAAATTTCTGTGACCATATGCATGTCCAGCAGTCTCTTAAATGTCCCCAGTGACCTTGCTTCCACAACTGCTGCTGGCGACGCATTCCATGCTCTCACAACTCTCTGTGTAAAGAACCCGCCTCTGACATCCCCTCTATACTTTCCACCAACCAGCTTAAAACTATGACCCCTCGTGTTACCCATTTCTGCCCTGGGAAATAGTCTCTGGCTATCAACTCTATCTATGCCTCTCATTATCTTGTATACCTCAATTAGGTCCCCTCTCCTCCTCCTTTTCTTCAATGAAAAAAGTCCGAGCTCAGTCAACCTCTCTTCATAAGATAAGCCCTCCAGTCCAGGCAGCATCCTGGTAAACCTCCTCTGAACACTCTCCAAAGCATCCACATCTTTCCTATAATAGGGCGACCAGAACTGGACGCAGTATTCCAAATGCGGTATAACCAAAGTTTTATAGAGCTGCAACAAGATCTCACGAGTCTTAACCTCAATCCCCCTGCTAATGAAAGCCAAAACACCATATGCTTTCTTAACAACCCTGTCCACTTGGGTGGCCATTTTAAGGGATCTATGTGTCTGCACACCAAGATCCCTCTGTTCCTCCACACTGCCAAGAATCCTATCCTTAATCCTGCACTCAGCTCTCAAATTCGACCTTCCAAAATGCATCACCTCGCATTTATCCAGGTTGAACTCCGTCTGCCACCTCTCAGCCCATCTCTGCATCCTGTCAATGTCCCGCTACAGCCTACAACAGCCCTCTATACTGTCAACGACACCTCCAGCCTTTGTGTCGTCTGCAAACTTGCTGACCCAAGTTCAATCCCCTCATCCAAGTCATTAATAAAAAGTACAAACAGTAGAGGCCCAAGGACAGAGCCCTGTGGAACACCACTCACCACTGACTTCCAGGCAGAATATTTTCCTTCTAATACCACTCGCTGTCTTCTGTTGGCCAGCCAATTCTGGATCCAGACAGCTAGGTTCCCCTGTATCCCATTCCTCGTGACCTTCTGAATGAGCCTACCATGGGAAACCTTATCAAATGCCTTGCTGAAGTCCATATACACCACATCCACAGCTCGACCCTCATCAACTTTTCTAGTCACATTCTCAAAGAACTCAATAAGGTTTGTGAGGCATGACCTGCCACTCACTAAACCATGTTGACTGCATTTAATCAAGCCATGCTCTTCCAGATGGTCATAAATCCTATCCCTCAGAATCCTTTCTAACACCTTGCAGACGACAGACGTGAGACTTACTGGTCTGTAATTGCCGGGGATTTCCCTATTTCCTTTCTTGAAGAGAGGAATTACATTTGCCTCTCTCCAGTCCTCAGGTACAACTCCAGTGGAGAGTGAGGATGCAAAGATCTTCACAAGTGGCGAAGCAATTGCATTTCTCATTTCCCAAAGCAGCCGAGGACAAATGTGGTCCGGGCCTGGCGACCTGTCAATCTCAATGTTTGACAAAATTTTCAGCACATCAGCTTCCTCTATCTCTCTCCATTCCAGCATGCACACCTGCTCTTCAAAGGTTTCATTTACTACAAAGTTCGTTTCTTTAGTAAAGACAGAAGCAAAAAACTCATTTAGAGCTTCTCCTACCTCCTCAGACCACACACACACACACACATACACACACACACACACACACACACACACACACACACACACACACACACACACACACACACACACACACACACACACACACACACACACACACACACACACACACCCCCTGTGCTATCCCTGATCGGCCCTACTCTTTCTTTGACCATTCT
This sequence comes from Stegostoma tigrinum, assembly GCF_030684315.1. Lineage (NCBI taxonomy): Eukaryota > Metazoa > Chordata > Chondrichthyes > Orectolobiformes > Stegostomatidae > Stegostoma > Stegostoma tigrinum. The sequence continues at coordinate 3,709,817 of NC_081360.1, forward strand.
CTTATTCCTCACATAAGTGTAAAATGCCTTTGTGTTCTCCCTAATCCGTTCAGCCAAGCCTTTCTCGTGCCCCCTCCTGACTCTCCTCAGACCATTTTTGAGCTCCTTCCTCGCCTGCCTGTAATCCTCTACAGCTGAGCTTGACCCTAGCTTCCTCCACCTTATGTAAGCTACCTTCTTCCTTTTGACGAGAAGCTCCACCGCTCTCATCATCCAAGGTTCCTTTATCTTACCTCTTCTTGCCTGTCTCAGAGGGACATATTTATTCATCACTCGCAACAACTGTTCCTTAAACAGTCTCCACATGTCTATAGTGCCTTTACCATGGAACAATTGCTCCCAGTCCATGCTTCCTAACTCATGTCTAATCGCATCATAGTTTCCTCTTCCCCAATTAAATATCCTCCCATTTTGCCTAATCTTCGCCTTCTCCATAGCTACGTAGAATGTGAGGCAGTTATGGTCACTATCACCAAAATGCTCTCCCACAAGATCTGATACCTGCCCCAGCTCGTTTCCAAGCACCAAGTCTAGAATGGCCTCTCCCCTCGTCAGCCTGTCAATGTACTGAGTTAGGAAACCCTCCTGAACACACCTGACAAAAACAGCTCCATTCAAATCTTCTGCTCGAAGGAGGTTCCAATCAATATTGGGAAAGTTAAAGTCACCCATTACAACAACCCTACTACGTCCACACTTTTCCAAAATCTGCTGACCTATGCTTTCGTCAATCTCCCTACTGCTATTGGGGGGCCTGTAGTAAACCCCTAACGAGGTGACTACTCCCTTGCTGTTCCTAATTTCCACCCGTACTGACTCGGTAGGCAGATCTTCCTCAATAATAGAAGCTTCTGTAGCTGTGATACCCTCTCTGATTAGTAGTGCTACACCCCCTCCTCTTTTCCCCCCTCCCTATTCTTTTTAAATCTAAACCCTGGACCATCCAGCAACCATTCCTGCCCATGAGAAACCAATGACTCTGTTATGGCCACAACATCATAGCACAAGGTACTGATCTATGCTCTAAGCTCATCACTTTTATTCCTGATACTCCATGCGTTAAAGCAAACACATTTTAACTGATCCCTTGGTTCCTTCCCAGGAAAATCCTTCCCACTAGCTGGTCTACCTCTTGCTATTGCCTCACCTGCATCAACTCTCACCTCCGGTATACAGCTCAGGTTCCCACCCACCCTGCCATACTAGTTTAAACCCTCCCAAACTACTCGAGCAAACCTTCCACCCAGGACATTGGTCCGCTTCCAGTTCAGATGCAACCCGTCCTTCTTGTATAGGTCCCACCTTCCCCAGAAGGCATCGCAATTATCTACATATCTGAAGCCCTCCCTCCTACACCAGCTGCGCAGCCACGTGTTAAGCTGCGCCCGCTCCCTGTTCCTCGCCATCTCGTGGCACCGGTAGTAAACTAGAGAACACTACTCTGTTCGTCCTGCTTTGCAGCTTCCGTCCTAACTCCCTCAAATCACTTTTTATATCCTCAATCCTTTTTCTGGCTATATCATTAGTGCCAATATGTAACACTATTTCTGGCTGTTCGCCCTCCCCTTTTAGAACCGTATACACCCGATCGGATACGTCCCGGACCCTGGCACCAGGGAGGCAACATACCTTCCAGGAATCCCGATCCTGTCCACAAAATCGCCTGTCGATTCCCCTAACTATCGAGTCCCCTACCACGAGTACTTTTCTATTCTGCACCCTTCCCTTCTTTGCCACAGTGCCAGAGAGCTGACTACTATGGCTTTCCTCTGGTAGGTCATCCCCCCCAGCAGTATCCAAAACGGTATACTTATTGCTGAGGGGAATGTCCACAGTGGATCTCTGCACTGTCTGTCTGTCCCCTTTCCTCGCCCTAACTGTAACCCATCTATCCTTGACCTGAGCCTTAGGAGTGACCAACTCTCGGTAACTCCTCTCAATTACCGCCTCTGCCTCCCGAATGATCCGTAGTTCATCCAGCTCTATTTCCCTAACACGGTTTTCAAGGAGCTGGAGTTGGGTGCACTCCCCACAGATGTAGCCAGCGGAGACACGTGCCATGTCTCCCACCTGCCACATTCTGCAGGAGGAGCAAACAACTGCCCTAGCATCCATACCCCACTTATCTGAACACCCACTCAGTACTAAAGTAGAAAGCTTAGTTCAAGTTGCTATAAAATTAATAACAAACTTATATTTAATAGAGAAAGTTTAGAATGAACCTTACCTTATTAACTCGGTTAGAGAAGGAGGGCGGGTGGGAGACACTACAACTGTAGTGTCTCGGGTTTAGCCGCCTTGCTGATATATCTGGTCAATGCTTTCCTTCCCGGCTGCCCCTCTGGTCCTCATCACTTCCTCCACTGCTCCCGCTCCTTCTGTGAAAGGGAAAACACCGCTGCCTGCTACCGGTAAGTAATTTTTAAAAAACTGTCTTACCTTAGCTGCAGTCTTCTGGGTTCGTCTTACCTCCGCTGCTGCTCGCACTCAAAAAGACTTTGGACTGTGGGAGGAAACTAGAGCACCTGGAGGAAACCCATGCAGACACAGGGAGAATGTGCAAACTCCACACAGACAGTTGCCTGATGCTGGAATCGAACCTGGGTCTCTGGTGCTGTCAGGCTGCAGTGCTGACCACTGAGCCACCATGCTGCCCTGTCTCAAATAAGGTTAAATGAAGAGCATTTGTAAAGGTGTGAGACTTCCGAAGTATGTAACTTCTGTCTCTGACAAAGGGGTCAGGGCGCTGAATTTGTTCCAGCCAGACACATTGGCAACTTGAAATTACAATCTGTCACATTAACAACTTGAATTGCCTCCTGCCATTAGCAGTCACTTCACCAACGATCGATACCATATCCTGATCTTTTATGTTCTTGATGTAATAATTGTTTTGTATCCTGTCTTTGTCTGTTGTAGTAATTGTTCCATGTATCATGTCATTGGGAGATGTAAAACTGTTTTATGTATCATGCACTTAGTAAAGTACAAAAAGCAGGGACTGTCCGCTTTTCGGGAGAATTGCTTCCGAGACTCTGCACTCTGTGCCGGGTTGAGTACAGTGATTCTCCACAGCTTGTACTTGCTTGGTAATAAAGGATTTGTGTTTTTCTAAATGGGTCAGTGTCTTGTTATTTCATAAAATCTGTGAGGGTCTCCAAAAACGAACCTGACATTTGGCGCAATGAGCAGGATTCCAACATGTACAGCAGTCTCACATGGAGGGGTGAATAAGTGATCGTTTGAGTGTCGGTGGAGTGAGACGGAGGGGCCCGCAGGGTATGATTCACCTTGGTCTCTCTCACTAACCTGCCACCTGTGCGACCTCTCGTTCCTGCGTGGCTCTGTCCCGACGGAACCCCGAGACCACTCACAGTCCTGAACACTGCTAAATCCTAACGCCTGGAGGTTCGAGTCCCCAGGTTCGTAAAGAAATCCGGGAGGTTACAATCCCCCGGTGGAACTGGGAAAAGAAATCTGGGAGGTTAGAGTCACCCTGGGGGGTAAGAGTCCTTAGGTTAGATAACTGAAAAAAATCCAGGAAACTAACCTCCCAATGGCCGGGGTTAGAGTCCCTGAGTCAAGTAACTAAAAAAAAGACAAAAAATCCGGGAAGTTCAATTTCCCCCCGGTGCCCGGGGCTGACGTCCCTGGGACAAGTAACTGAAAAAAAATAAAATTCGGGAGATGAGAGTCCCCTGGTGACCGATGTTGAGTCCCTTTTGTGGGCAATTGGGATAAAGGAGGGGGTTAGTATAAGATTGGGAAGGTATAATAAGTGTTCAGACCTAGGTATTGAATAGTTACAGTAACTGCCTGTTTCAACCACCCTGCCTTAGACCGGTCGTTAAGAGGGGAAATCCCCTACGCGAAGGTCAGGACCCTGAAGTGGGTGTTGAGACTAAGGACACTGGTGCAGTATATAGAGACAAGTAAAAAGTGAAAGCACTGGATAAGTCTGGTGTTGGAATCCCTTTACATCGGTTATGCTGAGATGACAACGAAAATGAAGTACAGTTACAGACGTCTGTGGGCATGCTTAAGAGGCACTATGGACGCACCATGAGGGGAGCTGGATAAGTCGGGTGTCGGAACCCCTTTACATCGGTTATGCCGGGATGACAACGAAAATGAAGTACAGTACAGACGTCTGTTGGCATGCTTAAGAGGCAGTATGGACACGCCATGAGGGGAGCACATGGAAAGGGTTAATGTTATTCTGGAGAAAGAGAGCTGAAGAGCTGACTGAAAAATCAAAATTGGCCAGTTGGGTGGATAATGCACGTAGGAAAGCGACCAGTGCCTGTGATAATGAGGGGAAACCAAACACTTGGGAAGTTTTAAAACTGCAGTGACAGGATCATGGGATGAATGAAAGGGAAAGAGTTTAACAAGAAAGGCAGGAGAGAGAACAACGAGACAAAGAATGGGGACTAGACCAGCCAGGCCGCGTTGACAGTAAACAAAACAAAAATCGGAGGTACCTCCTGACATATCTGGCATGCCGATGTTGTTCCAAATTTATGATACAGATGAACAAGACAAGGAAGACTGGGGAAGGCACCCCTCATCCCCATCGGGACCACTACCCCCTCCACAACCCTACCCATCCTTGGCCAACCTACATCTGCAGGCACCCCAACACTGCCATCAGTCCCAGCGAACGCCCATACCCTACCACCGCCACTGTATGCTGACCAAACAAAACCTCCTGTAGAATCTCCGAGCCCTTCAGTAACCAGCCCACACGTATCCCCAGACAAACCCGCAGCTTGTACCAACCCTATCTCATGTTGTTACCAGATCTAAAACTAAACAGACAAACAGGAAACAGAATACAGACCAGACCATTAGTGAACAAAAGGAGGGACGACAGGATTCTTTTTAAAACCCAGGAGAAGTCAGTGGAAACATAAGTCCCGTTTGCAGTTTACTCGACGCCCTAGTACCTGTTTAATGTCTCCTAGCGACTCCACAAGTAGCGAAGAATATGTTAATCCCGACTCAAAAGGCAGAGGATAGTGAATTTGAGGACAGGCTTTGGGAGAGACCCCTGGGTAACCGTCCCCTAAAGAAGGACCCCGGTATGAAAAAAGTACCAACAATTTCCTAATCGCACAGTCCCTCACCCGAGCCCAAAACGAGGGGGTCAAAATACAATGCGGATCTATACCCCTTGGAAGCCACAAAAGATGTGTTTAATTATGTCAATGGCACCTGATCGAAAGACTAAGCCGGAAGATTTTATAGATTACATCCTGGGCACTATTCAAATATACCAAGCCACCCCTGCCACCTGGACCTCTTTAACCTGTGCTCCATCTATGCTGTGCTTTCCAGCCCTCAGGGTCAGTATGAAGAACTTGACCTCCCTCAACCCTATCTGTGCCGCCTTAGGGTTTACCTTCAACCCGCTCTGGCACAGGAGTTGTAACAACTCACTACCTAGGGGGCCATGTTCCTCACTATTGTCTGTGAATAACAGGATGTCGTCCACATACTGTACAAGCCTGTGTGGCTCACTGAAATCTTTTAAACAGTCTGCCATACACTGGTGGAGAATGCTGGGGCTATTATGGAAACCCTGTGGCAGACAACTCCACACGTACTGTTGTCCTTTAAAAGTAAATGCGAATCTGTACTGGTCCTCCTGCCGAACCGAGACAGACCAGAAACTATTCGAGATATCCAGCACCGTAAAATTTCCCCCCTCCCTGCTTTAAGGCAGGAAATCGCTTTTCCTTCAGTGGCACGCACCATTGTTTTGAAATTCACAACCACTTAGCCAGGTAGTTGATACCTCTTGAAACTGCTGGCTGTGGTTTCTCCTACTGTAACTCCACTGGGTCTTAGGGCCCATCATCCACTCATTCATTCCAGTTTTGAGGAATGGTCACTGGACCTGAAACATTAATTCTCTTTTTTCCCCCAAGAATTTCTGATTTTTGTGTGGTGAATTTGGTTTTTTTTAGCATGTATTATTTGGTCAATTTACGCTATAATTTTTGACTAGTTGTTGACTGATGGTGATGTACACACACACACACATACACACACACACACACACACACACACACACACACCTCCAAAGCATACAACTCTTGCTTGGTTTTTTTTAAATCGATGAGAGTTTTCTTCCCCCTCCTGCCACACTTTCTCTAAGTTCAGGACACCATGGCAATGTCAGTGCACATACTGCCTCCTTGGCTCAGTTTGGCTCATGAGATATTGTGACACCGTGCAAGTGAGACATGACACAGAGCAGAGATTGCTCCTGTGTACTAACCCTGTCGCCCTTCCTCCTAACTGATAGCAATCATCATGTAGAGTGGGTATTGAAGCTGTCCTAACCCGTGTGTGAATCTGCCTCACTACCACTAGTGGTCATAGCTGCCATGGGTCAGTCTACACTTCTTGGTGCTCCCCTTAAGTCCAGAAGGTGAGGGAGAGAATGGTCCTATTCTGAACCCAATCCCCTGCCCCATCCCAGTGTTCACTGTTTACTGCCTGTACGTGGGCAGTCATCCTACTCTCATCTGCTGTTTCTGCATACACCAGGGCCACAATGAAGCCACGTGATTAAAGTCAGTCAATCCTGAACCCCACTACATGCTGCAGCATTTCTACTGTGTTTGTCTGATTTGTCAGCTGTTACATCGATTACTTTCCTTTGTACCGTACAGCTCTGTTATGGCAGTGATTGTGGTGCGGGCCTTCACTGGCACACCCCCTCCCCGCCCTGCTATTCCGCAATAGTGAACATAGGACTTAGAGTAGGAATAGGCTGTTCAGCCTTGCAAATGTGCTCTGCCATTCACGAAGATCATGGCTGATCTCATTGTGGTTTCATCCCCATATTCCTGTTTCTTCCCCTTGCGTTTGCACTGCCATTTTTCAGATATCAAGGACATAACTGTCGAAGTCTACTACATCACTTACACACACACACACACACACACACACACAAACACACACACGCAAACACCATACTGAAACTGACAGGTTTACGGTAGGTCCTTTAAACTTGAACTATAACGACCGGTTGCCTACTACTCCATTCGCCTGGACACTGTGGCTCAGGGATTACCCCTTGATCCCAGGTTCTCTCTGCGATTTATTCCATACCTCCTCCTGCTCCACTATTAACCCCAGTCACATTTCTGAGTGAACCCCCACATGACTGCCTGTTAAGGAAACAATTTCTAACCTCTCCCTGCCCAGACCTTATTGATGCCCCATTCCCTTCTCCGGACCCAGTGTGGATTTTTAACGTCCTCAGGTACACCCATCCAGAATTCCCTGTCTGTTAAAAAACCTTCTCCAGGCAATCCTCCTCCCTAAACAATCGGCTATTATCAAATGCGCTGCCCATGCCTCTGTTGATTTTATAGTTAGTCAGGGCAATGCGAGGGCTGATCTGGCTGCTAAACAGGCTGCTGCAGACCACATTTTTGTTATACCCTCTATGAACAAGCAGGCGGTAAATTGCACACCTTCAGACAAGACGGGCATGCCAGATATTGGGGGACGCCCCTGCTTCTGAAAAGAATATTTGGAAGGCAAATGGATATTTGCATTCTGCGTCCTCAGGCCTTTGGGTTCCCCCAGTCGGACAAGTGTATGTACCTGATACTTTATTACCTATGCTTGTTGACTGTCTGCATTCTGACACCCACCTTGGCAAGGAGGGAGTGAGTGGTATTATGCTCTGTACCTGGTGGCACCCCAGACTGACTGAGGCATCCCAGTCTCGTATAGCATCATGTCTCGCATGCCAGCAAAACAATGTGGGTCAGGGGGTGAGATACTCACCAGGAAAAACACCCTTGCCAGGTGGACCATTTGAATGCATTCAGCTAGATTTTATTGAATTACCACGTGTAAACTGTTATAAGTATTATCTTGTCATTGCAGATGTATTCAGTAGGTAGATAGAGGCTTCTCCAACAACAAACAACAAAGCCTCAACAGTAGTAAAACTATTGTTAACTGAAATAATACCGAGGTTTGGAGTGCTGCGACAAATTAGTTCGGACAACAGCCCTCACTTTGTAGGGAAGATTAATAAGGAACTGTATGATATGTTACACGTCTAACAGCAATTCCACTGTGCCTACCATCCGGGCGGCAGGGATAGTGGAAAGAGCTAACGGAACACTTAAAACTAAATTAACCAAGTTGACATTAGAGACCGGCCTTAATTGGCTAACGGTTTTGCCACTGGCCTTGTATCACATGCGAATAACACCCCATTCTACCACTGAGCTCTCAGCAGGAGAAATAGTCTATGGCCGACCCAGCAGAACGCCATGGGATGCCAATACCAGGCCACTCACCCAAATTGACCTATATGTGACGGGAGAAAAACTGCAAAGGTACTTCCGACAACTAACATCATCTTTAAAGTTTCTCCATTCACAGGTGAAGTGCGCCTTCAGACCGCCTCCGCAGACACCAGAACAAGACCTCGAGATTCAGGGTCGGTCTTTGCGGCCACAGATTGGAGATTTCGTACTTGTCCGGGACTGGGATCGCCCCAAGCTTGGACCAAGGTGGAAAGGACCATATCAAGTGCTTCTTCAGACTCCAGCAACTCTTAAAGTTAAAAGGACAAAATCGCTGGATCCATCTAAGTGACTGCAAATGATGAGTTTCCTCACCAGCTTGCAATTAACCATTGGACTGAGTATTATTCTGCCCATGCAAGGCCAGCAGGACAATCTGTTTTATAAAATACACATGCAGCTGCACGGGAATCGGACAGCATGTTACCCACTAGCACAGTCTGTAGAAGCGTTATTTGTGGCACACCTCCGGAACCTTAGTCAGCTTTATGAAGTAGAGTATTCTGGTAAACCTTGCCAAGGGGAGAGGGGGACTTGGATAAAAGGTGTGCAGGGTAAGTGCGGGAATTGATTGTTAATGGCCCCTCTGATTGTGTGGACACTAGACCTCGGCATGGGAAGGAACAGGCTAACTGTACAAATCCCAACAGCTATCCATTTTGCTTTAATGGAACTGAGACTTGTTGTGTGCATGCTCTAGTCACTAATCACCCCCATAATGTTTCCTGGCCCCATCAGTGCGTAATGAGAAATTGAACCACTAGAGGAGGACTGTTGAGCTGCCTCTGCTTAGAATCTGAGCCAATAACTGTGACCCTGGGCAGACAGTGGACTTGTGGGGATTGCAATGGCACCCATGTAAAATAGGGACTATGGGTCATTTCCATTTAACTCCGCAAACCTCCATCCAGGGGTCTGACGGGAAGCCTGTGAGTCAGTGATTTTAAATCTTTAAAAGCTTACCTTGACTGTCGGAGTCTTCCATTTCTGGTTGCAGCAGCAGCAGAGGTTTCTGGGAAGGGAGGGACCCTTATTTTCATCCCTCAGTTATATAAGTGATCGTTGGCTAAACCTGAGACCCTACCCGTGTCGGGCCTCCCACCCATCCACGTCCCCTAACCTTATACACCAGGGACAAATCAGGTAAGCTTTTTTTTAAAAAAAACATTCTGATTAGGGGATGAGCGGGGATAGCAGTGCAGGTAGAGGAATGTTCCTCCTGCATGATGTATGAGGTGAGGGACGCCATTAGTGTCCCATCCAAATGCATCTCGGATGTCTCGGATCATGTCTTTGGGGTCCTGAAGGGAGAGGGTGACAGGCCCAAGTTGTGGTCCACATCGGTACCAACGGCATAGGGAGAAAGAGGGGTAGGGATGTCCAGCAGGATTTCATGGAAGCTAGGGTGGAAGTTGAGAGCTAGAACAAAGAGAGTGGTTATCTCTTGTTAGTTACCCGTGCCACGTGATAGCAAGGCAAAGAACAGGGAGAGATTTCAGCTGAACACGTGACTGCAGGAATGGTGCAGGAGGGACGGCTTCAGGTACATGGACAATTGGGGCTCCTTCTAGGGAAGGTGGGATCTCTACAAACAGGACGGTCTGCACTTGAACCAGAGGGGTACTAATATCCTGGGTGGGAAATTTCCTAGTGCTAATCGGGTTGATTTAAACTAGCTCAGCAGGGGGATGGGAAACTGAGGTGTAGTTCTAGTACACAGGAGGATGAGAGTAGGGAGGACATGGACAGGATCTCACTGTCACAGGAGTGTGCTGGCAGACAGCATGCTGGATTGAAGTGTGCCTACTTCAACACCAAGAGTATCCGGAATAAGGTAGGTGAGCTTGCAGCATGGATCGGTACCTGGGACTTCGATGTTGTGACCATTTCAGAGAAATGGATACAGCAGGGTCAGGAATGGATGTTGCAGGTTCCAGGGTTTAGATCTTTCATTAAGGTCAGGGAAGGTGGTAAAAGAGGGGCATGTGTGGCTTTGTTAGTCAAGGACAGCATAACGGTGGCTGAAAGAACTTTTGACGAGGACTCGCTGACTGAGGTGTTATGGGCTGAGGTCAGAAATGGGAGAGGAGAGGTCACACTGCTGGGAGTTTCTTATAGGCCTCCGCAAAGTTCAAGGGATATGGAGGAGAGGATTGGCAAAACTATTCTGGGCAGGAGTGAAAGGAACAGGGTGGTTATTATGGGAGACTTCAACTTTCCTAACTGATTGGAAATGCTATGATTCTACTATGTCGGATGGATCAGTTTTTGTCTAATGTATGCAGGAGCGTTTCCTGACACAGTATGTCGAAGGGCCGACAAGAGGGGAGGCCACGGTGGATCTGGTACTTGGTAATGAACCAGGCCAGCTGCTTGATTTAGTGGTAGGTGAGCACTTTGGAGAGAGTGACCATAATTCAGAAAGGGATAGGAACATGCCACAGGGCAAGAGTTATATATGGAGGAAGGGCAATTATAATGTGATTAGCCAAGACTTAGGAGGCATAGAATGGGTAGCAAAATGGAGGGGATGGGGACAATCGAAATATGGAGCTGGTTTAAGGAACAGATATTGCGAGTTCAGAGAGATAAGATAAGAGAGTTAAGAGGAGCAAGGAGGGGACATGAGCAGACATTAGCACATAGAATAAAGGAAAACCCTAAAGCTTTCTATAGGTATGTGAGGGATAAGAGGTTGATACTGCTGTTAAGGCGGCTTACGGTGTTTTAGGTTTATTGGTGGAAGGATTGAGTTCCAGAGCCGCGATTTCATGCTGCAGCTGTACAAAACGCTAGTGCGGCCTCATTTGGAATATTGCGTGCAGTTCTGTTCACCCCATTACAGGAAGGATGTGGAAGCATTGGAAAAGGTGCAGAGGAGATTTACCAGGATGTTGCCTGATCTGGAGCGTGGGCCTTATGAAGAAAGGCTGAGGGACTTAGGTCTGTTCTCATTGGAGAGAAGGAGGCTAAGTGGGGATTTAATAGAGACATTCAAGATGATCAGAGGATTAGATAGAGTGGACAGTGAGAGTCTTTTTCTGAGGATGATGACTTCAGCTTGTACAAGGGGGCATAGCTACAAATTGAAGGGTGATAGATTTAAGACAGATGTCAGGCGCAGGTTCTTTTCTCAGAGAGTGGTAAGGGCGTGGAACGCGCTGTCTGCCAATGTAGTTAACTCAGCCACGTTAGGGGCATTTAAACAGTCCTTGGATAAGCATATGGATGATGATGGTATAGTGTAGGGGGAGGGGCTTAGATTAGTTCACAGGTCGGCGCAACATCGAGGCCAGAAGAGCCTGTTCTACATTGAACAATACAATGTTTTCTGTTCTATAAAAGAGTCAGTCCTCCTGGCATAGCTATCAAGAAATGCGTGAGTCGGTTACCTGCTCCCGGGCTAAAAAGGGATTTGTTTTCCTCCTTCACAACTGCCACTCCAATTCTGCCTGTGCTGTTTGCTGTGAGGACCATTGGGCCTCTCATGGTCTCTTGTCCCCATCAAGCACTAACTCAACAGCGAATTGTCACATGCTTCCTGAGCCGGGGGTTTTGCACTGCATGGCAGAACCCAATTGCCTTGGGCTCTTCCTTGAGAATACGGCTTCCTGGGAACTGTCTGCTTGGGATGCTCCCCAGGGGTGGTGGCCGCAAAAAAAATCAAAATGACTTTGTATGTGGACTCACCGCCCTGGGAAACAGCACAATGATGGCATTGAAGGCAGTCAACCAAGAATTAGCTGAACTTTGGCTCTATGCTCAGCAAACCCGGTATGCAGTGGACTATCAACTGGCTCAGTAAGGAGGAGTATGCACTATTATAGGGGACTAGTGCATTACCCATGTCACCGAGTCCTATAACATTACACAGGCTATTCAAGCCATACAGGGGCAGTTGGAACAGTAGAGAGGGACGCTGACCTGGGGATGGCTTGTTGGGATGGCTTATGAGCCATTCTTGGGGCTCATACCTGCTACGTGGGTTAATTCTCATAGTTATCATAGCTGTTGACTGTACATTTATGGCATGTCTGAACCCTTGCTGCAGATTTGTGTTTGACAGGCTGGCAGCTCCCTTCTCGGCCCCGATATAGGTTATCATGAAATGATAAAAGGAAGGAATGCGGTGTTATTGGCATAACATCCCATTGATTTCTATACTTCTATAAATCAATGTCCTTTATCTGCCTACACATACGTATGCAGACACTGCCTTCAAACTTGCTGCCCAACTAGAAATTAGGTGTAAAACTTTGTAACTCCTGATCTTCCTGCACATCAGTATGCAGACACTGCCTTAAGATTCCTGTCTGAACAGAATTAGAGTTAAACTGTGCATATCTTTATCTTCCTGCACGGGGGTATATGGAAACTGTCTCAAATAAGGTTAAGTGACGAGCATTTGTAAAGGTGAGAGACTTCTGAAGTATGCAACTTCTGTCTCTGACAAAGGGGTGAAGGGACTGAATTTGGTCCAGCCAGACACATCGGCAATTTAAAATTACATTCTGTCACGTTAACAACTTGAAATTATCTCCTGCCATTAGCAGTCACTTCAACGATCGAGACTAAATCCTGGTCTTTTATGTTCTTGATGTAATAATTGTTTTGTATCCTGTCTTTGTCTGTTGTAGCAATTGTTTCATGTATCATGTCATTGTGAGATGTAAAATTGTTTTATGTATTACGCACTTAGTAAAGTATAAAAAGCGGGGACTGTCCGCTGCTCAGGGAGGATTACTTCAGAGACTCTGCACTCTGTGGTGGGTTCAGTACAGTGATTCTCCACAGCTTGTACTTGCTTGGTAATAAAGGATTTGTGTTTTTCTAAACAGTTCAGTGTCTTGTTATTGCATCAAGTCCGTGAGGGTCTCCAAAAACAAACCTGAGTAGCAGCTCGGCTTCACCTCCAGAAAGTCTACATCCTGGATCACCAAGCAATCTCTGTTCAGCAACAACTCAATTTCCAACATTCTCAGATTACTGTGAGCTGCTATAAACAATACCCATGACTAATACCTAAATGATACTTCCTAGAAAATAATGAAGCAATATCTGGCTTTAAGACAGAGTTTGAATGAACTCTGAATGTACTATTCCAATTATCTTCATTTCTCTATAATTGATCCTTCCTTTGAGCTGAGAACTCTTCCCAGGATACTTACAGATTGGGCCTGGTAGTGGTGGATGTATTTGTGGCCATGTTTCAAGACGCTGTAGAATCTTTAATAGCTCCCATAGATTGGCGGACAGCTACAGAACCTCACTCTAAAAAAAATAAAAGAACTAGAGAGAAAATAGAATGATAGACCGGTTAACTTGACATCAAAAGTGGGGAATGCTGGAATTTATCATAAAAAAAATAACAGAACACCGGGAGCACCGTACTAATGGTGGACACAGTCAACATGGATTTATTAAAGGGGACTCATGCTGGACAAGTCCGATGCAATGTTCTGAGATTTCTCAAGTAGAATTCATCAGCAGAGGGAGTGAATGTGGTTTACTTGGACTTTTAGAAAGCTTTTAATAATGTCCCAAGTCTGAGTTTACCATGACAAGAAAAGCACGTGATTGGGAGGAGTGTACTGACATGGACATATATGGACATCTGGTTACATAGAATCCCTGTGGTGTGGAAACAGGCCCTTCAGCCCAACAAGTCCACACCGACCCTCACAGCATCCCATCCAGACACATTCCCAAAACCTACCTCATCTACACATCTCTGAACACCATGGGCAATTTAGTAATGCCAATCCACCTCACCTGCACATCTTTGGACTGTGGAAGAAAGCCCATGCAGGGGAGAACGTACAAACTCCACACAGACAGTTGCTCAAGGAGGAATCAAACTCAGGCCCCTGGCACTGTGAGGCTGTGCCAACTAGAAAACAGTAGGAATGAAGGCCTTTTTTTGAATACCAGACAATAGCAGGTGTTGGTGCTTTAGGCCTCAGCTATTCACAATGTAAGGTAATGAATTGAGAAAAGAGCTAGAGTTAAACTAGATCTAAATTTGCTAATGACATAAAGCTAGGTGGAAGGGTCAGCTGTGAGGAGGATGCAGAGATGCTTATATCTGATTGAGACAAGTTCAGTGAGTGGGCAAATGCATGGCAGATAAAGTATAATGGAGACAAATATGAGTTTATCCACTTTGGGAGCAGAAGCAGGAAAGCACATTATTCTCTGAATGGTGGGAGATTGGGGAAAGGGGGGTGCAATGAGACCTGGGTGTCCATGTATACCAGTCATGGAAAGTAAGCAGGCAGGTGCAGAGGGAGTGAAGGCGGCAAATGGTATGTTGGCCTTCATAGCGAGACCATTCAGGTGTCGGAGCAGGGATGTCTTGCTGAGCACCTTATTGAGACCATCCCTGGTGTATTGTGTGAAGTGTTGGTCTCCTTTACCTGAGGACAGATGTTCTTGGCTCTGACAGTATGTAATAAAGATTTACCAGACTGATTCCTGGGATGACAGGAATATGAAAACAGATTAGATTGATTCAGACCATATTCACTGGTGTTTAAAAGAATGACAGGAGGTCTCTGATCCTACAAAATTCTAACAGGATGAGACAAGGTAAACACAGGAAGGATGTTCCTGATGACCGAGCAGGGGTCACAGTCTAAGGATACAAGGTAGGTTATCCAGGACTGAGATGAGAAGGAATCTTTTCATCCAGACAGTGGTAAGCCTGTGGAATTTAAGAGAACTGGGGCTGAGTTGGAAGATCAGTCAACATCATATTAAATGGCTGAGCAAGCTTGAGGGGCTGACTGGTTTCCTGTCCCCGTATTTTTCTTTAAATTCTCCTGGGCTGCAACATGGATCAATTGGTCACAATGATTTGATGTTACTTTTGACATCATCTCACTCTGAAATAGTTTTGAAATAAAAAAAAGTCACAGAACAAATGCTGGACCTACTCTGGTTTTCCCTGCACAGATACAACCAGACCAAAGTGCATGTTTTGGCTGGCAACTCTTCAAGATTCGAGCCCGGCGTTGTGGATGACTTTTAAAATCAACATTCATTGTTTAAATCCCTTTGAGAATTGATGTATTTTTATAAGATTTGTTATCACACTTATGAACTTTAGAGCATGGAGGATAATGCACATAGAAAAATGGTTGTGGCTGTTGAAAGTCTCAAACACAAGTCTTCTCTCTCAGTGGCAGAGATGACACCACTCTAGCACAACAGCCCTAGTTCCTCAGTAGTGCCCTAGGCTTAAATAGCTCGAACTACTTCAATGATCGCCCTTCCATGATAAGGTCAGAATTGGGGATATTCATGGATGGTTATACAATATTCAGCACCATTTACATCTTCTCAGTCACTGAAGCAGTCCATGTCAAATGCACCGAGACCTGGATAATATCCAAGCTAGTACAGAAAAATGGCAACTAGCATTTGTGCCACACAGATGACAGGCACTGACCATGTCCAATAAGTCAATCTAGACACTGCCTGTTGATATTTTTCTCATCACTGAATCCCTGACCATCAACATCCTAGGGATGTGATTGACCAGAAACTGAACTGGACTAGCCATGTAAATACCATGGCTACAAGAGTGGGTCAGAGGTTAAGAATCCTGAATCGCATAACTCGTCTCCTGAGTCTCCAATGCCTGTTCACCATCTATAAGACACAAGTCAGGACAGTGATGGAATACTCACCACTTGGCTGGATGAGTTCTGCTCCAAAAACAGTCAAGACGTTTGACACTATACACGATAAACCTAAACCCGAGACTCCCACCTGCTCTCCTCCTCTGACCAAAAAAAACAAAGGCTCTGCTGTGTTGATAAGGCAAGTGTTTTTCTTTTTTTAAAATCTCATGCTTGTAAGTAGAGTGATTTGGTACAATTTTTTTGTTCATTTCATTTATCTAGTATTTGATAGTACAATAGGACAGTTAAGCTTAAAAGTAAAAATGGCAGGAGATCCCAGACCCGTGTTATGCTCCTCTTGCTCAATCGGGACTTAAGGGACATGGCTGATGTCCCTGACTTATACACGTGCAGGAAGTGTGTCCCGCTGCTGCTCTTGTTAGACTGCGTGATGGCTCTGGAGCTGCGGATGGATTCACTTTGGAGCATCCGCAATGCTGAGGAATAGCACATGGATAGCACATTCAGCAAATGGTCACACCGCAGATTAGGATCACTGAGGGAGAAAGGGAACGGGTGACCAAAAGGCAGACGAGAAACAGGAATGCAGTGCAGGCTTCCCCTGCGGTCATCTCCTTCCAAAACAGGTATACCATTTTGGAAATAGTAGGAGCTGCAGATGCTCTGGTACTGCTTGGCCTGCTGTGTTTATCCAGCTCTACACCTTGTTATACTGTTTTGGATACTGCTGAGGGAGTTGGCTCACCAGGGGAATGCTGCAGTAGCCAGGTTCATGGCACCATGGCTGTCTCTGCCATACAAAAGGGCAGGAAAAAGAATGGAAGGGCAATAATCAGAGATTCGATTGTAAGTGGAGTAAATAGGTGGTTCTGTGGTTGAAAACGAGACTCCTGAATGGTATGTTGCCTCCCAGGTGCATGGGTCAGGGATTTCAGATCGACTGAAGGACATTCTGAAGGAGGAGGGTCAACAGCCAGCTATCACAGTGCATATCGGCACCAATGATATAGGTAAAAAAACAGGGTGAGGTCCTACAAGCAGAATTTAGGGAGTTAGGTGACAAGTTAAAAAGTAGGACCTCAGGGGTAGTAATCACAGGATTGCTACCAGTGCCATATGCTAGTCAGAGTATAAATGAAAAAAATAGGCAGGATAAATGAGTGGCTTGAGAGATGGTGCAAGAGGGACGGATTCAGATTTCTGGGACATTGGAACCGGTTCTGGGGGAGGTGGGACTATTACAAGTCAGACGGTCTACACCTGGGCAGGAGTGGAACCAATGTCCTAGGGGCTGCTTTTGCTAATGCTGTTCCGGAGGGTTTAAACTAATGTGACAGGCAGATGGAAACCAAATGAGGAGGTTAGTGGACAGTAAGAAGGTAGTAACTAAAGCCTGTAGGCAACAGGTTTAGATAGAGGATCTGGGCTGGCGCAGTCTTGGGGGGCCGAAGGGCTCATTTCTGTGCTGTAATTTTCCTTGTTCTTTGTTCTCTTTGATAAAGCAGTCCGCTTGAATAGCATCACATCCTCAAACATGCAGTTAGTCTACAACTAGTGCTCAGTAGCAGCAGTGTGCACTATTTGCAAGATGCACTGAGTAAATTCATCAGATTCGTAGGAACCTTCCCATCCCCCAATCCGCAAGTTAACCCCCAAGCCATTTACCCTCTGGATTGGAAATATATTGCTGTCCTTCACTGTGATTGACTCAATATTATGGATTTCCCTCCTTAACAGCAGTGTGTTTCTCTCTGCTGAAGGTTCTAGGCCCAAAATGTCAGCTTTTGTGCTCCGAGATGCTGCTTGGCCTGCTGTGTTCATCCAGCTTCACACTTAGTTATCTTGGATTCTCCAGCATCTGCAGTTCCCATTATCTCTGAGCAGTGTGGGTCTCCCTGGTTTCCTCCCACAGTCCAAAGATGTGCAGACTTTGTGGATTGGCCATGTTAAATTGCCCATAGTTGTTAAGGATGTGTAGATTAGGTGGGTTATAGGGTGATGGGACTGGTTAGGATGCTCTGAGGGTCAATGTGGACTTGTTGGGTTGAAGGGCCTGTTTTCACACTGTAGGGATTCTATGACTGTCAACAGATGAACTTCAGCTCAATGCGGCAGCTCACCAGTGCTTTCCTGAGTGCAACTAGGGATGGGCAGTAAAATATTGCCCAGGTCCTGACACCCACCTCCATGCAAACAAAAAGAAATAAACTGTCTGAACATTTCTTGCACTTGCCCTCAGACAAGTATAACTTTCTCCCGGTTTACAGCTATTTCTGGATTTTGTTTTGATTCCACTATCATGAAGACAGAAGGAAAATGTTTGTTCATGTTATCCTAAAGAGTCAATACTAATGCGGGCCTGGAGTCACATGTAGACCAGGCCCATGTGAGGATGGCAAATTTCCCTTGTTAAAGGACATGAATGAACCAGTTTTCAGTTGTTATGCTTCTCAATGATTGTTTCATAATCTCCATTTATTGGGCTAGCTTTTTTTCATAGCATTGACAAAATTATAGTCATGTTCCCCCAGGTAACCCATTATGGCTTAAACCTTTTGTTGCTAGAGAATTGAGCTGGCTCCTGTGGAATTCTAACCAGTCCATCCACAGACGCTGCCAGACCAGCTGTTCACAGTGATTCCCAACTTTGATGGTTTCTTTTCATTTCTGTTTATGCTAATATTTTTAAATTCCTTATTGCAACAGGACTATTTCTACACTGTAGTGTTTTTTTTTAATTTAATTAATATCTGTGTTATTTCCCAGCTCTCTTATGATCACAGTTTTGGGGATGGTAGTGAAGAGGAGATGTGTGCTGCTCACCAACTGACAAACTGCCCCTCCCTGCCTATTTTCAGGACTGCAATGGGAAGTTTCACTTCCACCTACAGTGTGGATCAGTCTGAGAGATATTTGGGAAGACGTGGGGCTGTGTTCAGAGTGGAAACACAGATGCAAGAGAAGCTTCAGCTGAAGACTTCAATTAACTCTCCAAAGTTCAACCTGCTGAACATTGATATTCAGAGATAATGGGAACTGCAGATGCTGGAGAATTCCAAGATAATAAAATGTGAGGCTGGATGAACACAGCAGGCCAAGCAGCATCTCAGGAGCACAAAAGCTGACGTTTCGGGCCTAGACCCTTCATCTCTCTGATGAAGGGTCTAGGCCCGAAACGTCAGCTTTTGTGCTCCTGAGATGCTGCTTGGCCTGCTGTGTTCATCCAGCCTCACATTTTATTATCTTGGAACACTGACATTCAGTCAGGACCACTTACAATGTAGGCGTTTATTTTTTTTACCCCAATTTTAAATTTTTCTTCTCTCCACGGGAACATCAGAGATGGCCTAACTCGCAAAATTGGGAATCTCTGTGTCAACATGAGGGGTAGTCCAGCTCTCAAAACTGGGAATCTCGATGGGTGGGATGGTTGTGCTTCGATAGGTGTAGGCAGAGGGAGGGTAGTGATTGATGGGTCTATTGTCTATAACCCCCGCCTCCCAACCCTGCATTGGTACTTACATTGGCGCATCCCAAATTCCAACCTTGCCACATGACAGCCACTTGAACTTCCAGTTCCCCCCCACCCCTGCCCCCCGCCCATTGCCCAGTAATGCATGTTCTCGCTGGTCAGAACTACAATTCCCATCGGACCCTACGCAAGCATTGGGGGGCGAAGGGCAGCATGGGTAATGTAGTCCATTCAGTGTGCGTTGATGGAGGTGAGCAGATCCCCAAAGTTGCGCAGAGAGAAGCAATTAAGGTGGAGTTCGATCTAACTCTTGGTCAGAAATGAATGGATTTCGGAAGTGTTATTTTATGGTGTTTAGGACCATTATCACTTTTGCAATCCTTTTTTGTGCCTCATGCATTTCTACAAATTGGAGTTAAAAATTCAATGCTTGAATCGTTGACACATCAGTAAAATCAAAATGAAGAATTAGAACCTATCACTTCATACTATTGGATTGCAGATTAAATTGAAGTGGTGAAAAGGAACACTTTTCCACTTGTAGATAATAAAATGTGAGGCTGGATGAACACAGCAGGCCAAGCAGCATCTCAGGAGCACAAAAGCTGACGTTTCGGGCCTAGACCCTTCATCAGAGAGGGGGATGGGGGGAGGGAACTGGAATAAATAGGGAGAGAGGGGGAGGCGGACCGAAGATGGAGAGTAAAGAAGATAGGTGGAGAAGGTGTGGGTGGGGAGGTAGGGAGGGGATAGGTCAGTCCAGGGAAGACGGACAGGTCAAGCAGGTGGGATGAGGTTAGTAGGTAGCTGGGGGTGCGGCTTGGGGTGGGAGGAAGGGATGGGTGAGAGGAAGAACTGGTTAGGGAGGCAGAGACAGGTTGGACTGGTTTTGGGATGCAGTGGGTGGGGGGGAAGAGCTGGGCTGGTTGTGTGGTGCGGTGGGGGGAGGGGATGAACTGGGCTGGTTTAGGGATGCAGTGGGGGAAGGGGAGATTTTGAAACTGGTGAAGTCCACATTGATACCATATGGCTGCAGGGTTCCCAGGCGGAATATGAGTTGCTGTTCCTGCAACCTTCGGGTGGCATCATTGTGGCAGTGCAGGAGGCCCATGATGGACATGTCATCAAGAGAATGGGAGGGGGAGTGGAAATGGTTTGCGACTGGGAGGTGCAGTTGTTTGTTGCGAACTGAGCGGAGGTGTTCTGCAAAGCGGTCCCCAAGCCTCCGCTTGGTTTCCCCAATGTAGAGAAAGCCGCACCGGGTACAGTGGATGCAGTATACCACATTGGCAGATGTGCAGGTGAACCTCTGCTTAATGTGGAATGTCATCTTGGGGCCTGGGATGGGGGTGAGGGAGGAGGTGTGGGGACAAGTGTAGCATTTCCTGCGGTTGCAGGGGAAGGTGCCGGGTGTGGTGGGGTTGGAGGGCAGTGTGGAGCGAACAAGGGAGTCACGGAGAGAGTGGTCTCTCCGGAAAGCAGACAGGGGTGGGGATGGAAAAATGTCTTGGGTGGTGGGGTCGGATTGTAAATGGCGGAAGTGTCGGAGGATAATGCGTTGTATCCGGAGGTTGGTAGGGTGGTGTGTGAGAACGAGGGGCATCCTCTTGGGGCGGTTGTGGCGGGGGTGGGGTGTGAGGGATGTGTCGCGGGAAATGCGGGAGACGCGGTCAAGGGCGTTCTCAATCACCGTGGGGGGGAAGTTGCGGTCCTTAAAGAACTTGGACATCTGGGATGTGCGGGAGTGGAATGTCTTATCGTGGGAGCAGATGCGGCGGAGGCGGAGGAATTGGGAATAGGGGATGGAATTTTTGCAGGAGGGTGGGTGGGAGGAGGTGTATTCTAGGTAGCTGTGGGAGTCGGTGGGCTTGAAATGGACATCAGTTACAAGCTGGTTGCCTGAGATGGAGACTGAGAGGTCCAGGAAGGTGAGGGATGTGCTGGAGATGGCCCAGGTGAACTGAAGGTTGGGGTGGAAGGTGTTGGTGAAGTGGATGAACTGTTCGAGCTCCTCTGTTGCGAACTGAGCGGAGGTGTTCTGCAAAGCGGTCCCCAAGCCTCCGCTTGGTTTCCCCAATGTAGAGAAAGCCGCACCGGGTACAGTGGATGCAGTATACCACATTGGCAGATGTGCAGGTGAACCTCTGCTTAATGTGGAATGTCATCTTGGGGCCTGGGATGGGGGTGAGGGAGGAGGTGTGGGGACAAGTGTAGCATTTTTCCACTTGTAGTTCCTTCTATCTTCGAGTTTAAATCGGAAGGAGAAAAAAAGAGGAAAAGTAAATAACATGCAATCTGAAAGACAAGTTTGTCAAGTGTTCTTGTTGACGAGTATTTTGAACTAGCACTCGATATGAAGCTCTAATCGATATTTCAAGTAGTCTTTATTAAACCGGTGGAGAGTCAATCGCAACTGGAACAGTCGAAGAATTCAAGAACGGAACAAAGGAAGTAGACACTGTATATACTTGTTCATTCCTGTTACACCCCTTTCTGTCCTGCATGAGTCATACCGCGATCCATCATCCTCCATGATCACTATTTTGCCAGTTGTATAAGGCTCACCAGTTGTGTTGAGCGATCAGCACTTGTGCATATATCCAGCAACCAAGGTATCTGTGGTATGCAGAGTGCCATTTGTTCTTCATCAGCTAATGCAACTAGTTACAGATCTGTTTGATCAGGTAAATAGACATTTTCCACCACTTTATCCAATCCCCTTACAATGTTAAATTTATTAATCAATGAGACCATGGACCGAATGATGTAGGACCTGACGTAGACCATTTGACTCATAGAGTGTGTTCCACTGTTCAATGAGGTCCTTCCTGATTTGATGATCTTCAACATCACTCTCCTGCCTTGCGTGGATAACCCATGATTGCCTTACTGATTAAACATCTGTCCGGCTGAGTTTGAAATTACCCAGTAATGCATCCATCAGCAGAAAGAATTTCAGAAAATTACTGGTCCCCGAGCAACAAAAGTTTTCCACATTTCAAAATTAAGGGCCAACACCTTATTCTGAGATTGCCATCGAATCTCACAAGAAGAGAAACCATTTGTACCATATCTATCCTGTCAAGGTCCCTAAGATTACTGAATGTTTACAAATATTATTATGTGTTTATAAACTCCCCTCAGCCTCCTTTTGTTCCGATGAGATTAATCAATCCCAGCTTAACCAAGCATTCCATAAAACTCCATTTTATCCAGTCCTGGCAACTTGCATGGCAATCTCCGCTGCACCCTGCAGAATCCTTGAATATTTGTAAGGGAGATGGAGAAAGATTCTGTGAAGCAAGGGTTTTAAAGTTTATCAGGCAAATGCAGGAATAGGGATTTAGTGTACGAATTAGATTTACCCTGAAAATGTAGAAGAGTGGGCCACTGAGTTTCTCTGATTCTGGGCCTAAGAACTGAGATTATATGAACCACTATTTCCTTAAGTGAGAAAGCTGTGATGGCTGAGTAGTGTTAACACTGGGCTGTTAATCTGGGGACCCAGGTTTGAACCCCACCATGGCAGATTTTTGAATTCAATTTTTAAAAAGTCTGCAATTAAGAATCTAATGACAACCCTTAATCGATTGTTGGGAAAACCCCATCTGGTTTGCTAATGCCCTTCAGGGAAGGAAACTGTCATCCTTACCTGGTCTGGCATACATGTGACTCCAGATCCAGAGCAATGTGGTTGACTCTAAATTTCCTTCTGGGCAATTAGGGATGGGTATAAATACCATCTAGCCAGCAATGCCCTCATCCCATTATGAGTAAAAAAAAGTTAAACCTGATTGCTCATTTAGAAATACATACAAGATTGTACCCCAGGAAAAAAAGTCATTTCCACATGAAAAGGAATCATATTCGCCATATAAGACAAATATAAGACAGAAAATTTGCATTTTAGCCAGTAACAAGTAGGAGTATGATGCGGCCAATCAGCCCTTCGATCACACCTCACAGTTCATTAAAATCACATATGGCCTCTGACTTCAATGCCATTTTTCTGCACTTTTCCCTGAGCTCTTGACATTTTTAATCTGTAGAAATCTATCAATGTCCGTCTTTCACAGGCTCAATATTGTGTGTTCATCACCTTTGGGGTTCTGAATTCCAAAGATTCTTCCCCTTCTGCGTTCCTTCACTTCAGTCTGCTGTTTGGCAAGTATTCCTGTTGTGTAAAAACTGAAATAAGTCTGGATGGTGTTAATCAGGAATGGAAACAGAAGTTGCTGGAAAAGCTGAGCAGGCCTGGCAGCAACTGTGAAGAAAAATCAAAGTTAACATTTCAGGTCTGGCAATCCTTCCTCAGGACTTGAAACATTAAATCTGATTTTTCCTTCACAGATGTTGCCAGACCTTTTCCAACAATGTCTGTTTTTATTTCTTGTGTGCCTGGTGCTGTTCCTGACACACCATCTAGAACAGCACTTATTTCCTGGGGCCTCATTGTGGAGGACTGATCATATAGAAGTCCTTACTGTGTGCTACGGCTGCAGCAGTCTTGCTCAAATCCAAGTCATGGCGGTGACTGTTGTCCCCAGTTTCCCCATAACGTGCTAAAATTACACAGTAAGGGATCAATTAATATTCTGTCAGACATGCTCATAGAGGCGTGTGAAGTGCCAGCAATGTGAGATGAAGCCTCACCCAGAACAACTTTTATTAAGATAGATCAATGATTCTTGGAGCATCAGGCTCAGGAAAATGACAGAGAGCGAGGTTCAGCACAGCAGGCTTCATTGGAAAAGACGAGTTTCTACATTGTGTAGTTTATTTGTCAGTTTTGCCTCATCTGAGATTTTGAAATCATTGGCTCGATAAACAAGTACAAGTCATTATTATCTGTCAAGAAGAGAGGTGGCTCCTGTACTGACTCTGGGGAATAGCAGTGTGTCTTCTTATCGAGTCTGGAAAACAATTCCTCGCAGACAACATTACATTCCCACTTCAATGGGTCTTTTCATTCAATCAGCTTCAATTCGTCATCAAATACGATTCAACAGATCTCATCTCCGAATAATTTCTTTATGTATGTTCAGCTCTTGCGAGGAGAGTTTCACAATGGGAGTAACTCTACTCTGGAAATCATTCTCTGCTGTTTATCATTTCACAAACACCAGGGAGAAGTACCTGAGACTCTATACAATTTACTTAGCTGATATACACAAGTTCTTGCATTTGTGAGGTGGTGGCCAAGGTGATAGGTTACTAATTTATTGTGCTCTGCATGTGTGGATTTGAGCCCCACTCTGGTTGCAGTTTTTGCTGTTGCCGTTCTTCATTGTATCCTGCTAGGTTTTTGGAGCTGCAATCCACTTTTTGTCAGCTTACCTCACTGGAAATTCTTGGTTAGTTGATTTTACAATAAAGTTGAAATCAAGAATTGAAACCTAACCCTTATTAAAATGTAGATTGAAGTGGGAGAATGTAAAGGAACACATTTTCCATCTCATCATTCCCTCCAACTTGTCTGACAGTGAACTTACATTGGGTGAAAGAGAAACAAGAAAAACAAACTTCAAAAGATTGGAAGCATAGGTTTATGCAGTGGGATTATTTGTGAGTATTTTAAACTAACACTTGATACAAGGTTCTGACCAATATTTCAAACACTCCTTACTAAATGGATGGCGAGACAGACGCTAGATGAAAGTCATGAACACAATGGGCCAAGGTCAACTTTCCACTGTGAAATATTCTACCCAGTAGGTTGGAGCATGGCTCGTGCCACAGTGGGCAGCATAGTAAATCCCTAAAACATGGTTTGAAGGTCATATGGGTTTAAGTCCCACCAGAGGCAGCTTTTATTTCTGGTTCAAAACGAATGAATGATGTTCTGTGGAAAATGCCTCGTCTTCACTTCCTGTCATCCGGAATTCCAGTCCCTACTACTGACCACCAAACATTCGGCATATCTCATGCAATTTTTCAGAGAATAGCTCGACCAGAAAAGACTGCTTATCTGACAAATCTGCATAGTTGACAGGGAAATCCAACATAACATTCCAGTTATACATTTGATTTGTCACCTTGAATATATTTAGAGGTCTGTACATTTAAATTCCCAATGAGGGTTGTGAGGATGGCATAGGAAAATTTATTGAAGTTTTAGATCAGCTATGATGTTAAGGATTGGTGAGCCAGCGGGAACAGGTGGAAGGGCCTCTTCCTGTTTCCATGATCCCATCTTTCATTGTTGTTTCAGGCAGAGAGTTTTCAATAATTACTTGGAACCTAGAGCAGTACAAGATTGGTCTCCTGTGCCAACCACCGTTTTGAACAGATCCTATTTGCCTGCTCGTGGTTGCATATTCCCTCCATGGGTGGCACAGTGGCTCAGTAGTTAGCACTGCAGCCTCACAGCGCCAGGGACCCGGGTTCGATTCCTGCCTTGGGCGACTGTCTGTGTGGAATTTGCACATTCTCCCTGTGACTGCGTGGGTTTCCTCCAGGTGCCCTGGTTTCCTCCCACAGTCCAACGATGTGCAGGTTCGGTGGATTGGCCATGCTCAATTGTCCGTAGTGTTCAAGGGTGTGTGGGTTATAGGGGGATGGGTCTAGGTGAGATGCTTCAAGGGGCAGTGTGGACTTGTTGGGTTAAAAGCCTGTTTCCACACTGTAGGGAATCTAATCTAATCTCTATTTCTTTCCTGTTCATGTACCTGCCTAAATGCCTCCTAGAGTTTGCTTTCATGATGATGACAATTCTAAATCGACAACACTGAAAATCAAGTTCCTCACTACTCTTACAGCTGGAATGGACAACTCCTGTTGCAGGTTTAGCTCAGACAGTGGAAGATTCTCAATCACTCCATCAGACCACATGCTCCTTCACATTGGTCTCCAGGTGGGGACTTGGAGCACGTTGCCATGTGGATGTTGGGGATGCGGGGGTAGATTTCTCATTTGTCGGGTTGGATTCCTAATTGCAGTGTGGAACAACATACTCTGCCATTCTAAAATTCTGACACTTCCCAATTTACAATTTTAACTGTGGAATTCAATTTATCTTTGTATTTTATTCTTGTACATTCAGTCTTCATGAAAGTCTTGGAATGTGTCTTTGAATGAAGTAATGATAAATGTTGATTATGGTGGATGCAGTGTGGGTCATGTTGTCTGTATGAACTTTCCGAAGGAAGTTTGTGAAGTGCGACTGGATCGAATTCTGTGAAGAATTGAAGACAGTGGAATGAAAAGTCCCAAGATAGTGGGGATGTAAAATATTCTGTGAGGGACTAATTTCCAGACTCAAGGTGAGTGCGCTGTTACCAGGAGTCAGTATTTGGGCCACCTCTCTACTAGACAGATATTAACGACCCACACTTGTGTACAGAGTGCACAGTTACAAAATTATAAATGAGGAAATACTCAGGAATAAACTAAACAACACTGAAAGACACAGCAACTGCTCTTTACCAATAAAGGTTTCCCTGCTCAACATTGCTCTATGTTTTTTTTTTCCTGAACTTTGTGACACAGAGCCACAATGTGATCACGACAACACAGTCAGCAAGTGTAAAAATGAAAATGAGTGCAATGCCAGAGGGCATGCTGGGAGAAGCATGAGATACACGGGGAAGTGAATTTCCCACAATAGAAACAGTTCCAAATAGCAGACTCAGATGAGAGAACTGAGAATGAGGTGAACCTTTGAAATCCAATGCCCACAAACTGTGCAGTCATTCATTGAGCTTGAAGTTGACGGACTTCCACAAGCTAAAAACATCATGTGCTCATGCGATTGTGGAGGCAAATATTGAAAATGTATATTTCAATAATCAATCCAGCTTAGCAACGGGTAGTTCAGCAAGTTCTGCACACAAGGTAGGGACTACTGGTCAAGAAAATCATATAAACTCAGTACCAGAACCAGAGAACCTCAATTTCTGAACCGTTAAGATGCAACCAGAAATTTGGAAGCAAGTGGTGATCGATTAGCTTGTGGTACTTATATGATGGTATATTGGAGTATGAGATGTGGAGGTTGTACATTCCAGCCTCATTTGGAACAGTTTTAATTTGGGGCATGGGACAGGAGGGTAAGGACAAAAGGCAATGTTGAGCAACACTGATCTTATTGGAAAGCACAAGTTTTTGGGGATTGAGAGATGACTTTTCCTGGTGAAATGATTCAATGATCAACAAACATCATGCACAACAGAAATGTGGAGGTTGTTTATGACACGACAGAAACATGGAGGTTTTGTTTAGGGAGCACTTTCCACACGTTCTGTGTTGGTTTGTCCCACTGAGACAAGGAAGGTGAAGGAACCTTGGATTTCAAGACATGTGGAACATCTAGTCAAGAGGAAGAAGGAACCTTACTTAAGGTTGAGGAAGCAAGAATCAGACAGGGCTCTAGATGGCTCCAAGGTAGCCAGGAAGGAACTGAAGAATGGACTTAGGCGAGCTAGAAGGGGGTATGAAAAAAGCTTGGCAGGTAAGATTAAGGAAAACCCCAAGGTGTTCTATCTTTAAATGAGGAAAAAGAGGCTGGCCAGAGTGAGGGTAGGTCCATTCGGGGATAGTGGAGGGAACTTGTGCGCGCAGTTGGAGGAGAAAGGGGAGGCCGTTAATGAATACTTTACTTCAGTATTCACTCGTGAGAGGGACCCTGACATTTCTGAGGACAGCATGAAACAGGCAGATCTTCTTGAACAGGTTGATGTTAGGAAGGAGGATGTGCCAGAAATTTTGAAAAACATGGGGATAGATAAGTCTCCTGGGCAAAACAGGATATATCCATGGTTTCTATGGGCAGGGAGCAAAGAGATTGCTGCGTCTTTGGTGATGATATTTGCGTCCTAATTGTTCTCTGGAGTAGTACCAGATTATTGGAGAGTGGCAGATGTTATTCCATTGTTCAAGAAAGGGAATAGGGATAATCCTGGGAATTACAGGCCAACCTGTCATACTTCTTTGGTGGGCAAATTATTGGAGAGGATTCTGAGACTATTTATGATCATTTTGAAATGCATAGTTTGATTAGAAATAGTCAGCATGAGGGGCAAATCATGCCTCACAAGCCTTATTAATTTCTTTGAGGATGCGACAAAGAACATTGATGAAGGTTGAGCAATGGATGTGGTGTATGTGGATTTTATGAAGGCATATGATAAGGTTCCCCATGTTGGCTCATTCAGAAAGTAAGGAGGCATGGAATTCAGGGAATACTGGCTGTCTGGGTACGGAATTGGCTGTCCAATAGAAGACAGAGGGTGATAGTAGATGGAAAGTTTTCAGCTTGGAGCTCTGGGACCTCTGCTCTTTGTAGTCTTTCTAAATGACTTGGATGAGGAAGTGGAAGGGTGGGTTAGTAAGTTTGCCAATGACACCAAGGTTGGTGGAGTTGTGGATAGCGTGGAGGGCTGTTGCAGGTTGCATCATCTGAAAAATCTCTGTTAGTTTACTTCCTAATTTTCCCTGTGTTGGTTACAGCATTTTCAACTTTTAAAAGCTAAAAGAACTGTGGATGCTGTAAATCACAAACAAAAACAGAGGCTGTGCTGAAACATGTATCATGACATTCAAATTTGTCTGAACACACTATTCCAAATATTACAAGCAATCTGTTTCATTAGTACCAAACCAATAGAATGCAGTGGTTTGGCCAAGCCTGGGTGCTGCAATGATGTGTTGGCTAGTGGAATGGCGCTGGTCCCATAAACTGGAAATAATGAGTTTAATCCCACTTCTACATAGCATTGATTGTCAATTTCTGTTCCAAAGTGCATGACATTGTCAACTTTTCAACGTTAGACCCTTGTCATTCCACTGCTGCCGTGTTTAAAGCACTCCTTTCCCTTTAAGTTACATTACAGCAATAATCTTTGGTGATTCTAATGATCATATAAATTGGCCCAATCAGATTAACAAATGTAGTTTGAATGATGAGTTGATGAAGGGTTGTTGACAGAGAATGAAGTTCTGGGTTTATGACATCCCATCTCCCTGTCCCTGTGATGGAGCAGGTAAGGGAAAACAATGGTTCATTTGATAACCTTCCCTTTTGCATTGAACTGTCCACAGTGCTGCAGCTCAGGGCCATTGAGGATGTCTCTCAATGATTGATCCACTCAGATTTTCTTAATCTGGGACTATTGGTGAAGATATTAAATCCTCCTCCGGAGGCAGAAAACGAACGGACGCCCGCATTGCTAAGGTATTGCTGCAGGATTGCTGTGTGCCAATGAATCTTGAACATCAAACAGGCTGCACAGAAAATCCCTTTTTAGGTTGCTGAAGGGAGTAATGTCCAGTTTTGACTTCTCTCTTTCTAAGCAGCTCTCCATCCTTCTGTCTGTTTCTGATAAATTTCATTTGATGAACGTTCCAAATCACCATTTATAGCTTGCTGCACAAGCCTGATTCTACCCCTTCTGCTCCTTCCCTCTTCCAGCGTTTGACAGAACGTATACCAACCCCAGCTCTGCCTGCCCATAGAAAGAAATTGTTTAATCCATCTGCCAATGGAGAGAGGCTTGTACCAGGGAAAGGGACAAATAGCACCATCCCGGGAACAGGGAGACAGAATGAGAAGAAGATGTTCATTGCTGCTTTCACTGCCGAAAGCAATGGGACACAGTATTTTTGTCCAATCAATGTGTTCAGAGATGTTATTATACCTCTGGAGCAGTACTTGAACACTGGTCTTCTACACATGAGGCAGGGACACTATCACTGCTTGAGTGGCACCTGATTTATTGTTCAGTGGAACTTCACCAGGCTGGGTCATTGGTCTCGCGGTCTGATTCTCACTTCAGGTGGATGTCAGGAACGTAAGAAGTTATGGGCTTGAATGCTGCATGAGCCCTTGTTGTCTTTGACATGTTTTTTTGTAACCTTTGGGTCAGCAACATGAATGTGGTTCTTTGTGAAATTGATTTTGGTCTATGATCCAAAATGGTCCTTGCTGTGAATATATCACATACACCCACTTCACCTGATGAATGAGCCATGCTCTGAAAGCTTATGTTTTCAGATAAACCTGTTGAATTATAACCCGATATTGCATAACGTCTGATTTTATATCACATTTGGAGGAAAAGGAATCAAGTTTTAAACAATGTCTGCGCATGGTAAAACTGGCTTCCACACTTGTGTTGGTTAGCACTTTATAAATGCAAATATTTCTCCTTTAAATGTCCTTAAATCCAAGTACTCTCTTTACTGATGCTTGTTGGTGGAAATAATTTCTCATTATCAGTTTAATCATTCTGCCCAGCCCCACTGCTATTCATCACCAACATTATAAACAGCATCAAAATTGTGAGTTGGTAGGTGGAAACATGGAAAGGAGAAACAAAACGGATGACCCGTCTCCAGATTCGTAAAACTATCAAACCACTTTGTGGTCCTGACTCAGAAAAAAGTGAAGGGTGAACTTTTTATTTGAGCAGGGCTAGTCAAGGCACCTTTCCCTTCTTTAAGATGCTGGGACATTAACTCTGATGTTCTCGGTGTCATTACCTGATCTGACACAGTGAAAGAACTAGGATTCAATGTAAAGATTAGGATTTCAAATAGAATCTCGGCTCTGGCATAATCAGATACTTGGGAGCAGACAAGAAGCAGAAAGGCTCGAAGAGAGATGGCACACTCAGGAGATTTGGTTCCTTGTGACACAGATGTCTCTGCAGTAGGTGGGATCAGACTGTTTCCGTGTCTTCACAATAAATGACCCAGACTTTATTTTGGAAAAGTAGAACTGTCAAAGGACAACTGCTACTCTTGTCAAATCACAATGTCAATCTGAAATTTCATTGCCCATCTCTGATTACCTCATAGATGCAGATGATGGGCCACTTTCTTGAACTCCTTGACATGTAAGTACCGCCATTATGCCATTAGGGAAGAAATGCCAGGATTTAGACCGAGTGGCACTGAAGGAACATTGATACATTTCCAACTCAGAATGGTGAGTGACTTGGAGTGGGACATGCAGCTGGTTGTTTTCTGGTGTATCTGCTGTCATTGTCTTCTAGACGGAAGCAAACTCTCACTGGACTGATTCTGGCAGTTTCTGGGCGTGTGTTCTCACTGTAGCCAAAAATTTGTTTTTAATCAGATAATGCACACAAGAGAAAGACATTTTCATTTCATGACTTTGAATTTTGCCCAGGCTTGAGAGATGCAAACTCTAAATCCTAACCACTGGAACACCAGAAATGCTTCCATTTAACCCTTGCGACCTGACTTGTAAATGCTGTTTTGCCATTTCTTCACATCACAGCCACCTTCATCATAAATGGTTCTCTCTCTAACTTTGAAACAGTCTATATTTTCGCATGGGTTTCTACATGAAGAAAGTGGTGTTGTTCAGCAGATGTACAGCAAGAAGGCAGAGAACAGGCTGGTGTTAACAAGGGCCTGTTTGGAGGTGCTGAGCTGCAGTGAAGGGGTGACATCAATAAAGGTGTCATTCAACTTGTCTGATTCCAGAGGCTGGGTCAGAAATGACCAGAAGCTTCTCACTGAATTTGTTCCAGGTCTTGACTCAAAGAGACCATAACTCAAAGCATGACAGTGCATTTCATTGGAGTGAGTGGAAAATACTGGAATGACTGTGAGTAAAATGACTGAAAGTTCCGGCAGAGAAACAGGCAGTACTGAACTAAGCATCTGAGCAAATGTGTTTCCTTT
This sequence comes from Stegostoma tigrinum, assembly GCF_030684315.1. Lineage (NCBI taxonomy): Eukaryota > Metazoa > Chordata > Chondrichthyes > Orectolobiformes > Stegostomatidae > Stegostoma > Stegostoma tigrinum. The sequence goes on from NC_081360.1 coordinate 3,741,931, forward strand.
GATAGTAAAATTCACTGCTCCACAAAGTGGGGATCATTGAAGTGAAGCAGTAATGGTGATTATCTTTCCTTGTTGTTGACTTTGTGAATGACCGTTGCTGATCATGTTCCTGTTAACACCACAACTCTGCAGCATGCAGGCATTGCACATGTGGAGGTCCAGTAGTGCAATGGATGACATGCCTGACTCTGACTCAGGAGACTTGCAAGTTCAATTCTTATGTGGCTGGAAATGGAAAGGAATCAAAACAAAAATCTCAGCCTCAACGTTGTGAATCTTTAGAGATAAGAATCAGAGGAGAAGGAAGTGTAAACTGTTCAACTGACCAGAGACAGTCAAGGCACCTTCCCCTTCTAAGGGGCTGGGGCATTGAATGGATTTCCATCAAAGCTGCTGTGCTTTTGCCATTGCCCTTGTCATGAATCCTGATTCCCTAGCTAGGAATTGAACCCAGGCCACAGCAGCTAGAATGCCAAATCCTAACCACAAGATCACCAGGAATGAGGGCAAAAGTACTTGCATCATTTCTTAATGACACAGCTTTGGATTTCATTTCACTGGAGATCAGTTTCTCCTCTGACATGATCAAATCATCAAGTTTTCACAGTGCAGAAAAAGGCACATCATCCCAGTTTCCAGCAATTGGAAGCCTTGTGTGCTCTGATGTTTCAAGTAATCATCTCAGTGTTATTTTTCCTGTAACATTTTAATCTCAAGCAACACACCAAATGGGACTGAAGTTTGAGAAAGGAAAACTGTGTTCATGCCCCCTTGGGAAACTGAAACTCATTCAACACACAGAGAAGGGAAAAATAAAAACCGGGACATATTCCGTCAAGAGTGACAAAGGCCTTAGGAGAGACCAACCCCCAGAAAATAGAATTTTTCCTACTTGGCTTGTATTGTCCCATTTCAGACTTCTGGTTACAGCAAGAAAAGGAAGCACTCAGCAGCTGCCCTGGAACTGTGTTCCTCCTCCGTTGTTTCCCTGTCACACTACAGCTTATACTGCCTCACCTCCCTCTTCTTGTCAAATATTACTCATGCCTGCTGTTTCCTCTCCTTCCAAATGCCTAGGAGAAATAGGAATTTCACATTTGAAACACATTTCTGGCCTCTGGAGGAAATGAAAGTGTCATAATACCAGATGATATTTAAAGTGCTCCTTTGGATCGTGGAAGCAGCAGGTGTACGAAATTTGGCAGAGATCCCAGTAAGACTCAAACTCACAACCCCTGGTTTACAGGGCCAGTGCTCAAACCACCGAACTACAGAGGCAGCACAACTACATTCTGAGAGAGGGTCTCTAATATTAGAAACTGCAATGTAATAGATATTTGGATAGTCTGTTATTATAAACCAAGACGTAACAAAACTAAGACAGAGCTGAGAGGATCACGTACATAAGGATGGGAGAATGCAAGGCCAAATCAGAAGTGTCTAGTGCTATATAAACAGAGATCTTCACTGGTAGTCGAGTAATTAGGATTCGGCATCTTTATCGCCATGGCCTGTTAATGGTTAACATTTATGGCCATCAAAATTAAATGTTGACTGATCTTTAGAAGCAGAATTATGTCATGAACCAGTCAGATTCACTTCACAGCATGTTACAATTCCATATCGACAATGTCAGCTGCAATTGCCTTACATGCAATTGGTTTAAAACAATATCAGAGCAGACATCAGGAAAAGTGAAGGGTGATGGTGCAGGAAAAGTGAAGGGTGATGGTGGTTTGTGAGAGTTGACTGTAGGCCTAGCAAGGCTAGGCTCAGTGTGGGTGCTGAAGACCAGTCTTCACTGTTTACCTTGGTATACAGATCACTCTAGATCAATCGCATAATGACTCTCTTCTGTCTGTTATCCTTTGCAAATCTCACTTCAGTTCAGTGCCTCAAGGGAATCGAGTGCCACACATTTTTTTAACGTGGCAACTAACTCAGTTCAGTTTTGCAGCCTAATATTAAGACGATAAATTTTAGACGCAGGTAGATACCATTCAGCCCATAAGTCTGCTCCATGATTCAATGAGCTCATTTCAGATCTGATAACCCTGAACTACATTTCCTTGCCTTTCCCATACTCTTTGATATCTTTCCTAATTAAAAATCTTTTGATCCCAGCCTTGAATATACTTAATGACCCCACCTCAACAGCACTCTGCTGTAAAGAGCTCCACCAGTTTGTTACCATCTAAGAGAATAAATTCTTCCTCATCTCTATAAGAAATGTGCAACTCCCCTTCGGATGCTAGGCACTCTGGTCCAAGATTGTCCCAGAAGGGAACCAACCTTTCTGCATCCAACATATTAAATTGCTAAACTAAAATCCTGCATGCGGATGGCACGGTGGCTCAATGGTTAGCATTGCTGTCTCACAGTGCCACAGCCCCAGATTTGATTCCAACTTCAGGGGGCTGTGTGGAATTTGCACATTCTCCTTGTGTCTGGTGGGTTTCCTCCAGGTACCTGGTTTCCTCCCACAGTCAAAGCATACGCAGGTTGTATGGATTGGCCATGTTAAATTTCCCATAGTACCAGGGGCGTGGCTACAGATCTGCTCTCAGAGTGGCTGTGTTTGATTACAGATTTTTCTTCACTCAGCGAGGTGACATCATCAGAGCACCTCTGGTGAAGCATTGATGTTCTGTCCCACTTGTTATTTTTATGCTTGGGTGGTTTGTATCACTTTGAGTTCTGTTTTTCAGTGGTTTGTACATCGGCCCAGTTGAATATGTTTGTAGATAGTGTTCCAGATGTAATATCAGGCCTCCAGAAATTCCTTGGCATGTCCCTGTTTGGCTTGTGCTGTTATGGATGTGTTGTCCCAGTCGAATTTGTGGTTTTCTTTGTCCATATGTTTGAAACAAGTAAGATATGGTCATGTCTCTTGGTGGCTAATTGGTGTTCATGTATCCTTATTTTCAGTTTCCTTCCAGTTTGGCCTATGTAAAGTTTCTCACAGTCATTGCACAGTATCACTTTAATGACTCTCCTCTTCAACCTCTCAGCTCATCTGATGTCTAGTGCCGCTCAGGCAAAACACACCACCAGTTGCCTCTCTCTTTGAGAAAGCAGTCCTATGGTCCAGTGTAAGTATGGTGAGTTTAACACTTGATGCATGGCTTAGTGTCTGATTTTCTTATCATATATGCTGAGGCACATAAGGACGTTTTATTCTCTGTCATATGTGTTATACATGTCAGTTGTCCTTGTAGGAGATAAATTGAAAAAATACTTTTACACAAAACAACAAAAACAATTCAAAACCAACAATGGTGCCCAGTTAACCCAGCATGCGGAGTGATTGTGAACGTTGCCTACGTACAATATCTGTGAACAATACGCATGCGCACATCATTCCTGCCCACCCATATTCCAGAGCATGCGCAGTGGCAGCAATTTTGAGGAGGTTCCACTAATTTCATTGGCTCCACAAAAAGCAATAATAAGGCGGAGTGGTTAAGGTGATGGACTGGGTGGCCTCATAATCACTTTGAGAGAATGTTGTGAATGTCTCTGCCGGACATAAAGGGATATAGTTTATAAACTCCTTGAACAGGCAGTGAGGAGTGGAAGATTTACACACGTCAAACTCGAAACAATGGAAAAATTAAAACCTGTGGATGTGGCAATTAAGGAGCAAAAAAAGGTGTTGCTGGAAAAGCTCAGTGGGTCTGGCAGCATCTGTGAGGGGAAAAAAACAGAGTTAATCTTTCTGGTCTGGTGGCTGGGAAAACGTCAGTTTACATGCAAAAAAAAGTGGGGGGAGGGGTTAGGGAGTAAATAATAGGATAGAGCCTAAAGAGAGAGGAGAGCATTCGTACAGACAAAGAGTTGAGAACAATCAGGCTGGGAGGGTGAATAGTTGTTAATGGGGACTGTTAGCGACTAACAGTGTGTAGTAGCAGGCTATGTAGTAACAAGGCCTGATGTGTGGGGTAGGGAGCTAGGACATGGGAAAGTTTAGGCCCTAAAATTATTGAACTCATCACTGACTCTGGAAGGCTGCAGGGTTCCCAAGTGGAAAATGCAGTGTTGCTCTTCCAGCTTGCGTTGAGCTTCACTGGAACACGGCAGCAAGCCAGAGACAGACATTGTTGGCCAGGGAACAGGATGGTGCATGGCAGGCAATGGAAAAATTATGAGAGGCACAGATTGGATGGACAGTCAAAGGCTATTTTACCAGGATTGAAATTTCAATTACAAGGGAGCCACAGGTTCAAGGTGAGAAGGGGAAAGTTTAAGGGAGAAGGTTTTCACGCAGACAGTGATAAGAGCCTGGAACGCTCTGCCAGAAGAGGTGGTGGAAGCTGGTACATTGGCAACATTTAAGAGGCATCTGGATGGTTACATGAATAGGGAGGGAATAGAGCGATATGGAACTAATAATGACAGAAGGTTTACAAGATAACAAAGTGTGAAGCTGGATGAACACAGCAGGCATCATCTCTCTGATGAAGGGTCTCAGCCCGAAACATCAGCTTTTGTGCTCCTGAGATGCTGCTTGGCCTGCTGTGTTCATCCAGCTTCACACTTTGTTATCTTGGATTCTCCAGCATCTGCAGTTCACATTATCTCTGATGGCAGAAGGTTTGTTTTGTTTAGATTAGTTAGGGCATGATGATCGGCATAGGCTTGGCGGGCAAAAGGGTCTGTTCCTGTGCTGTACTCCTCATCTGTTCTTTTGTTCTTTGTTCTTGTCTCCTCTGAATTTCTGCCCAGGACTGACTTGAGATGGCTTTTGCAAACATATTTTACAGCATGTTCGAGGAGGATATGCAGATTGGAAACTCAAATCAAACAACATACTAAGATCTGAGTGAGCTATTTTTTTTTCATTATTCATTCATCACCAGATATTATTGGTCTTTGAATGTAAGTATTGAGTAAATCTAAACGTATCATAAAACTAGACACCTTTATCAAATTTCACCTCAATCTCTTTTGCTGTGGGCAGAACTCCTTCAGTCTCTACAAACTAGCCTTCCATCTAATATCTTTCATTCCTTGAAGCATTGTGATAAATCTCCTTTCAATCTCCACGGACCCTCATATTGTTTGGACTTGTTTGTGTTCATGTGGATGACATTATCACACTAAGGCAATTACACAGTAACAGCACCATGATCCCCAAGTGTTTCCTCAACCATGAGAGTCTCTTCTGGCTCAGCTGCTTCTGATATCTTTCAAGTTTCAGACTCTGGAATTTGATTTTAAAGTTGAAAACAGTGAAATTATTTTGGTATTTTGAACTTGTAACCTACACAATTCAGCTTCTAGTGCTGTTCTAGGTTATCTGAAAACGTGACATGGCTATGGGGCTGGTGCGACCCCATTATTCTGGATCTGAATCAATGTCCATCCATTGCTCTGTTTCATCTCTGCTGTCCCCAATTCTTTCTCTGTCACGGTCTAACTTCCTCTGTCTCCAATAATGGGTGTAATTCTCTTGCGTATTTTATTATTTTTCCATTGATTCTCTAAATTAGGTTTTTACAGCTGAACATTCCCTGACTATTTGCTGCTGGCAATTATTGTCCCTTAGCTCCCACAATACCATTAAGTAAAGAGTTATTTATCAAATGATGATGAAGGGGCAGTGATATGTGTCCAAATCAGTGACAATTAATTTATATCAATATTGTCTCTTTCACATCATGGAAACTTCAAAGCTGTTCCAGGGGAGTGTTACAATACAGCTTTTGGCCCCAGCCACATAATGAGACATTGGTGAGGTGACAAAATATTTTATGGCCGAATATGTAGTTTTCAAGGAGTATTTTAAAGTGCAAAACTGATGTCAAGAGAGGGAGAGGTTAAGTGAGGAGATTTCACCGTTAATGGCCTTAGCAGCTGACGGTTGACCACACCAAATGTGGAAGTTAAAATTGACAATTTTCAGGAGGCTGGAATTGGAAGTTATGCAGATATCCTGAAGGGCATTTTAAAAATTTCATTCTTGGGATGTGGGCACTGCTGGCTAGGCTAGCATTTATTGGTCAGCCATAATTGCCCTTAAGGCTGCTGGAAGAAATGACAGAGATAGTTTTCTCTCTCTCTATGAAAAAGTTTGATTAGAAGGATCAAAAGTTTAAAATTTAGCTGCATGATTACAGAGTGGTTGGTGAACAAGACTTGATGCACATGCTCACAGGGCTGCAGAGTTTTGGATGAGATCACTGAATGAATAATCTGTAACTCCTTTCTTCAAAATATTGTAGGACCTCATGTGAGAAGATAAAGTTGCTAAGGCAGCAGCACATGGTTAGGAAAACGGGCAGTGGTAAAAATATCAATCAGATACAGTTAGTCTAAGGAACCGTAAAACACTAAACAGAGCTCCAGTACACCCGTTAAAAGAGGCAGAGGGGGTGAGGCAAGTGCAGAGAGGGGAATGTGAGAGACATTGGGGAGCAAAATAGTTATAGTTAATAGTTAAATCCAGAGATAACAAAGCAATGGATGAGGGTTTCAGACACAGATAAAGTGGAGACTACGAGCATCCAGATGATAGAACATAGAACATAGAACAGTACAGCACAGATGTTACTGATGTTACTGATGTGGAAGTGGGCAGTCTTATATGTGGTTGAAAACGCATCTCTGGGTGAAATATTTCATTGTGGTTAAGACCCGTTGGTTCAGACTCAGACGGGGGGATGGAATCAAGTGGTGAGGCAGTGGAGTTTGTACTGGGGGCTGAAGACAAATGCCTCAGTTTTGCCATTATTTAACTGAAGGAAATTTCCTCTCCAGGACTAAATATCAGACAAGTCAGGACATTTTGTGACCTGGAGGGAACTTGGAGGTGATGCTGTTCACATCCACCTGCTCCTTCTCAGAGGTAGAAGCTGAGTGTGTAGCAAGGTAATCACTCAGTCATCTAGCCTGCTGCAACATCAGCTCATTCTCACTGAGGAGAGACCATTTCAATGCCTGGACTGTGGAAAATAGCTCACCTTAATAAGAAACTATTTAAATGCCCAAACTGTGGAAAATGTTATAAAACCTCTGGGAACTTAAGGTCCCATCAATATGCTGTTACTAATGAGAGACATTTTAAATGCCTATACTGTGGAAAATAGTATAAATGGTCTGGGGACATGATGTCCCATCAACATGCTCACACAGAGGAAAAATCTTTTAAAGGGCCAATCTGTGGGATGTGCTTTAAAAGTCCCAGGGACATGATGTCCCATTCACTTGCTCACGTTAATGAGAGACCTGTTAAATCTGCAGGAAGTGCTACAAAACTTCCTGATGTCCCAACAACATCTTCAATCTGAGGAGAGACCACTCAGGTGCTCGCTCGGTGGGACTGGGTTCAGGTGATCATCTGTCCTCACGGTGCACCAGCAGGTTCACTTTGGGAAGAGACCATTCAGCTGATCTGAGTGTGGGAGGGAATTCACTCGGTTGTTCAACCTGCTGAGACACTAGCAAGTTCACACTGTGGAGAGATCATTCAAACGCCCATACTGCAGGAAGTGCTACAGAAGCTCCCGGGGACTGACATGTCATCAATGTGTTCACACTGAGGAGACTCCTTTCAAATGTCTCGTCTGTGAGAAGTGTGAACGAATTTCAGTGGAACTGAAGTCTCATCAATATGTTCACATGATGGGAGACCTTTCAGGTGCTTTTGTTATGAGACTGAGTTCAGGCAATCATCTCAACGCTCAGAATACGAGTGTGTTCATACTGGGGTGAAAATATTTACCTGCTCCATGTGAGAAAAATGGTTAGCTCACTCATCAACCCTGCTGAGACAGGTCACAGTTTACACACCTCACCAGCGATTGTACTTTTCAGGACTGAAACCAAAGTTTTAAAGTTCTGGATAAAAGTCAAGTAAATCAGCCTTGTGTTAAAAATTGTAAGGATGTGATCACAAAGTACTTGGAAGAGTCAGCGTAACTTCGTCAAAGGAAGACAGGCCTGAGAAATCTGTTAAAATTCTTTGAGCAGGTACTAAACAAATTACGCAAGGGAGAACCCATGGATGTAATCACTTACATTTCCAGAAGTCATTTGACGAGGTGCCATTTGGGAAGCTGCTAAGGAAGATGAGATAACAAAGTGTGGAGCTGGATGAACACAGCAGGCCAAGCAGCATCTTAGGAGCGCAAAAGCTAGCATTTCGGGCCTAAATCCTTCATCAGAAAAGGGGGATGCAGAGAGGGTTCTGAAATAAATAGGGAGAGAGGGGGAGGCGGATCGAAGATGGATAGAGGAGAAGATAGATGGAGAGGAAACAGACAAGTTAAACAGGCAGGGATGGAGCCTGTAGAGGTGAGTGTAGGTGAGGAGGTAGGGAGGGGATAGGTCAGCCTGGGGAGGACAGACGGGTCAAGGGGGCAGGATGAGGTTAGGAGGTAGGAAATGGAGGTGCAGCTTGAGGTGGGAGGACGGAGTAGGTGAGAGGAAGAACAGGTTGGGGAGGCGGGGACAAGTTGGGCTGGTTTTGGGATGCAGTGGGGGGAGGGGAGGTTTTGAAGCTTGTGAAATCCACATTGATGCCATTGGGCTGCAGGGTTCCCAAGCGGAATATGAGTTGCTGTTCCTGCAACCTATGGTTGGGCCTCCTGAATTGTCACAATGATGCCACACGAAGATTGCGGGAACAGCAACTCATATTCCACTTGGGAACCCTGCAGCCCAATGTCATCAATGTGGATTTCACAAGCTTCAAAATCTCCCCTCCCCCCACTGCATCGGAAAACCAGCCCAGCTCGTCCCCGCCTCCCTAACTTGTTCTTCCTCTCATCTATCCCCTCCTCTGCACCTCCATTCCCTACCTCCTAACCTCATCCTTCCCGCTTGACCCGTCCATCCTCCCCAGACAGACCTATCCCCTCCCTACCTCCCCACTTACACTCACCTCTATAGACTCCATCCCCGCCCCTTTAACTTGTCTGTCTCCTCTCCACCTATCTTCTCCTCTATCCACCTTCAATCCGCCTCCCCCGTCTCCCTATTTATTTCAGAACCCTCTCCCCATCCCCCTTTTCTGATGAAGGGTCTAGGCCTGAAACATCAGCTTTTGTGCTCCTCAGATGCTTTTTGGCCTGCTGTGTTCATCCAGCTCCACACTTTGTTATCTCGGATTCTCCAGCATCTGCAGTTCCCATTATCTCTGATACAAAGAAAATGAGACTCTATGGTGCTAGGGATAAGTTACTGGCATGGATTGAGGATTTTCTGACTAACAGAAAGCAGAGATTTGGGACAAAGGGATGTGGATGACTCGTGCAATTAAGCAAGTGTTAGTGTTGAAAAATAAAGAAATAAGTTAAAACGACTTCTCAATATAAAAGTGAAAAAAATACAAAATTAACAGTTAAAATGTCAAACATTACAATCCTTCCTTAAGCTACAAGCCTGCAGACACTTAGACCGGGCTTTACCAAAGAGGCCTCACTTTCCCCTGTCTTGGGCATGAATATGCCTGTTTTCATCAGCTATTCTTGAGCTGACTGCTGCTGTCAACCTGCAAAGAGCACAGCAGGCCTTGCTGCTGTTTGCAAGGCCTCAGCTCTGACTGCCACTTTGCCACTGCTGCCATTCTTCACAATGGTTGACCACCAGCTGCCACTGCTGCCATCCTTTGCTGTCAGATGCCACTCCTGCTGGATCCCCGCTACTCTGTTGCCACATCACCGTTTCACTGCAGAATCTAGATCTGGCACTGCTCCTGCATTGATGCCATCAAATGCAGCCAGCTACCTCATGGCCAATGTCAAAGGCCCCAACCCCCGTCATCATCACCTCTTTGAGCAAGCTCCAAAGACTGAAGCACCGAAAGAAAGATAGAGAAAAAGGAGAAAAGAAAACATGGAAAAGAAAGAAAAGCAGTCAGAGCAGATGGGCCCTAATGAGGAACCACATTCCGCTGCATCTCGGATGGAGAACTGTACCCTGGCCGGAGGGGACGACTGCTTTCTCTCTACTCTATTGAAAGCCCTTTCAATTGGTTGCATTTCCAGATTGCCAATCCTAAACAGATGTCACTGCAAGGTCTAACAGTAATTTTTCTATTCACCAACACCCGACTATCAATAGCCTTTCACGGTGCAAAGTAAAATGTTTGTGCAAAGTGGGAAATGACTTCCAAGATTATTGTCACTGGAAAGACTCTTGAAAATTTGAAATCATGTGCAGAGCAGTAAAGGAATTTTTCCTCAAATCAGTCCTAAACGGCCTAACTCATATTCTTAAACTATGACACATTGATTCTCGGTTCCCTGGTAAATTCCTTTACTCTGAGACTGGTTAACCCGCGGAATTTGCTGGCACAGAAGCAGTTCTGGCCAAAATATTAGATGTTTCCAAGAAGAAGGTAGATATAGTTTTGAGGGCTAAAGGGATCAAAGAATTTGGATCTAAAGTTGTAACAGGCTGAGAATGATAATCAGGCATGATAAGACTGACTCGTGGAGCAAGATCATATGTAACAATGGCCTATTTCTTTTCCTATTTTCTATGTTTCCATTCTGTTAAAGGTGGGACAAAAAATAATGAAGTGATTGTAACTGACACAGTAATCAGCACTACTTCATCACCACTGGATGAAAATCCCATAACACCTTACAGAACAGCAATCTGGGAACAGCTTCACCACACAGACTCCAGCAGTTCAAGAAGGTCAAGGAGGCAGAGTGATTTTAGAAGCTTCTGAACTGGCTGCTCCATCTCATGTTTTCTGTCTAGTTCTCAAACGGTTGAATATTTTGAGAAAAGCAACATAGTATGTGGGAAATAAGAAAATATCTTTGGAACATAGAATTTTATTGTTTTCTGTGAGATCCTTCCGCATTCTTCGAAACTGAAGTGAGTTTCATCCCAACCGATCCATTCTGTCCTCATATGTCAGGGATCAGTCTGGTAAACCTTTGTTATACAGCCTCCATAGCCAGAACATCCTTTATTAAATAAGGATTCCAAAATTGCACACAGAACTCCAGATGTGGTTGCGCCAATTTTCTATACAATTTCAACAAGACATCGCTGCTCCTGTACTTAAATCCTCTCACTATGAAGGCCAAAATGCCATTTGCCTGCTTCCCCTCCTGCTGTACCATTATGGTAAATTTCAGCGACTTGTGTACATGGACAAACAAGCCGTATTTCTCATTTCCCTTTTATAAATCTAAACTGACTGACTGTCTAATCCTGTCACTGTTTTCCAGTCTATAACTGGTCTATAATTCCAAGTTTTCTCTCTACCTCCTTTTTTTACTTAGTGGAGTTACATTAGCATCCCTCTAATTCATAGGAATTGTTCTAGAATCTTGAAAGATAAACATCAATTTCCTCTATTTAGATTCAAGCGCCAAATTTCAAAATGTGTCCATTGTATCTAATGCCACTTTGTTAAATATTCTGGTGTGTAGATTACCAGTTGCTGGGATTTTTAGGCATTTAATCCCATCAATTTCCCGAGCCCCATTTCCCTACAGATACTAATTTCCTTCAGTTCCTCCCTCTCTTGTGTTCCCCAACATTTTAGGTATGTTTATGTTATCCTTGGTGATAACAGAACTAAAATATGTAGGTAATTGGCCTGCCATCCCTTTATTCCACACTATAAATTCCCCTGTTTCTGATTAGAAGAGATTTAGATTCGTAGAGCTAGAGAGCACAGAAACAGAACCTTCAGTCAGAATCGTCCATGCCAATGGGATATTGCAAATAAATCTAGTCCCATTTGCTAGCATTTGGACAATATCCCTCTAAACCCTTCCTATTCGTATACCCATTGAAATACCTTTTAAATACTGTTAATTGTACTTGCCTCTACCACTTCCTCTGGCAGCTTGTTCCATGCACACACCACCCTCTGCATGAAAAAGCTACTCCTCAGATCCCTTTTAAATCTTTCCCATTTCACCTTAAACCTGTATCCTCTAGTTTTGGACTCCGTGCAGGGAAAAGGCCTTGTCTATTTACCCGATCCATGCCCCTCATGATTATATAAACTTCTATTAGTTCACTCCTCAGCCTTCGACGCTCCAGGAAAATAGTTCCAGTCTATTCAGCACTCCCTATTGCTCAAACCCGTCAACCCCAGCAACATCCTTATAAATCTTTTCTGACCCCTTTCAAGTTTTACAATATCCTTCCTGTAGCAGAGACAAGAATTGCACACAGTTATAGGATAGTGGCTTAACTGATGTCCTGTACAGCTGCAACAGGACCTCCCATGTCCAATACTCAAGGCACTGACCAACAAAGGCAAGTTACTAACCATACCTCTTATATTCACATCTGAATCATTTATATAAATGACAAAATGCAGTGGACCAAACACCGACCATTGTGACACTGATGGTCAGAGGCCTCCAATCTGAAAAGCAACCTTCCAGCACTACCCTCTGACTTCTACCTTCAAGCCGGTTCTGTATCTGAATAGCTAGTTCTCTCTATATATGATTTAACCTTGGTAAGCAGTCTACCATGAGGAACCTTGTTGAACACCTTACTGAAGTCCATATAGATCATGTCCACCACTCTGCCCTCATCAATCACCTCTGTACTTCTTCAAAAAACTTATTGAGGTACGATTTCCCATGCACAAAGCCATGTTGACTATCCCTAATCAATCTTTGCCTTTCCAATACATTTAAATCCGGTCCCCCAGGATTTCCTCAAACAACTTGCCCACCACCGATGTCAGGTTCACAGGTCTACAGTACCCCAGCTTTCGTTACCACCTTTCTGAAATAGTGGCACCACATTAGCCACCCTCCAGTCTCACCAATGGCTATTGATGATACAAAATTCTCAGCAAGAGGCCCAGCAATCATTTCCCTAGCTTCTCACTGTGTACTCCTGATCGAGTCCCAGGGATTTATCCACCTTTATGCATTTTAAGCCATCCAGCAGCACCCAAACTTAACATGGACATTTTTCAACATGTCACTATTTGTTTCTCCACATTCTGTTTGTCATTTATCCTCTTCTGCTGAAATCTGAATTACACTGTCTTCAGGTCTGCTGCTCTCTTTGGGCAATTGTGCACCTCATCCTTGGATCCAGTACTATCCCTAATATCCCTTGTTGGCCATGGCAGCACCATCTTTCCCATTTTATTTTGTGCCAGACAGTAATGAACAAGAGTTGCAGCTCCTCCAAGTGCCCTTTAGATGTTTGTCATTACTTTAAGTTATGTTCCTCAATTTATTGTAGTCTGCTCATTCCTCACACCATTGTAAATTTCCTCTACATAAAGTTTGGTCACTTATCTCAGGATCATCTCTGTCACTATCTAGCCTAATGAAGAATTGTATTAATGAGAGTTTGTCATTATTCCACAAGGTGTGTCACACAGCTTGACTGCCAATTATTCCCTTCTCGTTATGCAATTAACATTTTGGAACTAAAGTTGTCATAGTCCCAGAGGATGTTGGGACTGCTCTGTCACAACATACAGAGAGAGAGAGAGAGAGAGAGAGCGAGAGCGAGAGCGAGAGCGAGAGCTAGAGAGCGAGAGAGCGAGAGAGTGCTATTGGTGCTTTAACCTGAGGGTCATCATGCCTCAGGCAAGGGTCAAGGATAAGAACATGGGAGCATAATGAGGACTTCAGCCAGTACAGGGATTGAGCACATGCTGTTGGCATCACTCTACATCACCAACCAACCCTCCAGTCAACTAGACTAATCCACCCCCACCTCTTACACCAAACACAGTCTGAGGTGGCCTGCCGTCCATTTGCTTCCTCAATGTATTGATCTAGGAAACCATGCCTTACATATTCCAAAAATTCCTCCTCAATGTTTTTGATACTGATTTATTTTGCCCAATCTATACAGACTGAGGTCACCCATAATAATGATAAGAGCACAAGATGTAGGAGCAAAAGTAGTCCACTTGACCCATTGAGTCTGGTTCACCATTTGATCATGGCTGGTATGTTTCTCAACCTTCTGCTTTCTCCCCTCATCAATTAAGAACCAATCTATCTCGATCTTGAATGCAGTCAACGACTTGGCCTCCACACCTCTCTTTGGCAATGAGTTCCACAGAATCACCATCCCTTGGCTAAAGAAACACTTCCTTGTCTCAATTCTAAAGTATCATCCCTTCACTGTGAGGCTGTACCCTTGTATCCTTGTATCAGCTGCGAGGGAAAACATCATCTCCATGTCCTCTATCAGCATTTTTGTGTTTCAATCATATCCCTCTCATACTTCTAAACTCCATCAAATGCAGAGCTCGAGTCCTCAACTGCTCCTTATATGACAAGCCTGTCATCCCTAGGACCTTCTTGTAAATCACCCTCTCGATCCCATCCAATACTGGTACACCCTTCCTGAAATATGGGGCCCAAAACTGCTCACAGTACTCCAAATGTAGTCCAGCTAGAGCTGATTCAGCCTCAGCAATACATGTCTACTCTTGTATCCCTCTTGAAATTCAGGTTAAAATGGCATTTGCCTTCCTCACTGCCAACTGAACCTCAGTGTTAACGTTACGAGAATCTTGAACTATGACTGTCAAGTGTCTTTCAGATTTCCCAACGCTTCCCCATTTAGAAAGTAGTCTAGAATAGCCTTTAGAGATTGTAGGAACTGCAGATGCTGGAGAATCTGAGATAACAAGGTGTAGAGCTGGGTAAACACAGCAGGCCAAGCAGTATCAGTGGAGCAGGAAGGCTGATGTTTCGGGCCTAGACCCTTCTTCAGAAATTTAGCCTGTACAGCCTTTATTCTTCCTACCAAAGTACATAACCTCATATTTTCCCACATTATATTCCATCTGCCACTTCTTTGTCCACTGTCCTAGCTTGTTCAAGTCATTCTCCAGTGTCCCCACTCCTGAACACTACCTGTTCCTCCACCTACCTTTATGTCATCTGCAAACTTACAAACACGTTGTAAGTTACATTGTTCTGATCATTAATGTGTAATATGAATAGTTGTGGTCCCAACCCTGCCTCCTACAGAACTCTATGATTGACCCCTTCAGAGTCCATGAGTTACTAAGTGCCATCTTGAAAAAATCCCTTTTATCGTTACTCTCTGGTTATTTCAAGACAGCCAACCCTCTCTCCATGCCAGTACCCTGCCACTAACACCATGGGCTTTTTATCTTGTTTCGCAGCTTTCTGTGTGGAACCTTGTCAAAGGCCTTCTGGAAATCCAATTAGATCACATCGACTGACTTCTTCTTTGTCTAACATGCTCATTCTCTCCTCAAAGATTTCTAACAGAATTGTCAGACATGACCTCCACTTAATGAAGCTATGTTGTCTGCACATCCAAGTACTCTGCAATCTTGTCTTTAACAATGGGCTTGAAAATCCTACCAATAACTGATGTCAGGCTATCTGGCCTATGGTTTCTTCAACTCTGCCTCCTTCCCTTACTGCAATGATTCTTGAAAGATCACCATTAATGCCTGTACAATCTCTTCACCTACCCCCTTCGGAATCTATCTGGTCTAAGTAATTTTTTTTCTATTAATTTGTGGCATGTGGGTGGCTGGCTGGCCAGAATTTCTTGCCCATCCCTATTTGCCCTTGAGAAGGTGGTGGTGAGTTGCCTTTGCGAACTGCTGCACTCCTCCTGCTGTATGTTGACCTACAATGCTATTAGGGAGGGAATTCTGTGATTTTGACCGAGCAACAGTGAAGGAACAGCGATATATTTTCAAGTCAGCATGTAGAGTAACTTGGAGGGGAACTTGGAGGTGGTGGTGTTCCCATATGCCTGATGCCCTTGTCCTTCTAGATGGAAGTGGTTGTGGGTTTGGAAGGTGCTGGCTGAAAATCTTTGGTGAATTTCTGCAGTGCATCTTGGAGATAGTATACACTGTTGCTGCTGAGCATCAATGATGGAGGGAGTGGGAACGTTGGTGGTGGAAGGTTTAGCCACCCTCAGACCTTTCAGCTTCCCCAGCACCTCTCCTCAGTGATAATCACTACACTCACCGCTGCCCCATGTCGTTCTTGAATTTCTGGTATTCCACTATGAAAACTGATGCAAAATGCCTATTTTGTTCCTCCACCATTTCTTTGTTCCCCAATACGACTACTCCAGCCTTGTTTTCCAGCAATCAAATGTCCACTCTTTCCTCTGTGTAACATTTCAGATATCTTTAAATAAAGCCTTGAAATTTTCTCTTGTTACGAGCCTGCTTACTCACATACTTCATCTTCTCCTCTTCTACTGCTTTTTAAGTTATCATTTGCTGTTTTTTAATGGCTTCCCAATCCTCTGGCTCTACGTATCTTTTCCATAACATATAATTTTCCTTTTCCTTTTTTGCTGTCCCTGGCTTCCCTTGATGGCCATGGTTGCCTCATCCTCCCCTTCATACGTAGTTTCTACCTTGGCATGAATTTCTGCCTTCTGAATTACTTCGAGAAAATCCTGCTGCTCTGTGATCTTTACCTGCGAGGTATCCCTTCCAGTCAACTCTGGCCAGATTCTCCCTCATTTCTTTGTAGTTAACTTTACTCATTTATAATGCCATTAAATATGATTCCAGCTTCCCTTTTAAACTGCAGTTTGAACTCTATCATATTGTGGTCACTGCACTTAGGGATTCCTTCACGTTAAGCTCCCCAGTCAAGTCTCCCTCATTACCCATCACTAAATTCAGAATTGCCTTTTCCTTAGTGGGCTCTACCACAAGTTGCTCCAAAAAAATCTTGTAGACATTCCATGAGTTCCTTTTCTTAAAATTCGCTGCCAGTCTAATTTTCCTAGTGCACCTGCCTATTGAAGTACTCCATGATTATAGCTATCATGCCTTTCTTACATGCCTATTCAGTTACCTGATATGTTTTCTTCTACACATTCTGACGACTGCTAAGAGGCCTATACACAACTTCCTTCAGGGATCTTTTTCCATTTGCATTATCTCAACCCTAAACGCTACGCCCCCCCACCCTATCTCACTTTTTGCTATCAATTTCATTTCCTTTCTTACTAACAAGGCAACCCTGCTCCCCTACCCATCTGCATGGCTTTTTGATAGGGTGTGTATCCTTAGGTATTTAGTTCCTAGCCCTGATCCCCTTGTAGTCACATCCCTGTGTCTCTCACAAGATAAATCCTGCAAATTTCAAACTGCAGTACAACTCATTTACTTTATTTCATATGCTGCGTGTATTTATGCACGACTTCCTTGGTCCTGCATTGACTGCCCTCTTCTCATAGCTGTCCACCTATCTGTTGTGCTTTAAGTTAGATTCCCAATCCTTTCCATGCTTTCTGTTCTGTGACATTTTGTGAACATTTTAACCTCACTGAGCACGCACTGCTAACTCTATTTTTTTCCATACAACTGAACCCACCCCATCCCTCCCCAGATTAGTTTAAATTCCTGTCCACAGACCCTAGTTATGCCTCCTCAAGTTCTCTGATTCCCATATCATTCAGGTGGATTCCATCCCATTGGAACAGCTCTGTCCTTTCCAATGCTGACATCAATGTCCCATCAGTTTGAACCTGCTTCTTCCACACCAGTCTTTGAACCACACATTTACCTCTTTAATCTTGTTGATTTTGTGCCACTTGCTTGTGGCACAGGTGGTAATCCAGAGGTTTTTAGCTATTTGGTTCTTGTCTTTAAGTTAACCCCGAGCTACTTATATAGCCTTAGTAGAGCCTCTTTCCTTGTTCTACCTGTCTCAACAACTGGATCGTTCCTCTCCCACTACAAGTTCATCTGCAGCCCAGATGAGCTATCCTGAATGTAGGCACCATGCAGGCAACAGAGCACATGGAACTCTCAATTCTGTCAACCGAGAACAGTGCCTATTACCCTGACTACACTACCCCAAATTGCAACTAAATTTCTCTTTTCCCCCACCTCTTGAATATCTGTTTCGTGGGACTATGGTCAATTTCTCAACCTCCGTACAGCCCCCACTCTCATCCACACAGGGAGCAAGAATCTCAATCCTGTTAGACAGCTGAAGGACTGAGACTCCTTCAGCCCTACCCTCCAGTTCTGTCTTCCTGCCCCGCTCATAGTCATAGCTTGACCACTAACCAGAATTAAGGTGGTTAATCTTTGGAGTGTGATTGCCTCCTGAAACATGGATCCAGGTAACTTTCTCCCTCCCTCCCTCCCTGATGTCTGCCAGTGTTCAGAGCTTAGATTCTAGCTGATGAATCTGAGCCAGATTTCCTCAAGGAACCAACACTGATGACGGATGTGGTCACAATGAACCACAATGGAGCCCAGCAGCTCGCATATCATGCAGTTACCACACAGCACCTGGCCTGGCACATATATTTTAATTACTAGCTACTTAATTTGACTTTTTAAAAAATTCGTACTGAGAAAACATCCATTATTGGTGAGGAGATTAATTGAGTATATTTGACCCCAGAATTGGGGGAGTGCAGGTATCCTGAAGGATTGTGTGGCTGGCAAAGTTTACAGAGATGGGAATGATCATTTATCATGGAGATATTTCAAAGCAAGGATAAGAAATTTAAAATGATTTTCCTCAACTGACAAGCATTTTAGGTCAGTGATCTCAAGGTGAGGAGAGCAGGACTCAATGTGACTGAGTGTGCAGGCAGCGGGGTGTTGGATAGGCTAAGATTACAGGGAGGTTGAAAGTGGAAGGTGGATCAAGAATGTGTTTGGATCGTTCAGTCTTGAGGCTACAAAGATCTGTATGAGACTTTCAGCACGTGGAACTGAGACTGTGCTGGAGTCGGGCCATGTCACGGAAATGAAAATAGAGTGCCACAGTGATGAGGTGACCGTGTAGTCAAAAGCCTATCCCCAAGTCCAGTATTTCACCAACAATGCAGAGTGCCTGATTCAGACGGTTACCAGATCGAGCAATACAGTTGAAGTTAAGATGTTTGTAACAAGGACTGAAGCCAGTAGCTTTCAGTGAACAAAGCATCAGGAGTAGGCCATTCAGCTGTTGCGCTATTGAGTGAAATCATGGCTGATCTGAGGCCATGCTCCAGTCTACCTAACCTGACTGTGGACCATATCCCTGAAAACTTTTGCTAAGCATAAGCTTATCTACCTCAGATTTAAAACTAACAACTAAGTGATTGAGCATCAACTGCCATTTTTGGAAGCAAGTTCCAAACCTCAACCACCCTTTGTGTGCAGAAGTGATTCCTAACATCTCTCTTGAACAGTCTTGCCCTAATTCTCAGACTATGGCCCCTACTTCTAGACTGAATTGGAGGAAAATTGAATATTAGAATGTTGTGTGACTGGAGGGAGCTTCGAGGTGGTGATGTATACATAGAGTGGCTGGTTTCGGAGGTTTTGCTAAATATCTGGTTGAGCTGTTGGACAATAAAATGCCTCTCATTCACCACCTCCTTCTTCTAACCCTCTCTCTTCACCACCTCTCAAAGCCCGTACCAGCCCATGGAGGCTAGAATTTCTAAGACCAGACCAAGTGGCAGGTTCCCTCCCTGAAGGACACTAAATCAGTTGGGTTTTTAAGACAATTGGTAGCTTTCATAGCCCCACAAACCACCAGATTAATTCTGCTCAATTTCCCAACATGTGCTGCCATTGAGAAAATGTTAGAGTCTATTATTAAAGTTGGAATAACAGAGCATTTAGAAATACATTATAGAATCAAGCAATGTCAGCATGGTTTTATGAAGGGGATATCATAGCTGATAAATGTATTTAAATATTTTGAGGAGGTAACATGCAATATAGATAAGGGAGAAACCATAAGACGTAATATGTATGGGTTTACAATAAAGCATTCAGAGTGTTCTTGTACATGAGACTACTCTAGATAATAAGAACTCATGAACCTGTGCTGTGTAGAATATATGTTCAAGGTTAGCTAAGATTACAAAAAAATCTTGGTCAATTAGGTCAATGGGCTGAGGAGTGGCAGATTGAGATTGTTTGGGATAAATTCAAGGTGTTGCATTTAGTAAAACAAATAGGGGAAGAATGTAAACATTTAATATAGGACATTAGGAAGTGTAGAATAGAGGAAGGTTTGAAGGGATATGGGTCAAGCGCAGGCAGGTGAAACTAGTTTAATTTGGGATTATGGTCAGTATGGACTGGTTAGACTGGAGGGTTCGCTTTTACTCTATGCCTCTAATATCATATTGAATGGCACAGCAGGCTTGAAGTGCCTGGTGGCCTACTCCTATTCCAATTCTATTTTCAGAATCTTGATAGGAGGCTGCTATAAAGTCATCCAAGTCTTCAGCACAGAAAAATTCACGTTGACCCATGGAGCCTCAGACTTGTGCCTAAAGATTTTCTGAAATGCTTCATGCAGCTTTATCTTTGCACTAATACGCTGGACTTCACCATGTCTTACATGACAGGACATAGTCTTTGAGTTACTCCTTTATGATCTGTTTTGTCCCAAGTAAGGATGGAATGAAAGGGCAGTAGGGTTGCTCATTGATTAGTACTGCTGCCTCACATTGCCAGGGACCCTGATTTGATTCCAGCCTTGGGCAACTGTCTGTGTGGTGGTTACACATTCTCCTTATGTCTGTATGGGTTTCCTGCGGGTGCTCTGCTTTCCTCCCACACTCACAAAATGTTCAGAATAGGTGGATTAGCCATGATTAATTGTCCACACTGTTCAGGGATATGCTGGTTAAGTGCATTAGTTATGAGAACTGTAGGATTACAGGGATAGGGCAGGAAGTTGGGTCTCAATAGGTTGAATGGCCTGTTTTCACACTGCAGGGAATTCTCTGAACCTTCTCCTTCACTGGTCCGCAGCGTATCAGAACCCAGCCCTGCCCCTCATTCATTCCGATTGGTTTGAAGGTAGAACCTTCTCTCCCTTTCTATTGGCCTAGAAGTGCTGTCAATCACTAGCTTGCCCGGTGGATGGCTGAAGCGGCTGTAAATTTCAGTTGGTGGATAAATAATCGATGGGATAAGATTGTGTTGTCATATTAGTTAAAGGGAAAGTGGCTCAAATCCTAAATTTTACTCGAGCAGAAGCCAGCTCCGAAAACAGGCACCAGGAGATTACAGTGCATGCGTCATTGATATATTGGTCAAAGCAGTACATATTCCCATTCCTTCCTTCTCATTCTCCCACATCTTGAGCCTCTATGATCTTTAACAACTATAGTGCAAGTTTTGAAAATGTGGATATCTGTTTGCCATGAGAAACTTCATCAAAGCCTTGTTAAAATCCACATATATCATGCCAACTGCACGACTCTTACCAATCCTTTGTTACTTCTTCAAGAAATTCAATCAAATTATTCAGACACTTAACAAATTTATGTTGACTCTAAATGAGTAACCCATGCTTTTCTAACTAACAGTTTACTTTTTCTCTGAATTCAATAAAATGATTATCCCATGATCAGAATTACACTGACTGGCCTGCATTTATTCTGTCTATCCCTTGTTCCTTTTTAAACCAAGTCCAATATTACTGTGCTCCAATCATCTCACTTTGCACCTTAATCTAGTGAAAATTGCAAAACAGTACCTAGTACTTATGCTAGTTCCTCCCTTATTGGCCATGCCATATTCCGACCAAAAAAATTCTCTTGATGCACTTCAAGAATTCTGCTCCCTCATTTCCTTTCACAATAAAATGATCCGTTTAATATTAGGGTCATGAAAATCACCTGCTATTACTGCCCTATTGTTTTATCATTATTCGGAGATAAGCAAGATATTAGCTCCGTTCTTTCCCTCTGCTGTTTCAGGCTCTATAGCACTCTTCCAGCAATGTGACTGCTCTATTTTTGGGCCTTCACTCAATTCTTAGTCTCATTTGATTTTTTTTTTCTTAAACATCATCCTTCTTCAGAACTGCAATCGTTTCTTTGACCAAAATGCCCATCCTTGTCTATGCTCTATTTAAATCCCCACAACCCACCCATCTCTGTATCTCTCTCTTGAGCTACATTGTTCCATGAAGTTTGAAAACATTCTGTTATACTGTGGGTGCTTTTTACTTAAGGTTCTTTCATAACTAGTTGTTAATTAGCCACAATTCATTGCACAAAGCTGGATTTAAACTCATCTGTCTGCTACTTGATTCTTCAACTTTCTCTGAGACAAAGACATTTCAGGACTCCCGGAAGCCATTTTTTTGTTTTCAGTAATTTAGGATATATCTTTCAGAATAGAACATAGAACATAGAACATAGAACAGTACAGCACAGAACAGGCCCTTCATCCCACAATGTTGTGCCGACCATTGATCCTCATGTATGCACCCTCAAATTTCTGTGACCATATACATGTCCAGCAGTCTCTTAAATGACCCCAATGACCTTGCTTCCACAACTGCTGCTGGCAACGCATTCCATGCTCTCACAACTCTCTGCGTAAAGAACCTGCCTCTGACATCCCCTCTATACTTTCCACCAACCAGCTTAAAACTATGACCCCTCGTGCTAGCCATTTCTGCCCTGGGAAATAGTCTCTGGCTATCAACTCTATCTATGCCTCTGATTATCTTGTATACTTCAATTAGGTCCCCTCTCCTCCTCCTTTTCTCCAATGAAAAGAGACCGAGCTCAGTCAACCTCTCTTCATAAGATAAGCCCTCCAGTCCAGGCAGCATCCTGGTAAACCTCCTCTGAACCCTCTCCAAAGCATCCACATCTTTCCTATAATAGGGCGCCCAGAACTGGACACAGTATTCCAAGTGCGGCCTAACCAAAGTTTTGTAGAGCTGCAACAAGATCTCACGACTCTTAAACTCAATCCCCCTGTTAATGAAAGCCAAAACACCATATGCTTTCTTAACAACCCTGTCCACTTGGGTGGCCATTTTAAGGGATCTATGTATCTGCACACCAAGATCCCTCTGTTCCTCCACGCTGCCAAGAATCTTAACCTTAATCCTGTACTCAGCTTTCAAATTCGACCTTCCAAAATGCATCACCTCGCATTTATCCAGGTTGAACTCCATCTGCCACCTCTCAGCCCATCTCTGCATCCTGTCAATGTCCCGCTGCAGCCTACAACAGCCCTCTACACTGTCAACGACACCTCCGACCTTTGTGTCGTCTGCAAACTTGCTGACCCATCCTTCAATTCCCTCGTCCAAGTCATTAATAAAAATTACAAACAGTAGAGGTCCAAGGACAGAGCCCTGTGGAACTCCACTCACCACTGACTTCCAGGCAGAATATTTTCCTTCTACTACCACTCGCTGTCTTCTGTTGGCCAGCCAATTCTGTATCCAAGCAGCTAAGTTCCCCTGTATCCCATTCCTTCTGACCTTCTGAATGAGCCTACCATGGGGAATGTAGCTTCACAAACATATAATAGTGTCATGCTGGTATTTGGCATGACAGAGTTAAGTCTAGTGGTAGCAAAGGAAGGAATGAGAGCTTCAGCACCTGATAAACTGAGATCACACCGAGTCATCTATTGTTACCATGTGGTGCACATGCAATCATGGTAATGATGAGATCCAGCAGTCCAATCCAGCAGCTTTCATGTTCACATTTTCTTCATGCCTGCCTCACAAATTACAGAGTCGTTCCACTTAATTTCACAAACTATTGTGTATTTTCAACTGTACTCCGGCAGTCACTCCCTTCTTCCTATTTTCAATCAGTTTTTTTACAACGTTAAAAAATGGGGTATTTACAGCCTGGAAACTCAAACCCACCATCATGTGAGGATGTGACAGTCATCCAAAGAATCAGAACATGAATGTCATTGGATTTTAAACATGGAAGGATATAGCACCACAGTGGGGAAAAACTGTACACGTGTGTGTGTGTGTGTGTGTGTGTGTGTGTGTGTGTGTGTGTGTCGGGGGGTGTGTGGGGGATTCCGCTGGCCTGTCAGAGGACATGTGCAGTCACACTGGGTAGAAACTGTGGAGATGTGGGGTCTCTGGGAAGGGATTCAATTAGCTATCCGCCCTGAAAACCCATTGGCGCAATCATACCGATGAGAGAGCATTTGCATGCTCCATCCGTGGAAAAGGATTTTCACAATCATCCAGACTACTGAAACACCACTGAGATCACTACAAGGGAGAGGCCTTTTACCACCTTGGAGTGTGGGAAGGGATTCACTAGGTTATCCAATCTGCTATATCACAAGAGACTTCACACTAGAGAGAAGCCATTCACCTGCTCTCTGTGTGGAAAGGGTTTCATTCAAATATCCCATCCACTGGAACACCAGTGAGTTCACACTGAGGAGAGCCTTTTTAAGTGCCTGGGCTGTGAGAAATGCTATAAAAGTCCTGGGGAACTGGTACCACATCAACATGTTCACACAGAGGAGAGACCATTGAGGTGATCTAATTCTGGGTTTGGAAATCATCTCAACTCAATGTATACAAGCGAGCTTACACTGTGGAGATATGGTTCAGCTGCTTGGATTGTGAGAAGGGATTTACTCAGTCAAACAACCTGCTGACACACCAGTGCATTCACACTAAAGAGAGGCTGTTCACCTACATTGAGTGTGGAAAGAGGGTCATTCAGTCAAACAACCTGATCAGACACGATCGAGTTCACAAGTTCACAACTGCACCGATTGGATTTTTCTGTACTTCACGTAAAGGACTGAACGGTGTTTGTTGAGAACTGTTTTACTGATGTTAAAAACCCCAGACCAGTTTTAGGCGCTAATATTCTACATAAAATGTCAATCAATGTGTGAACGTTGCATTCATTATAGAACAGAATCCCTACAGTGTGGAAGCATGCCTTTCGAGTCCACATTGACCCTCTAAAGAGCTTCCCATCCAGACTCATCCCCTACCTTATTCCTATAACCCTGCATTTTCTATGGCTAATGAACTGAACCTACACATCCCTAAACACTATCGGCGATTAAGCATGTCCAATGCACCTAATTTACATATCTTTGGACTGTGGGAGGAAACCAGAGCACCCAGCAGAAGCCCACGCAGACATGGGAAGAACATGCAAATCCCACACAGGCGGTAGCCTGAAATTAGGATGTATGCTGTGAGGCAGCAGCAATATCCACTGGATCATCTTGCTGCCCCTAATTTTACCACTTTCTTTCATACTTCAAACACTAGTTAGTTGCTTATGAAGGGCTCTCATTCACTTGTCTCCTTAATATCCCAAATGTGAGCTTGTGGACTTCTTGGTTTCTGTGATTCTGATCATCCAATCAGCTGCCCCTGTGCTTCTTTGCCTTCTGCTAGCCCACCGGGGCTGAACTGCCTCTACTTTCCTTGTTTGCTGTATCTCAAGTCACACCTCTCGAGTTTCTTATCCCTCATCATGCTTTCTCTGTGCTTATCTTATCCATGACAGCAAACCTCTGCCCCACTGAGGTTTCCCCTGCTGACTGAACATCTCCATATTAGCTGATAGCCTCAGTTGTTCTCCTTGTTTTAAATGCACTGAGGTTATTGGAGACCAGGCCAATAATACAGTTGCCCAAACTACTTCTTAAGGGACACAAATCATAGTGGAATTTAAATTCAATTCATAAATCTGGAATTACAGAGTGAATCTGAGCGATGGTAACCGTAGCCACTAACTGCTTCTTAATGACCGAAGCTCAGCCTGTTGTTTCCTGCTTTCTTCTCAAAATTTTCCATCCTAAAGCAGATTTAAGATTTTGGGCAAGATTTATAAAAGTGGAATTTGAAGAAGAAACTTCTGCACAATGTGTGGAAATGAGCTGAACTTCAATGCTCACACCACAAGCCCAATAATATTCTGGTCCTGATGAAGTGAGTAACTCTCAGATCTTGATGTAGTGTCTAATTTTCAGTTTCCTGTCAAAAAATGATTGTATAATGTTCTGCAGAAATGCAGACAGGGCACATATTTCTTTTGGTTCATGTTTGTTGTGTATAAACCCTCCCTTTCTCATCCCTTGTCAGAGCATATTTGAACTTCCATCGCTGACAGTCCAAGAGACAAACTAACAATATGGTCTCCTCCTGTAGCCTGGTCCAGGATGGCTGCACATCAAAATAAAAAAAATTGTGGGTGGTGGAAATCAGAAATAATAACCGAAATTGTTGGAAATGCTCTACTTTCTCTCACAGATGATGTCAGACCTGCTGAGTCAATGTTTCAGATCTAGCAGCCCATCTTCAGAACTGATTATAGCTTGGAAAAGGTTGATATGTACGCTGAAGATGGGCTGGGGAGAGGGGTAAGGAGTAAAAGATAGGTGGAGTAGGAGCCTGAGAGAAGGGGGTGGGGGAGAGAGAGAGAAAGAGAGAGACAAAGAGAGAACAACAATCGGATAGACCAAACAAAGGGTAAAGGTCAGCCTGGGAGAAACAACAGCTGCTCATCAAGACAGTTAGTAGCTGAAAATGATTGATTGCAGTAGCAGCCGATGTGGCAACAAGGCCTACTATGTGACAGTTTGGCTGAGGACCGAGAGAAGGTGCTGAGGCCCTAAAATTATTGAACTAAATATCGAGATCAGAAGGCTGCAGTGTCCCGAATCAGAAAATGAGATGCTGTTCTTCCACCTTGCATTAAGCTTCACTGGAACACTATAGCAAACCTGAGATAGAGATGTTGGCCAGTGGATATGGTGTGTTGAAGGAGCAGACAACAGGAAGCTCAGGGTCATTTATGTGAATAGAACATAGATGTTCAACAAAGCAATCACCCAGTCTGTGTTCCGTCTCACCAGTGTAGAGAAAACCATATCTGTTTCACTCTATTTCCTTATTCAAGCTCCAAGAATATAATTAAATCTTTAATTGGTTTATTATTTAATCTTTCAAGTCCATCAAATGAGATTAAAATGCAAGGTGTTTTAAAACTCAGCAGATATGGCAGCCTTTGTGAAGACAGAAACTGAGTTCATGCTTTGAGTTGAATATGACACCTCTTTGAAACTCACAATAAGACACTGCTTTTGGAAGAAGGAATGGGGAAGAAATATAAAGAGAATGGCAAAGGTGCAAAGAATACAACAACACAGGAACTTGGAGGTTGATGTGCACAAATCTTGAAGCGTTACAGGACACATTGAGAGAGCTGTTAGTAAAAACATATGGAACGTTGAATCTTATAAAATGAGGTATCGAGGAGAAAACCAGGGAAAAGTCTCTTCAGGACAGAACTAGTGTCTGGTTCCAGTCACCGTGTTTCAAGTGTATGAGTTTTTGACAGGTTTAGGTGACGTAGAGAAATAAAGCATTGTTTCCATTCTGTGATGGTCCAAGGATGAAGGGAGCTAGAGATAAGGGTTTGGAAAAGAGTTGCACAGGTGAAGTCAGAAAAATATTTTTGATGCAGCAAGTGGTAAAAGCCCTACCACAGTGATGGTTGTGAAGATAGCCAACAGCTTATCAAGGAAAATGAACAGAGATTTGATGGAAATAGCCTTGCAGGATATTTAGGTTAGAACTGGCGAATGACAGACTGGATTGTGTTACAAAGATTCAAAAGACCTAATGCCCTCTTCCTGTGATGCAATGACCATGACTCACAATTTTCCCTTGATCTTCATACATAATTGCAAAGAAATATGCGGTCCTCTTCCCTGAAGACCAAGACTGTATATCCTTCCTCAGGTGCTAGATTTGAACACAGTCATCCTGGTTTGATAATAGTTCATATTAACCTGAAATATTATATCTGTGTCTCTACACAGATACTGCTAGATCTTTGGCACATTTTCAGACTCCTCCATATTTATTACAGCTCCTAAAGTGAGTCAGCATTTAGAAGATCTCATTGTGCTCCCAGTCACAGATTCTTGGAGATCTTTTCCCAGTGACACAACAGACAAATCTTTTAGCATAGCCCATTAAAGCCTAATGGCATTGAAGCCCTGGTGAAATGAGTGACTCCATCAGATCTTACTGTGATGTTTGATTTGAGTCCGCCTAAGAACTTCCCAGGAGTGAATGGAAAGGCAGTCCTTCTGACTCCAGGACAGACAAATATTTATCTTGTTTTGTGTTAACTGGTGTAAATTCTGTCATTCTAATCCCCTGTAAAAGGACACGTGTGTACATCTCTGACTGACATGTGTATCTTCTGTAAAACTTGAAAACGAGAGAAAGGAGAACTGGGAGAGAGAGGGAGAGATTTTTGAGATTGTGAAACATACTTAATGGTAGTTTCCAGCAAATAATAAACTCTTCAGTTGCATCACAGAGGAATAATAAATCTGATTTATCTGGTTGCTTCTACTTTGTTGCAGGTGGAAACTTGTTGTGCAGCCATCATTGCGGATAGTGAGTGTTTTTTATCAGCTAACTCATACTTTTATAAAGTTTTCAAAAGGATCCAGCATGAAAGCACAACCTGTGACTGATATGTTTGCATGTCACTGAAAGATTTCGTCTCACTGAGAGAGGAAACTCTGGGATCTGTCTCTGCCAGCTCTCAAAGATTTTCTTGTGTTGTATTTTAACTAATTCCATCTCTTTTCTTGCAGGAAATTGTTGTTCACTCTAAAGATCCAAAGAAAGAACAAGAGTTTGGGGCAAGGTTACATTTGAACCAGAGCATCCTCCAGAGGGGACTCAGTGCCGAAGCTGCACCCTGTCATGCCCACATAACTTGTGTCTCTTTATTACCCCAAGGTTTAATTTTCTCTGTGGGACCCTGGTGATTTAGCCTCTGGTTAACTGGGTCCTGTTGGATTGCGGTCCTGTCAAAGCAGGTTTCAAGCTGGGGTTAAACAAACTGGAGCCTTACAATTTGACACAAATATATTAATCCTCAGTATGTTCGACAGACAGGAATCTTCAAAGAGGAAATTAAACCCTAAATATGAAGCCATCTTTTAAAGCCTTGTAATGTCATAGTGATATGGGATGTGTGTCAAGCAGAACAATATAAGATCCACATTAATAAAACACAGGTTGGCCATTTCAATTCAGTTCACTGAGGATCTGGGAGGTTCTCTCTCTCTTTCTCTCTGTCTCCTCTGCCTACCCATCTCCAGTTTTCTTTTGTTGTTTTCTTTTCCTAAAAATAAACTATCTCACACACAGTAATGTAAGTCATCATTATTTGAAGTGGGGAGATGGAAATATTTTGCTGTACAAGGTAATTTTTGTGATAATGGGGTAAAAAGCACAAAGGTAGACCAAGAGTGAGGCAGGGCCTCCAATCTTTTGGGTCTGCCCAACTCCAATCATTCCTTTCCAGAATGTGCCATCTGCAAAATTATATCCTGGGGGACAGGGTTGATCTGTTCTGTAAAGGAATCCCAAAGAAATTCATAGCCTCTTTGCTGAATATAAAGTGAGATTTGAGCACATCCTACAGTACAAAGGGAATACCTTGGTATGTGTCCTGCTCAGAGGAATCCTTGGGATCTTGGTGTGCCATTTCTCTCTCTCTAAAGACTTATTTGCTCTTTTATCTAATCATATCTCTATTCTACTGAGGAATTGTTCACACTAAAGATCCAAAGACAGAGAGAGTTTAGCATAAGGTGACATCTGAACAGCAACATTCTCTCGGGGGTACACAATTCTGACACCCATTTTCGACAGGTTGTACCCTGTGGGGCCCAAGTGAATTGTCTCTATTTATTACTGCAAGGTTTGATTTCCTCTGTGGGACCTGAGGTTTTAGCAACCTCTGGCTAACTGAGACTGTCGGATGGCTGCCGTGTCGTTTTAAAACAGGATTTAAACAGCTGGGGGCTTTGAGATTTAAAACAAACTTGTTAATCCTTAGTATATGTCTGACAGACAGGAATGCCCAAAAAATGAACAATCAATGTTAAACCATCTCTTAAAGACTTGTTATAATGTCAGAGTAATGAGAGATGTGTATCAGGCAGGATGATATAATTTGAGAGCCATATCAATAAGATCCAGGTACACCATACAGTTCAATTTGCGGATGATCTGGAAGGTGCTCTTTCAGTCTGTGTGTGTGTCTCTCTCTCTCTTTCTCCACTCTTCAATCCTCTCCTGCTTTGTTTTGTTATTATATTTTTAAAAAATATCCCACAGAAAACAATGTGCCACATGGTTATTTTAAACTGGGAAGATAGAAATATTTTACAACCCAACGCGATTCCAAGACAAAGGGGGCAAGAAAGAAAAACTGACCCTGACAGAGAAAGGGAATGTGAGAATGAGGGAGAGATAGAGGGACAAGGTGACAAGGGCCTGCCAGGAGGTACTTTTCCTAGTTAAAAACTTACCCCATGCAATCAGCTGCCTCCATTTTTTGCTGCAGCAGTGGGAGCGGTAGGAATGAGGACCAGGGGCCTGCCAGAAGGTAAGTTCTTCATTTTGGCGGTGGAGCTGAGTGGGAACGGTTGAATTGCACTCTGGGAAGGTGAGTGAACTGATATATTTGGGCAGTAGCTAATGGACAAATATGAGCGTGGCCCTAAAGGAAGAGTGCTAAATTAGGGGAAGGCCAAAATAGCAAAATTCGGCAGGAGCTGGGGAATGTGAATTGGGAGCAGCTGTTTGAGGGTAAATCCACATTTGATATGTGGGAGGCTCTTTAAGAGTGGTTGATTAGAGTGCAGGGCAGACATGTCCCTATGAAAATGAAGGATAGAAAGGGAAAGATTAGGGAAGAATGGATGACATGTGAAATTGTGAGATTGCCAAAGAGGAAAAAGGAGGCATACATAAGGCCTAGGCAAGTGAAAACGAAAACAGATGATGCTTTGGAAGAACATCGGCAAAGTGGGGCCAATCTGAAATGAGGAATTAAGAAAATTAAAAGGGGTCATGAAATATCTTTAGCAAACAGAGTTCAGGAAAATCCCAAAGCCTTTTATTTGTACAGAAGGTGCAAGAGGGTAACTAAGAAAGCGTTGGTCCACTCAAGGACAAAGGAGGTAAGTTATGCGAGGAGTCAGAGAAAATGAGTGAAATTCTTAATAAGTACCTTGCATCGGTATTCACCGAGGAGAGGGACATGACGGATGTCGAGGTTAGGGATAGATGGTTGATTAGTCTAGGTCAAGTCGGCATAAGGAGGGGGTATGTTTTGGGTATTCTAAAAGGCATTAGGGTGGACAAGTCCCCAGGTCCAGATGGGATCTATCCCAGGTTACTGGGGGCTGTGAGAGAGGAAATAGCTGGGGCCTTAAAAGATATCTTTGCAGCCTCCTTGAGAACAGGTGGGGTCCTGGAGGACTGGAGAATTGCTAATGTTGTCCCCTTGTTGAAGAAGGGTAGCAAGGATAATCCAGGTAATTATAGACTGGTGAACCTGATGTCAGTAGTGGGGAAGCTAATGGAGAAGATACTGAGGGATAGGATCTATTTACATTTGAACGCAAATGGGCTTATTAGTGATAGGTAGCATGGTTTTGTGCAGGTAAGGTCATGTCTTACCAACTTGACAGAATTCTCTGAGGACGTGACAAAGTTGATAGATGAGGGAAGGGCTGTAGATGTCATATACATGAGCTTCAGTAAGGCTTTTGTTAAGGATTCCCATGGTAGGTTGATAGAAAAAGTGAAGTCATATGGCGTCCAAGGTTTACTAGCTAGATGGATAGAGAACGGGCTGGGCAGGAAGAGAGAGTTGTAGTAGAAGTGAGTTTTTCAAAATGGAGAACTGTGACCAGTGGTGTTCCACAGGGATCCATGTTGGGGCCACTGTTGTTTGTGATATGCACAAAGATCTGCAGGAAGGTACAGATGGTCTGATTAGCAAGTTTGCAGATGACACTAAGATTGTTGGAGGAGCAGATAGTGAAGGGGACTGTTGGAGAATGCAGCAGAATATGGCTAGATTGGAGAGTTTAGTGGAGAAATGACAGATGGAGTTCAATCCAGGCAAATGTGAGGTGATGCATTTTGGAAGATCCAATTCAAGAGCGAACTATATGGTAAATGGAAAAGCCCTGAGGAAAATTGATGCACAGAAAGATCTGGGTGTTCAGATACATTGTACCTTGAAGGTGGCAATGCAGGTCGATAGAGTGGTCAAGAAGGTTATGGCATGCTTTCATTCATCGGACGGGGCACTGAGTACAAGGGGTGGCAGGTCATGTTACAGTTATATAGGACTTTGGTTCGACCTCATTTGGAATACTGCATACAGTTCTGGCCGCCATATTACCAAAAGGATCTGGATGCTTTGGAGAGGGTGCAGAGGAGGTTCACCAGGATATTGCTTGGTATGGAGGTTGCTAGCTATGAAGAGAGGTTGAGTAGATTAGGATTATTTACATGAGAAAAATGGAAGTTGAGGGGAGACCTGATTGAGGTCTACTAAATCATGAGAGGTATAGACATGGTGGATAGCAAGAAGCTTTTTCCCAGAGTGGGGGACTCAATTACTAGGGGTCATGATTTCAAGGTGAGAGGGGAAATGTTTCAGGGAGATATGTGTGGAAAGTTCATTTTACAGAGGGTGGTGGGTGCCTGGAACACGTTACCAGTGGAGGTGATAGAGGTGGGCACAATAGCATCATTTAAGATGTGTCTAGACAGAGACATGAATGGGAAGGGAGCAGAGGGATACAGATCCTTGGAAAATAGGCAAACGGTTTAGATAGAGGATCTGGATCAGCGCAGGCGTGGAGGGCCGAAGGGCCTGTTCCTGTGCTGTAATTTTCTTTGTTCTTTTTTCTCTTTGAGAGAGAGAGAGAGAGAGAGAGAGAGAGAGAGAGAGACTGAAACAGAGACAGGGACAGAGAGAGAGAGAAAGAAGTACCAAGAGATAGAGAGAGAAAGGGAGAAAGAGAAACACAGACAGGAACGGAGAAAGGTAGTGATAAACAAAGGTGGTGGAAAGTCTCTTACTTTCTCCAGCTTCCAGTTTCTAACTGTGGAATGCATTCGTTTTGGAGTCGAGTGGGACTGCACGTAGGATCTTGCTGTGTAGTTGCTCCTTCATTTCAACTGTAGTCTTTTCTTTTGTTGGGTGGAATGAGTTGGGGTCAGGAGCCTATGAGGGGTCCTGTGTGAATGATTGGGAAGTCGCATTTGTTTTTTCAGGTAGGGCCGCAGTGTGGCAACAGTAAAGTGAAAGGTGCAGGCCCCATTTGAATGTAGTTCATTCGCGATTTGATGACGATGGGTGGGAGAGCTGGATTTCCCTCAGTCTTTCTCATTCCAACCAATTCTTCTCAATATTTTATCTCCGAATCTCTCTAAGGTACGCCCACTAGGACTTGTTCCAATTTTAAAAGGGAGGAGGCTCAGGATGTGGGGAGGATAGAGCTCACCCCCTAGCCAGCCTGAATGTCGCTCTCCATCCTTATGGCCCCTGTCCTGTCCGAAAGAGGTTTGGTCATAGAGAGGGGGGTGTTTGAATTTTTCTGATTGATTGGGACCTCGTCCTTGTCTCTGAGGAAAATTGGGTGGCTCTCACTGCAGGATCTAGGACTTGGTGGGCTGGAGGGAGAACAGAGGGTAGTTAGCTTGTGAAGGAGCAGAAACTGCACAGTTCTATCCTGCTGCCTGTCATTTATGATGAGGATAACCTCCTCTATCAGTGAATGTCCATTCTCATGCTACCCTGTACAGTTAGAAAAGGAGACAGTGAGAGGCAGAGTGAATGTATGTGGGATGAAGGGAAGACAAAAAGATTTAAGACAGAGAGAGAGACAGAAAAACAGAGACACTCACAGTTATAAACCGATTGTCAAAGTTTCAGCAATACTGAGATCTTGCTGTGTTCATAAAAGGAAGATCTTCAGAATATCATGAATGTCAACATCTTCAGTGTCCTGCAGCATGGGCTCTGTTTTCATCAATTTCTGTCTCTATGTCTGCCTTTCCCAGGGGATTTCAGAGGAGACTGAAGCTTGGACACAGATAGAGGGAGACACAGAGGCTCTGCGAGCGGGGTTTGAAGGACCCCCTCGCCACCAACCAGCCACAAACCCCTATGACACGACGCACGAACACGGAATCAGGCTATCGTAGTGGAGGGATGGAAGATGAAGACGTTATCCCAGCAATTAAATCTTCAAGACTGCTCCATTCTGACTCAGAGCTCAGGACTTGATGGTTCATAACTACAGAATAGGGAATTGTGGAATATGTGTATGTTGAGACTGTCTAATTTAGGCTGAGCAGAAATGAGTTAAAATAATACATGACTAGGAGCATGAAGTAGGGAAACTTTAGCTCAATGAAACAGTACATATTGCTGCAATTGATTGCAAAAAGCGAGGGCTTACAGTATCTCTACACTCTTATCTTCACTGCATTCGGCTTCAATTAATCTATGTCTGGGTACCTAAGAAATGGCCTTGCTTTGCTCAAAGACAGTACAGTCGCAGTTTGTTTTAACTTGTTTAATCAGAGCTTCCCTGGCCGTCCTGTGAGGCTGTATCTTGGAGCTCTCCCTGCTGTAATCAATTGCAAGCTTGAATAAAGAAGTGCTCCTGCTGAAGCAAGATTTTCCTCAGACGACATGTCCATCATGGGCCTCCTGCAGTGCCACAATGATGCCACCTGAAGGTTGCAGGAACAGCAACTTATATTCCGCTTGGGAACCCTACAGCCCAATGGTATCAATGTGGACTTCACAAGCTTCAAAATCTCCCCTTCCCCCACTGCATCCCAAAACTAGCCCAACTTGTCCCCTCCTCCCACTGCATCCCAAAACCAACCCAGCCTGTCTCTGCCTCCCTAACCTGTTCTTCCTCTCACCCATCCCTTCCTCCCACCTCAAGCCGCACCTCCATTTCCTATCTACTAGCCTCACCCTGCCTCCTTGACCTGTCCATCTTCCCTGGACTGACCTATCCCCTCCCTACCTCCCCACCTACATTCTCCTCTCCACCTATCTTCTTTTCTCTCCATTTTTGGTCCGCCTCCCCCTCTCTCCCTATTTACTCCAAAACCATCTCCCCATTCCCCTCTCTGATGAAGGATCTAGGCCTGAAATGTCAGCTTTTGTGCTCCTGCGATGCTGCTTGGCCTGCTGGGTTCATCTCGTCCTTGTGGTGTGTCTTTTAGAGTTTGAAAAGACCACCTACAGATTGGCACTGCGAACAGGGTGCTCCATCTGAGTCCACCAAGATGTGTTTATTATTGGGGTGAGTACATTATTTTACCTCCATCTTAGGTTAGAATAGATGTATCTGCTAATGTGGTATACTGCATCCGCGGTTCCCATTGGGGCCTGCTCTACATTAGGGAAACCAAGCAGAGGCTTGGGGACCACTGGGCAGAACACCTACACTTGGTTTGCACTAAACAACTGCACCTCCCAGTCGCGAACTATTTCAACTCCCCCTCCCATTCCACAGATGACATGCCCAGCCTGGGCCTCCTGAAGTGCCACAACGATGCCACCCCAAAGTCGCAGGAACAGCAACTCATATTCCACGTGGGAAACCTGCAGCCTAATGTTATCAATGTGGACTTCACAAGCTTCAAAATCTCCTCTCCTCCTACAGTATCTCAAAAACAGCCCAGCTCGTCCCCTTTTCCTTAACCTGTTCTTCCTCTCACCTAACCCCTCCTCCCACCTCAAGCCCCACCTGCATCTCCTACCTACTAACCTCATCCTGCTCCCTTGACCTGTCCGCCATCCATGGATTGACCTATCTCTTCCCTACATCCCCACCTACTCTCCCCTTTACTGGCTCTATTCCCGCCTCTTTGACCTGTCTGTCTCTCTCCACCTATCTTCTCCTCTATCCATCTTCTATCCGCCTCCCTCTCTCTGCCTACTTATTTCAGAACCCCCTTCCACTTCCCCATTTCTGAAGCAGGGTTTAGGCCCTAAACGTCAGCCTTCCTGCTCCTCTCATGCTGCTTGTCCTGCTGTGTTCATCCAGCTCTACACCTTATTATCTCTATTAATAGAGATGCTTAGGTTTTGATATAATGTGGGGGTAGATGAGAAAATCATGGGAATAGATTTACTGGAATAGTTTGGAACAGTTATACACTGCAGTGGAACCCAGCGCATCACTATCAGTCATAAATATAACCTCAGAAATAGACCCCCAGAAGCCCAGCGACACTCCATATCTTATCCCCTTAAGATGATCAATGAAGCAGGTAATGAGACAATTATTAAATGGGAATGGGACCCCTACAACCCATTCCACACCGTAGCCAAATTATGCCCCTCTCTATGGGCCACCACCAAGACTTAATGTGGACTGATGCCCATGAACCCCGTCTCGACTCCTGGACGAGTCCATCCTCCTAAAAAAAAACCCTCAGACCAGAGGCAAGGATGGCCACCACTAAAATAGTGAAAGAATTATTTGCACAAGGAATAGTGAAGCAAACCGAGTCCATAACAAACTCATCGATTTGCCCGTGAGAAAAACGGACGGGTCTTACCAGCTGACCATCAATTATATGAGCCTTAATAAATATGCCGATAAAATAACACCTATTGTGGTAGATCCAAGTACTCTTTTGAATGGAGTGGGAACCGATAAGACCATATACGTGGTACTGGACATAGTAAACAGATTCTGGTCGTTTCCGGTTCAGGGCGAGGATCAGGACAAATTTTGATTTACTGTAAGCGAAACACATTATACATGGCCTTGACTCCCTAATGGGTTTCATAATAGGCCTGCAATATTCCACAGGGTCATGGCAGGAATACTCCCCCTATAGTATAGGGACTTGACACCAGCTGTGTTGTTTTGCAGTAGGTAGATGACATACTTATTGCATCAACAACTGCCTGAAACCACAGTAGCATGGTACTGAAAGTGTTAAAGACCCTACCGGCAAGCAGCCTGAAAGTGAACCAAGAAAGAAAGCCCATAAAGGCCAGAAACAGGTCAATTACATCAGATAGGTGCTGACAGAAGGGCAATAGAAAATCCCAGAGGACCGCAAGCAGGCAATAAAGGACCTCAATCACTCAACCACAGTGACAGGGGCCCGACAGCTGCTCGGGGTCTTGAACTATTGTAGACAGTATATAGAACACTATGCTAGTACAGTCCGACTGATCCAAGACCTAGTTAAAGGGAGCAAAGCAAGATAGACTGGACCAAAGGGTGTGATGATGCCTTTAGCGAAGTAAAAGCTAGGCTACCGCACTGGGGCAGCCAAACTCCAGGAAGCCCTATCGCCCATTTTGCCACGACTACCACGGATACTAGTCAGCAATCCTGTTACAAGAACACAGGGATAGACTGAGACCAATAGCATATTGTTCAGTGAAAATGGACCCAGTAATGATGGGCCAACATGCCTGCCTCAGGAACATACAATGTGCAGCATGGGCAGTCCGAGTATCGGAACTGCTGTGCTATGCTGGAAAGATCATTTTACACAACCCACAGTGTTGTGCAGTTGCTCAAAACTGGCAAACTAAAGGGCATAATGGATAATTGAAGAGGAAAGTGCAAAGAAGTGCTACTGCCAGGAATAGTCGAAGTGGAGGTAGTAAGATATACCAGAAGATAGAAAAGGTGTGTAAGAAAGACAAAGTCACAGTGATCATGGGGGTTTTCAATATACAGGTGGACTGGGAAAATCAAGTTGGTAGTGGATTTCAAGAAAAGAAGTTTGTGGAACGTCAACGAGATGGCTTGTTGGAGCAGCTTATGGTGGACCCCACAAAGGAACAGACAAAACTGGATTTGGTGTTGTGCAATGAGGTAGACTTGATAAGGATGCTTAAGGTAAAGGAACCCTGAGGAGACAGTGATCATAAGATGTAAGAATTTACTCTGCAATTTGAGAAGGAGTAGATAGAATCAGAGGTAACAGTAATACAACTGAATAAAGGTGATTAGAGATGTATGAGGAAGGAGCTGGGCAGAATTGACTGGAAGATGAGCCTAGCAGGAAAGACAGTGAAGCAACAATGGCAAAAGTTACTGGGAGTAATTCGGGACACACAGCAAAAATTCACCCCTTGGAAAAAGAATCATGGTATAGGGAGGATGAGGCAACCAAAGCTGACTAAGGAAGTCAGGGATAGCATAAAAGCAAAAGAGAAGGCATATAATGTGGCGAAGGGCAGTGGGAAACCAGAGGGCAGGGAAGCTTACAAAGATCAACAAATCAGGAGATAGAAGATTAAATGTGAGGACGAGCTAGCCAGTAATATAAATAAAGACTTTAAGAATTTCTTTAGGTGTATAAAGGGGAAAAGACAGGCAAAAGTGGACATTGGACCACTGGAAAATGATGGTGGAGAGGTGGTAGTGGGGAACAAGGAAATGGCTGAAGAGCTGAATAATTACATCATGTCAGTCTTCATGTTGGAAGACACAACTAATATCCCAAAACGTCAGGAGTCAGGAGAGAGAGCTGAGTATGATAGCCATCACCAAGGAAAAGGTGCTACTAAAACTGATTGGCCTGAAGATGGACAAATCACCTGGACCAGATGGAGAACACCCAGAGTTCTCAAGGAGATAGCTGAAGAGATAGTGGAAGTATTAGTGGTGAACTTTCAAGAATCACTAGAGTCATGGAGAGTCTCAGCGGACTGGAAAACAACAAACGTGACACCCCTGTTTAAATAGGGAGTAAGGCAAAAGACAGAAAATTACAGGCTGATTTAGCCTAACCTCAATCGTGGGTAAGATTTTGGAGTCCATTGTAAGGGATGAGATTATTGAATATTTGGAAGTGTATACGAAAATAGGGTGAAGTCAGCATGGGTTTCATTAAGGGGAGGTCATGCCTGACAAATCTGCTAGAATTCTTTGAAGAAGTAACAAGCAGGGTAGACCAAGGAGAGCCAATGGATGTTATCTACCTGGACTTCAAAAGGCCTTTGACAAAGTGCCACACAGGAGGCTGCTGAGTAAGTTTAGGGCCCATGATGTTAGAACCAAGGTGCTAGCACAGATAGAAGATTGGCTGTCTGTCAGAAAGAAGAGAATAGGGGTAAAGGGGTCATTGTCAGGACGGCAGCCGGTAACAAGTGGAGTTCCGCAAACGTCAGTGCTGGGACCACAACTTTTCACTTTGCACATTAATGATCTAGATGAAGGAACTGTGAGCATTCTGGCTAATTTGCAGACGATACAAAAATAGGTGGCGGGACAGGTAGTATTGAGGAGGTGGCGAGGCTGTGGAGGGACTTAGTCAGGTTAGGAGAGTGGGCAAAAAGGTGGCAGACAGAGTACAACGTGGGAAATTGTGAGGTCATGCACTTTTGTTAGAAGAATAAAAGCATGGACTATTTTCCAAATGGGGAGAAAATACAGAAATCTGAAGTGCAATGAGACTCGGGAGTTCTAGTCCAGGATTCTGTCAAGGTAAACTTGTAGGTTGAGTCAGTGGTCAGGAGGGCAAATGCAATGCTGGAATTTATTTATAGAGGTTTGAATATATTCTGGAGAGAATATCCCTCCCCACTTCCCCTCAAACAAGAACACTGGGACAGTACTGAGGAAGTTTGCCATATTCCTGTTCCCATTCTCCAAGGCTGCGCTGGACAAGTATCAGATAGTGCAAATCAGTGGGCGGTGGGATCTTAGAACATAGAACAAAGAACAAAGAACAGTACAGCACAGAACAGGCCCTTCAGCCCACAATGTTGTGCCAACCATTGATCCTCATGTATGCACCCTCAAATTTCTGTGACCATATACATGTCCAGCAGTCTCTTAAATGACCCCAATGACCTTGCTTCCACAACTGCTGCTGGCAACGCATTCCATGCTCTCACAACTCTCTGCGTAAAGAACCTGCCTCTGACATCCCCTCTATACTTTCCACCAACCAGCTTAAAACTATGACCCCTCGTGCTAGCCATTTCTGCCCTGGGAAATAGTCTCTGGCTATCAACTCTATCTATGCCTCTCATTATCTTGTATACTTCAATTAGGTCCCCTCTCCTCCTCCTTTTCTCCAATGAAAAGAGACCGAGCTCAGTCAACCTCTCTTCATAAGATAAGCCCTCCAGTCCAGGCAGCATCCTGGTAAACCTCCTCTGAACCCTCTCCAAAGCATCCACATCTTTCCTATAATAGGGCGCCCAGAACTGGACGCAGTATTCCAAGTGCGGTCTAACCAAAGTTTTATAGAGCTGCAACAAGATCTCACGACTCTTAAACTCAATCCCCCTGTTAATGAAAGCCAAAACACCATATGCTTTCTTAACAACCCTGTCCACTTGGGTGGCCATTTTAAGGGATCTATGTATCTGCACACCAAGATCCCTCTGTTCCTCCACGCTGCCAAGAATCCTAACCTTAATCCTGTACTCAGCTTTCAAATTCGACCTTCCAAAATGCATCACCTCGCATTTATCCAGGTTGAACTCCATCTGCCACCTCTCAGCCCATCTCTGCATCCTGTCAATGTCCCGCTGCAGCCTACAACAGCCCTCTACACTGTCAACGACACCTCCGACCTTTGTGTCGTCTGCAAACTTGCTGGCCCATCCTTCAATTCCCTCGTCCAAGTCATTAATAAAAATTACAAACAGTAGAGGCCCAAGGACAGAGCCCTGTGGAACCCCACTCACCACTGACTTCCAGGCAGAATATTTTCCTTCTACTACCACTCGCTGTCTTCTGTTGGCCAGCCAATTCTGTATCCAAGCAGCTAAGTTCCCCTGTATCCCATTCCTCCTGACCTTCTGAATGAGCCTACCATGGGGAACCTTATCAAATGCCTTACTGAAGTCCATATACACCACATCCACAGCTCGACCCTCATCAACTTTTCTAGTCACATCCTCAAAAAACTCGATAAGGTTTGTAAGGCATGACCTACCCCTCACAAAGCTGTGTTGACTGTATTTGATCAAGCCATGCTCTTCCAGATGGTCATAAATCTTATCCCTCAGAATCCTTTCTAACACCTTGCAGATGACAGACGTGAGACTTACCGGTCTATAATTGCCGGGGATTTCCCTATTTCCTTTCTTGAAGAGAGGAATTACATTTGCCTCTCTCCAGTCCTCAGGTACGACTCCAGTGGAGAGCGAGGATGCAAAGATCTTCGCAAGTGGCGAAGCAATTGCATTTCTCGCTTCCCAAAGCAGCCGAGGACAAATCTGGTCCGGGCCTGGCAACTTGTCAATCTTAATGTTTGACAATGTCTTGCTATGTCTTAGGTGCTGTCGGCTTTATTTTGTTTATTTTAATCAATTTTCATTTCTCTGTCTTTCCACGCTCCAAGGAGATTTGATTTGGACGCTGAAGCTCAGATGGTGCACAGATAGAGAAAATCAATAATTGTACCGTGAGGAATCATCAGACAAGAACCAGGGAGAGAATAATCATAAACCATCCTGTCTCCTTGTTGTTCATTTAAACACACACACATTTAGAGCCCAGTCCGATTCCACAGATTTCATTCTCTCTCTCGACCCCTCTCATCTCTGCTTCCATGACCCCAGCTTACTCTCTCACAGCTTTCCCGAAATTCCTCTCTCTCCACATCCTTTCCATCTCCCACCTGTTCACATTCCCCTTTCAACAATTCTCTGCCTCTTTGCCACCTCACCATTTTTCAGGAATGCTGAATTGTTCAATCTAACCAAACCCAATGTCCTTGCTTACCTCTCTGAATCTTCCTCCCTCAGCACTGTGTGATCTTGCTATTCATGTCTACAGATTGTTCTTCAGTTTCCTCTTTCACTTTGTATATCTGTCTGACATTCTGTTTCTTCCCTGGGCTCTCTCTTGCTTGCTTTCCATTACCCTGGATTTTATTTTGTTTCTTTTTTCCTGGATCTCTTTGCTCTGTTCATCTGACAGATAAAGGGGTGGGTGGAGATGGTGGTAATTGGGAAGATTTGAACTGAGTGTCACAGAAGTCTGTACAGTTAATGTAGTGGGACAATCCCATTTCACTCCCACATCGTAACTCCTCACTTTTACTCCCAGCATGTGCAAACGATGACACAGGTGCCATCAAGTACCTTTCTCATCTAGGGGAAGGGGGACACCTAGAACTGGGATCTTACAGTGCAGTAAGGCAGTCAGTCAAGAGGTCATTTACTGTCTGCACGCGCTCACTGCGTTCTCCAATACAGGGATTTGGACTTGGGGTGCAGGAGGGCAATTAGACAGTGGCCATGTCCCTGAGTTCATTATGGGGGAATTAAATTAGATTAGATCCCTTACAGTGTGGAAACAGGCCCTTCAGCCCAACAAGTCCACACGGCCCCTTGCAGCATCCCACCCAGACCCATCCTCCTATAACCCACACACCCCTGAACACTACAGACAGTTTAGCATGGCCAATTCACCCAGTCCACACATCTTTGGACTAAGGATGGAAACTGGAGCACCCACAGGAAACCCACTCAGACACAGGGGGAAGGTGCAAACTCCAGACAGACACCTGCAGTTAGGATCGAACGCAGGTCTCTGGTGTTGTGAGGCTGCAATGTTAAACACTGAGCCATTGCGCCGCCCTGAAGGAAGTCCAGCTTTGGAGATCAATGTTTTCTTCTGTTCTGCATAGCACCCCCTACTGGACAGATACAGAGTGTCAGTTTATAAATCAAGGCACTGGTGTGGTCTGCACAGTGTTCCACTGTATTGTCTACAACAGGGAGGTTTAGAGAGGGAGACACAGGAGGGGTGTTGATAGGATTGGAGGAGAGAGTTGGATGGGGAAGGGCTGTTGTACAGGGAAGAGGAAAAAGCATTAGGGGAAGTGTGTGGGACAGGGGTGAGCATCAATGAGCATCCTCTCCCAGGAAGGGTAATCCATGAGAGCTGTTCAGGGGCAAGTCTTGAGGAGCTAGATGCGACCAGGGTCATTTCTCTGGGCGGGTGGGGTAGGGTGGGGTGTGTGGAAGGGCTGGCAGACACGACTGGCCAAAAAACCTCCTTTTGTGCTTTAAGACTTCCATGATTCTGGTTCTGGGAGCTGGCTGTGCCTGGAGATAGCCAATCACAGGCCAGTCAGTCGACACAGTCCCAGAAATGGGACTCAGTGAGACCGCCAGAGTATTGTACATGGACATAGATAAAGAT
This sequence comes from Stegostoma tigrinum, assembly GCF_030684315.1. Classification (NCBI taxonomy): domain Eukaryota; kingdom Metazoa; phylum Chordata; class Chondrichthyes; order Orectolobiformes; family Stegostomatidae; genus Stegostoma; species Stegostoma tigrinum. The sequence goes on from NC_081360.1 coordinate 3,784,676, forward strand.
GGGCTTTCAGAAATGTTAGATGGTAACAGAAGGGTCAGCTTGGGGGCAGAGTAAGAAGGGAAGGAGGCTGCAGACGGGGAGGCCAATTACACAGCACAAGGGAGCAAGAGTTTGAGGATAAGTAAAGCAGTCACTCGAAAGGCCAGTTAGTCTCTGCACATGCTCACTCACTGTGTCCTCTGGCCCAGGGGAATGGACTCAGTGCGGCAGGACAAGGGGTGGTGTTGGGGAAAGGCACAGTAGGATTGTACAAGGAAGGAGATACGGAGGTGGGATGAGGGGTCTCACTTCAACGGGAGTAAAAGCTGCAAAGGTGAAGGCAATTAGACAGGTTAAATTGGAGTAATGTAGGGTGAGCAAAATGCAGGGATGAGTGCAGTGAAAAATTCAAAATTCCCATCTTGCGCTTTTGTAACCATCCTTTTCCTAGCTGTTAAAAAGGAAGCATTGGCAGACAGGAAACCCAACCCAAACCTTATGTCAAGATCAGACAAAGCCACGTGTCACAACCTTTGTATTATTGGCACTTGAATGAGGAAGGACAAATGTTTGTCAGTGGGAATTCAGATATGAACCTCACTGGAAAAGCTCTGAGAGACACACCAAACCAACTGAGACCATTCCAGTACACTGACTGTGGAAAGAAGTTGAACTGGTTTCAACAGGCTGAAGGAACATTACAACAGGGAGAAGAAGCCCATATGTTACACTGATTGTGTAAGTGTGAGTGATGGTGGCCATGGCCACTAACTGGTGACCAATGTAAACAGGCCTTGACCCACCTAACCCCAGACAACTGGCTGATGAAGACTTGATATTATAGGAAAGATGTGGATGCTTTGGAGAGGGTTCAGAGGAGGTTTACCAGGATGCTGCCTGGACTGGAGGGCTTATCTTATGAAGAGAGGTTGACTGAGCTCGGTCTCTTTTCATTGGAGAAAAGGAGGAGGAGAGGGGACCTAATTGAGGTATACAAGATAATGAGAGGCATAGATAGAGTCGATAGCCAGAGACTATTTCCCAGGGCAGAAATGGCTAGCACGAGGGGTCATAGTTTTAAGCTGGTTGGTGGAAAGTATAGAGGGGATGTCAGAGGCAGGTTCTTTACGCAGAGAGTTGTGAGAGCATGGAATGCGTTGCCAGCAGCAGTTGTGGAAGCAAGGTCATTGGGGTCATTTAAGAGACTGCTGGACATGCATATGGTCACAGAAATTTGAGGGTGCATCCATGAGGATCAATGGTCGGCACAACATTGTGGGCTGAAGGGCCTGTTCTGTGCTGTACTGTTCTATGTTCTATGTTCTATGTTCTATGTTCTATGATACACTGAATTAACACAAAGTGGATTTATTTCACTGTCATCTAGAATGGTGGTCCATTTAACGGAGCTGGAGTTCATTAACTTTAGCAGAAAGAGACCCTGATGGACATCATTCGATCACCAATAAAGAAAAAAATCAAACCGCTCTATCACAGCTCCTTAACAGATGGGATTTGAAAACAGAACTTGTGGCTGAGAGGTGGGAATACTATACAAATGACAGGACACATTGAGAGAGCAATGAGCAAAACATATGAAACCTTGAACTTCATGAATCAAGATATTCAGGAGAAAATCAGGGAAAAGATGCTGACCTCTTAAAAGTTCTCTTTAGGACAGAACTAGAATCCAGTTCCAGTCATCACACTTCAAGTGCGTGTGCTTTTGATAGGTTTAGGTGAGGTGCAGAAATAAAACATTGTTTCCATTTTGTGATGGTCCAAGGATTGGGGAGTTAGAGTTAAGAGTTTGAGAAAGAGATGCAGCGATGATGTGGGGAAAAGTTTTAAGAACAACCATAGCAAAAGACACCAACGCTGCAGTCATTTGTGAACTCACTGGTCTCTCAGCAGGTGGGATGACTCTGTAAATCCTTTCTCAAAAAGGGAGCAGATGTGCCTGCTTACCAGTGTGCATTTGCTGGCATCTCAGAAGGTTCTTTGAACAGACAAATTGTTTCCTCCACTCGGGGCAGATGAGGGGCTTCTCCTAAGTGTGAACTCGCTGGTGTATCAGTAGGTTGGATGAGTCATTGAATCCCTTCCCACACTCAGAGTAAATGAATGAACTCTCCCCACTACGAACTCACCAATGTCTTAGCAGGTTGGATGAGTCACTGCACACATTTTCACACTTGGGAAGGTGAATGGCCTCTCCCTACTGTGAATTTTCTGGTGTGCCAGCAGATTGGATGAGTCACTGAATTCCTTCCCACACTTTCCCAAGTGTGAGTTTGTTTATGTTTCAGAAGTTCTGATGATCAAGAGAATACTTTCCCACAAACAGAACAGGTGTACATTCTCTCCTCAATGTGACGTGTTGATGAGCTTTCAGCCAGCATGGGTATTTGAATCCCTTCCCACAGTCCGCACATTTCCATGCTTTCTCTCTGCGGTCCAGGTGTCCTCATCCGTCTCTGTATTGAATAATCAGCTGACTCCACAACCAAATGCAGAACAGGGATACAGTTACTCCCCATTATGAATGGTTTTATGTTAATCAGGCTGTGTAACTGCCAATTTCGTTTCCAATTTCAGCTTTTGACTTTACTCCAGTTCTACCCTCCAAGAGTTCCTGGATAAGAAAACAATCAACATTCTTTCAAAGTGCCGTGACAGCACGGCTTTGTTGTCATTGCTTCTTCGTACTTACCTTCCTCTGGAAATCCTCAACTTTTCTCAATGTTTATTTCTCTCTGCATTCTATTTCATCAGCCATGACAAAAATTTCTGATACTTTGTCCTCTTTCATCAGACATTAATTCCCTGGACAAATATCAAGCAAATCAGGATTCTGATTGTATATTGGTTCTTGTGCTATTTTTCTTCACCAAAGATTATAAGGGTTTTCTTAGGATTCCACAATTAACAGAATATTCTCAATCGTTTCCAGTGTATTCAAAGTGATGCCACTAACAAACATAATCACCCCTCTCATTTCATCTTAGGATACATTATTTCCCTGCAGTACCTGTTCTACTCCTCGATCACTCCAAAGGATATTCCCACATTTTCCCCTGCAAGTGTAAGAAAAGAAAGACCTGCTATTTACTTTCGTACTTATCATTGTTCAAGGAGCTAACACCTCTTTAAGATAAAATTGTGATTTTCCTGCACTCAGTTCCATTCTTTATCTTCTACTCAAGTGGGTCAAACGTTGTTTCGATGGCCTCCTTGTGAACAATTCCATGAATATATAAAAAAAAGACATTTTTCCACCCCACCATTGTCTGTTTTCCAGAGGGTCTACTCTCTCAGTGACTCCCTTGTCCGTTCCACACTCCCCTCCAACCCCAACACACCCAGTACTTTCCCCTGCAATCGCAGGAAGTGCTACCCTTGCCCCCACACCTCCTTCCTTATCCCCATCACAGACCCGAAGAAGATTTTCTACATTAAGCAGATGTTCACCTGCACATCTGCCAATGTGGTATCCTGCATCCGCTGTACCCATTGTGGCTTCCCCTACATCGGGGAAACCAAGCGGAGGCTTGGAGACCGCTTTGCAGAATGCCTATGCATCGGTTCACAACAAAGAACTGTACATCCCAGTCGTGAGCCATTTCAACTCCCCCTCCCATTCCTTCCACGGCATGTCCATCCTGATTCTCCTACAGTGCCACATTGATGCCACCCGAAGGTTGCAGGAACAGCAACTCATATTCCGCTTGGAAACCCTGCAGCCCAATGGTATCATTGTGGATTTCACAAGCTTCAAAACCTCCCCTCCCCCCACTGCATCCCAAAACCAGCCCAGCTCATTCTCGCCTCTCTAACCTGTTCTTCCTCTCATCTATCCCCTCCTCCCACCTCAAGTCGCACCTCCATTTTCTACGTACTAACCTCATCCCACCCGCTTGACCTGTCCATCCTCCCCGGTCCATACCTCCTCAATGACACTCATCTCTACAGGCTCCATCCTCACCCCTTTAACTTGACTGTCTCCCCTCCACCTATCTTCTCCTCTATCCATCTTCGATCCACCTCCCCCTGTGTCCCTATTTATATCAGAACCCTCTCCCCATCCCCCTTTTCTGATGAAGGGTCTAGGCCCAAAACATCAGCTTTTGTGGTCCTACGATGCTGCTTGGCATGCTGTGTTCATCCAGCTCCACACTTTGATAAAAAAAAAGTTATGCTGTGTTTATTTTGTTGATACAGGTTGAGAGAATGCAAGAATGCAAGAATGCAAGAATGAAAATTGCATGTCTCTGAATGTCTGAATTTTGTTCAGTTCACTTTAGCTCCATTTTGGTAAGTTGATTTTACTTTCACGGCTCCTGATACATTTTGATTTCTTGAAGAAAATGTGAAAATCTGATGTACAATTGCTGTAAGTACATTTTGTACCAAAATGCTGTTGGCAAACAGGATTATGGAATATAGTGGATATGAATATAAATATACAAAGAATTGTCCTCCGATAACAATCATTGCAGATTGCTATTTTTAGTGCAGATTACTGGAGTACTTCATTGGATTGGGCTTTATGATCTGGAATTGATTCCAGCTCTTAAATGTTGCAGTAACCTATTGAATAAGAACTGGAAAAAAATGACAGGATGAGAAAGAAAACGTGAGCAGTTGATCCTTCGAACATGGTTTACCATTGATCAAGTTCAAGGCTGATCTCTTTGGGGGTCAAATTCTATTTTCTGGACAAACAAACCCCCCAGTCCTCAACATTATGCAATATCACTGGGCTCCCTTGGAGCGTAAACATCTTCCAACCTCTCAATGCCTTTATTCAAATTTTCACATTGATTGCCAATAACGAAGACCGCCTTTGACAGTTGAGGTACTCGACTGTTTACTGTCTGCCATGTTGAAAAATGCTCTGTATCTGCTTCTTGTCTGTTCCTCAGTCCATGCTAAATTTTATAGCATAATCCATGTGGCTTTATCCTGCCTATTAATTTTTTTGCCAATCATAAGCATGTCTTTTAGAAACACAACCATACCACATCTACTGTTTCTTGGTTATCCAGCTTTCTAATTATATTTTTTAAAAAAACTTTAAATGTCAAATGTTGTTTGAATTGTCCACTTGCTTTATGTTCTCCCCATAACTTGTTTTCCTAGTTATCTATGTATTGTCAGAAAATGTGGCCACAGATCATTAATCCATTTATCAAAACTATGAATATAGATCATATGCTTCTTAGACTCTAGCAGTAATGTACTTCCACTAAACTAGGTACGTTTACTTAACATAAAATGGTCCATTTGTCATGACTCTGTCAGCCGGGCCATTACAGTGAAATTGGAAATATGCTGCAGAATTAGAAAATAATGTGGGCCTCCCTTTCTTACTTCTGATGATCAAAAGGAATAATTTCAAAAAGCTATTGGTGTATTATGTCACTAGTGGTGGAAACTAAGAACAATCAGTTCAGATGCCCTTTTACCAGAGATCCAAACTTGAACTAGGCTCGTTCCTGCTGTCCATTGAAATGACGGTCAACACTGAGGTTTTGGCAACCTGTGAACAATTTGCCGATGCCATGCTCCGCAAAGTTCTTCTTTTCTTCACGACAAGGTTGAGAGTACACAGCCATTCTTGTGGGAATTGGCAGGTCTTAATATTATTTATATTACATTGAGTTGTGTTGTACTGTTCCCTTTCAGACTGAAGCTGTAGTTTTGACCTCCCACTCTTTGATGACGATATGATTAGAGTTTTCTTCTTAGATGCAAGGGAATTCAAACGACAGTTGTTCTTCAACATGGGAAGAACTGACCTCATTATCACATAAACAATGATGAGATCTGCAGCTGTACATTTAGACAGTGATATAAGAAACTAAATGATCTGAACAATCAAACCTGCTTGTCAATATGAATGGATACACGTGGAATTTTATTTTTGTCTGATTGAATAAGAAGCTGTTGTTTCCTTGTCAACATACAGAATTTCCCAGTTCAAAACTCGCTTTTAGCTCACCGTTCTTTTCTTAAAAGTAGTTGCAGAATCACCAAGGTGTGTTGGCTGAGACCAAGGTCATTCATTCCATCTTGTTTGCATCGGCTTATCAAATGAGCTCAAAGAAATTGTATCCATGTCGCAGTCAGTTAAATTTAATGAAGGCAGAAATTCCAAATCTTCATTCATGATAAAATCCAGAAGAATTGCAGATGCTGTAAATTTGGGACAAAAACAGAAGCTGCTGGAAATTTTCTGCATCTGTGGAGAAAAGAAATCCGATTTAATGTTTCGGGATGAATGCCCAGTTCCATTGAAGAGTGATCATACCCAAAACGTTGACTGTGATTTTTTTCTTCACAGATGTTTCCAGGCCTGCTGAGCATTTCCAGCAACTTCTGTCTTCATTCATGATGCTGTGGACAGTGATACCAACCTCTTCGTTGGCAATGAAATATTGTCCAATTTTCTTGATCTGCTGTGAGTCAGGAAGTTTGGTTCATCACATAGCTCGACATGATCACCCCGGAAAGGCAAACAGGTATCCAGAATGTCAGTCAGCTTGCAGACAGAGGTTTGATTTTATATTTGTACAATGTTGAAAAAACAATATTAAGCAGCTATTCTAATTGGAAGCAAGTGATGAATGATAACAGAAAACTCAACAGTCATGATATGGATATGGTCACTTTCAAGAAGAATGGCCTTTCACGACAATTGCAGAAATGAATCCCTAATGCTTGTTCAGGCTTTAGTAATCTGTGCAGGCATGGCCAGCATAAATCTCATGGTGGAGGAGATTCATGAATAAGTTTGTCACTAGAGTTGCAAAGCACCTTGCAGTGGAAAAGCTGGGGTTCTGGAGGATTGTGTAAGTTTTAGTTGGTGCCATGTCACCTTGGATGTGGAATTGTATGTGGCACATTTGGGAAGAGACAAAATGACACACGTAAGCATAGTTGTTACCAGTGTGCAGCATTTACTGAATGAGGAAATTTGGAGACAGCTTCAAAGTGGTGGTGAGTCTGTTGCTGCTCAACGAATTTCATCGTTTGGTGGTGCAAATGCTGACCATGAGGTTCTCAAAATAGTTGATTTGTGTTTTAGAGCTCTTCCCCTAAGAATTAGCTTATTCAACTGCCCACATTCAGAGTCTTGTTTTGCATTCCCAGGAAAGGCATAGAGGTGAGCTTCAGATGGTAAATCATTCCATCTAGCCATCGCATAGTGAAATGGATCACATATGTACACTTCAATGGGCTTACTTAATTTAACCATATGGAAACATACACCAGGCTTGGATTTCACAAACACAATGCCAGATGCTGGCCTGGAGAAACCAGGTCACTGGTACTCTGAGGAATGCGGGAGGACAGCTAGCTACTCAGAACAAATCTGTTGATTGCATTCAGGTGAGTTCCATCCATGCCACATTGTTACTGAGCAGTGGAAGGAGTGTGGAAATGAGGATGACCAGGAAGCTCATTCCTACAGGACCTGTGGAGCAGAGCATTGAGGAATTGAATGTCAGGATCACCTTTCTCTCCCTGGAAAGGATAACATATTTCTTCAGAATAGGCAACTGTTATGGAGTGCTATCTGTAATTGATCATAAGCTAATCCAGGTACTGCAGTCAATGCAACATCTAGTACCTCCTGGCTCCTTTGAATATCATGTGAAGTTCACATAATTGGCTGAGGATTGTCACCTGTGAAGTTGGTGACCTCTGGAGGAGGCTAACATGGATCACTCACTTAACACTTCTCACTGAAGATGGCTGAAGTGTTTCAAACATCCCTTTTGCAATAAATTATGTTGGATGATCAGATCATTAAGGATCGGGGTATCTGTGAACCCTCCTCCTCCTTGTTTAATTGTGCACTACTGTTGGTGACTAATGTGGAATGACTTAAAACCTAATATGTGATTCAGTTTCTTGTTTTGGAATTGTTTAATCCTATCTATCACATGCCGTGTTTGCTTTCTGGTAATTAAACAGACATATTTGTAGCTTCAACAGGTTGACACCTCATTTATAGTCTGCTTGTTGCTCCCTGTGGAACGCCCTTCCTTACCTGTTTCTCTGGATTCTATTCCTGCAAAAACATCACTACATCATTGTCTTCACTTCTTACAGATTTTAAACAAACATAGAACGTTATAGCTTAAGTGTAGCATTGGTGGATGTGGAGAAAATATCTTTGCAGACTAGAGCAGAGAAGAGACTAGACAACAAACTGGATGATGTCAAAAAGGAAAGGGAGTGATGATTTGCTTATGTGAATACATCAAAAAAAAGCATGTCCAAAACACCTTAAAATGTAATAACAAGTAACATCAAAAAGGTAGCTGTTTTGTTTCGGAATAAAACTCAATGAAGAAAAAGATTCAAGTATCAAAACAAAGGAAGGAAAAAACATTGTTGTACTCTATGTTGAATCCAGAGAGCTGCAAATGCCTTTATTGACAGAGGAAGCATTATTTAGTGAGCTACTGTGGGAGTTTCATAAAAAGAGTACAGTAGGCCAAGAACAGCAATATCAAAGGTGAACCTTGAACTGAGAGTGGACGTAACAACTGGGAAGTTCACAGTCACACCTGTGGACTAAATTGAGAAGCCCTCCAACTTGTGTTCAATGTTCTCAATGTATAGGAAACATTATCTTGCATACTGCAACTAATATTCTGAATGATTAAAAAAGAGAAGAACAATTAAACCAGTTTCCCACTTGGCAGGGATCTTTGGTCTTTGGGCCTTGAGTCATGGGAAGTTCAGAGGTAAAAATAAAGTTGCTGTAACAGATCTGTCACTTTTATGAGGAACTGCTTAGAATTGAACTGAAATTTCCTTTCTGAAGAAGGGTCTGGGCCCAAAACATCAGCCTTCCTGCTCCTCTGATGTTGTTTGGCCTGCTGTGTCCATTCAGCTCTCCACCTTATTATCCGACATTTCCAACAGTCAATTTGCTTTAACTGAATTAGCTGGGCCCACTGAAATATAATCTTGCTCACCTGGATAATTACGCAAAGACTTGCAGCTTATGACCAGGATCTCTCTCATTGCAACTAACGGTGGTGAAATGGGCCCTTCAGTCCTCGTTATAAACTTCCTAAACTGCCATAAGTTTATCCGCAAGAGATACAAAAATGCTAAATTGACTGCTCTACATGGATGTTAAGCATCTTACTACCCCGGATTGAATGCGAGTTGATGAAATAAACACGTATATAGTGAAAGTAATTGCCTAAATTGGAAATTGCACACAGATGCAAATTCACATTTAAATGTATCCTGCAGAACAGGACCTGCTGCAGTAAATGTAATAGTGCAGAAATGTTATCTTCATGGTAAATGCAAATATTAACTGGGCTTCTCCACCATGAATTGGGCTGTGCACATTGAATGTGTTGGCATTAAATAAAAGAAGTGTATTAAGATAAGTAATGAAGAACTTGAGTGTGCAAATGGATATTAACAAATGATGAGATGAAATGGTCAACACTGAAAGAAAAACAAAACAAAATGTAGAAACAATTAGCCAAAAATGCATCAGAAAAGTTTCATCCCTCTTAATTTATGAATAATTTAGCGAACTGATGTAAGCCAATAGCGATTGGGAATAAAAATTTGTCCATATTCCCCTTAAGGAGCAGACTAAGGTGGGTGCTTTATGACTTGACTGCAGCAATATTCATCCAGCTTGAGAGATAAGCAGCTTGCTTGTCCCCCTGTTCGAGTTAAGTTTCAAAACTCCAACTCTGTTGTTTTTTTCGGGAGAAAAAATTTGCTGAGATTATACTGTGGCCCCCAGGTATTTGACATTCCAGACCTGCTAATTCCTCGTCAAATCACTAAATTACATTCAAAACTAACCAAGTGCCAGGCAACGGCTGCATCAATCAGTTTCATAGAACATAGAACATAGAACATAGAACAGTACAGCACAGAACAGGCCCTTCAGCCCACAATGTTGTGCCGACCATTGATCCTCATGTATGCACCCTCAAATTTCTGTGACCATATACATGTCCAGCAGTCTCTTAAATGACCCCAATGACCTTGCTTCCACAACTGCTGCTGGCAATGCATTCCATGCTCTCACAACTCTCTGCGTAAAGAACCTGCCTCTGACATCCCCTCTATACTTTCCACCAACCAGCTTAAAACTATGACCCCTCGTGCTAGCCATTTCTGCCCTGGGAAATAGTCTCTGGCTAAAAACTCTATCTATGCCTCTCATTATCTTGTATACCTCAATTAGGTCCCCTCTCCTCCTCCTTTTCTCCAATGATAAGAGACCGAGCTCAGTCAACCTCTCTTCATAAGATAAGCCCTCCAGTCCAGGCAGCATCCTGGTAAACCTCCTCTGAACCCTCTCCAAAGCATCCACATCTTTCCTATAATAGGGCGCCCAGAACTGGACGCAGTATTCCAAGTGCGGTCTAACCAAAGTTTTGTAGAGCTGCAACAAGATCTCACGACTCTTAAACTCAATCCCCCTGTTAATGAAAGCCAAAACACCATATGCTTTCTTAACAACCCTGTCCACTTGGGTGGCCATTTTAAGGGATCTATGTATCTGCACACCAAGATCCCTCTGTTCCTCCACGCTGCCAAGAATCCTATCCTTAATCCTGTACTCAGCTTTCAAATTCGACCTTCCAAAATGCATCACCTCGCATTTATCCAGGTTGAACTCCATCTGCCACCTCTCAGCCCATCTCTGCATCCTGTCAATGTCCCGCTGCAGCCTACAACAGCCCTCTACACTGTCAACGACACCTCCGACCTTTGTGTCGTCTGCAAACTTGCTGACCCATCCTTCAATTCCCTCGTCCAAGTCATTAATAAAAATTACAAACAGTAGAGGCCCAAGGACAGAGCCCTGTGGAACTCCACTCACCACTGACTTCCATTTAACATTATGAACTAAAACAAAACAAACTATGTAATATACTCCCTGGTGCTTTTAACACGATAAATCGAGCAGTCTTGAGAGTAGGTTACAAAGTGATTCTGATCAAGATGCACGGAATGCCAAAAGGTCTGGCGTTTGCCATTTATTATCCTATTCTTGCAGCAATTGGCATTCCAGGTAAAATATTGCAGTCCATTATCACTTCCAGGAAAGAATGTTTGGCTTACATCACTCGTCTCATTTATCAGTGATGCTTCTCTCCGTTGTTTTTTCCCTTTAACTGATATGGGAATCTTTCTCTCTTATTGTAACTTCTTGTCCTTTCCAATCCCAATTGTCTTCCTTCATTGTCAACATTAATTATAAATTTCAAGATTGCAGTTCCATATTTGAACTGAGATGATATCTCCTCACTACTAGAACAATTTTTCCTCTTTAACTTTCTCATGTATCATCTTCTATGCTATATTTTCTTCACATATTAATATGATTTCCCGACTTAAATTGATACTTTTTCCCATTAGGCATAGCTGTTATCACATTTTGGTTTATCTCAGATTTAAAATACAAATGCAGCCTTATTCTAGTATTGATTCTGTTCTAGAGTGAATTATCATTTCAGTGTTGCAGACAGCGTTACTATGTGTAATTTATTAAACGTTATCACAGAGGCGATATTGCTTCAATGTCACATGAAAAGATAAAGCTGCTGCAGCCCAGCTGACAATGGGGCTGTTCTTTCATTAGTAAGAGGCAATTGATGTTTGTTTAGTGTCAGGGTTACCACACCTCATGCTAAAATCCGGGAGTGGGTGGAAAGGAGGGACCTTCATGTTAGCTTCTGCGAGAGTGAGAGTTGAACACGTACTGTTAGCATTAATCTTCAGCACAAAGCAACTGAGCTAATCAATGCCCACAATGGTTTGCTAGCACAGTGCAGAATTAGCACAATATTATTGTAGCTCATGTGCAGTTCCATTTTCTTTTTACTGATATGACGAAATTAGTTGCTAAGCCATTGCTTGCTTTCTGTTGCATTGTTGCATTCTTTTTACATTGTTGAAAAACTGGCTATGAATGAATTACTGTAATAGTTCTACAATGAATATGCCATTCTCATGTATTATATATAGTATTCTGTGCTACAATTCAACCCAGTGTCAAAGACTTATTTATTTCATACTAACTTTTGCCATGTTTGAATTTTCAAGATGTCATGACTGAGTATGGGATAAGTTTTTGTTTTATTAGTGTTATTATCACAGGTGAATAATGAAACAAATATTTCAGTCTGAGTGTGAATCCATTGTTAGCCCCAAAACTTATTGGTTTATTCAAAACTGACAGGGAGGGAAAATGGAGCAAACAGAACGAAGATGTTCTTTTTCTCATCTCACGAAATGATGTTTCTTTAATCTTCATACGTGCACTCATGTCTCAGATTCTCAAAACATTGAACGCAATATCTTGGCATCCAGCCTGTCAAAGCTCCCAAGAATCCAAGATGTTTCAATGTGATGCTCTCTCATTTTACTAGTTCTCACAAGTTCCTAAACTCCAGATACTGTAGGCAACCTCGGGTAGGACAAACATCAACAATTAAATTCCAGGAACAAATCTATTTGACAACTTAGCTTACATAAGGTGGAGGAAGCAAGGGTCTAGCACAGCTTTAGAGGATTACAGGCTTGCTCGGAAGGAGCTCAAAAGTGGAATGAGGAGGGCCAAGAGGGGGCACGATAAAGGCTTAGCGGGAAGGATTAGGGAGAACCCGAAGGCATTTTACTCATATGTGAGGAATAAGAGAATGATCAGAGAGAGGGTGGGGCCGATCAGGGATAGTGTAGGGAACTTGTGCGTGGAGTCTGAGCAGATAGGGGAAGCCCTAAATGAGTTTTTTGCTTCGGCTTTCACTAAGGAAAGGGACCTTTTTGTGAATGAGAACTTTGAGGAGCAGGGATACAGGCTTGAACAGATCGAGATTGAGGAAGTTGATGTGCCAGAAATTTTGGCAAACATTAAGATTGATAAGTCACCAGCGCCAGACCAGATTCATCCTAGGTTGCTCCGGGAAGCGAGAAAGGAGGTTGCGAAGCCACTGGCGAAGATCTTTGCTTCCTCAGTCTCCATGGGAGTCATACTGGAAGATTGGAGGGAGGCAAATGTTGTTCCTCTTTTCAAGAAAGGGAATAGGGAAATCCCTGGAAATTACAGACCAGTCAGTCTTATGTCTGTGGTTAGCAAGGTTTTGGAAAGAATTCTGAGGGATAGGATTTATGACTATTTGGAAAACTATAGCATGATTAAAGGGAGTCAGCATGGCTTTGTGAGGGGCAGGTCATGCCTCACTAATCTGATTGAGTTCTTTGAGGAGGTCACGAGAAAGGTTGACGACGGTCGAGCAGTTGATGTGGTGTACATGGACTTCAGCAAGGCACTTGATAGGGTTCCCCATGACAGGCTCATTCATAAAGTCAGGAGATATGGGATGCAGGTGATTTGACTGTCCGGGTTCAGAATCGGTTGGCTGACAGGAGGCAGAGTGTGGTTGTAGATGGTAAGTATTCTGCCTGGAGCTCAGTGCTGAGTGGTGTCCCGCAGGGCTCTGTTCTTGGGCTTCTGCTCTTTGTAGTTTTTAAAATTGACTTGGATGATGAAGTTGAGGGGTGGGTTAGTATGTTTGCTGATGACACAAAGGTTGGAGGTGCCGTTGATAGTATTGAGGGCTATTGCAGGCTTCAGCGAGACATTGACACTATGCAGAGCTGGGTTGAGAAATGGCAGATGGAGTTCAACCTGGATAAATGCAAAGTGATGCATTTTGGAAAGTCGAACTTAAATGCTGAATATAGGATTAAAGGCAGGATTCTCGGCAGTGTGGAGGAACAGCGGGATCTTGGTGTTCAAGTGCACAGCACCCTCAAAGTTGCCACCCAAGCGGATAAGGTTGTTAAGAAAGCATATGGTGTTTTGGCTTTCATTAACAGGGGAATCGAGTTTAAGAGCCCTGAGCTTTTGCTTCAGCTCTACAAAACCCTGGTGAGACCACACTTGGAATATTGTGTCCAGTTCTGTTCACCCTATTATAGGAAAGATGTGGAGGCCTTGGAGAGGGTGCAAAGGAGGTTTACCAGGATGCTGCCATCTTACTGTCTCCATTCATAACTTCCCAAAATAATCTATATTGGGGCTCTGGCTCCTACTCATAGATTGCATTTCAAGCATTTTTAAAGATGTAATTTTCTAGGTCATTTTCTCTTTTGCCTTATTCATTATTTTAGATGTTATATAGTTGCATTACAAGTGCTGAGTCTTGTAGTACTCCGGTTATCAAAACGTCATTTTAAAATGTATACTTTTAAATTACTTCTTGCATTTTTTATTCCATCAAGCATTAACCATGACTTGAAACACATTTTCTCTTTCTAATTTTTTTAATTTGAAGTTTGCAGCATTCCCATTCATATCAGAATGAGAGGCCATCTTTATCCTTGCTCGTGATCTTCTAAAATTAAAACTGTTGACTATTTTCTTTCCCTTTCATAATGAAATATTTGCTATGTCTGGCTAAATTACCATTTTCCAAGTGCATTGTGAATGCTCCCATAAAAACAGATTCTAACACTTCCAATGCCTGACATCATGCTCAGTGGCCTGTAGTTTCCTATCTTACTCCTCCTTACTTTTCTGATAGAGGTTTTACCACTAATTGTAATTTCCCCACTGTGTTATACAATCTGTTTAGTTTATTGTTATTAACATTATTTTTATGATTATTATTAACTTCTGCTGCAAAGCTATGTCGTCCACATTTAATCTCTGTTTCAGCTACTTCCTCACACCACTCTAGTTTCATTTGTGTTTGTTTCTAAGTGCTCAAAGCTCATAATAATTCCTCTCTCTCATTTTGTGTGTTGATAAAAGATGTGAAAATCTTCCTCATAATCATGGATAGCTTTATCTCATTTTAGAATTACCCTGTCTCCACCACAACACGCAAAAACACAGACATATACTTTTAATCAACTATTGTCAGACATCTTTGGTTGTACACTCCCAAACTTCATATTGCTGCCCTCCTCCCACTGCCCATGCATCTGACAATATACTTGGTTTTTATTTCAACTATTGCTAATGTTATGCTTAACATCTGGAATCAATCATTGAATATTACTTTTTGTTGAGTTCTTATTTTACAATGGAATTTTCGCTGTTTACAATGTTAAGTCATTTCTTTTTGCTTGGAACTTTTCCACTGTTTATTTCTGTCATCACATTTTTGTCAACACACCAATTCAACCGTAGGAAGCATGCATTTCATATCCAGGCAATTGGTTTGTTATGGTTTATGATTTTTAGGTTCTTAGAACATAGAACATAGAACATAGAACATAGAACAGTACAGCACAGAACAGGCCCTTCAGCCCACAATGTTGTGCCGACCATTGATCCTCATGTATGCACCCTCAAATTTCTGTGACCATATACATGTCCAGCAGTCTCTTAAATGACCCCAATGACCTTGCTTCCACAACTGCTGCTGGCAACGCATTCCATGCTCCCACAACTCTCTGCGTAAAGAACCTGCCTCTGACATCCCCTCTATACTTTCCTCCAAACAGCTTAAAACTATGACCCCTCGTGCTAGCCATTTCTGCCCTGGGAAATAGTCTCTGGCTATCAACTCTATCTATGCCTCTCATTATCTTGTATACCTCAATTAGGTCCCCTCTCCTCCTCCTTTTCTCCAATGAAAAGAGACCGAGCTCAGTCAACCTCTCTTCATAAGATAAGCCCTCCAGTCCAGGCAGCATCCTGGTAAACCTCCTCTGAACCCTCTCCAAAGCATCCACATCTTTCCTATAATAGGGCGCCCAGAACTGGATGCAGTATTCCAAGTGCGGTCTAACCAAAGTTTTATAGAGCTGCAACAAGATCTCACGACTCTTAAACTCAATCCCCCTGTTAATGAAAGCCAAAACACCATATGCTTTCTTAACAACCCTGTCCACTTGGGTGGCCATTTTAAGGGATCTATGTATCTGCACACCAAGATCCCTCTGTTCCTCCACGCTGCCAAGAATCCTATCCTTAATCCTGTACTCAGCTTTCAAATTCGACCTTCCAAAATGCATCACCTCGCATTTATCCAGGTTGAACTCCATCTGCCACCTCTCAGCCCATCTCTGCATCCTGTCAATGTCCCGCTGCAGCCTACAACAGCCCTCTACACTGTCAACGACACCTCCGACCTTTGTGTCGTCTGCAAACTTGCTGACCCATCCTTCAATCCCCTCGTCCAAGTCATTAATAAAAATTACAAACAGTAGAGGCCCAAGGACAGAGCCCTGTGGAACCCCACTCACCACTGACTTCCAGGCAGAATATTTTCCTTCTACTACCACTCGCTGTCTTCTGTTGGCCAGCCAATTCTGTATCCAAGCAGCTAAGTTCCCCTGTATCCCATTCCTCCTGACCTTCTGAATGAGCCTACCAGTTCTTTGTTGTGCTTGTGGCATATCACTTTCAAACTTGAAATCAGTTCTAACATGATGGATAGATCCCAATGAAGCTTTTGAAATAAATTAAAATTAATCATGCCTCAACATAGAATTCTAGATCTGACATTTTCTATGACCAAGTTGGATCTTCAGTTGGATCGGTTTTCCTGTTGCAAGCTGTCTTTAAAACATTTTCCAAACCATCATATAGACTCAGTTTACAAGTTTGATTGCTTCAGTCTATATTCAGATTGAGATGTCCATAATTATTGTGTAGCCTTTCGTAATTAATCCTGAAATACACATGGAAATTGTCCTTACAACCTCAAATATGAATTATTTCCAAGATAGTTTGCAAATTACTGTGTTACCTACTTCCTCAATATTGTCTGTACCTCTTTCTTTTGCTGTGATCATGTTTTTTGTGTGTTCTTTCCTTGTTAGTATTAATGTATTCTGATCATTTTCTGTTCTCCATTAGGATTTCATTCATTTCATTGAATTCTGGTTCTTTCTAACTTCCTTATTTTGAAACAAAAAGCACCTTGAAACAGAGAAACACATACTTCTAATTAAAAGAATGTCAACTTTTGTCAATACTTTACAAGTCTCCCACATTGTGATGTGTCAGATGATTCCTCATTAATCTCCCAATTACTTTTCTGTTTGACTTTGTTAGATGCAACTACGCATTTTATCTATACTCAGAATCACTCTCTACATTTTTCTCTGCATTGCAGCTAATCTCGTAGTGATTGTGATTATGTCTCAAGGAAGATGTGGACTATCCAGATGTATCAGTTATTATCTTTTGTCTATGGCAGTGACTGATTTCTTGCTCATTGTCAGTGCTGTGATATTGAATCGTATCGCTGGAATTTATTTTCCATTTAGTTTCCTTTCCATCACACAAGTATGCAGCTTTCGTTCTGTTCTCATCTATGCAGCTATAGACAGTTCTGCTTGGTTGACTGTTGCTTTCACTTTTGATCGATTTGTGGCAATATGCTGCCAGAAGCTAAAAATAATGCATTGTACTGAGAAGATAGCAGGGAGAGTGATAGTGATTGTCTTAGCACTAAGCTCCATAAAAAATACATTCTTATATTTTACACATGAGCCTTTGGTCATAATTAACATTTACCTTGGTACTGTGGTATAAAATCAACATTTTATACTGAAGCAGCCTGGGTTGCATTTGACTGGATCCATTGTGTTTTAACCCCTTTTCTGCCATTCATTATGATTTTACTGCTCAACACTGTTACCGTCAGATATATTTTAGGGGCCAGTACAGCCCGCAGGAGATTCCGGACATACACTAATGGAATGCATCAGAACGACCCAGAGATGGAGAACAGAAGAAGAGCGATCATTTTATTGTTTGCCATTTCAGGCAGCTTCATCTTCTTATACTTGTTATTTTTTGTAACAATCATCTACATCAGAGATGCCAACATTTCTTATTACACAGGTTCCAATTACAGTGACTCAACTTTTATTCTCGAGGAGAATGGGTATATGCTTCAGCTTTTGAGTTGCTGCATCAACCCATTTATATATGCAGGTCCTCAGAGAAAGTTTAGAGAATAATTAAGGAATGGGGTGAAATATCCATTAATCTGATTGTTAAATTATTTCAACAAAGAAACCAATAAAATTACTAAAAGAATTATACATTCCCGTTATTCCGTCCTCTCCATGCAAACATATGTTCATGTGTTTGAGACAACAAGGTGTAGAGCTGGATGAACACAGCAGGCCAAGCAGCATCAGAGGAACAGGAAAGCTGATGTTTCAGGTCTGGACACTTCTTCGTCATTTCTGAAGAAGTATCCAGTCCCAAGATCATAAAATGTGAGGCTGGATGAACACAGCAGGCCAAGCAGCATCTCAGGAGCACAAAAGCTGACGTTTCGGGCCTAGACGCTTCATCAGAGAGCTGTCTGATGAAGGGTCTAGGCCCGAAACGTCAGCTTTTGTGCTCCTGAGATGCTGCTTGGCCTGCTGTGTTCATCCAGCCTCACCTTTTATGATCTTGGATTCTCCAGCATCTGCAGTTCCCATTATCTCCAGTCCCAAAATGTCAGCTTTCGTGCTCCTCTGATGCGGCTTGGCCTGCTGTGTTCATTCAGGCCTCCACCTTGTTATCTCAGATTCTCCAGCATCATCAGTTCCTACTATCTCTTCACTTGCTTGTGCTCTTTTCTCAATCAGTAAATGTGAGAATGCTGGAAGAAGGCTTTCACACAGAACATAGAACTGGACAGCACAGTACAGGCCCTTTGGCCCATGAAGTTGTGCTGAATTTTACCCTAAACCAAAGGTCTATCTCACCTCCACCCCTACCTATGCTATCATCCATATGCCTATCGAATAGCCACTTAAATGCCCCTAATGAGGCCGACTCCACTACCCTCTCTCGCAATGCATTCCACGCCCCTACCACTCTCAATGTAAAGAACCTACCTCTGACGCCTTCCCAAATCTACCTCCACTCACTTTAAAACTATGCCCCGTCGCATTAGCTGCCTTCACCCTCAGAAAAAATCTCTGGCTATAAATCTCCATTCTCAGCAGCATCCCGATAAATCTCTTCGGCATCTTTTCTAATGCTTTCACATCTTTCCTGTAATGCAACAACCAGAATTGAACATAAGACTCCAGATGTGGCTGATCCAGGGTTTTGTATCGCTCAATCCCTTTATTAATGAAAGCTAACACACCATTTGCCTTCTTAACAACTCTATCCAACTGGGTGGCAGCTTTCAGGGAATTGTGGACATAAAACCCGAGGTCCCTCTGCTCTTCCACGCCAATATTCTTTCCATTAACATTGTACTCTGCTTTCAAATGTGTCCTTTCATGCTTTAGTGTTGTAATATGCTAGAATCTAGGTTGCCTTTACACCCCCCCACCATGCCATAAAAATCTTGTACATTTTCTAAGTTCTGAATGGCTGCAAGAATCTCAGCAGTCATCGATCATAGTATCCCTACAGTATGGAAACAGGCCATTCAGAACAACAATTCCACACTGACTCTCTGAAGAGCATTGCACCCAGCTTCACCCCCTATCCTACAACCCCGCATTTGCCATGGCTATTCCACAGAACCTTCACACCCCTGGACACTACAGACAAATTAGCATGGCCAATCCAAACAACCTTAACATTTTGGACAGTGGGGAGGAAACTGGACCATCCAGGAGAAACCCACACAGACATGTGGAGAATGTGCAAACTCCACATAATTCTACCCAAAATTGAAAGTGAGCTCAGGTCCCCGGTGCTCTGTGGCAGCAGTGCGAACCATCGAGACACCATGTAGAAGGCAGCGAGTTTAGCTTCAGATCTGTTAATGGATAATAAACATAATTGTTCAAAAATTGATCTTATTATGTTAGTTTTAAATGGCTCTCTTTTAAAAGGGGGATGCATTCTCAAAAAATTGAAACATCGCATCTTTGGACGTCTCTTCCCTTTCGCTCTGAAGCATATCTCCAGCATGTTGATGTGCCTTAAACCATTGAAACACAGATTGAAAGTTGAAAGTAAGATTGAAATTTTGGTTTAGAATACAGCTCAATTTTTGAGCAAGACCTGCCTCATCCATAAGATCATGACTGATGTGACGACTCAACTTTTTCACCCAATTACCATTCATATCTTTCTCATGAATATTCTAAACGAGAATTGAAGACACTGATTCCACATTTATTTAAGAAATGGTCAATACAAAAATTGACAACAATATTTTCACATTTCATCTTGAAGCACGCCCGCCATTTCACTGTCCTTCAGGCCTCTAAGTTTTGTATATATAGTTGAGGTGATAAACTCACTACTTTTCTTACTGAAACATTAACGGAACAACCCCGGATAATGTTTTGAGGGTTCTGTCTTTAAATCTTGTGGTGAAAGAAGATGAAGGTTGAATGCAAGAACAAAGTTGGAGATAATAATTTATTTATAATAAGTAACTAATTCTTGGGAAAGGTGATCTGTTTTACTTCTGCCTTTCAGGGAATGGAATCTGTGCTACTTGTGACACCAGTCCTGTAGTATTGTCATTGATTCCTCACTATCCTATGAGCAATGAGGGTGGCTATAAATGGTCATCAAATCTATGATGCCTTTGTTCTGTGAATGATAAAAAAAGTAAATCTTTATCACTTTGTACCCACCTTATGCACTTTCCACAACATACTTTCTGGCTATTGCTGTGACGTCAGCAAATTTAGCAACAATCTTCATTGGTGTCACGTCAATATCTATAATAAAGTGTTGAAGTTCCAGTCCTAACATCTGTGGCACGTTACTCTCTGAAATCAAATGTAAAGTTCAATAATATTTTGGTTAAAACTTCATAGATGCGCCATCTCCGTGAGGTCATCAATTCATTCTACTTTGCTACACCATATCGGATCCAGTGGAGCCTGGCTTCTGGTTGATTTCAAATACGTGTCTCTAAGAAATGATCCTAAAAGCATTCTATGAATTCACCATTGTGTTTAACTGAGTCCATCTGTTATTTCCAGACTATGTGCAGATGGATTTCCAGTGTGATTGTCAGAGTAAGGTTCTGCCAAGCTCTCACTATTTTTCCTGCACTTTTCTGCTCGTTCATTGTTATGGACCAGACCAGATCCCATCAAAATATTTTAAGAAGGTAGCCTGCACCCTAACTCTTTCTTATTTTAAAGGTAGATGTGAACTGCATGTTCCAGAAATGTTGCAACTTGTCAAACAACTCAATGTTAAGCAAAACATAATTCATTTAAACATTATACTTAAAATCTAAATGAAAGAAAGATGAATTTACAATAAATGAACAATTGAAAATTTCAACTGAATAATAGATGCAGTAGCTATGATTAATTATCTCTTCAATTATAGTAACAGCCCATAAACACAACCCCAGACAACAAGGCAAGTGCGGGCACAAATTCTTATGTGCAGTTCTCCTATCCAGAAGGAAAGAAACATTAAGAGAAATTACAGAGAAAATAGCAGCTAGGAATCATTCACTGATGCTCCAAGTCTTATGCAACCCTAAGCAGCTTCTGCTGCTACAGCAAAACAAAAAAAAGAGAGAGCCTGGTCAGTGAGAGCTGGCCCGACCTACTCAGGCTGTTAAGGAAAACTAAAAACCTCACAAGTTGTTTACTCCAATGGTCCTGGTAGACTGCCCAAGCTTCTGCATTACAAGGTCTATTTAAAAAAAGGGAACAAATAATCTGTTAAAGTGATAGCATCGGCACACCATCACGTACAGTTCTGGAATGCACATTATAGGATGGGTGTGGTAACATTGGACATGGCACAATTGAGATTTGCCACGTTGTTGCCTGGGTTAGACACTTCCAGCGCTGAAGACAAATTGGACAGATTGTTTCTTTTATTTCTGTGCATACAGAGGATATGATTTAAGTTATGAAGGGCATATAGAGTGTAGACAGAAATTTAGGCTACCTTCTTAATGTACTTTGGAGAGGGTGCCGGGCTCTTGTCTGAGCTATAACAAATTGAGGTCCCGGCAGAGATCAACATCTCTTATTCCATGCTGGGTTTAGAATTACTGGACTCAAAGACATGTGACAACTTTTGGTGTTCTATTTTCAAGTGTTACATTTGGTCTCATAGAATCCCGACAGTGTGGAAACAGGTCCTTTGGCCGAACAAGTCCGCACCAAACCTCAGGGCATCCCACCCAGACCCTTCACCCTCATATACACATCCCTGAACGCTACAGGAAATTTAACATGGCCAATCCACCTAACCTGCACATCCTTGGACAGTAGGAGGAAAGTGGAGTACTTGGAGGAAACCCGCCCAGACATGAGGAGAATGTGCAAACTCCTTACAGGAGGTCACCCGAGGCTGGAATTGAACCCGGGTCCCTGGCACTGTGAGGCAGCAGTGCTAATCACTGTGCCACTGTGCCACCTGTAACATGTTGAAATAGGGAATGCTTTGTGTACCACCTCGTCTTGCAGAAGCTGAGGGTTCCCTGGGTATGGAAGAAGTCACTTGGGGCGATTTTCCAGCAGCTGAGCAAAGAAAAGTTTCTGGAATTGTCAGAAAATCTAAACTTAGCAGTGTCTGTGCCTGTGGGGAAAGGGACATAATTAAAGTGATAACTTAGCATTTAGAATTGCCAGCAATTCAATCAGAATAAATGGAAATGGCTTAAATTTAATTGCAAATGAAGCAGCTTTATTTAGAGCCAATAGGAACTAAAAAGGGAATGGAACAGTTTGAATTCTTCCTAAAAGCAGAATAGATAGAAAAAGAAAGAATGGCCCTAGCAAGCAAAGGGGTGAGGGGATGTGGGAACAGAGAAAGGCATAAATTTTGATCTTCAGATGTTGGCAATGTGATGTGAAAGTTGACTTAAAATTGTGGAGTTAAAGGTAAAAGGTGGGAGGGCTGATGAGGACAATGATGAGAAAATCTACCATGGTCAAATATCTCATGGGAATCTGTTTAAAAATGTACAAGCATGGCTGAGGTTCGACGAGAAGGACATACAAGTCAATATGATTTCATTGTGGATGTGTAACGTTGATTCAAATGAAGTTGCTAGGTATAGCTAGTGAGGTGTTCGTGACACTTTGAGAGAAGGCATCTGTGGAGTATGATGGGGTGACAAAAGCCATCTCAAGTGCAAACAATAAAGTGCCAGAAGCCTATAATTAACATTTTAGGAATCTAAAGAGGGAACTTAGTCAAACATGCATGTAGTTTAAAAGGATCAAACAAAGTAACTATGATGAAGTCATTGAAAATAGATCGAACCTATCACTCTCTTACTTGGGTTGTTATTTTGGAGGAGTTCAAAAATTCACTTCCGGAAGTTGCGAGAACTCATGTGGAAGAGCACAGTATTAAAACTGCAAGATTAGCAGCAGAAATGGCAAATGATTATGAGGTGGTTCATAAACTAAAGTTTGGCTTCTGACATCAATTTCAATCTGGGAGGGATATATGTTCTGGCAGAAAAAAGTCCTCAGGTGATAAGGGCAAGGGAGATAACATGAAAGATAGTAAAGATAGTGAGTCAGAGGGTAAAAATCCATAAGGAGGAAAGAGAAGTGAAAAAAACTCAGATTTTTTTCACTGTAATAAAGAAGTACACATGAAATGCCAATGTCAGTGGTTTACATAAAAACATAGAGTCATAAAATAGATTAAGCCAATGGGATTTGTTCAAATGGTAAAATACATTACAGTTGAATCTAAAGAGCTGCAAAAGAACATACAGCCAGGTCAGTGGCTGGTTGATCAGTAAGTGCCAAATCTCTTGAAAGAATGTATTTGTGTAAGATTAATTGATGAGTGCCAGGAAGAGACTGTAAAGAAATAAAGACTTTTGTGGAAACTATACCAAGTCAATCTTTGATGGTGAAAGATTAAGAGATATGTAACTCAGAAGGAGTATAGGCAGAAAAGGTGGTAACATGTGGAATTCATGGGGAGAAGACAACATAAGGTGAGGTTGGAGAGTGGTCAAACGTAATAAAGTGATGGGTAGGAGCAATAGAGAACAAATGTCTTCCCAAAATGCAGTTTATTCTCAGTCATGACATAGCTAGATCACAGGGAAGAGTGATATCTATTATGGCTAAGAAGTGGAAAATCATAAATGGAGATGTTACAGGAACACTATATCCTGGGATTTGCCCTGAATATCTGGTAAGAAGGTGTTGTGGGGAGAAGTATTGTAGAAAAGTCTTCAGTTCTGTTTTCAGCAGAACAGGCAATCTTCAGTCAGAGACCTTTTACCATGCATACGGGAGAGGCAAGAGACTGCGGTGAATCTGGTTTTCACATGGGGTCCAATTGCCCTCTCAACATGGCACAGATTGAAGGACAGGTCGATGACACTACAACATTTTCACACCCTTTGAGTTACAATAATTGTAAACAATGTTGATGTCATTGCAAGACACAGTCCCTTAATCCATACATCCAATTCAGTTAACAAACAATCAATGATGTATAACTGTATGGACAGCCTAGGTCCTCCCATAATATCATGATGTTTACCAGATATCTCTATCATCTCTCTTTGGGATCTTACAATGCATTTGACAGTTATATTCCTTCCCAGGCATTTGGCAGCTGGGCTGCATTCGTTGCCAATAACATAAATACTTGTTTATCACAAATAACTTCACATAAGTCAACTTCATATGGCAGTTTATGGAGGATGTTAATTTCTACCAGTTGTTATAAAGTCTTTAAAATCAACTCCACTATAATGTTACTGCAATTCAGCGACACAGCTGTCAAACTGGGAGCAAACCTTCTCCAACTTCAAAAAACAGTCCTTCTAACTTGGTATTCTTATACTGTAAATGAGTTTTAAGCCAGAAATTAGTTCTTGAATCTTTTACAGTTTCTATTATAAACACTGTGCATTACTAATTTTCATTTTGAATATAAAGTGTCTACCCGAATTCCTCGAAATGGGTGAAATTCTATCACTTTGCAACTTTCCCACGCCATTAAATGAAGCTTGTTAAAATTCAACAAATAATGAGGGATATAACCATATCTTTACTCTGTATTTTTTAACCTGTCTCTGTCACTCTTCCCTTGGTCTTCGGATGTAAGAATCTACACTTAAGCTGAAATGGCTTATTTCTCCATGTTTTTCAACCTCTTTTGCTCTCTTAGAGGTTGTCAGGTTACGTCATTTTGTCCTCTAGCTTCCCCACTTTTTCACTTGGGAGGCTCTTTTACTTGTCTACAATTGGCTGTCAATACAATTCCACTAAATATCTGCATGGATGCTTGTGAGTTGCATTTCACAATACTCTATTGGTATGTTTAATATGTCTTGAAATTACCCAGAAGTCTAGATCACTGTGGAATCATACTTTTCCTTCCAACATTTACTAAATAACAAAGTTGGGACAGTTTCAATTAAGCCTTTTACAATGTCCTTTATGAAAATATGTATATGTCTGTAACTGCCTTTTCACAAAATGTTTACAGAAATAAATTCCCAAATGTTTCTTCTCACCAGGGTCGTTTAATGACTCGCACAGGATCTTTCATTACCTTATCCAGTAACTGTATGAACATCACAGGTCTGGGTGTAAACATCTGCCTCAATATAGCCTTTGGTCATCTTGTGTCAGCTAAAAAGCCCCAGGTGGCCATCCTGTCAATTTTCATTTCTAGATCGCATACAAAGCCATAGGTTGAAATAGGAGGAGAAATAAAGGAGTAAAGATAAGGAAGTTGAATTTCAATTATCAGAGACAATGTTTGGTCAAAAGGTTGAGAAAAAATTTACAAGGGCGGGTGCAGGACCAGGTAAATATTTCCATAATTGCAAGAAGTTATCTGAATTACAACAGAAAAATGGAAAGATAAATCAGCTCTATCAAATGTATACACATAACAGGAATCTGAGTGTATCCTAGAATGCCAGGATATCAAAACTAAGGTCTTGATGAGGCAATGGAGACCAGCATATATTCAGGCAATTGGAAAATGGACACTAGCTTGTGAAGTTGAATTAGAAATGGGCAAAAGTAAGGATATTTTGAGGGGAAAACATGAGTTACTAGGAGGAGATCATATGGTAGAGAGTAAAACTCAAGCCAAGACACAAGATGACACTGACACCAGACGACTCTTTGCGAGCTCCTACAGCAGATCTAACTCTAACATTTCTTTTAAATGATCTATACTTTTAACCTTAAATTCTAAATCTGTAAAAATTACTAATAATGTTCTTTTAAAACTAAGTAAGAATTGGAGGGTCCTGCGTTCATCCAGGTTTGAGTATTGGCGACGTTGAGCTGGCAGATCCAGGACAGACCTACCAGCTTCCCGCAGGACCCATGAGGCCAACAACCCAACTCCTGACCCCACAGTGACCCGAGCATGACTCAGAACAGAATCACCTCTGACAGCCACTTCACCCACTGGAATTCTGCCCAAACCGAGACAGGCAGCAGTGCGACCTGAGGAGGGCCAAACAGACTAGGCCTGACCCCCAATCCCGGGTCCACTAGACCCTGTGTAGGCCTTTCCCAAACAGAGATGACTCATTCAACTTCAGGAAAAGAAAATGCGCTCTACCAGCATTTGGGACTTCCCAGCATCAGAAACTCCACAACCGTAACCCATACCCAAAGATGCCGGAACAGCCCAGATCCAAACTCCGACCTCACGGTGCCCTGCCCCACGGAACGCCCACCCCAACAGGACCCAATTCACCTGCTGGAGCAGCCGACTCACACCACCAACTACCTGGACTCTCAGTAGGCATGAAACCTACAAGGAAACAGGGAAAACATGTTGGCCTGAAGGTGAGGTTGAATCTACATGGTTTCATGACTCCTCTCCACAGCATCCTCCGAGCAAATGTCCAAAGTATTGAAAACACAACAGATGAACTTAGATCTAGACTTACCCACCTGAGCACACAAATCACTGTTGGGTGCTCTGCTTCACAAAGACTTGGCTCACCCCTGCCAATCCCAACTGTGCCCAATAACCTGATCGGTTCAATGCACACCACATGGACAGCAAGGTGTCCTTAGGCGAGACGAAGTGTGGTGGGTATACTTCCTGATCAACATTTCCTGGCGCTTGACGTAGCAACCCTGGAAAGCCACTGCTTCCCGGACCTGGAATACCTTCTAGTAACATGCCATACCTACTACCCACCACAAGAGTTCACCTCCAGCATCCTGACAGCAGTTTACATACCACCCCACACTGATGTGAAGAATGCCTTAGACATGATTTACACCAACACAAACACACTAGAGAAAAAATTGACTGAGGCCCTATTCATTGTAGCTGGCAAATTCAAACAAGTCAACCTCAAGCAGGTGAAGCCGAAATACCACCAATACATCTCCTGTTCCACTAGAGGAACAAACATTCTGGACCACAGTTACACAATCATCAAAGATGCCTACCACTCAATATCCCACCCAAACTTCAGAAAATTAGATCAGAGCAGTGGTGTTCCTCCTTCAAGTTTACAAGCAAAAGCTGAAATAGCAGAATTCTTCACGAAAAGAAGTACAGTGCTGCTCCAAGGAAGCAGAAGACCATCTCTGGAAATGTTTGTACTTGGTGGACTGGACTATGTTCAAGTGTTCAGCGGAAAACCTAGAGGAGTATGCCACCACGATTACGGACTTCATTAGCAAATGCGTGAAGGCCTGTGTACCGAAGAAATCAATCTGTGTGTTCCCCAACCACAAACGTTGGATGAAATAGGAAATGCACTCCCCGCCCCCCCCCCCCCGCCGCCCCCCCCCCCACTTAATGAAGACCAGATGTGCAGCATTCAAGTCAGGTGACCTGGACTAATACAGAAGATCCAGATATGACTTCTGCAAAGCCATCTGGGAGGCCAAGAGGCAGTACCAGACCAAGTTAGAGGCCCAGCTGTGCCAAACTGTCTATGGCAAGGCCTAAACAATATTGCTAGATACAAAATAAAACTGTGTAAGATAACATACAAAGACACATGCATCCCTGGCATTCTCAATTCTTTCTATGCTCAGTTTGAGCAGAATACCACCAGGGTGGTGACACCGGCCCTGACAGCCCCAGACACACCTGTTCCCTTTGTCACCACTTCAGAAGTCAGACTGGTCTTCTTGAGTGTCAAGCCAAGGAAGGCAACAGGCCTGGACAGTGTACCTAGCCGAACAATCATATCCTGTGTGGACCAACTGGCAGAGATATTCACTGACATCTTCAACCTCTCCAACCAACAAACAAAGTCCCCACCTGCTTCTAGAAGACCACCATCATGCCCATACCCATGAAAACACGTACAGTGTGCCCAAACAAAGACATCTATATCAGACTCTGCTCATTGACTAAAGTACCGCCCGCAACATCAATTTCCCCTCTATTCTGATCTCAAAATTGTATGACCTGGCCTTGGCTCAGCCCTGTGCAACTGGATTCTCAGCTTTTTGACCCATAGACTGCAATCAATGAGGGTATGTAGCTGCGCCTCCTCCAATATAACACTCAACACTGGAGTCCCAGCAAGGGTGCGACCTTAGTCCCACTGTACTCCTTGTGCACAAACAACCGTGTTGCTAATTTCTGAATGAATGCCATCTACAAGTTTGCTGATGACATTACTGTGGTGGGAGTGACATCTAACAATGATGGTTCAAACTGGAGAAGGGAGATAGAGCGCTTGGTGATGTGGTGCAATGTAAACAATCTGTCTCTCAATGTCACCAAAACCACAGAACTGACTTCAGAAAGAAAGGAGGAGAACATGCCTCTATCTACATCAATTGAACTGAGGTTGAGAGAGTGAAGAGCATCAAGTTTCTCGAAGAGATGATAACCAATGACCTGGACTTCACATGTAAATACAATATAGTCAAGAGGGCACACAACACCTCTTCTTCATCAGGCAGCTCAGGAAATTTGGCATATCCTTAAGGCCCCTCACCAATGTCCACAGATGTCCCATTGAAAACATACTGTCTGTATGCATCACAACCTGTTGTGACAACTGCTCTGCCCAGAACGTTAAGGAGCTACAGAAATTGGTGTACACAGCCAGGCCAACACTGAAGCCAACCTTCCATCCACTGGCACTACTTACATGGCTCGCTGCTGTAGAAAGGCATGCAAAAATCATCAAAGACCTGCCGCACCCTGGTAATGACCTCCTACAACCTCTTCCATCAGGCAGAAAATACAGAAGCCTGAACACGTGCATGAGCAGATTCTGAAACGGTTTCTTTGCGGCTGTTATCAGACTGTTGAATGGTCTCTAGCCTCAAATCATGTCACTTGCAATGTAACCTGTATGCCTCTAAGTATTTTTGATCTGTATATCCTTTGCTTGCTGTGATCTGGTCATACCTCTCAGAAACAATGCTTTTCACTGCATTTTGGTACACATGACAATCAATCAATTAATTAATCAAAATGTGACTGGGCACAGGGCACATGAACACCCATCATCCCAAACATCAGAAAATGTTGGCAGGGCTGACTGCATGGACAGGGTGCCAATCAGTTTCAGTGCAATTAGCCCTTAGCAATGTCAAACTAAGTTTTAGTTGGAGCAGAGTTTGTGCTGAAGGCCATGCAGGGAGATGAGGACTGGCTGTGAAGGTCTGGTCTCAGGGCTAAGATTAGGGACAGGGTCTCAGAGCAAATGTCAAAATGAGCAATCAAACCTGGTGTCAAAGTAAGTCAAGGAGGTGATGGTAGCAATAATTAGTCATGGGAGAGGAAAATAAATAAATAGAAAGTAAGTAAAAGTTTACTTAACCGCAACTCAAGTCATCAAACATTTGTCAAGGTGGTTCAATGGCAGGTTTGAGATTGACCATTGAATAAAAACAACAAATTAAAAGTTATAGGGATGACACTGAGCAATGGATGGGACCCTAAGGGATGAAGTAAGGAGAATTTCAGTTCCATTGTTCTCTACTTTGAGGAATATGTGCTAGTATTGGGGCATTTTCTATATTGTCAAATACTACATTTCTTGGAAGTTTTTTTTCAAATCAAAAACTTAAACTTAACTTCAGTAACAATTGCTCTCCTATTCTCCACCCCCCTTCCCTTCTGTGCCACAGGGCCAGGCTCAGTGCCTGAGACCTGTCTGTTATGGCGTTGCCCTGGTTGGTCATACCGCGCCCCCACCCAACATAATGCAAAGGTATACTTATTATAAAGGGGAACAGCCATTGAGGGTCACTGCACTTCCTGTCTATTCCTTTCCCCCCTCTTGACAGTCACCCAGCTACCTTTTTTCTGTACCTTGGGTGTGACCACCTTCGTATTACTCCTCTCTATCACGCCCCCAGCCTCCTGAATGACCCAGAGTTCATCCAGCTTCAGCTCCAGTTCCCTAACACAGCACATGAGGAGCTGGAGGTGGACGCACTTCTCGTAGGTGAAGTCACAGGGGACACCAGCAGTGATCCTTACTTTCCACATCCTGCAAGAGGAGCATCCAACTGCCCTAGCTTCCATTCCCTCTACTCTAGTTTTCCAGAAGAATAACAAATAACAAATAACCTTACTTAT
This sequence comes from Stegostoma tigrinum, assembly GCF_030684315.1. NCBI lineage: Eukaryota > Metazoa > Chordata > Chondrichthyes > Orectolobiformes > Stegostomatidae > Stegostoma > Stegostoma tigrinum. The sequence continues at coordinate 3,815,121 of NC_081360.1, forward strand.
CCTCCGCACATCTTTTTTTTTGGTTCGAGGAGGAGGATGGGTGGGAGACAATACTCATGTAGTGTTTCGGGTTTAGCCAATAGCCGAATAATCTTTCCTGGCTCACGTCCTGGCCACTCACACCGCTGAAAAGCAAGAAGGCCGCTGCTAAACGAGGTAAGTTTTTCTGAGGAAAAAGTTTACTTTCCCGACGGCACCCTGGCTCGCAGTCTTAATACTACCGCCACTGAAAGCAAGAAGACTTGCTGAGTTTTTCCAGCAATTTCTACTTTTGTTTCAGATTTTCACCATCTGCAGTTCTGTTCTTCGATTGCCGAGTGTATCTAAACCATTTCATTCTGTTGCCATCTCCCTGAATTCCGGCACTTTGTTTCTTTTCAAATGTCCAGCTCGTTCCTTTTTAAATATCTCAACTGAATCTGTATTCACTCAGGCTCTGTACACTCGACCTGAATAATTTCCTCTGTGCATAAGTTTCGCCTGATAACAGTTTTGTGTATTTTACAAATTATATTTGTACATCAATACTTACACGAGGAGTGAACTTTTCTCTCTTTACTCTGCTCTGCCCTGTCATCATTTTGAGCACTTCGCTCACACACCATCGTCGCCCATTGTTCCAAGAGATCATATCCAGCTTCTCCAACACATCTTCAAAACTGACAATTCCCCACACCTGGAACCATTCTCGCAAATATGTTTTTTTACAATATGCATCCAATGCCTTCAAGATGCATTCAGAGTCTGATTTCTTGGGAAAATTCTCCATTGATATTTGTTGTGACTTTATCATGCTCGTCTGTGATATATTCGCCATCGCAGGAAATTCAATTTTATTGAGAACACTTCCTGCTAAACAGACAGACACACTTTGGGAGTGGGGGCAGTGGATGGTGGGGATGGTGTGAAGGAAAAAATCATGTGCGGTCATTCACCTTTTGCAAGGTTCCTCTGCTATATGTTTTCAAATCACCACTTTGTTCCTCAGTGTTTTGCGTGCGTTTTCATCTCGCAGCCAAGAGATGACACTTGCATCTCTGGACAGAATGATTCAGACGCCGCTGCTAAAACTTTACACAGTAGTGAGGAAATATGACATTGTTTGCTATCTTTCAGACAAATCATGAAATGAAGGCTCCACCCGCCCCCGATGCAGACCTGAAGCGCTATTGCGATAAAGTGCAGGCGAGTTCTTTACAATGTACTGGGCTCAACCAGTATCACATGAACAATGCTTTGTGGGAGCTTATTAATTGGCTGACATGTATTACAACAATAACTATGCTTCAAAAAAATTTTATTAGCTTCATTCATGGTGGACGGTGCTAACTAGGCCAGCATTTATGGCTATCCCTATTGTGGCTGCATCAAGCTGCGCATAGACCCTCAATACTTAAACCTACTGATTGTCATTATGTGCTGAGGTCCTTCCTGTTCCCAGTGTTACAAAGGTTGGCCTGGTCTCATTGCCTTGGAACTCTCCAAGTCATCGGACTGTTCCATGTCAGCTGTCACTCATGGCAAGCTTTATAAAGGAAAGCATTTTACACCACAAGTCCACTGGGAAGTGAGCACCACATAGCGTCCTCAAAATCCTGTGGGGAAAGGAGAGATTGGATCCTGTCAGATTGTTCCCTGAGCAGACTGTCAAAGCCATTTGGTAGAATACGTCACTGTCGGAACTTTCTAACAAGCTCCAAGACTTTGCTTGGCTGGTGATGAGATCCTCCATGATGATTGCACGACTGAAGGGTCTGTCACACATCTCCTTCTGGAATGTGCCTTTGCAAAGACGTTATGGACAGAGATGTCACGGATTTTGTTAAGACAATTAATGAGGTACCGCATGGCAGGCTGGTACAGAAACTAGAGTCTCGGGGATCTGGGGTGGGCTGGTTAGCGAGGTACCAAACTGGCTTGGTCATAGAAGAAAGAGAGTAGCAGTGGAAGTGCGCTTTTTTGAAATGGAGGTCAGTAACTAATGGTGTTCTGGAGGGATCAGTGCTGGGACTGTGGATGGTGGGGATGGTGTGAAGGGAAAAATTATGTGCGATCATTCACCTTTTGCAAGGTTCCTCTGCTATATGTTTTCAAATCACCACTTTGTTCCTCAGTGTATAAATGATCTGGAAGAAAATGTAGATGATCTGGTTAGTACGTTGTGTGGATGACACCAAAATCTGTAGTGTTGCCAATGATGAGGAGGGTTGTCAAATGATACAACAGGATTTAGACAGATTGCAGATTTGGGCGGAGAAATGGCAGTTAAAGTATAATCCAGACAAATGCAAAGTGATGCATTTTGGAATATCAAAATCCGATGCAAATTATACTATAAATGGCAGTCTTCATAGAAGCACTAACATACACAAGGCCTTGGGCACACAGATCTATAGATTCCTAACAGTGACAATGCAGTCGAACAAGGTAGTCAAGGAAGCATTCAATGCATTTGCATTCATCGGCAAGTCATCAAATATAAAAGTTGGCAAGTAATGTTATTCAATTAAATTAGATTACCTACAGTGTGGAAACAGGCCCTTCAGCCCAACAAGTCCACACCACCCCTACAAGCATCCCACCCAGACCCACCCCCCTATAACCCACACACCCCTGAACACTACGGGCAATTTCTCATGGCCAATCCACCTAGCCTGAACATTTTTGGACTGTGGGAGGAAACCAGAGCACCCGGAGGAAACCTACGCAGACACGGGAGAATGTGTAAACTCCACACAGACAGTCGCCCGAGGCTGGAATCAAACCTGGGTCCCTGGTGCTGTGAAGCTGCAGTGGTAACCACTAAATACTTTACTTAGGCCACATGTGGAATGTTGCATGCAGTTCTGGCTGCCATGCAACCAGATACATGTGGATGCTTTGGACAGGGTGCAGAGAAGGGTAACCAAGATGTTACCGGGTCTGGAGGATTTTAGTTATGAGAAGAGGTTGGATAAACTCGAATTGCTTTCACTGGAAAGACAGAGGCTGCAGACATTTGGTTAAAAGATGAACATGAGACAAATGTTCTGGACTTCTCATTAATTAAGTCGACTGAAGGTGTAATGAGATTTAAGCTGAACTGATTAAACTCTGATCAGTTATTACGAAATAAATCAAGGCAAGAAACAATTACTGACACTGTCAGAAGTAACTGGATAATCCATTGCTACGGCAATTCCGAAGCAACTAAATTGAACACTTCAATGTAATTTTTGCAGCCGGAATTCCATGTTCAAATTTAGCGATTGAGACATCTGTCAGAATAATGACTACGTAAGCAGTCAACACTCCTCTGATCTTTTTGTACTTCCCAATGTTCTATGTCATAGGGAAAACTTTGTGTCAAAACCAGTGTGGAGGAATACTACAGTGTGAACCAAGCACAATACAGTGTTTGTGTATTGATGTAATGCTGCCACTTCCAACTTGAGTTTTTTTTTCTGTTCAGAACATCTCACAATCCAATAGAGCTACAGAGAAGCATTCAGATGCTGTTTTCCCCTTTTCAAACTACTTGAGAGAAAAAGGCTGAGTGAATTTTTTAAAAGGTCAGCTGCTGTTCATGTTTGCAAAATTTACATCTTGTGTTTCTAAAGCTATAAATGCAGTGTGAGAGCTTTGAATCAAGTTCTGACATCAAGCAAATAAGATCAGATGTGATTGTAGTTGTGTAAAAATCCTCTGTAATCTTCACAGGAACACAGAGAGCAGAGAATGGTGTGGATCTATCAACCTCTGTGTTACGGGCCTAGTAGTGTCACGTTGCGCCACTCGGCTCCTTGCGGCACTGTTCTGCTGCATATTCATGTGAAGACGAATGAACTTAATAATCGCTTTCTCTGTTTTTGTAGCAGAAAGAATGCTAGTGTTTGGGAATTCGTCTGGCTGCCTACTTCCACTGTGTAACTCCATCCAGAATGTAGCAGGCAGACAAACGCACTCAAAAATAGCAACATCCCGTCAGGTCAAGCAAAATGATAGAGAAAAAGGGAAGAGCAGATCAACAGTACACTGAATGATCTTTTCAGTAAAGGTGTATTATCTGTTGCTCATTATTTTTGTTAAATATGCTTTTTGCTTTGCAACTTAGTTGCATATTCTTATCAATCCCGATACCACCAACAGAAACCAGCAAAAACCATTGTTGCAAAGTAATGCAGCATTATCTCTGAAATCAATACATCAAGACCATTATGTGGTATTTACATTCTTATTAATACCAGTTAAATACAGAGCAAACACGTTACGATGAAGGCAAGCGTTGGGTCAAAGACCAGGGAACCGTTTATGTTAAGTGACAGACATGTTAGAATTAGGGGAGGAAAAAAGAGAGGCTTCATGAAGCCCAAACATGGCAGTATCCCTGGAGGTCTGCAAAAATGCCTCAGGGAACTTTAAAATGAAATCAGGAAGCCTGCGAGTATGCACGAGAAATAATTGGTAGGTAGAATAAACCAAAAAATGGTAAAAATATTTTAAGTCAAGGAAGAACTAGGGGGAAAATGGGGCTAATCATGGCCGCTAGCGACAATCTGTATGTTGTTCTGCAAGAATACTTTGTGTTGGTCTTTACAATGGGGAAGAATTGCGTAGGTGTAGATATCAGCGTAGAACAAGATGAAACATTAGAGCATAAATAATGTAGAGAGAGGGAAGTTACTGTTGGGTTCAGCAGCATTAAAAGTGATTTAGTCATCAGGCCCAGATATGGAATTAAAGGAGGAGACATTAATGTCTCTGGCAATAATTATGAAATCCTCACTCTCCACAGGTGATAGGCCAGAGGATTAGCGGGCTGCTAATGTTATTGATAAGCTTTATTTTTATGTGAAGAAGTGCAATGATAATTATAGAAGCGCTCAATTTATTCATTCTAATCAATGCTGCTATGCAGAGTGAACCCCAGCTCTCCATTATTTCAGGGTTTGGGTTTGCATCCTAGAGTATGCGCATATCATGTATTTTTCATGCTTCTGCTTTAAAGATTGAATCTCGTACTCTCCATTTCACCGTTAGAGTGAAGAATCAAATGGAATCTTTCTCCTATCTCCAGTTTCCTGAAAGTGAATGGGAGATAGGTTGGCAACTGCAATCTGCTGGTTAATGAAAGATGGCATTTTCAAACTGGTAGATTTTTTTTATCAGATCACTGGATCAATCAAGGTGTTTGGAGTCACAAAATAGGAACAGTTAATTCCCCAGGGAAAGGAAAACATAGTGAGCACACATACACAAGGATCCAGACAAGAAAGATCTGACCTGGAAGTTTACGAGAGATAAATTAGGGATCCACCCACTTCAACTTGGTTATGTTCTCCTCTCCGAAGATGGTGCCTAGGCTGCAGAATATTGACATCATTTTCTGACTGCAAATTCAAAAGTCACTTTTTGAAAGCAATAAAATGAATGGTCTGTGGGATACAGCAAAGCAGGAGTTATTCGCTGACAGAAAGAAGGAAGGACAAGGCAGTAGTGTTGGTAAATGAACATTCATTCTGTGTTCAGAGATAATGGGAACTGCAGATGCTGGAGAATCCAAGATAACTAAGTGTGAAGCTGGATGAACACAGCAGGCCAAGCAGCATCTCAGGAGCACAAAAGCTGACGTTTCAGGCCTAGACCCTTAATTCTAGGCCCGAAACGTCAGCTTTTGTGCTCCTGAGATGCTGCTTGGCCTGCTGTGTTCATCCAGCTTCACACTTGGTTATCTTCTATTCATTCTGTGTTAACTGGTCATTTGATGCTCGCGTGTTTTGGGTTTGGAGCTTCCACCATTGATCCGGGTTCAGTTTGCAGCAAGGGCACCACTTCCTCTGTGTGACTGGCACACACAGTCTCTCTTTGCAACTTCTCCATTTGATTTGCCATGGTCCAGACCAATGACATTGCGAACACAGCAAAAGACGAAATACTGCCACTGCACCACAGAAGCCCACTGGTGATCGTTGCAGCACTCAAATTTACAAATTTTTGATGCCCTCATGAATCACATGGAAGTGAGATGCTTTTCACGTTAAATTGCGTGATCACTGAGCAATGGACGCAGTTTGAAATGATTGCAGTTAACGGACCATGTGTTTATCAACACTGGATTAAAATGTTCAGCTGAGTTACGATTCTGAATATAACGTTACCTAACCATGCTTGTCCATCATTGACACAACTACCATCACCTGCTGAAAACTACACTGAATTTGAGATTAATGAATGAGACCTTCCACGCTGTAATGAATCATGATGAATTAGATCCCAGAGCATTGTACATGAGTTCCCTGGTTTGAGCGAAGATCTGGCAGAACTGAATAAAATTATGAATGTGCACAATCACACAGAGTTTAATATTACTGACATGACAGATGGTGATATGTTTCAGAAAGTTTGGGACGAGTATCAGAAAAAACATTGTCCAGACTGAACAGTTGTAGTTTACAACAAAGCAGTTCAAATATATATGGTAGAGACAGGAAGAACTGCTGACGCTGGAGTCTGCGAGAACAAGGTGTGGAGCTGGAGGAACACAGCAGGCCAGGCAGCATCAGAGGAGGAGGAAAGCTGATGTTTCGGATCCAGACCCCTCATTTCTGAAGAAGGGTTCGGTTGCAAAATGTCAATGTTCCTGCTCCTCTGATGTTGCCTAGCTAAATACAATGTAACTGTGCTGTACTGGAACTGTCAACATTGAGTTTACACGTGCTGAATCTAGGCCCAATTTGACAGAAGAAATGTACTGAAATTTGTTCACAGTGAACCACATCTCTTCGCAGTTAATAAAATTATCCTACCTTGGGCAGGTCGGCACTGGACATATGAAGTACTGTACAAAATTGCATATCATGTAACTGTAAAAAAACTGGACCTAGTGACAATAAATAGATAGTTGTGCCCTCGTGTGTGTACAGTCTCAATAAGCCTCAGGTTCAACTTGCCAAGTGGTCATATGTGATAACCACAATTGAGAACTAACACTAACCCTATTGTCCTTCTCAGGAAAAGAAAATAAATGCATTTCTCAATGAAGTGATTGGGAAACATCACTGTTTGCAATAACACCCATATCAATCAAGGAGGTCAAACGACCAAAATGTAAAACAGATCACTCTGCATTCCCGAGATAGTATTTGTAAAAGTAAATCGCATGAAACACAATCATTCCCCTGAGAAGATAAACAGCAACTTGGCAGCAGTATGTTTATATACATAATGAATGTAAAAGAGCCATCAACTGATCAATCCCTGGTGCCCTTCTTCACTTACACATTAAACTGCTTTTCATTGAATTGCACTATATATTCTACGTTTCTGATAAAAAATGCATGAAATATTAACAAGTCTTGTGTTCAAAATTTACTATCCCATGACTGCAGCTATTGGAATCCCAGGTAAAGTACTGCAGTTATATAATATTCCATTAAACACTGGTTAGCTACATCCTCCAAGCTTAGCAGTGTGGATTTTATTCTGGGTGGAGATCTCTGTCTTTCTACAAAATTCGATATAATCATTCCCTCCTCCTCGCAGTTTGAAGATTGTCACTATTTTCGGGTCCTACAACAAAGAAAGGACATGTTGACTTCAGGCGTCCAGAAGGTTGTTCACAATAATGATCCCTGGATTGACGGGCTCATCATATGCAATGAGGCTGAGGACTCTTGGTCTTTACTCGATGGAATTTAGAATGATGAGGGCGATCTCATTACAACTCAGAGAATATTGAGAGGCCTGGATAGACTGGAAGTGGAAAAGGTGTTTCCACTTGTGAGAAAGATCAGGACACAAGGGCACATCATAAAACTGAAAGGGCTACCCTTTCAAATAGAGGTGAGGAGGAATATCTTCAGCCGGACGGTAGTCCATCTTTGGAAGTCGTTACCACAAAAGGTTGTGGAGGCCAAGTAATTGAGTAGAATAGAAGATCCTTTATTGCCATGTATAATTCAGAACAGAAATACAGCAAGTGTGAAACACTTTTTAAATGGCTGCATCTAAATAGTGTCATCTTAGGTACAAGTACCTAGTTACAAAATTTGGATGCAAACAGGAATAAAAGAAAACATACGAGCATTACTAACAGTCAATTAAAATAAATCAAAATAAGCTTGTTGTAACATAGTTAAAGGACTGGCATTGCAGTTCAGTGAAGAGTTTCACGTGTTCGAACTGCCAACGCCAGGCCCCAGTCCAGCAACTTTCCCACTCACTCCAACCTCCAAACCGCTCCTCACCAGCAGTCAGCTGCAACAGCGTCTGTAGCGCTGCGCTGGAACTCGTTCCCCATCGCAGTGTTCCAGGTCGCCTTCCCGTCACCTTGCACGGGAGCTCACTTCTGCACGCACTGCTCCCAGTCTCGGACAGAACATCTCGCGCTGCACCAGGACTCGTTTCTCCTCGCGTTGCTCAGGGACTGCTTCCCCGCTGGCTGGTCCCGGACTAGTTTCCCCTCACGCTGCTCCTGGACTGCTAAAAGAGAGAGAAAAAAAACAAAGGAAGGAAAACAGCAGCCGGCGCAGAGGAGCTCAGAATGGAGACTCCTGCTCAGCGGCCATCTTGCTGCAGTTTGGCAACTTGAAGGAAGGAAGCAGGTTGAGGAGGATAGTCTTTCACAGCAATCTCAGCCAGTCCCAGTGCGAAGCAGTCATCCAAACATCAAACTTTCACTTTTCTCATGTGTAACACACAGACTTTAATGTTGTCGGTCATTCAGTCCTGTGACAACTGAACTCTGTAATAGCCTAACGGAAAAATTGCCTTGTCCATCATCTCAACTGTGGTATGATCTGTGCGGCTGAGTGTGCTGAGAACAGAGATAGATTGGTTCTTGACTGGTAAGGAGATCAAAGGTTACAGGGAAAAGGCAAGAGAATGGGATTGAGAAATATACTAGCCATGATCGAAAGGCAGAGTGGACTTAATCGGCTGGACGGCTAAATTATGCTCTTTTATCTTCTAGTATTATGGTAACTTTGGAAGTGGAGGAAAAATAAATTAGCCCCTTTACTCAGCTATTGATTTTGGCAATAACTTTATAATTTCCTGTATTGCATAATTGAGATGACTGAACTATTGCATTAATAACAGGCGAATTCTGTGTTTGTGTATATTCAAGGAAATATTAGGGGTCAAGGTTTTGAAAGATACCAATGCAATGTAACAGTGACAGATTGGTAGATGATTAATAATTCCCTCTGGATAAGCAGAATAAATGCTTTTGTTCTCTGAGAATTCAATTACTGCTCCAGATTAATTTCAGTGCTGCTAATGATTACAAATTTGTGACCGCTGAGAATTCCTCTGTCCTTCACACCTCAATAGAATGCAATATATCTGAGTGTACCAATCCTCACTGTGTTTTCCAGCCTGCTGGGCACTGTACAAATATTGACTACTTTTACATTCAGGGTATCAGACCTTAAGTTTAAATACCCACTGTTCAATTAGGTTGTTCATTGATCCTGACAGCAGAAAGCAGCATTGTTGACATGCTACATTTTTGAAGGTATTTCACCAAATGAGACATCATCCTTTACCAGTTTGAGTTTGAAATTGATAGAGAACATTCCAGATATGTATCTAGTAATGAGCTGAAAGGAGTCATTTTTTAAGCATCAATGAGATACAATCCATGTTTTTGCCAATTTCCACATCACAGTTAGCTCATTTGCTATTTGCTCATTTTCGTATTTTCTCTTTATTTGTTCAAAACATTTCAATAGTCTCACATTAAGCTCAGAAGTATTTTTCTGATTTCATCATTTTTCTTCACACTCATTAAATAAATGTATGTTGACATGACATTGTCTTACAGTGTTTCCAATTTAAAGACTATTGTAGAATTTGAAATAATTGTCCAAACAGAACAGATAACTTCAATCTTACAAGCATAGCTAAATTATTTACATTCAACTAGGAATTGTCTAAAACTAAGTTATTTGGTCAGAGTATAACTTTATGTTCCAGCTGTGTTTCATCAGCATATTTTCTGAAAAGCTCTCTCCTTCTGTCTCTCCTGCAGCTAATTTTGTAGTGATTGTGATCCTGCCTCGATGAAGATACGGTCTTTTTTTGATGCATTTTGTCTTACCTAGTATCCATGGAAGTGTCAGATCTCCTGGTTAGGCTTACAGCTTTAATATTAAACCGGGTTTCTGGAATCTACTTTCCATTTCATGTCTTGTTCATGACACCAATATGCAGCATCTGTTCTGCCACAATTAATGCCCCCCTTGACAGTTCTGCCTGGTTAACTGTCACTTTTACCTTAGATCGATTTTGCCCATTTCATGCAAAATGTTGAAATCACAATATTGTACCAATAAGGTGGTAGCACTTGTCATGGGAATTGTGTCAACATTGAGCTGCCCAAAAAAAGTACCTTCATGTATTTCATGAAAGCATACCCTGCTTCTGGGTTAAAAGATATATTTTATACATCCCCTGCAGTGTCTGCATATGACTTGATTTGGTCTATTTTAACCCGATGTCTCCCATTCCTTCTGATTTTACTACTCAATACTCTGAGCACCAGACACATTCTTGCAGTCAATAGATCCCACAGGACACACTAACCTGCAGCACTGGAGAGAACCAGTGACCCAGAGGTGCAGAAGTGGAGAAAATCTGTTGTTTTATTCTTCACCATTTTGGGTAGCTTCATCCTGTTAGATTTGTTATGTTTCATAGCAAATCCCTATGTAAGAATTATGAAAGTTACCTGTCCTTCAGCTTCTGATTTCTGGAATTCAACATTAATTCTTCAAAAAACTGAATTTATGCTTCATTTATTGAGTTCCTGCATCAACCCATTAATTTATGCAGGTACACAGAGTAAGTTCAGAGCTGAGTTAAAGTATGGGGTGAAATATCCATTGAAACTATTTGATAGACTACTTAAGACTGGAAAAACTTGAAAAATAATTTATTGTGAACAGCACTTTATATTACAGCATACACAAGGCATGCTGGAAAAATGCAGCAGATCTGAAACCGCCTGCACAGACCAAAACAAAATTATTAATTCAAGTCTGGTATGAATCTCCTTCAGAACACCATATTAGATTCAAAATGTTAACTCTACTTCTCTCTCCACACATGCAACTATGCTTGGTAAGGTTTGATAGCATTTTGTCTATTTTTTTTTTCAAATTTCCAACGTGCTCGTATTCATTTAACATACATCAGATTCTGACCTGCAATCACCATTAAATCAGACCTTAATATGAATTCAAGAAAGCATTAGAAATACTGAATTACAGCCAAGGACATTATTCCCAACTGTTCTTAAGTTCCTCCAAGTGTGGAGTTGGAGGAACACACCAGGGCAGGCAGAATCAGAGGAGCAGGAAAGCTAATATTACAGGTTGGGGTCCTTCTTCAGAAATGGGGGAAGGGAAGGGGTCTGAACAAAATAGAGAGGGGAGGGATGGGGCTGGAGAAGGTAGGTGGGATGGTGACGGGTGAGTGCAGGTAGGCAGTGATGGGATTGGTCAGTGAGATAGATGCAGCAGATAGATGATAGAGAAGGCAGACATGTCAAGGAGGCTGGGATGAAAGGGAGGGTTGCTCATGGGATGAGGCTGGGGATGGGGAGATCTTGAAGCTAGTAAAGTTCACCTTGTTGTGATGTTCACCTGCACATCCACTAATGTGGTGTATTGCATCCGCTGTTCCCAATGTGGCCCCCACTACATCAGTGAGACCAAGCAGAGGCCCAGGGACCGCATTGAGCAACTTTGCTTGGTTCATGATAAACAACAACACCTTCCAGTCGAGAACCACTTCAAGTCCCCTTCCCACTCCCTGAATGACATCTCCATCCTGGGCCTCGTCCAGTGTCACAACAATGCCACCCAGAAACTGGAGGAACAGCACCTAATATTCCACCTGGGAAGACTACAACCCAATGGTCTAATGTGGACTTTACGAGCTTCAAAAGCTCCTCACCCCCAGCCTCATTCCATGACCAACCCTCCCTCTCATCCCCGCCTCCTTGACCTGTCTGTCATTTTTCCACCTATCCAGTCCACCCATTTCACTGACCAATCCCCACCACTGCCTACCTACACTCACCTATTGCCATCCCACCTATCTTCCCCAGCCCCCCTCACCCCTGCCTCCTTGAACTGTCTGCCTTCTTTCCCAAACATCTGCTCCTCCCACCTCACTGACCAATCCCCACCACTGTCTACCTGCACTCACCTATCACCATCCCACCTACATTCCCCATGCCATCCCTCCCTCTCTATTTATCTCAGAGCCTACCCATCTCCTCCCCCATTTCTGAAGAAGGGTCCTGACCTGAAACGTCAGCTTTTATGCTCCTCTGATGCTGCCTGGCCTGCTGTGGTCCTCCAGCTCCACACTGTGTTATCTCAGACTCCAGCATCAGCAGTTCTTACTATCTTTTCATCCAAGATGTGTTGTGTCCTGCTGCTTCATGCTTTCCACTGAGCATATCTGGTGAGTTAGATGAAAAACAGAGATTTTATTTTTGTAAAGCAGTTTTCACCACTGCAATGTAAAGCTCTATTTTAACTCAAGCAGAACTCATTCTCCATCCCTCATTCCACTACCTGCATCTAACATCTCAGACTCAGAAAATCAATTGGCATATTTTTAAGTGCTGCCCTTTTCAGCTTTTTTTTTCATGATGTTCCCTGAAGTACAGGATCAGGTGTTGAGTTGTTCACTGATGATTACACAATGATGAAACCCATTTGCAACTCATCAGATACTGAACAAAAATAAAACAAAAATCATTGGTGAAGCTCAGAGGTCTGTGGGGAGAAAGCAAAGTTAACCTTTCAAATCAGGTGATTCTTCACTAGAACTGCTGATAGGATTTGAATGGTTAACTCTGCTTTATTGCCAGAGATACTACCAGACCTGTTGAGTTTCATTAGCAATTTCTGATTTTGGTTCAGATCCCCAGCGTCCGGCATTCTTTGCTTTATATTGGATACTGATGTAATGCATGGAGAAACACAGTAAAAGAACATTACAGTTGGGGCTGACAAATGGTAAATAAAATTCACATCCTTCGAGTGCCAGGCAATGACTATTTCCAACGAGAGAATCCAATCATTTCACCATGACATTCAATTGCGATAACATCACTGAATCACCTATTCTAAATAGCATGGTGTGAGGCAAGTTTTTCACACAAAGAGTGGTGAGTGCCTGGAATGCATTTCCAGAGAGATGGTGAAAACAGATATGATAGCAGCATTCAAAAAAACACCTGCTTCATCTGAAAGGTATGTTCAGACCATCGGATACTGAGGAGAGGGAGGAGGTAAATAGGCAGGTGTTACACCTTGGGTGGTTGCAGGGGAATGTGCGACAAAGCTGTTGGAGGGTGTTGGCAGTTACAGAAAAGGGAACGGGAATGGTCCTTGCAGAAGGTTGATAAGGGAGGGTGTAAATGTCATTGGAGATGGTGGAAATTGCTGCTCAAAATCCACTGCATTGAGGATGCTGGTGGGATGGAAGGTAAGGACAAGGGGGTCACTACTGTTGTTGTTGGGCGGGGGGTGAGGGGCAAATGTGAAAGATGGGTCAGACCTGGGTGAGGGACCTGTCAACAATAGCACTAGAGAATCTGGTTGAGGGAGGTGGACATGTAGGAGGCCCCCTTGTCAAGGTTGCTATCATCAGGACAGATGCAACAGAGATGGAGGAACTGGCAAATGGAATAGAGTCTTTACAGTAATCAAGGAGTGAAGATGTACACTTCAGGCAACTGTGGCAGTTGGTGGGTATATATTGGATATTAGCGGCCGATCTATCCCAAGAAATGGAAACAGAGATGTTGAGGAAGGGAAGGGAGGAATCAGAGATGGAAAAGTTAAAGATGAAAACCTAACATATATTGCTGGGAATCTGAGATAATGGGAACTGCAGATGCTGGAGAATCCGAGATAACAAAGTGTAGAGCTGGATGAACACAGTAGGCCAAGCAGCATCGTAGGAGCACAAAAGCAGACATTTCAGTCCTAGACCCTTCATCAGAAAAAAGGTTTTCTGATGCATCAGCTTTCGTGCTCCTAAGATGCTGCTTGGCCTGCTGTGTTTATCCAGCTCCACACTTTTCTGGGAATCTGCTAGATTCTATTATTACGAAAGGGATTGCAGGACATTTAGAAAAGGTTAATGCAATCAGAGTCAACATGGTTAAGTGAAAGGGAACTCATGTTCTGCCATGTGAAATCATGCAAAATTTTGTTGGAGTACACTGGAAACATAAAAGCCAACTTGATGAAGGGGAACTGCTAGACAGTGCTTTTGGCTTTGCAGCAGTTTTTGGTTATGTACCCAAAATAGAGGTTATTACACACAACAAGATCTCACAGTATGACAGATCATGTATAAGCATGGAATGAGGAGTGGTTAATACACAGAAGACTGAGAGTCAGGATTAGTGGATCTTTGTCAGGTTAAAATGATGTTTCCACTAGGAAACCTCAGGTATCAGAACTATGGCATCAGTTATTTGTTTTCTATACTGATGGCTTGGCAGAGGATTCTAAGTGCATGATGTATCCAAGTTTGCAGATGACACAAAAATAGGTGGGAGGGCATGTTGTATTAACGATGTAAGGAATCTGAAAGGTAATAAGGTCAGTGAAATTTTAGATTTATTGTCACAGGTACCTAAATACAGTGAAAAGTTTTGTTTGGCATTTAAATTGCAAAGGGTCACCACCAGCAAGTGGAGCTTATTGAAAAAAAAAGTAACTTTGGCACTGAGAACAAAAGGCAGGCTATTATTTAAATGAGAGGACTCCCAAAAAAGATGCAGTACCAAGATATTGGCATGTTTCTGTGTATGAAACATAAAGTTAGCTTGCTGGAACAGCGAGTAACGAGGTTGATTCATTAGGCTGATTCCTGGGATGTAAGTGTTGAATTAGCAAGAGTGTCTAAAATGGCTAGTCACTGTTTCATTGTAGTTGAAATGAATAAGGGATGATTTTACTGAAACATACAAGATACAGAGGGGGCTAAACAAGACAGATGTTGAGAAGATGGTTTCACTCCTGGGTGGGGTTTTGAATGAGGGGGCGTACATATGAAATAAGGGACAACAACTAAAAACTACCATGCAAAGAAATGTTTTCTCTCAAATGGTAGTGAATGCCTGGAATTCTCTCACACAGAGAGCTGTCCAGGTCAGATCACTGAAAATACTGACAGAACGCCCCCTCATTCAAAACCCCACCCAGGACCGAAACCATCTTCTCAACATCTGTCTTGTTTAGCCCCCTCTGTATCTTGTATGTTTCAGTAAAATCATCCCTTATTCATTTCAACTACAATGAAACAGTGACTAGCCATTTTAGACACTCTTGCTAATTGTGTGCTTTACACACTCCCTTTAAAAAAAGAACAAAGTACACATCTTAAGCTGAAGTATCATCACTCTTTCTGCTGAAGAGACTAGGCCTGAAACATCAGCTTTTGTGCTCCTAAGATGCTGCTTGGCCTGTTGTGTTCATCCAGCTCTACACTTTGTTATCTCGGATTCACCAGCATCAACAGTTCCCATTATCTCTCATCACTCTTATGGTTTGTTATTGGAAAGTTATTGGAAGCTGTGTTGTGCTATGTTCCATTCAAAAATATCAGAGGATTTGGTGAGAAATTCTGGGTGAGGTTTGGAGGTTGTATTCTCTGTCAATCTGGGTCTGCAGCATGATAAATATCTGGCACAAACATTGCAGAATTACACACATGTAAAGAGGGAACTGGGCTGATCTTCCAAGTACATTTACCAAAATAGACCTAACCAATGGAGCGACCTTGAGCTGCGTCTGTGCAGCATTATCAAAGAGGTTGTTTGGAACATCACAACATAGGACTGCGAGGCACAAGCACATTTGACCTTTTGACACAACTCCACAAAATAAATAAAATCATGGCCCATCTCATTGTAGTCTCAGCTGCACTCTTCTCTCTGTGCACCATTATCACTGACTCTTCAGTCAATTGGAAATCATACAGAGTCACTTTGGCATACACTACCCTGTTTTAGCTCTAACCCTCTAACTCTGGCAACATCCTTGTAAACCTTTACAAAATCCTTTCAATTTCACACTGTCCTTCATAAAGCAGGGAGACTGGAATTGAACGCAGTATTCCAATAGTGACCTACGTAATGTCCTATAAAGCAGCAACATGACTTCCCAACCCCTATATGCAATGTACTGACCAATAAAGGCAAGCCAGCTAAGCAGATTTTTCACTATCCTGTCTACCTGCAAATCCACTTGAAGGAATTATGAGCCCACATTCCAAGGTCTCTTTGTTCAGTAAGACTCACCAGGACCTGACAATTAAGTGTATAAGTCCTGTCATAATTTGCCTTCCCAAAATGCAGCACCTCATATTTAACTAAATTAAACTACAGGTGCCACTCCTCAGCTCATTGGTCCATCTGATCGAGACCTGATAAAAAAGAGAAGTAGAGGTCTGTGGTAGATCAGCCTTGACCTTACGGAATGGTGGTGCAGGGCTGAGGGCTTAACGGTCTCCTCCTGGTAACAGAAGGCCTCATCTGTCTCTGGTCCAGGGTTTTTACAGGTTTTGTCCTCCTCGAGCTCAACATCAAATTGTGCCTGAAGGCGCTGTGTGAAGCCTCTGGTGACATTTTTTATGTGGTGCAGGTGTTATGCAAATACCAGTTATTGTTGGTCAACGTGAAAGTCTGTGAAATTATTATTCTAAAACATCGAGGTTTACATTATTCAGGTTTGCATTCCTCAACGCTCTACTGGAATGAACTTTGTAGTCGCACTCTAGTTCAATCGTGAACATGCACACACACTGCACAATAATATTCTGAATGTTGTTGTTTGTCTGATGAGAAGTGATTTGTGTTTGATGGCCAGACAGCCCTGCTGCTGCTCAATCTAATACCTGAGTCAATAGGTACTCAGTTGGCTAAGTTGTGCCTCACACTATATTGCAGACTTTTTCCATGGGATGTACAACGTGGAGACCGTCTCAGTCTATGCTGCTACTCATGTTCTTACAATCCTCTTCAACAATTCCTCTTCAGAATTTCCTATTCTTTTGTGCAATCATATTTGTAGAGATTCCCTGTCAATTGTATTGAGTTATTACAACACAGAAGATGGGCATTCAGTTCAGCATATCTGTATTGGCTATGTACCAGTGAAATCTGCCCCCTCTGCTCCATGCAGCAGCAAGCTCCTCCTTCTGCCCACTCTATGACTAAAGACCTTTCCTGTGATTCCCTCACTACTTTTATTAGTGACTGCCATTCATGAGTAACTCCCAATGCTCCGCAAGTGAAAAACAGCTTCTATACATCTGCCATGGCCACTTCCCCTGTTAATTTTGTAGTACACATTTATTCACTTCTCATTTTTCTCTTTCCTCTGGGAAAGTTCCTCAAACTGTTTAGTAATTTGTGAGAAGTTAGAACCTCTCAGTTTTTCATATTATTCCTGAAAGCCTTCTTTGCAATATCTGTAATATCTTTATTTGCAGACCACAGTCCAGACCTTTGCACAGTGCTCCCAGTCTGGTCTGACCATTGAAAGCAAGTGAACAACATGCTGCACAGTAACACATGGGATCCAATTCAGAGGATTTCCCCCCTTCCTTCATTTCCCATATACAATCAGCTGTGCATGACACTCACTTCAGAGATATTGATAGATTGCAGAAGCTCAGTCTGTATTGCTTGGAGAAGCAAAAGTAGAGAAGAAATTTGATGGAAGTGCTGAAAGTCCTGAAGGACCTGGACGGAGTAGATTGACGGGATCACTTCCCAAATGAATGAAGGATCATGAGCAAAACGCTACAGATATAGAGCAATTGGCAAAAGAAGCAATGGTGGCACAAGGAGAAATGCTATCTTACAGCAAGCAGTTGGGATCTGGAATGCTGTGCCGAAGAGTGCAATGGAAGTAGATTAATCTGTGCAAGCACAGACTATTGTCTGAGAAGGAAGAATGTGCAGCATTACTGGGAATGGCAGTGGGTGAACTGCGCAATGACAGAGTCAGCAGAGAAACGGCAGCATGAACGACCATTTTCTGTGCTGTAACAATCTGTATCACATGCTCTAGGAAAGGAAGGGGTACTTCAAGCACATGAGATCAGAACAAGTTATATTCAGTCTGGAGTGTTGGTGGGCATTGGCCAGCATGTGGTGCAGAGGATGCAGAGATGCAAAGGTAAGTACAGAAAATATTTGCTTTTGATCTGATATCATTGCTTGACTTCCAAAATTTGTCAATAGATTTCCTTCATCCCATGAACTGAACATGGGTCAGCATTGCTGCCACCTTTCTGCACTTGAAAGTTTTGCTTCCAAGAAGAAAACTGATAAATTGTCCTGTTCTATTGACAAGAAAGATCCCTTGGGAAACAGAAGCTGACAAGCTGGTCATGAATTCATTGCACTCTGGCCTCATTGTGAACTTATTCAAACATTCCAGATCGTTAGGGGTCTTGACAGGGCAAATGCCGAGAGATTGTTTCTTTTTGAGGCAGAGTCTGGGACCCCACGGCAGAATTGAGAATAAGGAGTTGTACATTTAAAAAGAAGATGAGGAGTCATTTCTTTTCCTCTCAGAGGTCATTGGGGCTTTGGTTAGTTCAGTTGGCTGGATGGATGGCTTGTAATGGAGAGGGATGCCAACTGCATGGCGTCAATTCTTTTCTTAGCTGAGATTGCCATGATGGACTCTACATCTCAGTATCTCGCCTTGCCTGAGGCATGGTAACCCTCAGTTTATACCACAACCGGCCATCTCTCTCCAATAAAAGAATAGCCCTATGGTACAGCAGGACTATAAAAACATTACTGAAATAACTCCACAGAGGCCGATATTCTGTCACGGAGACATTCTTTGTTTTATACATGTAGAGTCATTGACACTGATTCAGCTTTCTCAGAGTGAACAAAACACCTGACACACTTACCTACATCCGTCTGCCAGGGCACCCTGATTGGACCAAATTAACAGTCCTAATCAGGGAACTCATATTCTAAGGTCCCCCTGGCTGACCTTATTAAATCACTAATTTACCTTTAGCAATTCTGTGGGATTCCACACCACAGAGAGCTGTTAGGATTGGGTCATTGAGCACATTCAAGATGTGAGATGGACAGAGTTTTAATCATTAAGAGAATCATGGAAAATGGAGGAAAGGGGACTTGAGCGTTATCAGTTCAGCCATGAATATTAATGAAGAATTGATGGGCTGAATAACCTGTTTCTGCTTCTTTATCTTCTGAACTTATCACAGACTACATCCTGGTGAATCTCCCATGCACCCATTCCAGTGCAAACACATCCTATGGTGCCTTAGCTAGAAATGTGCACACTACTCCAGCTGTGGCCTAACTGAAGATCTGAACAGCTCAACATAACCTCCCTGCTCTTATAACCAATGCCTCGAATAATAAATCATCCCACATGCATTTTGAATGATCTTATGAACATCTCCTTCTGCTACCTCCCTACCTCCAAAACATTACCTGTCCTTCTACCTACCTTGGACGCAATCTACTGGTTTGATTGAGGACAGACTGACATTTCCAAATGAGTTACTATATTCAGATTTATTGAAATAATTGGAGCTGAAATAACAAACAGAAAGTTATGAAGTTTATTTTTAATGTGGTAAGACACAAGATACATTCCATCCCCAAAGACACAGACACACACCCATAAGAATAGATAATTTTTAGAACACTCCCATACACTCGATCACTCTAGAGCAGGCACAGGTCATATTTACAGTTTCTAGTTCAGAGGGTGCAAACATTGACATCCTGAAGGATTCTCGCCTTGAAAACAAATGGAGGTTGGAAATTTCTGGCTTTCAGGCTTAATTTATGGTCAATCGTCTGCGGCGAAGAAATGTCAATGCAGAGAAAACACATTCACCCCTTTAACTTCCTGAGGGAACTTCGAAACAGTATCCTTCTCCCTGCAAGAGTAGCTGTTCCCCCGAGATCTTATCTTTTGTTCAATTAACTGACATCTGGCAGTTCACAAATAATGTCAGTTATGGAAAATTCTGGAGAATGTCACTTTCAGAATTTTCTGGATTAGGTCATTTATAGAATTTTCCAGATAATTTTCCAAACAAATCCCAGGATCAGGAAAAGAACAGTTGTCCCCAGCATGTAATGCACTAAGACAGGCAGAGTCGTTTTTCGAATACACAGGGACATACAATGCAGGTGAATCATGAGGTCATTCAGACCAGCAAACTTGTTCTACCAATCAATAAGGTCGGGGTTGATTTGATGGTCTTCTGAGCTTCACATTAAAGGAACTTTCAGTCATTAAGCCCGCTTGTTTCCTGTCAGTGACCAGACAACACTCAAGCACTTTTTACACCATGTTTCTTTAATCAGATGTTTGGGAGCCATTTTGTTTCATAGGTATCAAGATTAATTTACAGTTAGGAGATGCTGTTATTTCATTTGACTAATCTTATTGTATTTATTCAACGGCAGAATCTGCTCCCTTGTTTCATCATAAAACAAAACAGAAAGGTGGTCCTGTGTGGGGAATATCAACAATTAGGTACAAAATTAAAGAGTAGGACCTCAAGCATTATAATCTCTGGATTATTACCCGAGCTATCTGTAAATTGGCATAGAAAGAAGAAACATTGGAAAAATAAATGTGACACTAAATCAGTGGGTATAGGGGAAAGGGGTTCCATTTCATGGGAGGCTGGCATGAGGATTGGGACTGGAAAGAACTGGGCCATTGGGATAGTTTCCACCGGAATTGATCTGTGATGAGGATCTGAGCAGAAAGGTTTAAGAATGTGGTCACAAAGACTGTAAACTAGTTCAAGGATGGAGGGCTCATTAGGGGTTTTTAAAGTTTCCAGAACAAGTAAAAGGAGACAAGAGTATGGAGCAGGTCAGTAATCTAACTTCAGGCACATCAGATAAGGGATAATTGTGATAAGGGAGACAGTTAATCAGCACTACGGGTGATGTGCTTCAATGCATGCAACACACAAAACAAAGTATATAATTTTGATATCGCAGAAACGTGGCTGTAAGGACAGCAGGGAATATCCAAGGATGTATGTCCCATTGAAAGGATGGGCAGATGGGCAAAGTGGGCAGGGATACCTTGTTAATGAGAGATAAAATTAAATCAATGGCAAGAAGTAATATATGGTCAGAAGGCATAAAATCTATGTGGGCAGAGATGAGGAGCTGCCAAGGCGAAAAAAGTCCCTGCGGGAGCTGTATCCAGGCTTCCTAGCCGGAGTCAAGATGAGAGGTAGAAAATAAATCGGGGAGATAGAAAATCCATGTAAGTTCAGCATTATTACAATAATCACGCGGGCTTCAATATGCAGGTGGATTGGAACAATCCAGTCGGTAGTGGTTCACAAGAAAACAAATTTATGGATTATGTACGAGATTCTTTCTTTTTTGATGAGCTTGTGGTAGAACATATGGACAAGCATATGGACGTACATGGAATAGTGTAGGTTAGATGGGTTTCAGATCGGTTTGACAGGTCGGCACAATATCGGGGACCGAAGGGCCTGTACTGTGCTGTAATGTTCCATGTTCTATGAGTTGAAGGTGAAGGAGCATCTGTGGCAGTGACCACAAATCATCGATATGGCACTGCAGTTTGAGAAGGAGAAGCTGGAATCAGATCTAACTGTACTGTTGACAGAAAGTAGCGACAAATACATGATGGAGATGCTGGCCAGATTTGATTGGAAGGCATGCAGGGAAGATGATGGAATAGCAAAGGCTGGAGTTTCTGTACACACAGCAGAAATTGGTCCCAAGGAATGAAACAAATACTAAGGGGAGAGAGAGTGAAGACAGGAAAATGGCTAATCTAACGCCCCTTTTTAAGATGGGAGGTAACCAGAGATGGGGAATTATAGGCTGCCTAGGTTGATATTGGTTGATCAGTAGATTTTTTTGATCATTATTAACGATGAAACTGTGGAGTACTTGGAAATGCTTGGTAAAATTGGGCAAAGTCAACATTTCTTCATCAAGCAGAGGTCATGCCTAATAATTCTGTTTGAATTCTTTGAACAGGTAATGAAAAAAAATAGATAAAGGGGAGCCTGTGGATGTGATCTTTGGATTTACAGTACGCCTTTGATAAGGGGCATGCAGGAGGAGACAGAATGAGAAAAGAGCACCTGGTCTTAGTACATATGGAGAAGCATATGGACGTACATGGAGGGAACACTAGAACATAGAACACTACAGCGCAGAACAGGCCCTTCGGCCCTCAATGTTGTGCCGACCTGTGAACTAATCTAAGCCCCACCCCCTACACTATAGAACATAGAACAAGGTCCTGACATGAAGAGAGGATTGAGTGACTGAGAGGAGGCTGAGTTTAGGGATAAAGGAGTTTGTTTAAAGATGGCAGCTGGTGATGAGTTCCACAGGGGTCATTGTTAGCATCATAACTGTTCACGTTGTAGATTAACAATGTGGACGAAGGAACAGAGGCCATTGTTTGTTTTCCTCCCCGACAGTCAATGCAGTGATGATTTTCGTCCTGGCAGTACAAAGACCATTGATTGCCTCTGTGTGTCAGTCGTTACCGGAGGGCAATGGCAGAGGCAGATCTACTGGTCATTTTCCTCAACCTGATATTGAGGCACGATTATTTATGGGGAACAGTTTTATTTCATGAGGTACATCCCCAAGTGTAATATCCACACCATCCATCTTTATGCAGCCACTATCTGTTCTGTCTAGTTCAGGATGTAGCAAACTCTGTTCCAATCAGCACCATCATGTTGCATGTAACAGTATCTAGTCAGAAGCTGCCTTCCCTCGGGGACAAAGACTGAATGGGTCTGGAAGTGTGGACCGGGCAAGGACTGAAGACTTTAATCTGTTGCTGAGCAAGTTTGGAAATCTCTGCTGTGCATGCACATTTCTCCACATTATATTGCACCTGCAAATTACTTGTCCACTTGGTGAACCTGTCCACATCTGTTTACAGCCTCTTTAATTGACCCCAGTTTTCTCACCTACTGAAGGTGATCTTGTCAGTGCCCATGGAGATATTACACTTGTTCCCTTCATCTAAATCATTAATATTGATTGTAAATAGCTGTGTCTTCAGAACAGACTCTGGCACCCCGACTAGTAACAGCTCACCATGCTTGGAAATGACCTTGTTTACTGTCCCTCAGCCATGCCTAAACAGTTGACGACACAGCAAACACTCTTACACTCAGTAAGCAGTCAGTCTTAACATTACAATTCTTTAATACATAGTCACAGATGGGGACAGTGGAGACACTGACAGGAACACAGAGACAAGGAGAGAGAGAGGACAAAGGGAGACAGAAATGACAAACAGGGACTGAGAGGGAAGTACTGTGAGGGCTCACTGAGCTGAATGTCTCTCTGAATTACATCCCAATATTCAGATTCACATGCAATGCAACTTTCCAATTTTTTCAAGTTGTTAAATGTAAGTATAACTCACACATTCTGAAACTCACACTGGCTCTTAAAAACTCACCAATTAGATGGGCGACATGATGGCTCAATGGTTGGCATTGCAGCCTTACAGTGCCAGGGACCCAGGTTCAATTCAACCCTTGGGCGACTGTCTGTGTGGATTCTGCACATTCTCCCTGTGTCTGTGTGGGTCTCCTCCGGGTGCTCCAGTTTCCTCCCACACTTCAAAGATGTGCAGGTGAGCTGGATTGCCCATGCTAAATTGTCAATAGTGTATACAAGGATATGTAGATTGTGGGGATGAGTCTGGGTGGGATTCTCTAAGGGTCACTGTAGACTTGTTAGTCCAAAGGGCCTGTTTCCATACAGTTGGGATTCCTTGCTGATTCAATAAAAGCCCGGGTCTCTCCAGCCATGTGCTCGTTTTAACATTAGTACTGTTCAGTTCATACAGCCATTCCTCAGGCTTTCTTCCAATATGAATCGCTGCACCTTTCTTGGTATTTCAATGAGCTGTTGCATGTCTGTCCATTTCACCAGACTGCCGAGATCCACCTGCATCTGCTCACATCCCATCAATCTGGGTGGTTTTTTAAACCACTCCAAGGAAGCAGGGCAGTTGCAGCAAGCAATTCTCAAGGCAAATTCTATGTTGACCTTCACTGCAAGAGAACTGGATCTCAGCAGTAGGGCTGTCTTACTGCAGAGACACAGGAGCCGTGGTGTGACCAGATGAGGAGGATTGTGAGATGTTTCAACCCTGTGCTGAAAAGACGATATCCTTGCCATGGAGGGAATGCAGTGGAGGGTCACTAGGCTGATACCAAAGATGGAAGGACTATCCCGAGGAAGGATTGGTTCATCTGAGCCTGTATTCAGAAGAATGAGGTGCAGGGATCTGATTGAAACAAATCCAATTATAACTGTGCTGGACACATGAGATGCAGACAGAATGTTTCCCCTGATCAGGGAGTCTTGGCAAAAAGGTCACAGTCTGAGGATATGGGCTAAGCCATTTTGAATGGAGGTGAAGGGAATTTTCTTCACTCAGAAGGCTGTGGAGGTCACGTCACTCAATATATTCAGGAAAGAGAATGATAATGCTTTTAGAAATTAAGTACATCACTGGGTATGTAAGGAAAGTGGAATATGGCATTGGGATAAAAGATCAGTGATGAACATACTGAATGGGGAGCACGCTTCAAGGGATGAATGACCTAAACGTTTTCCTGGTTTCTATGTTTCTGCTAGTTTCATGTCCTCCTGAACATCTCATCTTGAAAAGTATCAATCACAGTTTTCATTCAGATACTCCTGCATCTTGAAAATGCGATCTTTCATTGCAGAAACTGTTTATGTCCTATCTCAGGGTGAAAATGGTGCACAGGATTCCTGATTGTGACCTTGTGATGGTAAAGGAACAGCCACCATAGTTCCAAATGAAGATAATGCACAACCTGGTGGAAAGTTTGCAGATGGCGATGATCTCATGTAACTGTTGTTTCTTTTTCAATAGATGAGAGAGGTTAAGCATTTGGAAGGTGCTGACAAACAGCATGGATGTTATTGCTGATGAACACCAGATCTACCTTCTGTATTCATTTGTGAATTTGCTCATTTTCACACAGGTTTGATGACTGAGTGAATCCTTTCCATGATCAGATCAGGTAAACAGCTTCTTCCCGGTATGAACTCACTAGTGCATTTGCAGACTGCATAACAGTGAATAGCTTTCCACACTCTAAGCACACAGATGGGCTCCCTCGGTGTGAACTTGCTGATTCCTCAACAGGATAAAATGTTCACTGACCTTTATTTTCCCACGCTCAGAACAGGTGAATGACATTTCTCCGGTGGCAGTATGTTGATGTCTCTGCAGGGCACAAATTCAGGGAGTTCTTTCCCACATTCTGAGCAGATGGGTGGCCTCTCCTTGGTGTCACCATGTCAATGAAATCCAAGTGTTGGCAGGGAATGGAATCTCTTCCCGCAGTCCTGACACTTCTGCAGCTTCTCTGTCTTTCGGTCTTTGAAAGTTCATTAATCAGCTAAAACCTCACCCACAAAACACAGGTATAGCCTCTATAGTAAAGGAGTCAAAATGGGGAACGGGAGAGGATTGTGGCTGTAAGAGCTGCTGGTTTATTTTGAAGATTTTTTTTTCAGTGCTTGATTTGATTTCCTTGGTTCTTGATTTCTGTGTTATAGTTTTTGTTTTGCTTTGTTTTTGGTGCTTTGAATTTTTTTAAAATTACTTTAAACGGGAGAAAAGAAACCAGATGGGAGGTCAGTCGGCAAATGGCTCTGTCTGTAAACCTTTCCTTTCTACGATTCCTTATACAGGGATGCAAAAATTAATACACACAGATTAGAAATTTAGAACAGACAATCCTAATTTCTCTGGAATAGATTGTTCCTCTTCCCCACAAATCAGCAATTCTCTATCCCACACGTTCGCTCTCACCATTCACTCTTGGCTGTCTCAAATGTATGCTGTCCCCATTCCCCTGAAATTGCTGACAAACAGATCCATACTCACCACTTCATGCCCTGGACAGTATCTACTACCTTCCTGGGTTCACTTCCTTTCCTTTCAGGTTCGACGAAGTAATAATTTAACCCCAGAATTTTTTAAAAAAGTAATTGGACAGAAATATAAAAACCAATGTTACGCTGACCGATGATGAGCAGAGGAGGAAGTTTCAGTCTGGGTGAAACTCAACCTTCATTCAGAGAGAGAAGAAGCAGCAACAGCTTTGCTGGGCAGGAAAGAGCCGCTTCACAAGCACATTGTTGAATCTTTGCGCTCGGACAATTGGTGACCTCTGATTATTGGGGGACCAGAGTGCTTCCGTTCCTCGATAACAAAGTGTGAAGCTGGATGAACACAGCAGGCCAAACAGCATCTCAGGAGCACAAAAACTGACGTTTCGGGCCGAGACCGATCCTCCAGTGTTTTTCATTGGTCGATTGCAGTATGGGGGTGGAACGGGGAGAGACGTGGAAATCGAGACGCTGTGCCCGTGACGTTTGACAGCCACCCTGGAGCAAAACCGGGACTGTCATCCTCCTGTTCCAACCATTCATTGCACATGCAAGTTTACTTCCCTCAGGATTGTAGGAGTTGGAATCCTTGTGAAACGACTGGAGTTTCGTCTGCTGAAGTGGGTGAGAAGTATATGTCGGCTGATGGTGCAATTCGGATCCCCATTCGGACATTTCAGATATGCAGGCTATCACAGGAGTGTACCTTGAGACCCCCTTTAGCCCAACAGTTTCCAGGCATCAGGAATAAAGATTCAGCCATTTGTGAAGGGGGTAGAGGGTTAAGGGAAACAGATATAAACCAGAGATGGGGAGAAATATTCTTGTCTCAAAGTGTTGGCAATCTGTGGCATTCACTTTCCAAAATGTGGTGGAGGCCAGAACACTGAGCAAGTTTAATGAAGAGATGCAAATTTTAAATTAGCAATGGTTTACAGAGCGCAGGCAGGAAAGGACAGGTGAGACTGAGTTGAGATTAGTCATCATCAGAGTTGACGGGAAGGGATGAATTGCCTCCTCCTGCTCGCAATTGTTATATTCTTATGTTAGGTAAATGTGAAGCTGAACCCAAAAATCCACGTCTTCGCTGAAGGAGGTTTGAGGGAAATGCAGGAGAAACATAAAAACATAGAAGAGCAGGTGGACTCCATTCAGCCTTTTGAGCCTGCTCTGCCATTCATCATAATTTTGGCTGTTGGTCCAACTCAATAGCCTAATCCTGCTGCTCTGCATAACCTTTGAACCCATTTGCCCCAAGTGCTATATCGAGCTGCATTTTGAAAAGACTAAATGTTTTGGCATCAACTACTTCCTGCAGTAATGAATTTCACCACTCACCACCCTTTTGGTGCAGAAATGCCTCCTCATCTCTGTCCTAAATGGTCTACCCTGAATCCTCAGACTGTGACCCCTGGTTGTGTTTCTTCTTGTCTGGCACAAAAGCAAAATGAATAAGACGGTCAATCTAGGGCTGATGAAAAAAGAGTTGAATGGATTAGCATTCTAAACTTGGACAAGGAGGAAGTATGTGGGAGGTAGTGATTATACTTTTAGACTGAACGGTATATTCACAACATCCATAATAATTTGTTCTGAATATCTATCCTGTACTTACAATGATGCTTTTGGTAAAACTCTCTCCTTAAACAGTCATAAACGATGGAGGATGACTTTCATCCACCGCAGCCTTGTGACACCTCTTTTGATGAAATAGTTCAAGTTTGGACCAATGATCCCCAACATTAATGGGGCCAGTGCTGAGGTGAGTGAGCGGGATTTTGGGGTTTTTACATGCTCCCACCAATGAAAATTATTATTCTTCATTTGAAATTGTGAGAGATGCACAAAATAGTTGGCTTTTTTCAGATTTTCTTCTCCAAATTAGACAGCATTAACTGAGAGATTGTCCTAAATTGGAGGGGATATTGCATTGTCTTTTTTGAGAACATTTGAAGACATTGGCACAATGATTCAGTGGTTAGCACTGCTGCCACAGACCGGGGTTCAATTCAACCCTTGGCTGACTGTCTGTGTGGAGTTTACACATTTCTACTGTGACTGGGGTTTCCTGTGGGTTTCCTCTGAGTGCTTTGGATTCCTCCCACCATCCAAAGATGTGTAGGTTCCGTGGATTGGCCATGGGAAATGCAGGGTTACAGGGAGAAGGTAGGACAGATGAGTCTGGGTGGGATGCTCTCAGGACGTCGGTAAGCGCTCAGTGGGCTGAACGACCTGCTTACATATTGCAGGGATTCTATGACTCTATGTCCTTGAACTATTTCATCTGCCCTTCTGGATATCAGTTGCTAAATTATGCTCATCTAGATTTGAAAGAGTTTGGTTCTGGAAATCCTGTGTCTAACAAGTGAATAACACAAAATAAAAACCAAAAGAACTGTGGATGCTGTAAATTATGAACAAAAACTGAAGTTGCTGGAAAAGCTCAGCAGGTCTGGCATCATTTGTGGAAAAAAATCATCAGAGTTAATGTTTTGGGTCCGCTGACCCTTCCTCAGAACTGTGAATAACTCAACCTGCCAATGGAGCTGATTAATTGGATGTTAGCCTGAGACAGGAAGCTGATATTGGAATGCCTTTGCAGAATTTGTAGAGGCATCATTGTTGACTATTTTTGAAGGATTTTAGTTGCAAAAAAAATTTCTTCTCAGAGCTTGTCTTTTAGGAGAGAAAATAACAGATGTTTTCAAATGGTCACAATTGGAAGGACAGTGTGAAAAAGAGAAGTTGACCCCGATATTCCTGCTTCCTGAGATTTATTCTTGAACCAACATCAGTGAAAACAGGTGATCTGGTCATCAACAGATATTGTCTTTAAAACCTCACCGTGCAAGAATAGACTTCCAAATTTCGTACAGAGTCTACAATTCAGAAAGTACTTCACTGTCAGTGAAATGCTTTGAGCTGGCCTGATATGGTGGAAGGCAAATATTCTGCAAATACAGGTTTCATTAGGAATCAATGTATTCTTTGTTTTTTGAAATCAATCCTTGGAGCAGATTGTTCTGCATGAGTAGAAACCAGCTTCCAGGAGGACAGGAACTCCCAGTGTGGCCTAAGGCTAGGAACTGATTCTTCCAAAAGGAGTCTTGACTTGCTAGCCAGAAGCTGGGAGCAGCTCGTTTTCAGATGGGCCTTTGCTTGCTGGTTTGAGAGTGCAGCCCTTTTCCTCCTCAGTAACTCAGATGAGAATAGACAGCACAGCTGGTCAATGGACTGTAAGTTATAATCTTCAACTGCAAAGAAGACTCAAACACCTAGTGAACTACAAAGAAGACTCAAACACCTAGTCAACAAATCACCCCACTCCCAAGACCAAGAATTCCCAGAACTCCCAGCTCATGGAATTCCTCAACTCGATTAAAGACATAGAGATAGAGGACGAAGAGACCATGATATTGTTTGACGTCACCGCCCTATTCACATCAATAGACATACCACTAGCAAGGGAAACAATGATGACATTACCTGAACAAGAAAATGACCCCAATGAAACCATCTCCAAGGGCAACATGCTTAAACTACCGGACCAAATGCCTGACTACCCACTTCACCTTCAATGGCCAAACATATGAACAAATCAACAGGGCACCCATGGGATTGCCTATCTCCAGACTCATAGCAGAAACAGTGATGCAAAGACTGGAAAGGACTGCCCTTCTGCAAATCCAACCTAAACTATGGATACGATACGTAGATGACACCTTTGTCATCATGAAACAGACCAAATTAGAAGAGACACACAAACTCATAAACAACATCCTCACTGGAATAAAATTCACTAGAGAGGAGGAGAAGAACAAACAACTTCCATTCCTGGATATCATGGTAGAGCGCAAGACAAATGGGAAACTGCAAACTAAAGTACACCGAAAAGCCACACACACAGACCAGGCACTGAACTTCAACAGTAACCATCCCAGCACACACAAACAAAGTTGTGTATTAATGCTATTTTAAAGAGCAACAACACACTGCAGTGACATGGAACTACACCAAGAGGAGAAGGAATACCTCTTCCAAGTGTTCAAGAATAATGTATATCCAAAGAACTGGGTCAGGAAATGCCTACAGGAACAGCATCAGAAAGATTCTACATGCCTCAACACACTCATCAAACTACCCTACATCAGGAGCATGTCAGAACTCATCACAAGACTCCTACAGCTGCTCAGAATCGGAGTGGCACATAATATTTTGTCAAACTCTGTCATTAGATTACAGCAGTGAGCACACTTCTGAAACACATCATTGCTCCAAAGCATCTTTGGTTATGCTGAAGTATTCAAAATTTCTATTTAAATATAGATTTCCCCTACCTGTCAATCTAAATTAGCAATCATATGGAGCAGGTCAAGAAGTTCTTTTCTTTTCAGTGTCCACCCCACTCTGTCTCTCTCACATTCTGTGTTCTTGTCTGTCTCAAAGAAACAGTCAACTAGTTCCACAACATCTCTTCTTTAACTCACAGCCATTTATATATATATATACATATATAAATTTTCCTTGCATTTCTGTCAGAGTAAAACACTGCACAACTCCTGCTTTAAATCTAAACTAACACCAACTCCTCCAAAGATAGTTCACCTTCAAAACATGTCAGGAACTAACAGGAAATATAACAGCTGTGGGACTCCTCTTTGCAGCAAGTAGAATCTTCATAGTGTCTCAGAATGCTTGGTGCTGCGACCATGGCAACAGATTCCAGTTTTGATGGTGACAGATTTATAAAAGTAAAACATAAGATTTATATCCTATAGCTGATAAATCCAGCATCATGTGTTTAAAGTCATGAATAAAAGTCTGAAAAGTAAGACATTCCATGGAGTTCATATCAATTCAATCACTTTCACAACCGACTATGACCACAATCCCACAATCTGAACAAATACTGCAGCTTGTGCAGAATTACTGAGTGCCAGATAGGAAGGGACACCGAGAGAGATGTGGGAGCAGAAAGAGGCTATTCAGCTCATCAATTCTACTGAGAGCACAGCTGATCTGATAATTTCAACTCCATTGTCATGTCTTTTCCCCATAATCTTTGATTTCCTTATTGATCAATCCTGAAGTTGTAGCACTCTTGATGCAATGGCTCTGTTTTTCTCTCCACAGGTGCTGCCAGGCCTGCTGAGTTTTGACAGTGCTTTGTATTTGTTTCAGATTTAGAAACTTCCCAGAATTTTGCCTTTATTCTGCTGGTAAACAATGTGTCTGCTTTAGCATTGAATGGTGATTTCATTGAAACATGAGATTCTTAAGAGGGTAAATGCTCAAAGGATGTTTCCTTTCATAGTAGAGCCTATGGTCAGACGACATAGTCTCAGAATAAAAGGACCCCAAATTTGTGCTGTGATGAGGAGGAAAGTCCACTCACAGAGCTGAGTCTTTGAAGCTCTTTGGCACAGAGTGCTGTGAGGATAGAATGCTTGAGTGTATCTAAGCCTAAGGTAGATTTTTGATCAGTCGAGAATGAAGGGTTATGGGGAAAGAGTAGGAAAGAAGAAATGAGGAATGTCTGATCAGCCATAATCATATTGAATGGAGGAGCAGGCTAGGGGCGGAATGGTGTCACCCTGTTCCGACTTCCAACAGTCATGTTTAATCACCCAGCCTTGCCATCCCTCTGCAGTAGTGCAACCCACAGATTCACTGTCCTCTGAAAGATGAAATTCTTTATCTCTGTCTTAAATGAGTGACCCTTAGGGATACTGAGGGAAGTGGAAACCACGAGTGGTGCCTGGGACCGGGTAACATGTTCTTGGTTTGATTTGCAGCTCCTGATCAGCGCTCTAGCTTTTATCCACTCATCATGGATTGTGCCCAGGTGATTGACGGCGACACCTGACCAATATTCAGCGCCATTTCCTGTTGTAAGAGTTTCAGGTTTCATCGTCTCCCCTTGCTCACCAGTGAGTTCACACCAGCGAGAATCTGTTCAGCTGCACAGTCTGTGGAAAGAGTTTCACTCAGTCCTCCAACCCAAGGGCACATGAGCAAGTTCATAAATGAAGCCCAAAACGCACGGACTGCAGCAGCTCAAGAAGACAGTTCACCAGCATCTTCTCCAGGGCAGTGAGGGATAGATAATAAATGCTGGCCCAGCCATGAAATAATTCTAAAAGAGGGGCAGCAGGCGTTGGATTGAGTTTTTTTTGCTACTCTTGCTTCAGGATTTTTTTAAACACAAAACAATCCCATTCACTAAAGTAAAGATTGCAGAAGGGGGTTACAGCAAATGCTTGATTCAGCAAAGCTCTTCGGTCTGATCGTATGGTTTTGTCATGTATTGTGGAGTCCGACTCACCACACCTGACAGCTTCAGGATTAAGAATAGAGGAAATAGCGTTGTGTTTAATCCTCCACTTTTTATTTTGATATTTTCTATTCCATTTTCCCTTCCTTGGTACCCCCTGCAAAAACGAAGTTTTCATATGTATAGCAGATCAGTCAGCAAGTTCAACAATTGGTCCGAACTGAAAACAAAGCCAAAAGTACAGCTCATCTTCCATCAAAGAATTGCTCTGCACTAAAACTGCTGCATTTGTTGCTCACACAGAAACTCAGTTCCAAAGTCTCATGAATTGTCTGTGTTTCTCCTTGCCTAAAAGGGAGACGGTATGGGACTGAGATTAACAGCTTTTTAAGAACAAGAGAGGACAAATGCTTCATCGACAACTGAAATTCTTTGCTCTGAGTTTCTATCCTCCACTGACAGTATTGACCTTGTAAACTCCTTGACAGGATATTAGAAGGAAAGGAAAGTCAAATGTTAACAGCCACTTGATCCATCAAGACTGGAATACCATTGGTCTTTGAATGTGGAAGGAGAAATATTTGTTTTGTCTGTGGGAGAACAGTTCAAGTATCATTTGAAATCACTGAGAGACGCACAACCTGCATGAGAGGGTTCCAGTGCAGCACAGACTGTGGAAAGAGCTTTAACCAGTTACACAGCTTGAAAAATCCTCACATCACTCAGAGCAGGGAGGCACAGTTCACGAATTGTATGTGGGGTCAGGGCTTAAACTAAATATCTAACCTGGAGAGGCTGTGGAAATTTGAGCGCTGTGGTAAAGGATTCATTTTTTCATATAGACTGGAAAGCCATTGATCTAGTCCGAGTGGAGAGAAGGGAGAAACCATTTGTCTATTCAGTTTGTGAGAAAATATTTACTCAGACATTTCCCTGATGTCACACCAGAGAGTTCACACTGAACAGAGGCCTTCAACAATTCATCCATTCTCACTGCACCCCAGTGAGTTCACATGGGGGAGAGACCATTCACCTGCGCCATTTGTAGGAAAGGATTCACTCAATTGTTTGACCTGGTCAGACAAGGAGGTTCACTCTGTGAGGAGACAGTTCACCTTCTTTGTTTGTGGGAAAGGATTCATGTGGTTGTTCACTTCCCCCATCACACCACCAAGTTCACACTAAGGAGAGACATTTCAGCCGCTCTCCCTCCTGAAAGGGTTTCAGGCAGTTTCAAAGCAAAGTCAACAACTGAGATGCAGTGCCCTTTCTTCAGAACCACTCTGCACACTAACACCTCAAACTGGGGAGAAATTGTTTTTCTGTTCTGTGTTTGGGAAGGGACTCAATCAGTCGTGATACCTGCAGACATATCAGTGAGTTCATATGTGAAGGTAGTGTTTTGATTCTGCTACTATTACCCATGTTAATCACATGCAGGATTCATTCTGTGAAAGTATTTGGTTTGTTCCTGCTGACATGAACAGCCCTGCAATTGGCTTGAGTTTAATGTTCTGGATAATGTCATTGATTTCTGGAGATGCAGTGTCCCTTTTT
The DNA here is from genome assembly GCF_030684315.1 of Stegostoma tigrinum. Lineage (NCBI taxonomy): Eukaryota > Metazoa > Chordata > Chondrichthyes > Orectolobiformes > Stegostomatidae > Stegostoma > Stegostoma tigrinum. The sequence goes on from NC_081360.1 coordinate 3,848,972, forward strand.
AAGGTTCAATCTGAAATCTTTCTCCTTGATTGAAGAAATCTTAGAAATTTGTAGTGTTCAAAAGCAATAGTTGCAGGAATTCATAGCCGTACCCTGATCGCTGTTTTTGCCCACTGATCTTCACAAATTGAAAATATTAGCATTAAATAAAGGTGGACAAACAAAGCAGCAGATCTGGCATAATTTGGGAAGAGAAACAGAGTTAAGGATTCATTTCAAGTGAAACATTTTAAAAAATCCCATGGCTGCCAGTCGATCTGATTTCTGTGGTAACCCCTTCAAACATCTACATTGAATGTAACAATTAAGCCTCTCCCAGAGTAACAAGAACTTGTATTAGTATCATTCTCCTATTTGATGCCAGCATGAACATTTCCATAAAGATCTCGGTGTTTCAGTGAGATGATATAATATGCAGTGTGAAGCAGTAATCTTTGCAGCTCAACTGTCTTTTACCAACACTACAGATAGGCGTGATAATCTGTTAATAAATGCTGCCAAACAAAGGTTGCATAAGCAGCATGAGTATTTTCTTTTTTGTGGAAGAAATGTGAAATTAAACAACTTACATCCATCTGTCGAATGAGCAGTGCTAAAGATAGAAATTTGGAGGTGGCCATGGCTGTGATTATCACGAGAAAAGACTTTATCTTCCTCAAGGGGACTAGCTGTATGTTGGTCAGTTAGCCCAGATGGTTAGAGAAGGGTGTTAATAACATAAAGTTTGTCTGTTCAACTCCCTTAGCGATGTAGTCTGTAGGCTTCTAGTCATGAGTTTAATGCTTTTCGTTCTGACTGCAAGCTTGTGTGGCGATCTTTTCTTTACCCTTCACCATCTGTATGCAATTGAGATATATCGTGGGGAAGTGCATCTGTTGCACCGTAGTTTGCGATCAGAATTGTGTCGTCTGATCTGATTCATCCAGTAGCTGAGCTAACCTGCTGTATTTTGACACAACATTCCAGTGTGCAGCCACTGAACAGAAAGCGTCTACTGCAACATTAAACAGCGATAGTTGCAGTACATTGGAGCAGCACAGAGAAGAAGCCTCCACAGCAGCATATGGGAAACAGTCCCCAGAGCAGTGTGCAAACAGTGAGTCCTGGATGCAGACCAGTGTGAGGGGATGTTCCTTACCTTAGAAAACTGTAATGTTAACCCCCTAATTTTTTTTATATTTTGTCTTATTTGCAACTATGTAATTAAGCAACTACTTTTATCCCTTTGCTGCATGCATGAATTGTACCGAGGTACTTGTACCTCAGATGTCGCCAAAAGAAGGCAGACATTGTAAAGGCTTTTCACTGTACTCCTACAATGGAACACGTGTGACAACAAAAGGATATTGATATTATATATTGTATGCACAGAGACTATTCAGTGCAATCTGTGACGTTATTCTAAGGAAGACAATGAAATGTTTTGTAGATTGTTGCAAACATTAAAGTGAGTACTAAATGGGAGCATTATCAGCATTATGGCATTTCAGTGTTCAGTTACTCAGTCTCTGCACTCAATACAACAAAGGAAATATAAAGGCAACCAAAGTAACATTGTTGGCCCTAAAAATGAATCACATGTCATGGGCCACTCACAAAACATTGATTGATTTGATTAATTGATTATCATGTGTACAGAAGTATCGTGAAAAGCTTTGTTTTTACAAGTGGTACAAGCAAATCATAGCAAGCAGAGGATGTCCAGATGGAAAGGTCTTAGACAGAGGTACAAGTTACATTGCACAGGCGAGATCAACATGAGCAATATCAGCATTATTTGATGCTAGAGAGTCCATCCATCAGTCTGATCATGACAGGTAAGCATCTGTTCCTGAATCAGCTCATGTGTATCTTCATGCTTCTGTATCTTCTGCCTGATAGAAGAGGGTGTTGGAGATCATTATCCGGTCTTTCATGTTATCAGCCATTCTGTGGCAGTAAGCCATGTAAAAGTGTACACCACCTTCTGTAGTTTCTTACGGTCCTGGGCAGAGAAGTTGCCACACCAGGCTGTGATTCACCCAGAGAATATGCTTTCAGTGGTGCACCTGTAGAAGTTAGTGAGGGAACTTTATGGACAGGCCAAATTTCCTGAGCTGCTGCGAAAGAAGAGATGTTGTTGTGCTTTCTTAACTGTTGCATCTGCATGGGAAGCCCAGGACAGGTTGTCAGTTATTGTCATTCCAATGAACTTGATGCTCTTCACCCTCTCATCCACAATTCCATGGATGTTGATGGGGGCATTCTCTTTTCTTTCTGAAGTCAATGATCAATTCTTTAGTTCTGCTGGTATTAAGAGACATTTACATTTTACAGTATTGTATGTTGATCCAATGCAACTATATGTAGTACAGTATAGTTCTATTCATGTGGACAGACAAAGTTTTAGCTCAGGATTATTGTAATCAATGCAGAACCGTCCAGTTTAGGATTGATACAGTGCATGGTGGGATTTGGATTGGGGAAAATAATTCCCATCAGTGGTGAAATGTTCAGTGCAGTCCAGCACGATGATATGCAGAAGTACTGTTCCAGTTTAATGTTATTCCAGTTTTACATTGTTTATAAAAAAAAGAACCTGAATCAGTTCTGACAGGCATTACCTTTGGAATGAAGCCTGTGTAACATAAGTACAATACATTAGTCTAAACCTGATCACAGTGCAGGAATTTGATTCAGCTAACAATCAATGCAAAGGTCCTGAAGTAAGTTGCACCATGTGATTTTGGGCGTGTGCACTGTTCCAGATTATTTGTAAGCAGGTTCAGACCAATACAGTGTTGTGCAGACTTTGTTTTGAATGCCTGTCACAATTAATTCAAGCTTTTTTTTAAAAATTAGGAGCAATGTAAATACATTTTGAGATCCTGAAGAGTAAATGCTGCCCTAATTTCTGAAGAGTTCAGGCATTTGCTTGTTTTATTCATTTCATATTTCTAACTATTATAGTTTCCTGTTTCTATACCAAGTTCAGATAGGTGCAGTACAATCATTCAAGCACATTTATGTAAGCATTCACATGGATTTTTGAGCTGAGTCATATTTAATATGCACAGAACATGTTTCTGTAAAGACTTGTCTGCATTGTAATGTATTGAAACTGTCCCATTCGTTGTTTCCCCATATAAGTCAGTTAGACGCCTGAATCCTTTACTATTTAGACTGTTTTCAGTCAACTTTTTTTGGAGTATTTGTTCTCGCAACATTACCTAGGCCTTCATCAACACATTTTCTCTTGGTAGACTATCCATTTTATCATTGCTATATCTGTTTGTGTGCACGAATTGAAAATTATCATTAAATTCATTTCCAGTTTCAGCTTTTGACTACACTCTAGTTCTATCCTCCAAGAGTTCCTGGATAGGAAAACAATAAACATGCTTTTTAAACTTCATGACACCACGGCTTTGTTGTCACCATTTCTTCGTACTTACCTTCCTGTGGAAATTCCATTTTCAATACTTATCTCTTTCTGCATTCTATCTTGTCAGCCATGTCAAAAATTTCCGATACTTCATCTTCTTTTCTCAGATGTTAATTCCCTGGACAATTATCAAGCAAACCAGGATTCTGGTTGTATATTGGTTTTCTTGCTATTTTTCTTCACCAAAGAACATGAGGGTTTTCTTCATCTAGAATGACTTATGCCTCCACAATTAACAGAATATTCTCAATCTTCTCCAGTGTATGCAATGTGATGCCACTCACAAACATAATTCCCTCTCTCATTTCAGCTTCAGACGCATTATTTCCCTGCAGCTCCCACTCTACTCCCCGATCAGCCCAATCAATTTCCCCAATGTGTTTTCCCCTGCAATTGTAGGAAATGGAAGACCTGCTGTTTAGTTTCGTACTCAGCTCCTTGAATGGTGATAACACCTCTTTAAGATATCATTGTGACTTTCCTGCAATTGGGTTCATTCTTTATTGTCTACTCAAGCAGCTCAAACGTTGTTTGGATGATCTCTTTGTGAACAACTCCATAAATATTTTTAAAAATTATGATGTGATTATTTTGTTAGTACAGGTTAAGTCTGTTATGTAAGAATGAAAACTACATGTCTTGGAATGTTTGAATATTGTTCAGTTCACGTTGGCTCTATTTTGATAGGTTGATTTTACTTTCATGGCACCTGATGCACATTAATTTATTGAAGAAAATGTGCAAATGTACAATTGACGTAAGTGCCTTTTTTTTACCTAAATGCTGTTGGCATACAAGATTATGGAGTGTAGTGGATGTGAATATAAGTAAATTAAGAATCATTCTTCAATAATATTCATTGCAGATTGTTATTTTTAGTGCAGATTACTGGAGTACTTAATTGGATTGGGCATTATGTTCTAGAATTGATACCAGTTTGTAAATGTTGCAGTAACCTTTTGAATAAGGAACTGCAAAAATGATGGAATGAGAAAGAAAATGTGAGCAGTCGATCCTTTGATCATACTCTGCCATTGAACAAGTTCAAGGCTCATCTCTTTGGGGACCAAATTCTATTTTCTGGACAAACTCCCCGTATCCTTGACATTACACAATATCACTTGGGTCCCTTGGAGAGTAAACATCTGCCAACCTCTCTATGCCTTTGTTCAAATGTTCACATTGTTTGTAAATAACTAAGGCTGCCCTCTGATAGTCAAGGTACCCGCCTATTTACTGTCTGCCAAGTTGAAAATGCTCTGTATCTGCTTCTTGTCTATTCTTTGACCATGCTAAATATTATAGCATATTCCATGCGGCTTTGTCCTGCCTATTAAAATTGTGTGCCAATCATAACGCATGTCTTTTGGAAACACAACCATACCACATCCACTGCTTCTTGATTGTTCAGCTTACTAATTATATTTTTTAAAAATTTAAATGTCAAACATTGTTCTAATTGTCCACTTGCCCAATGTTCTCCCCATAGCTTTTTTTTTCCTGGTTATCTTTATATTGTCAGAAAATGTGGCCACAGATCATTAGTCTATTTATCCAACTTATGAATACAGATCACATGCTTTTTCGACTTTACCAGTGATATGCTTCACTAAAGTAGATAAGTTTAGATCCCATAAAATGATCCCTTCCCGTGACTCTGTCAGTCGGTTTTAATTATTGCGGCCAGCACAGTGAAATTGGTAAAATGCCACAGAATCAGAAAAATTGAGGGCCTTCCTTTCTTACTAATAGGGCAGGCAATGGCCTAGTAGTATTACCACTGGATTGTTAATCCAGGGACCAAGGTAATGCTCTGGGAACCTGGGTTCAAATCTCACAATGGCAGATTTTGGAATTTGAATTCAATATAAAATTGGAATTAAGAGTTTAATGATGACCATTGTTGATTGTCAAGAAATATGCATCTGATTCACTGATGTCCTTTTTAGGAAGGAAACTGTCATCCTACCTGGTCTGGCCAACATGTGACTCCATCCCCACAGCAATGTGGTTGACTCTGAACTGCGGAATGGGCAATAAATGCTGCCTAGCCAGTGACACCCTCATCCCATGAATGAATAAAGGAGAAAAATACTCCCAACAATTAGAAGTGAACAATTTCAAAAAGCGTTGGAGTGTTACCCCACTGGTGGTGGAAACTAAGAACAATCAGTCCAGAAGTCCTTGCACCAGGAATCAGAACTTCAACTAGGCTGGTTCCTGCTGTCCTATGAAATACCCATTGATACTGAAATTTTGGCAACCTGTGAGCAATTTCATAATGTTATGCACCACAAAGTTTTGTTTTCTTCACAACAAGATTGAGAGTACACAGCCATTCTTGTGGGAATTGGTGGATCTTAATAATACATCTATTGTATTGAGTCATGATTGTAGTGTTCCTTTTCAGACCAGTGTCAATTTGGAAGAATTCAATTGCCGCAGACAGCACGATTATTAAAAGTATCACATAACTACCCAAGGCAACTGCCCAGTGCAATGACTGAAGCTGGAGTTTTGACGTCCGACTCTTTGATGATTGTATGATGAGGGTTAGATTAATTAGAGTTAGAATTAGGTTAGAGTTCTCTTCTAGGACACAAGGGAGCTCAAACAATGGGAAGAACTGACCTCATTGTCACATAAACAATGACGAGATCTGCAGCTGTACGTTTAGTCAGCGATGTAAGAAACTAAATGATCTAAACAATTTTGGGAAAATGCAAGTCTAACCTGCTTGTCAATATGAATGGATAGATGTGGAATTTTGTTTTAATTTGCTTAAATTATTTCCAGTTACTTTCTTGTCAACATACAGGTTTTAAGAGTTCAAAACTTGCTTGTAGCTCACAGTTCTTTTCTTTAAAAAAAATTGCAGAATCACCAAAATGTGTTGGCTGAGATCAAGGTCATTTGTCCCATCTTGTTTGCACTGGCTTATCAAATGAGCTCAACAAAACTGTGCCCATGTAGCAGGCAGTTGACTTTGCCCTTGGCAGCAATTCCAACTCTTCATTCATAATAAAAGTGAGAAAAAAATGCAGATGCTGTAATTCTGGAACAAAAACAGAAATTGCTGGAAATAGGTACAGCAACATATGTGAAGAAAGTGCCATAGTTACTGTTTCAGGTCCGGTCACCCTTCCACAGAGCCCGAAACGTTAACTCTGATTTTTTTTTCATCACAGATGCTGCCAGTTCTGCTGAGCATTTCCAGCAACTTCAGTCTTCATTCATGATGCCGAGGGCAGTGATGCTCATCTTCAAGAGGAATGACCTTTCACGACAATTGCAAAAATGAATCCCTAATGCTTGTTCAGGCTTTGACAATCTATGCAGGTATGGCAATCATAAATCTCATGGTGGAAGAGATTCATGAATTTGCTAGTTACTAGAGCTGCAGAGCACCTCACATTTGAAAAGCTGGGGTTCTGGCGAATTGTGTAAGTTTTAATTGCTGCCATGTTACCTCAGGTGTGGAGCTGTATGTGGCGTATTTGGAAAGAGACAAAATGTAATGCATAAGCACAGTTTCTTCAGGGTGCAGCATTGACTAAATGAGGAATGTTGGAGACAGCTTCAAAGTAAGAGTGCGACATTGCTCAATGAATTTCATGGTTTGGTGGAGCAAATGCTGACCATGAAGATCGAATATTAGTTGATTTGTGTTTTACAGATATTCACCTAAGAATTAACATATTCAACTGTCCACACTCAGAGTCTGGTTTTGTATTCCAGGGAAAGGCATACAGGCAAGTTTCATTCCATCTGGCCATCGCACAACGAGATCAGTCACATATGTACACCTGAATGGGCTGACATAATTTAACCACAATTCTATTCCTGCGAAAACATCACAACATCATCGCCTTCACTTGTTACAAATTGTAAGCAAGCGTTGAAATTATAGTTTAAATGTAGCATTGGTGGATGTGGAGAAAAATATCTGTAGACTGGAACAGAGAAGAGATTAGAAACAAAGAAACCTACAGCACAGGAACAGGCCCTTTGGCCCTCCAAGCCTGCGCCGATCAAGATCCTCTGTCTAACCTGTCATCTATTTTCTAACGGTCTGTGTCCTTTTTCTCCCTGCCCATCCATTTACCTGTCCAAATATATCTTAAAAGACGCTAACGTGTCTGCGTCTACCACCTCCGCTGGCAACGCATTCCAGGCACCCACCACCCTCTGTGTAAAGATCTTTCCACGCAAATATCCCTTAAGCTTTCCTCCTCTCACTTTGAACTCATGACCCCTAGAAATTGAGTCCCCCACTCTGGGAAAAAGCTTTTTGCTGTCCACCCTGTCGATACCCCTCATGATTTTGTAGACCTCAATCAGGTGCCCCCTCAATCTCCATCTTTCTAATGAAAATAATCCTAATCTACTCAACCTCTCTTCATAGCTAGCACCCTCCATACCAGGCAACATCCTGGTGAACCTCCTCTGCACCCTCTCCAAAGCATCCATATCCTTTTGGTAATGTGGCGACCAGAACTGCACACAGTACTCCAAATGTGGCCGCACCAAAGTCCTATACAACTGCAACATGGCCTGCCAACTCTTGTACTCAATACGTACCCAATGAAGGAATGCATGCTATATGCCTTTTTTGACCATCCTATTGACCTGTGTTGTCACCTTCAGGGAACAATGGACCTGAACACCCAGATCTCTCTGTGCATCAAATTTCCCTCGGACTTTTCCATTTACTGTATAGTTCACCCTTGAATTTGATCTTCCAAAATGCATCACCTCGCATTTGCGCGGATGGAACTCCATCTGCCATTTATCTGCCCAACTCTCCAGTCTATCTATATTCTGCTATAATCTCTGACTGTCCCCTTCACTATCAGCTACTCCACCAATCTTAGTGTCATAGCAAACTTGCTAATCAGACCAGCTACACCTTCCTCCAGATCATTTACATATATCACAAACAACAGTGGTCCCAGCACAGATCCCTGTGGAACACCACTGGTCACAGGTCTCCAATTTGAGAAACTCCCTTCTGCTACTACCCTCTGTCTCCTGTTGCCTAGCCAGTTTTTAATCCATCTAGCTAGCACACCCTGGACCCCATGTGACTTCACTTTCTCCATCAGCCTGCCATGGGGAACCTAATCAAATGCCTTACTGAAGTCCGTGTATATGACATCTCGAGCCTTTCCCTCATCAAGCAACCTTGTCACGTCCTCAAAGAATTCTATTAAGTTGGAAAGACATGACCTTCCCTGCACAAAACCATGTTGCCTGTCACTGATAAGCCCATTTTCTTCCAAATGGGAATAGATCCTATCCCTCAGTATCTTCTCCAGTAGCTTCCCTACCACTGACGTCAGGCTTACCAGTCGATAATTACCTGGATTATCCTTGCTGCCCTTCTTAAACAAGGGAACAACATTAGCAAGTCTCCAGTCCTCTGGGACCTCACCGGTGTCCAAGGATGCTACACAGATATCTGTTAAGGCCCCGGCTATTTCCTCTCTTGCTTCCCTCAGTAACCTGCGATAGATCCCATCCGGACCTGGGGACTTGTCCACCTTAATGTCTTTTAGGATACCTAACACTTCCTCCTTCCTTATGTCAACTAGAGAACAAACTAGATGAAGTTACACCAGGCTTGGATTTCACAAACATAAGGCCAGATGCCGGCCTGGAGAAACCAGGTCACTGGTACTCTGAGGAAAGCGAGAGGATGGCTAGCTACTCAGAATAAGTCTGATGATCACATCCAGCCACATTGCTAGTGAGCAGTGGGAGGAGTGTGAAAATAAGGATGACCAGGAAACTCATTCTTACAGGTCCTGTGGAGCAGAGCATTGAGGAATTGAATGTCAGGATCACCTTTCTCTCTCTGGAAAGGATATTATAGTTCTTCAGAATAAGCGACTCTCATATAGTGCTGCCTGTAATTAATCATAGGCTAATACTGGTACTATAATCAATGGAACATCTAGTACCTCCTGACTTCTTAGGACATAATGTGACGTTCACATAATTAGCTCAGGATTGTCATCTGTGAGGTTGGTGACCTCTGGCAGAGGCTAACATGGATCACTCACTTAACAATGCTCGCTGAAGATGGTTGAAGTGGTTTCAAACATCCCTTTTGTAATAAATTATGTTGGACTGTAAGATCATTGAGGATCGGGATATTTGTGGACCCTCCTCCTGCTGGCAGTTGTTAATTTGTGCACTACTATTGACGATTGACTTGGAACGACTTAAAGTCTTTCCACTTGTGATGCACTTTTTTTTGTTTTGGAATTGTTTAATCCTGTCGATCATATGCTGTTTTTGCTATTTGGCAATTAAATTGTTATATTTGTAGCTTACCACGTTGACATCTCATTTGTGGTCTGCTTGCTGCTCCTTGTGGAATGCCCTTCCTTACCTGTTTCTCTGGATTCTATTCCAGTGAAAACATCACAAAATCATCGCCTTCACTTGTTACAAATTGTAAACAAGCATAGAAATTATAGCTTAAATGTAGCATTGTTGGATGTGAAGAAAAATATCTGTAGACTGGAACAGAGAAGAGATTAGAGAACAAACTAGATGAAGTTAAAAAGGAAAGGGAGTGAAGATATGCGTATGTGAATACATCAAAAAAATGTGCAGAATACCTTAAAATGTAATAACAAGCAGCATCAAAAAGGTAGCTGTTTTGTTTAGGAATAAAACTCAAAGAAGAAAAAAGACTCAAATATTAAAACAAAGGAAGGAAAGAAAAAGAAATATTGTGGCGGCGTATTTATGAGCTGAAATTGTTGAACTTTACAGTTAATCCAGAAAGCTGCATATGTCTTTACTGACAGAGGAAGTATTGTTTAGTCAGCTAAAGTGGGAGTTTCACAAGAACAGTACAGCAGGCCAAGAACAGCGATATCAAAGGTGAGCCTTGAACTGAGAGTAGAAGTAACAACTAGGAAGTTCACAGTCACACCTGTGGATTAAATTGAGAAGCCCTCCAATCTGTGTCCAATGTTCTTAATGTATAGGAAACATCATCCTACATATTGCAACTAATATTCTGAATGGTTTTTTAAAAAGTACAATTAAACTACTTTCCCACCTGGCAGGGCTGTTTGGCTATTGGACCTTGGGTCATGAGAAGTTTGAAGGTAAAAATGAAGTTGCTGTAACATTTCTGTCACGTTTATGGGGAATTGCTTTGAACTGAACTGACATTTCCATCAGTCAGCTTGCTTTAACTGAATTAGTTGGGCCACTGAAATATGATCTTGTTCACCTGGATAATTATGCAATGACTTGCAGCTTATGACTGGGATCTGTCTCATTGCAACTAATGATGATGAACTAGGCCCTTCAGTCCTCGTTAGTAACTTCCAAATCTGCCATAAATTTATCCTCATTAGATACATCAATGCTAAATTGACTGCTGTACACTGATATTAAGCATCTTACAACCCTGGTTTGAATGAGAGTTGATGGAATAAATGCATATATAGTGAAATTAATTGCATAGATTGGAAATTGCAAACTGATGCAAATTCACATTTAAATGTATCCTGCTGAACAGGACCAGCCACAGTGAATGTAACAGTGCTGAAATGGTTATCTTCATGGCAAATGTAAATCTTAACTGTGCTTCCCCACCATGATTTGGGCTGTGCACGTTGAATGTATTGGCATTAAACAAAAGAAGTGTATTGAGATAAGTAACAAAGTACTTGAGTGTGCATACAGATGGTAACAATGATGAAATGAAACTATCAACACTGAAAGTAAAACAAAAAAAAGTAGAAAAAAAGTGTCAAAAATGCATCAGAAAGGTTTCATACCCCTCAATTTAAGAATAAATGAGAGAACTGATGTAAGCCAATAATTATTGGAAATAAGAATTTGTCCATATTCCCCTTCAGGAGCAGACTAAGGTCTTATGCCTTCACTGTAGCAATACTCATCCATCTTGAGAGATATGCATCTTACTTGTTCCCCTGTTCAAGTTAAGTTTCAAAATTCCAACTCCCTGATGTTTATTTTTGGGAGAAAAAATTCTCTGAGATTATACTGTGTTCTCCAGATATTTGACATTAGAGACCTGTTAATTCCTCGGCAAATCATTAAATTACATTCAAATCTGAACGAGTGCCAGGTAACGGCTGCATCAAACAGTGTCCTCTATTTGGCGTCATGAACTAAAAAAAAATCAAACTAAGTAATACGCTCCCTGGGGCTTTTAACACTATAAATTGAACATGTTTGAGAGTAGAGTATAAAGTGATCTGAGATTCTGATCAAGATGCATGGTTCACCAAAAGGCCTGGTGCTTGCCATTTACTATCCTATTCTTGCAGCAGTAGGTGTTCCAGGTAAAATATTGGAGTCAGTTATTACTTCCAGGAATCAATGATTGACGTACAACAATCATTTAGTTTATCAGTGATGCTTCTCTCAGTTATCGTTTCTCTTTAACTGATATCGGAATTTTCTCTGTTATTGTAACTTCTTGCCGTTTCCAATCCCAATTGTTTTCCTTCATTATCGACATTGATTGCAAATTTGAAGATTGCAGTTTCATATTTGCACTGAGATAATATCTCCTCACTGATAGCACAATTTTTCATCTTTAACTTTCTCATGTATCATCTTCTATGTCATATTTTCTTCACATATTAATATAATTTCCCAACTTCAATTGGTTACTTTTCTCCTTTGGTCATAGCTGTTATCACGTTTTGATTTATCTCACATTTAAAATACAAATGTTGCCATATTCTAATATTAATTCTGTTCTAGTTAGCGAAATATCATTTCAGTGTTGCAAGCAGCGTTACTGTGTGTAAGTTATTAAATGTTAACACAGAAATAATATTGCTCCAATGTCACTTGAAAGATAAATTTGCCCCAGTCCAGCAGACAATTTTGCATGACTTATTTATTCCTGTACTGTAGGCATACATAATAAAGTTTCAACTTACAATGTGCTTTGTGTATCTGGATGCTAAATTTCCAATTTATTTGCAGTAACAATGTGTAGGCCTCTCCAAAAATCAATATGTATACATTCAATTCCTCTAAATAAACCATCTTTCTTAGAGCCAAAAGTGAATAATTGGACACCTACCTCTATTATTCTTCATCTGGAATCTTACTGTCTCCACTCATAACCAACCAAAAGAATTTGTACTGGGGCTCTGGATCCTGCTGATAGATTCCATTTTGAGCATTTTAACAAGGTAATTTTTGAGATCATATTTCTCTTTGCCTTATTCATTATTTTAGATTTTATTTAGTTGCAGTAAAAATGCTGAGTCTTGTGGTGCTCCAGTTATCAAAACATCATTTTAAACTGTTTTTAAATTACTTACTGCAATTTTTTTCCATTCAACATTAGCCACTGCTTCATACACTTTTTCTATTTCTAATTTTTTCCTTTCTGAAGTTTGCAACATGCCCATCCAAATCAGAACAAGACGCCCACCTTTATCCTTGCTAGTGATCTCCCAAAAATAGAACTGTTGACTATTTTCTTTCCCTTTCATAATGAAATATTTGCTATGTCTGGCTAGATTACGATTTTCTAAATGTGTTATGAATACTCCCACAAAAACGGATTCCAACACTTCCAATGCCTGATATCATGCTCAGTGGCCTGCAGTTTCCTATCTTACCACTCCTTATCTTTCTGATGGAGGTTTTACCACTAATCATAATTTCCTAACTGTGTTGTACAATCTGTTTATTTTATTGTTATCATCATTATTTTTATGATTATTACTAACATCTGCTGCAAAGCTATGTCATCTATAGGGAAACCAGAAGTGAAATATTCAATCTGTTTCAGCTACTTCTTCACAACACATTAATTTCATTTGTCTTCGTTTGTAAACATCCAATGTGAATAATAACTCCAGTCTCTCATTCTAAGTCTTCATAAAAGGTGTGAAAATCTTCCTCATAATCATGGACATATTTTTTTCACTTTAGAATTACCCCATCTCCCCGATGACACACAAAAATGCACACGTATACCTCTTATCAACTGTTTTCAGACACCTTTGGTTGCACTCTCCCAAACTTCATATTGCTGCACCCTACCCCCGCATCCTACAATGGCTCAAGCCTCTTATTTTAACTATTGCTAATGTTATGCTTGACATCTGAAATCAATCATTGAATATTACTTCTTGTTGAGTTTTTATTTTGCAATAGAATAATCGCTGCTTACAATGTTGAGCCATTTCTTTATGCTTGAAACTTTTCCACTGTTTATTTCTATTGTCACATTTTCATCAACATACCCATTCAACCATAGGAAGCATGCATTTCATAACCAGGCAAATGACTTGTTAAAGTTTAAGATTTTTAGGCTCTTCGTTGTGCATGTAGTGTATCATTTTCAAACTTGAGATCAATTCTAATGTGATGGGTAGATCGCATTGAATCTTTTGAAATAAATTGAAATTAATCTTGCCTCAGCACAAAATTCTCGATCTGACACTGTTTCTTCCCAAATTGGATCCTGATGGTTTTGCTGTTAGAAGCCATCATGAAAACATTTTCCAAACTATTATGTAGACTCAATTTACAAGTTTGATTGCTTCAGTCTATATTAAGATTGAGAAGCCCACAATTGTTGCATAACCTTTGGTAATTTATCCTGTCATACATGCCTCAAATATGAATTATTTCCAAGGTAGGTTGCAGAATTACTGTGTTAGCTATTTCATCAATATTGTCAGTACCTCCTTTTTGGCTAAGTTCATGTTTTTGTGTGTTCTTCCCTTGTTAGTATTAATGTGTTCTGATCATTTTCTGTTCTCCGTTAGGATTTCATTTGTGACATTGAATTCTGGTTCTTTCCAACTTCCTTACTGTGAAACAGAAAGTTTATTGAAACAGAGAAATACATATCCCTAATTAAAAGAATGTCAACTTTTGTTAATATTTTACAAGTCTCCCACATTGTGATGTATCAGATGATTCTTCATCGAGTCTCCCAGTTAATTTTCCATTTGTCCTTCTCAAATGCAGCCATACATTTTATCTTTCCCCAGCCTCACTCTCTATATCTCTTTATGCATTGCAGCGAACCTGGTGGTGATTGTGATTCTCTCCCAGGGAAGATGCAGACTATCCAAATGTATCAGTTATTATCTTTTGTCTATGGCAGTGGCTGATATCTTGCTCATTGTCAGTGCTATGATATTGAATCGAATTGCTGAAATTTATTTTCCATTTAGTTTCCTTTCCATCACACAAGTATGCAGCTTTCGTTCTGCCCTCATCTATGCAGCTATAGACAGTTCTGCTTGGTTGACTGTTGCTTTCATCTTCGATCGATTTGTGGCAATTTGCTGCCAGAAGCTAAAAATAATATATTGTACTGAGAAGACAGCAGCGAGAGTAATCGTGATTGTCTTAGCACTGAGCTCCATAAAGAATACATTCCTATATTTTATATATGAACCTTTGGTCATAGTTGTTGGTGTACCGTGTACCGTGGTTCTGTGGTATAAAATCAACATTTTACACTGAAGCAGCCTGGGTTGCATTTGACTGGATCCATTGTATTTTAACCCCTTGTCTGCCATTCATGCTGATTTTACTGCTCAATGTTGTGACTGTCAAATATATTTTAGGGGCCAGTACAGCCCGCAGGAGATTCAGGACATGCAGTAATGAAATGCATCAAAATGACCCAGAGATGGAGAACAGAAGAAGGTCCATTGTTTTATTGTTTGCCATTTCAGGCAGCTTCATCTTCTTATATTTGTTATATTTTATAACAATCATCTATGTCAGAGTTGCGAATGTTACTTATTTCACAGGTTCCAATTCCAGTGACTCAACTTTTATGCTTGAAGAAAATGGATATATGCTTCAGCTTTTGAATTGCTGCATCAACCCATTTATATATGCAGATCCTCAGAGAAAGTTTAGAGAAGAATTAAAGAATGCGGTGAAATATCCATTTAATCTGATTGTTAAATTATTTAAATGAAGAAACCAATAAAATTTCTAAGAGAATTGTACATTCCAATTATCCTGAGTTCTCCATGCAAGCACATATTCACATGCTTGTGGTCTTTTCTCAATGAGTGAATGTGAAGATGCTGAAAGAAGGTTTTTGTGATTCAATGTTGTAACATGCTAGAATCTAGGTTGGCATTTTTCCCCCAAGCCATGCGAATCCTGTACATTTTCTAAGTTCTGAAGGGCTGCAAGAAACTCAGCACTCATAGAGCATAACATCCGCCAGAATGGAAACAGGCCATTTGCACCAACAATTCCACACCAACTCTCTGAAAAACATTGCAGTCAGTTTCACCCCCTACCCTACAACCCCACATTTACCATGGCTATTCCACATAACCTTCACATCCCTGGACAGTACAGACAAATTAGCATGGCCAATCCACCCAACCATTTTGGACAGTGGAAAGAAACTGGAACACCTAGGGGATACCCACATAGACATGGGGAGAACATGCAAACTCCACACAAACAGTTTGAACCCACATCCCTCGTGCTCTGAGGCAGCAGTGCTAGCCACCGAGACACCAGCTGCCACTTGTAGAAGACAACGTGTTTAGCTCCAGATCTGTTAATGGATAATAAACATAATTGTTCAAAAACTGATCTTATTGTGTTAGTTTTAAATGGCTCATTTTTTTAAAGTGGAACGCATTCTCAAATTTGAATGCATTGCATATTTGGACATATATTCCCTTTTATTCTGAAGCATACTCTCTAGCATATCGATGTGTCTTAAACCATTGAAACACATACAGTACTATTGAAATTTTAATTTAGAATACAGCTCCATTTTCGAGCAAGTCCTGCCTCACCTGCAAGATCTGACTGATGTAATTACTTCACATTTTCACCTGATTACCATACATATCTTTCTCATGATTAATCTGCCTATGTATTTCTTAAAGAGAATTAAAGACTTTGATTCCACATTTATTAAGGAATGGTCAATACAGAAATGACAATTATATTTTCATATGTTGCCACAAAGCATGCTATCTTACTGACTTTCAGGCTTCTCAGTTTTGAATATAGTTGAGGTGATAAACTTAGTAGTTTTATCACTAGAATGTTAACAGAACAACCCTGGAAAATGTTTTGAAGGTTCTGTCTTTAAATCTTGTGATGATAGAAGGTGAAAGTTGAAAGCAAGAATAAAGTTGGGGATAATAATTTATTCATAATGAGTAACTGTTTTTGGGAATTGCCATCTGTTTTATTTATGTCCTTCAAGGAATGGCATCTGTGCTACACGTGACTCCGCTCCTGCAATGTGTTTGATTCCTCATTATCGTATGAACAGTGAGGGTGGCAATAAATGTTTGTCAAATCTATGATGCCTCCATTCTGTGAAAGATGAAACAAAATCTTTATCACTTTGTATCCACCTTATGCACTTTCCACAACATTCTTTCCTACTATTTCTGTGACATCAGCAAATTTAGCAACAATTGTCATCAATGTCACTTAGACGTCTTTAATAAAGTGTTGAATTTCCAGTCCTAACTCCTGTGGCATGTTACTCTCTGAAATTGAATGTGAATTTCAATGATATTTTGGTTAAAGCTTTATTGATGCACCCTCACCATGAGGTCATCAATTCATTCTATTTTGCTACACCATATCAGATCAAGTGTGGCCTGCTTTCTGGATCATTCCGAAATACTTGTCGCTAAGAAGCGATCTCAAAAACATTCTATGAATTCACCGTCTTGTTTAACTTCGTTCATCTGCTATTTTCAGTCTATGTGCAGATGTGTTCCCAGTGTGATTACCTGAATAATGTTCTGCCAAGTTCCCACTATTTTTACTGCACTTTTCTGCTCATGCATTGTTAAGCACCAGACCAGACCTCCTCAAAATATTTTAAGAATGTGGCCCAGATCCTAACTCTTTCTTATTTTAAAGGTAGATGTGAATTGCATGTTCGACAAGTGTTGCAACTGGTCAAACAACTCAATGTTAAGCAAAGCACAGTTTGTTAAAACATTGTGCTTAAAATATAAATGACAGAAAGAGGAATTTAGAAGAAATGAACAATTGAAAATCTCAACTGAATAATAGATGAGGTAGCTATTATTAATTATCTGTTCAATTATAGTAACAGCCCAGAAACACAACCCCTGACAACAAGGCAGGTTTGGGCACATATTCTTATATGCAGTTCTCCTAACCAGGAGAAAACAAACCTTAAGAGAAAATTCAGGGAAAGTAGCAGCTAAGAATAATTCACTGAAGTTCCAACTCATCTGCGACCATAAACAGCTGCTGCTGCTAAAGCTAAAAAAACAGAAAGCCTGGTCTGCAAGAGCTGGCCATACCCATCAGGCTGTTAAAAAAAACCTAAAAGCCTCACAAGTTGTTCACTCCAATGGTCCTGGTAGACTACCCAAGATTCTGTATTATAGGCTCTGTTTAAAAAAAATGAAAAAAATAACCTTTTAAAGTGATAACATCATCACACCATCATATGCAGTTCTGGAATGCACATTATAGGATGAATGTGATAGCTTTGGACTTGGTAAAGAGAAGATTTAACATGTTGTTGCCTGGGTTAATCACTTTCACTTCTGAAGAGAGATTGGACAGATTGTTTCATTTATTTCTGTGCCTTCAGAGGATATGGTTGAAATTATGAAGGTCATATAGAGTGTAGACAGAAGCAAATAGTTCCCCGCTATCGAGGGAACAATGACTGGGTGCATAAATTAAAGAATGGGACAGAGGATTTTAAGGAAACGCAAGGAAAGCCCTTTTATCTAGAGCATTGGGAATCTGAAATTCACTGCCTGTAAAGGTGGTCGAGTTACAGATGCTGACAACATTCAAGAAGTATTTAAATTTATTCTTGCGGTGTGAAGGCACACAAGGGTATGGGTCAGTTGCTAGAAATTGGAATGAGAACAAGTAGATTTTTTTGACCATCAGAGACACAATGAATTTGTGAAAATGTTGTGCATTTCACAGAGATGTGTTCTGTCCTTTCCTCTTGCAGAGAATTGTTGGAAAATGGTGACATAACGTTTGGTTCAGAGAGGAGTTGGTAAACATACTGGCTTTCGCCCTCTATGATATTTATATAAAAATAGACAAAGTAAGCATGAGAACCTGAGGACTGCGTTTTCTGCTTTCATTTGGAGTTGTACTTAGCTGGCTGCCGCAGCTAACAGCTAAAGCACTTTCTCTTTGGGGTGGCATGGAGGCTCAGTGGTTAGCACTGCTGCCTCATCGCACCAGAGGCCTGGGTTCAATTCCACCCTAGGGTGACTGTGCGGAGTTTGCACATTCTCACTGTATCAGCATGGGTTTCTTGTGGCTGTCTGGTTTCCTCCCACATTTCAAAGGTATGCAGCACAGGTGGATTGGACATGCTAAGTTGCTCATAGTGTCCAGGGGTATGAGATTAGGTGAGTTATAAGCAGATAGGTCTGGTAGGGATGCTGTGAGGGTCAGTGTGGACTTGTTGGGCCAAAGGTCCTGTTTCCACACTGTAGGGATTCTATGACTATCTCTTTGCTGCTGGGGTTAAGACTTAGATAGAAAGTTTCTTCGAGAAATAAAAAGGGACAGAGTCTTACTTTTTTGCTGTTTCTTTCTGATGGACTGGAGAAAAATAGCATGTGAGAATAATACCTGCTTTTCTGAATAGATTGTTTTTCTTACAAAAGAAGATGTTTATGGAATGCTACCTATATTGCAACAGTTGATGATTAATGTAAATAATAATGTATCTTTTGAAGTATTTCACCCAAACTAAGTTATGCAAATTTTTTTTCTATATTTTAATGTGTTGTAAAATTAAAGTGTGCTATGATTAAAGCCTAGTGGTGGACCAATTGAATCACATCTGGAAGACAGCACCTTACACTTGCCTTTTAAAAAAATACAAACATTAGCATTAGGCTATCTCCTTAATATACTTTGGGGAGGGTGCAGAGCCCTTGTCTGAGCCATAACAATTGGAAGACTCAGCAGAGATCAACATCTGTGATTCCATGTTGGGTTTAGAATTACTGGACTCAAAGACATGTGATGATTGTTGGTGTTCTATTTTCAACAGTTACATTTGGAGTGTTGAAATAGGAAATGCCCTATGTACCACTGGTTCTTGAAGCTAAGAGTTCCCTTGGTGTGGAAGACGTCACTTAGGGTAATTTTCCAGAAGATGAGCAAAGAGAAGTTTCTTGAATTGTCAGAAAAGCTCATGTTAGCAGTGGAAGTGCCTGTGGAGAAAGGGTGATAGCCCAGTGTTTACAATTACCAGCAATTCAATCAGAACAGATAGAAATGGTTTAAATTTAATTGCAAATGAAGCAGCTTTATTTATAGCCATTGGTAATTAAAAAAAGAAAGAAGCAGTTTGAATTTTTCCAAAAAGCAGAATAGAATGTTTAAAAGAAAGGCCCCTTGCAAAGAAAGTGTGCGGAGGTGCGGAGAAAGAAACAGATTTTGAACTTTGGATGTTGGCAATGCGATATGAAAGTCGACTTAAAATGGTGGAGCTAAAGATGAAAGGTGGGAGGGCTGATGAGGACGATGATGAAGAGAAAATCTACCATGGTCGAACATCTGGTGGAGATCTGTTTAAATACATGTAAGCATGGCCGAAGTTCTATGAGAAGGACATAAAAGTCATTTTGATTTCATTGTGGATGTGTAATGTTGATTCAAACGAAGTTGCTAGGTATAGACAGTGAGGTGTTTGTGTCAAGATCAGATGAAGCATATGGGGAGCATGATGAGGTGACAAAAGCCATCTCAAGTGCAAAGTGCCAGAAACCTAGAGACAATGTTTTAGGGACCTAAAGAAGGAATTTAGTCAAACATGCGTTTAATTTGAAAGGATCAAAAATGTAACTTTGATAAGGGAATTGAAAATAGAGCAAACCTTAAACTCTTGAAAGGATTGTTATTTTGAAAGAGTTCAAAAATTCACTTCCTGAAGTTGCAAGAACTAATGTGGAAGAGCACCGTGTTAAAATTGCAAGATTAGCAGTAGAAATGGCAGATGATTGTGAGTTGGATCATAAATTAAAGTTTGGCTTCCGACATCAGTTTCAATCTGTGGATTGTTGTGGAGAAAAAGAAATCCTCAGGTGATCTCATCAAAGATAGTAAAGATAGTGAAACAGAGGGCGAAAGCCCATTATGAGAGAAGAAAAGTGAAAAAATAACTTCAGATATTTTCACTGTAATAAAGAAACACACATGAAATGCCAGTGTCGGTGGTTTAAAAACAAAGCATGGAGAAGATGGATGTCATAAAACAAGACAAGCTAATGGGATTTGTTCAAGTGGGAAAATACATCACAGTTGAATCTAAAGAGCCGCAAAAGAACATTTGGCCTGGTCAGTGATTGGTTGATCAGAAAGATCCAGATCTCTTTAACGAATGTATTTACGTAAGATTTACTGATGAGTACCAGGAAGAGGACATAAAGAAATAAAGATTTTTGAGGCTAGTAGGAACTGCCAATGCTGGAGAATCTGATATAACAAAGTGTAGAGCTGGATGAACACAGCAGGCCAACTAGCATCAAAGGACCAGGAAAGCTGTCATTTCGGGTCCAGACCCCCCTTCGGAAATGGGGGGGGGGGGGTGGTGGAGAAGGGGATTCTGAAATAAATAAGGAGAGAGGGGCAAGCGGATAGAGGACAAATAATGGAGAAGACAGGTGGAGAGCAAATAGACAGGTCAAAGAGGCAGGGTTGAAGCCAGTAAAGGTCAGTGTATGTGGGGAGTTATGGAAGGGATATGTCAGTCTAGGGAGGATGGACAGGTCAAGGGGGCTGGATGAGGCTAGTAGGTAGGAGGTGGGGATGGGTCTTGAGGTGGGAGGAGCAGATAGATGGGAGGAAGGACAGTTTAGGGAGGCAGGGATGAGCTGGATGAGCAGTCACCAGAGGGGAGAATTTGAAACTTGCAAAGTTCACAATGAAACCATTGGGCTGCAGGGCTCCCAAGTGAAATATGAGATGCTGTTCCTGCAACCATCGGGTGGCATTGTTGTGGCACTGCAGACGGCCCAAAATGGACTTGTCCTCCAAGGAGTGGGAGGCTAAGATGAAATGGTTCATGACTGGGAGGTGCAGTCCTTTGTCAAAAACCGAGTTAGAGGAAACAAAGCAGAGGCCTGGGGACTGCTTTGTGGAACACCTAAGCTCAGTCCATGACCGATGACTGCATTTCCCAGTCGCGAACCATTTCAACTTCCCCTCCCACTCTTCGGATGATATGTTCATCCTGGGCCCTGTGTAGTGCCACAACAATGCCACCTGCAGGTTGCAGGAATAGCACCTCATATTTCACTTGGGAACCCTGTGACCCATGAGGCCAATAGTCTGACTCCTGACCCTGCAGTGATCCAACCACGACCCTGAACAGAATTGGCTCTGATAGCCACTTCACCACCGGAATTCTGACCAACCTGAGACTGGCAGCAGCACAAACTGAGGAGGTCCAACTGGCCTAGGCCCAATCCCAGATTCCCCATCTACTAGGTTATGTTTAGGCCTGGCCTGACCAGGCACAACTCACTTGCCTGCAGGAAAAGAAGTTACACTCTACCAGCATCTGGGACTGCCCAGCATCAGAAACTCCACCGTTGTAACCCCTCCCCAAGGAGACCAGGCATGCCCAGGGGCCCAAACTCTGACCTCGCAGTGTCCTGCCCTGCAAAACGCCCAGCCCAACAGGACCCAATTCACCTGCTGGAGCAGCTGACTCACACCACCAATTACCTGGACTATCAGAATGCAGGAAACATACAAGGAAATGGGGAAAATATGCGGGACTGTAGGTGAGGTTGAATCTATGTGGTTTCAAGACTCTCCTCCCCAGCATACTCTTCGCAAATGCCCAAAGGATTGAAAACAACATAGATGAAATTAGATCTAGACTTATCCACCCACCAAATCACTGTTGTGTGCCCTGCTTCACAGAGACTTGATGCACCCATGCCATTCCCAACTGTGCTCAAAATCCTGACAGGTTCACCATACACCACATGGACAGCACGGTTTCCTCAGGCAAGGTGAAGCATGGTGGGGTATACATCCTGACCAACACTTCCTGGTGCTTGACTTAGCAACCGTGGAAAGCGACTGCTCTCCACACCTGGAATACCTTCCAGTAAAATGCTGTAACTACTACTCACCACGAGAGTTCACTTCCACCATGCTGGCAGCAGTCTACATACCACAGCACACTGATGTGAAGAATGCCCTAGATGTGACTTACACTAACACAAACACACTAGGGACAAAATTGACTGAGCCCCTATTCATTGTGGCTGGCAACTTCAACCAAGCCAACTTCAAGCAGGTGAAGCCAAAATACCACCAATACATGTCCTGTCCCACCAGAGGAAAGTACATTCTGGACTACTGCTACACAACCATCAAAGATGCCTACCACCAAATACCCCACACACACTTCAGAAAATCAGATAACAGTGCAGTGTTCATCTTTCCAGTTTACGAACAAAAGCTGAAACAGCAGAAATCTTCATGAAAAGAAGCACTGTGCTGCTCCGAGGCAGCAGAAGACCACCTCATGGACTGCTTGGACTCGGTGGATGCGGCCATGTTCAAGTGCTCAGTGGAAAACTGAAGCGAGTGTGCCACCACCAACACATAGCAAATGCGTGGAGACTGTGCACCAAAGAAGTCAATCCTAGTGTACCCCAAATGCAAACCTTGGATGAACCAGGAAGTCCACCCACTACCGAAGACCAGGCAAGCAGCATTCAATTTGGGTGACCTGGCCTAATACAGAAAAGTCCAGATATGTCATCGGCGAAGCCATCAGGGAGGGCAAGAGGCAGTACCGGACCAAGTAAGAGGCCCAGGCATACCAAACTATTTATGGCAAGGTATAAACAATATTACTAGAAGCAAAATAAAACAATGTAAGATCATGGACAAAGGCACATCCCTCCCTGGCATGCTCAATTCTTTCTATGCTCGGTTTGAGCAGAACACCACTAGTGCGGAGACGCCTGCCCTGACAGCCGCAGACACACTTTGTCACCACTTTAGAAGTCAGTTCGGTCTTCTTTGGTGTCAACCCAAGGAAGGCAAAAGGCTTGGACAGGGTAGCTGGCCAAGCACTCATATCCTGTGTTGGCCAACTGGCGGAGGTATTCACTGACATCTTCACCCTCTCTGTCTACAAACAAAAGTCCCCACCTGCTTCTAGAAGACCACCATAATCCCCATACCCATGAAAACACATGCAGTGTGCCCAAACAAAGACAGCTATGTCAGACTCCTACTCATTGACTACAATTGCGCCTTCAAGGCCAAGTTCCCCTCCATCCTCATCTCAAAACTTTGGCCTCAGCTCTCTGCAACTGGATTCTCAGCTTTTTGACCCATTGACAGCAAACAATGAGATATGTAGCTGCACCTCCTCCACAATAACACTCAACACTGGAGTCCCCCAAGGGTGTATCCTCAGCCCCAATGTACACCTTGACACAAATGCCTGTGTTGCCAAATTCTGAATGAGCACCATCTACAAGTTCACTGATGACACCACCGCAGTGGGACTAATATCTTACAACAATAAGTCAGACTACAGAAGGGAGGTTGAGGGCTCAGTGATGTGCTACCATGAAAACAATCTGCCTCTCAACGTTGGCAAAAACTACAGAACTGATCATTGATTTCAGAAAGAAAGGAGGACAATATGTCCCTATCTACATCAACTGAACTGAGGTCGACAGAGTGAAGAGCATCAAGTTGCTCAAAGCGATGATAACCAATGACCTGTCCTGGACTTCACACATACATAAAACAGTCAAGAGGGAACAGAATGCCTCTTCCTCCTCAGGCAACTCAGGAAATTTGGCAAATCCTTAAGGTCCCTCACCAATGTCTATCGATACCCCTTTGAAAACATTCTGTCCAGGTGTATAACAACCTGTTACGGCAACTGCTCTGCCCAGAACGTTAAGAAACGACAGAAGGTGGTGTATACAGCCTAGACCATCATGGAAGCCAACTTTCACGTACTCTATTTCCATGGCTTGTGGCTGCAGAAAGGCAACCAACAGCATCAAAGGCCTATCACACCCTGGTAATGACCTCCGACAAACTCTTCCATGAGGCAGAAGATACAGATGCCTGAACACATGCATGAGCAGATTCAGAAACGGTTTCTTTCCTGCCATTATCAGACTTTTGAATGGACCCTTGCCTCAAATAATTTTGCCTGCAATGTAACCTGTATGCCTCTCAGTCTTTTTGATCTTTACATCTTTTGTTTGCTGTGATTTGCTTGTACCTCTCAGAAACAAAGCTTTTCACTGCATTTTGGTACGCATGACAATCAATCAATTAATTGATCAAAATGTGACTGGGCACAGGGCAAATGACCACCTCTCGTCCCAAACATCGTCAAACATCAGACAATGTTGGCAGGGCTGACTGCATGGACAGAGTGCCAGCCAGTTTCAGTGCAGTTAGTCCTTAGCAACATCAAACTAAGCTTTAGTTGGAGTAGAGTTTGTGTTTATGGCCGTGCAGATACATGAGGGCTGGCTGTGAAGGTCTGGTCTCAGGGCTAAGCTCGGGGACAGTGTGTGGCAGTAAATAGCAAAATGAGCAATCAAACCTGGTGTCAAAGTAAGTCAAGGAGGAGATGGTAGCAATAATCAGTCATGGAGAAAGAAAAGAAATAAACAAAAAGGAAGTAAGTTTATTGAACAGCAACTCAAGTCCTTGAACATTTGTCAAGGTGGGTCAATGGCAGGTTTGAGATTGAAAGTTACAGAGTTGGCACTAAGCAATGGATAGAACACTAAGGGATGCAGTAAGGAGAATTTCAGTTCCATTGCTCTCTTCTTTGAGAATTATGAGCTGGTATTGTCAAGTACTACATTTCCTGGAAGAGATTTTTTAAAGTTTTTTTAAATCAAAAATTTATACCGGATATACCGGACTTTAGTAATTTGGTTGCTTCACTCACTGACTTGCTGTAGAAGTGAACAAAGTTTCACTGGATGGATAAGTGCAGAAGCCTGAAAGCTGTCCTCAGATATTAGCAAGACCTAACTGGCAAAGCCGTTCAAGATGGCTATCGATGTGAGTAATGTGGATGTGTTGGTAACATATTCCAGCAAAAAGACAAGATGGTAGAAAGACCTATCATGTATTTCTCCCAAAAGATGTTGATTCATCAAAAGAAATATCCTACCATTGAGAAGGAAGCCTTGATTTTGTTATGAGCTTGTAACATTTCCCCAAGTATGTTGCCTGTAATGTATCTGAGAAAATTGCATGTATGGATCATAACTCCTAATGCTTTAAAGAAACGATAAAAAACCAAACTGTTCAGATGGAGTTTGTTGTTCCCACCATCCATTTTGAAAATTAGACATGTGGCGGAAAATTTATGAAGGAACACAGAGGCATTCTCTGGCAGAAGAAATGGGCTGCAGCATTGAATGATTGCGTACTTAGATTTAATTAAATGGGCATGTATATCATGTAGCATACTAATAACATGAAAGTAAAGTCTTTGAACATCGAGTCATCATTGTACATTGATGGCTTTTTAAGGGCGAAGTTGTGAAGATAAGCGCCTTTCAAAAGGATTTGCGCTGCCCTGTTTCTCCTGAAAGAGGGGCTTTGTAAATCTGATACCAAGGTGTCTGCACCACAAAGTAAAGTAATATAGCCTTGGTATTAAAAAAAACAGATAAGTAAAGCATGAGTGGGTGAAGTCAGGATCATACAAACCCAGGTTTTCGTTTTACCTTCAGTGTAATGTGACTAATCAAATCATGTCTGGAACACAGCAGCTTTAATTTCACAGGGGTCACAGGGAAGTGATAAGACAAGGCCTCAGAGGACTCAAAAGGATTAAATTGGGCATACAGAGGACTTGTCACAATTCAACTATGGTCTCAGAGGATTTGAGAGGATTAGGCTGGGATCCCAAAGGATTTGAATGGATTAGACAGTGTTCCCGGAGTAGTCTCCTGGATTAGACTGGAATCCCAGGGGTGTTGAGCAGATTCATCAGCAGTGCCAGAGTATCGAAATGATTTAGTTGCCGCCACAAGGGATTTCAGAGGATTTGGTGGTGTCTCAGAAGACTCATAATGATTAACCTGGTGTCCCAGTGGTTTTGAGTATCCAGAAGATTTAGTTGAACTGTTCTGTGGTACCAAATTGTTTGAGAGGATTTTCATGAGGTCTTGGACTTTTCAAGAGGATTAGAATGGGATCTCAGAGGTTTGAGTGGTTAAGGCTAGGGTGTCAGGGATTCGAATGGATGGGCTGAATTCAGATAGGATTTGTGAGGATTTATCTGTGCTCCCAGCAGATTCAAAAAGTTTATGGTGCAGTTTTGGAGGATCTGATTAAGTCCATTCCTCGACAGACCAGCCAGAGACATGGCCAGTGTAGTTATTTGCCTTCCCTGTGTCTGCTTATATAGCTTTGTACCTCCAACGAAGCCCGTTTACAAACGTATTGTGATGTCTGATCACTCTCTGTGATGTACAGTTTGAGGGCCCCACTTGTTCTAGCAGGTCACACTTTGACGAGTCTAATTCAAAGGACCTCTCCACTTTCAGATAGGAAGATGCAAAAGCCCCTGCTTTTCTGAAGTTAGAATAAATTGATATTAATGAATTGACAAAGCAGTTTCAGACATAGATAATCAGGTGCACAGTGATGTGCAATAATGGGATGTCTTGCATATTTGAGCCCACTTTTGGAAATACCCACAAAACGTTTATCACTATTGCCCACTTGCTTATGATCACCAATGGTTGGAGCAGACTCCTCAGTCAGGGAGCTTGAAATTATGATCAGAAACCACACTTTCCAGTATCTGTTACCTTCTCCAGCATCTACACTGTTCCATGTCTCTGTATTGTCCTCCAGCCCTACACTCCTCAATATCTCTGTAAACTTCTCCAGCCTCCAAACATCTTATCTCTGGTCACTGAAGTAGTGTTTTGGGGACAGTCTTTGGATGATATTTTGTACACTACATTGGTCCTGCATTTTGCTGGTATGGCGTCTTTCGTCCTTGAAAGTGTTTGTCGTTGTATAGCTGTAGTTGTGGGCTTGTGTGATTTTTTTTATATTTCATCAGCCACATAGGAAGGAAAAAAAACCATCAAGATACATGATCACCAACTAGCAGCAAAAAGACAAGGCAAACTTTCTCGCATTTCAGTACACTCAGAAAGTAAAAGCCATCAATTTAACTGAGACGACGTGACCATCATAGCCCAAACCAGCCATCGACATGCACAAGAATTTCTCAACACCAGGTTCTCCACCCGTAATGCATTTAATAAACATATGGAGTTAGACTCTGCACAAACTCTAGCTGAAAACAATCGAAAATGTGACAAAACACTTCAACAGACTTCATATTGTGTAAATACGAAGCAGAGTAAAACATCACTTCATCAGAAGTAGCACTGATGATGTTACCCAGCATGGTGATGAAACGTCTGAAGTATAACCAGCCAGCTCAGCGAGCAAATCAAAACTTCACGAGAAAAGAACTGAACTCCAGGGGTGAAGTGACAGCTCTTGGCATCTAGACCGCATTCGACTGAGTTTGGCAACATGGATCCCTAGTAAAATTGAAATCAATGGGTATCAGGGACCAATTCTTCTTTGGTTGGAATAATACCAGAGTGAATGAATGAATGATTTTCTCATCAAGATACAATGAAAAGTGTTTTGTTGTTACAGTCAGTCTGCATTTTGAGCTACAGAAATAATAAAAATAAATTTCTTAAAGAATAGTCATCTCCCATCAGAATGAGTCTCAAGATTCAGGTCTTACACAAGGTCTCTGGAAGGTTTTCCATTCTTCAAGGCAAACTGCTCTGGGAACAACAACAGCGATGCCAATTTACCAGGAGGTCCTGGCTGTGCTTCTGAGCAGAAATTGCCAAGAGTCCATGCTCTTGTCCTACCACTGCCAGGAGGAGGATAGTTATGGTTGTTGGCGATCAGTCATCTCAATTGCCAGGCACCTCTGGAGTGGCACGGTGTCTTTTGGTTAGCGCTTCTGCCTCACAGTGCCAGGGACCCAGGTTCGATTCCAGCCTCAGGCAACTATCTGTGTGGAGTTTGCACATTCTCCCTGTGTTGGCATGGGTTTCCTCTGGGTGCTCCACTTTTCTCCCATGTTCCAAAGATGTGCAGGCTCGGTGGATTGATTGTATTAAATTGCCAATCATGTTCAGGGATATATAGATTTACCACTTAAGCATAGTTGCTACAAGAGCAAGTCAGAAGCTAGGTAAACAGCAGCAAGTAACTCACCTCCTGATTCCCTGTCCATCATCTACAAGTCGGGTTTGTGATACAATAATCCCCATTTGCCTAGACGGCTGCAGTTTGACAACATTTAAGAAGCTTGACACCATCCAAGCCAAAGTAGCCCATTAGACTGGAACTACACCAACATACATCTACTCCCTCCACCACTGCTTGGGAGCAGCAATGAGTACTATCTAAAAGATGCGCTTAAGAAATTCACCAAATATCATTAGGCAGCTTTTTTTCCAAATCTGCAACCATTTCCATGTAGAATGACAAGAGCAGCAGATACATGGGAGCACCAACACCTGCAAGTAGCTCACCAAACCATTCATCATTCTAACTTGGAAATATTTCATGGTTTCTTCACTCTTCCTGCCGGGTATAATCATTTGCATCAGAACTTCTGTTTACTCTGGGTGCAGGCTCTGAGGTAGCTGAAAGAGTGTCAAGGTCCCTCTATGTGGACAAGAGAAGAGAGAAAAGTGGAGAAAAGTAAGAAATAAAATATAAATGAGAGAGATATAGTCAAAATGAGAGGCTAACAGAAAAAGGCAGAGGCTGAGACAGATAGATAAATTAAAACAAAGAACTGTGGGTGATGGAAATCAGAAAACAATTCAGAAATTTCCATATAATGTGATCAGGGGCAGCAGCATCTATAGGGAGTAAACAAAGTTAACGTTTTATGTCTGGTAACCGTTTTTCAAACAGGGAGACAAACAGTTTGTAGGAGCATGATATAGCGATAGTCTGGAGGGGACATGGAGATGCTGTCAGATAGACAGAAAGACAGAGACAAAGAGGGAGACAGAGTGACAAAAAGAGTGCGAGGTAAATGGAAGAGTCAGACACAAAGACTACCTTGAGGCAAAGAGAGGCCTCAAGTGACAAAAGAGGCTTCATTCAACATTTCATTTGTTCTCAGCTCTTAAGGATGGCCCCTCACATTCCCCTTCTCCTATTAGGGGTGGCCCCTGCTCCAGGGGTTTGATGATAGCTGGTTTAGGGTTTTAAAGGATCAAAGCATGAACTGATATTCAAACATTATTCCCAATCTTGCTCACAAGCACTGACAGTGACACAGAGATACACACTCCTGGTAAGTCCTGATGAAAAATGCTTAATGGTTGCCGCAGATAGGTCTCATTGCTAGGTCTAATAGGCCAAATACCTGATGCTCAGTACTAGCAGCAAGATTCCTTCTGATCAAACCGCACAGTGGCGTTATCAAACAACGCTGGAGCAAGTGGAATTTGAACTCAGGTGATTTGGCTATCACAGCAACACAAGAACAGATACAAGTGGACAGAGGCAGTGACTTATTTTTGTCATGGTTGTATGCATTGTTACATTGAAGGAGGTAAATCATAGGCGGTGATGGTCAAGTGGTATTATTAGTGCAATGTCAATCCAGAATGCTAGATAATGTACAAGGCACTTGGGTTCGAATCTTGCTATGGCAAATGGTAGAATTTGAATCCAATAATATCTGGAATTAAGAACCTCATGATGACTGTGAATTCATTGTCAATTGTTGAGGGGAACCCAACTGTTTCACTAATGTCCTTTAGAGAAGCAAACTGCCTTCCTGACTTGCTTTGGCCTCCATGTGATTCCAGATCCATAGCAGCCCTCTTGACTCTAAACTGAATTAAGCAAAAACACATACACACGGCTAACAAAATGACGGAGCTAATGAAATCCTAACATAGAGAGTTAGTAATTGGTGACCGTAAGTTGACAACGTAAGTCCACAAATTTAGAAACAAATTCTGTGAGAAACTTGGTTCACAGGCGGTATAATTTGACTATCATTGGTGTCCACATGTTACCGGGTGACAATTCTATGTATGGTTTTTGCAGAAGGAAATGGACAAATGCAGGAAAGGATTGATACCATGCAAGACAAATAGAATCATGGTAGTGTTAAATGTGATAAGAAGACGAAAATTGCAGTGAAGTGGCAAACAGAATATCAATATTTTAAATAGTCTAGATGATCATCAATAAGTGGTAAAGAGGCATCCTTCCTAGGGGGAGCCAAGATTAGTACATTTTGTTGCTCCCGTTATAATTTGGAGATGATTGAATGACATTCAGTATTTATTATCAAACAAAAACTTGACAACACAACGTAGATTGAAGGGGTTGAGAAATGTGGTGTAGATGTCGACTGAGATCCAATTATCTTATCTGTTCCCATGACTTTGCATAAAATGAGTAAGATGCAGCAAACAGATGAGTAAGAGAAAAGCTCCACATTTAAATGCTTAGATGAATCAGCCAGTTGATGCTAGATGATAAGATGTTGGTGGATATCCTTTGGATATGGTATTGGGGTAGAGCGTTCAAAAAAATCACTCAACAGACAGAGATAACACAGCTGGATGTGAAGCTGGATGAACACAGCAGGCCAAGCAGCATCAGAGGAGCAGGAAAGCTTGAAGTTTTGGGTCAGGACCCTTCTTCAGATTCTCAAGCATTGGCAGTTCCTGCTGTCTCACTCGACAGACAGAGTCTGGTTCCAGCATCAAAGAGTTTGTTGAAATTACACCGGTGTGGTGAAATCTTTGGGGGTCCAGTAGGTTCTTCGATGAACAAAGGAAAAGCATACATTTTTATATGTTGCTTTCAGTCTATCTTTAGCACTTGCAGAACAATCATTTTATTAATGAATTCCATACACACACAATCAGATTAATAATGTTCAATGATGACAACCTTGTGAACAACTCTTGTTCTTCCGAGATCTCATCATATTTATCTGACACACTTATCTCTAGGCTTGGGACTTTTCACTATGAATTCTATTCAATCACATTCCAATGTCACTGATTTCTGCATCAGAAATTAAATTCACACTGTACATGGTGTGGGGCCTTTTCTTTCCTGCCTGAGGCTGTCTCGCTCATTGGATTTTCAGTGAAATCTCTTTAATGCCTATTGTGTATTTTTCTTTGTTACATGTTGAAATCTGTAATTAATTTGAAGTCCATCATTGGAAATCTGAAATAAAGTCATTCTTTTTTGACAGAACCCATGTTCGCTTTTATTTAAGTATAAAATTCTCTTATCACTATACCAGGTGTTCTTATATAGCTGTTCCTGTGCAATCAATCATTCTTGTGTGCATGTAACAGAATTTTCTGTGTATAAATTGGAAGACCTTTGTGTGCTTGTCTTAATCCTGTTATTTTGGAGGTACATTCAGTCTACAGAGCTACCATTGTTCAACTTAAACAATCTAAACCAAACAAAACATTTTTCTAAGTCAACTGAAAATTGCAAAGTTATGAGAAGCCCCAAAAATGGTTTTAGATAAGAATGTGACCTGGTGTGTGTAGGTTCTGCATGACGAGTAATAGAGGAAGGGAAGTCCATAAATTGTAGTTTAATGATGCAGAATCATTCCAGGCTTTACAAAATGCGCAATCACTGTTGCTGTAGAGTTTGCCTGGACTGCAATCAAAGTAATGTTACATTATGAATTTAAATGTGAGAAGGACCTTAGTAGGCACACAAAAAAACAGCAGTTTCAATTGCTTTTCAGTTTCAAATCAACTTGCCAAAATTTTACAGTTTGAGTAAATGGATACATTAACTCATTTTTAATTCATCTCTAACTTTTTTTTCTGAGTTAACACATAAATGAAGGTGTTGGTGCACAAATTCAGAAGCTGTGGCATGAACCCAAGTGGTCAGACAATATATAATGGATTGCTAAGATATTTGTTTGTATAGTTAAAGTTTGACACTTGCCATTTTAACAAGTGTATAACATAGGTTATCCACATCATTATAAAATTCGCCAACAAAACAAGTAGCAATATGATTGATTTCCTTCTGTTCTCTGTTTCCAGGTCAGTGTGATTCTCTGTCTTATTGTGGCCTCAGAGACCCCTTCAAACTCGATTGACCATTATACTGCGCCTGACATTCAGCAAATTGAACACCACAATCAAGACAAATGGAAACAAAGGAGTCTGAATACTTTCAGTCTAATTAAATGTTGTCCAGTAGGATGAAGTGTAATATTTTGGTGTTAAAATGTAATACCATCCAACATTGTTTATAATTATTGAAGGAACAAATGCAGTGTAGTAGGGAATAGATTTTTTAAAAAAACTTAGAACACTGATAGTTGTTACAACCACATTTGCAGTTGTCTCAGTACAATATTTAACTTTTAACTTGTGATGACAAGTTGCCACACACCTAACAAAAGTAAAAGCAATTGTGAACAAGATACAACAATGCAAGACTGTATTAAACTAAACAATTTTCACACTATGCACAGGACTAATGAACAAAAGGTTTGTTGATCAATAAATATCATTACTTCAATGAAATATGACTCCAATGCATACAAGCAGTTGACCTGCTGTTGTCATCACCAACAGGTACTGTGTGATACATTTAGAGATGCTGCAGTGGCCTCATTTCAGGATCACAATTGTACTGAGGTGAACTGCAAGGAGAAAGAAGTAGCATAAAAGCCAATTTCACAGACAAGTGATAATGGGGACTGACCTATCCCCTCCCTACCTCCCCACCTATACTGTCCTCTTCACCTGTCTTCTTTTCTCTCCATCTTCGGTCTGCGTCCCCCTCTCTCCCTATTTATTCCAGAACCCTCACCTCATCCCCCTCTCTGATGAAGGGTCTAGGCCCAAAACGTCGGCTTTTGTGCTCCTAAGATGCTGCTTGGCCTGCTGTGTTCATCCAGCTTCACACTTCATTATCTTCACAGACAAGTGAAGTCAATTAAACAGGAGATAATATTAAATTTACAATTATGCATTCTTTGCAACAGATAAAATGCATTGACTATGATATTGCTATAATTATACAATAAATAGTAACATCTTCCAAAATTCAAGTTGGACAAATGTTCAAAGGAATTGAAGAAGCCAAAGAAACAGTTAAGCACAATAATGAATCGATAAATAATAAATTAAACAGACAAATAATGATCAATAATTGAATTTTGAAAAAAAAATGTCTGGAGGTGATAATTCTTGAATGGTTCACAGATTCAACATTGTGATTTGAAATTGCAAACTGTAAAACTGAACTTAAAAATGCTAATGTTTGCAATAGAATCAGATGCAATTACAGGGAACAGAAGCATAACAGAAGGGAAAACATGCATTACTTCCACATGACAAAGATCAAATTTCCCTTACCGATCAAACATTCTATATTTGCTTCCAGTCAGTGGAAATTAATTAGAGCTTGATGGACATTAAGATACAACAAATAGGAGAAATAGGAGGCTAAATGTCCCCCTAGTTAGATAGCATGTTATGATTTAAATTCACCTCAAACCCCTTTTCCTGCCTTGTCCACGTCCATAAGCCTTAACAAAAATAGAAGTTGCTGGAAATGCTCAGCAGGTCTGGAAGCATCTGTGCAGATAAATCAGAGTCAATGTTACCTTAACTCTGATTTCTGCCCACAGGTCCTGCCAGACCTGCTGACCTTTTCCAGCAATTTATATTTTTGTCAGTGATTTACAGCATCTGCAATTCTTTCAGTTTTTGCTTATTCCACAAACATTGACTCCATTTCAAATCAAAAATGAATTAATTCAGACTTAATTTGTAAGATATCCATTGTTTGTTTAGAAAATGTAATCCAAAGATTACACCCCTTGAGAAAGAAATCACGCCACCAAATGTAACCAAGGTCAGAAATGTCACAGATTTATTCCAGTACAAGCAGAATGGAATGGAGCCAAGGGGAAAATTTGCAGGTGATGTTGTTCATCACAAACAGGATGGAGAAAAAAAATGATATTTCAGGACAACTTTGTAAATTTGAAGCAGATGCTAACCATACCAGAGAAGAAACTGAAGTAAAGATTGTGCTGAGCCAGATACATGTGGCAACAATAAATCACATTAAATTAAAAAAGCCGAAGAAAATGCAACTCAGCCGAATGAATTGCTTCTTTATCCTCGACCCCTCTTTCCTTTTATAACTTAGCTTTTCCAGCATTCTTCCATTATCTCTTTCTATTCCCTGGGTCATGTATTCCTTACAGACTTCCAGATAAAATTAGAGAAATTGACGATAAGAGGTCATGGAAAAAGATTTGAATTTGAGGAACTTTGATGTGAATGAACTAGGAATATTTCATTACTAATGATAGGTACTTCAATGTGGCAAGGCTATTATTAGACTTTGCTAGGTTGCAAACTTTTTTTGGTAATTTGCTTCTTTTTCAATGTGTGCTCTGGCTCATATCTTTAAATTTCTTAAGATCGAAGGCATGCTGATATTGTGAATATGAACATTATTTTGAGTCACAACGTTGGAATTAAGAAAAGAGCTGTTATGTTGTTAAATTGTTTTGAAGGATACAGTTTCTGTATCAGGTTACCAAACACAGTTCCAATAATGTATTAATATTCCATATGCCAGACTTGAAGTCAAAATTTACAAATGTTCAATAGATCAATGAGAATCGAGCAGAAGGTAGCACACTTCACGAAGGCACAAAATTAGTAGCAAAATGTACAAGACCATGCTGGATTAATTTTAATGTTGTTAACTGTGAAGAACAACATACTACAAGAGAATTTTTTAACAAATGAAAACATTTATAACCGTGTGGCTCAGCGTTAACATGTGCATGGGACTGTAAGAAGATGAGTCATTGAAAGCAACTTAGAACATAGAACATAGAACATAGAACAGTACAGCACAGAACAGGCCCTTCAGCCCACAATGTTGTGCCGACCATTGATCCTCATGGATGCACCCTCAAATTTCTGTGACCATATGCATGTCCAGCAGTCTCTTAAATGACCCCAATGACCTTGCTTCCACAACTGCTGCTGGCAACGCATTCCATGCTCTCACAACTCTCTGCGTAAAGAACCTGCCTCTGACATCCCCTCTATACTTTCCACCAACCAGCTTAAAACTATGACCCCTCGTGCTAGCCATTTCTGCCCTGGGAAATAGTCTCTGGCTATCGACTCTATCTATGCCTCTCATTATCTTGTATACCTCAATTAGGTCCCCTCTCCTCCTCCTTTTCTCCAATGAAAAGAGACCGAGCTCAGTCAACCTCTCTTCATAAGATAAGCCCTCCAGTCCAGGCAGCATCCTGGTAAACCTCCTCTGAACCCTCTCCAAAGCATCCACATCTTTCCTATAATAGGGCGCCCAGAACTGGACGCAGTATTCCAAGTGCGGTCTAACCAAAGTTTTATAGAGCTGCAACAAGATCTCACGACTCTTAAACTCAATCCCCCTGTTAATGAAAGCCAAAACACCATATGCTTTCTTAACAACCCTGTCCACTTCGGTGGCCATTTTAAGGGATCTATGTATCTGCACACCAAGATCCCTCTGTTCCTCCACGCTGCCAAGAATCCTATCCTTAATCCTGTACTCAGCTTTCAAATTCGACCTTCCAAAATGCATCACCTCGCATTTATCCAGGTTGAACTCCATCTGCCACCTCTCAGCCCATCTCTGCATCCTGTCAATGTCCCGCTGCAGCCTACAACAGCCCTCTACACTGTCAACGACACCTCCGACCTTTGTGTCGTCTGCAAACTTGCTGACCCATCCTTCAATTCCCTCGTCCAAGTCATTAATAAAAATTACAAACAGTAGAGGCCCAAGGACAGAGCCCTGTGGAACCCCACTCACCACTGACTTCCAGGCAGAATATTTTCCTTCTACTACCACTCGCTGTCTTCTGTTGGCCAGCCAATTCTGTATCCAAGCAGCTAAGTTCCCCTGTATCCCATTCCTCCTGACCTTCTGAATGAGCCTTCCATGGGGAACCTTATCAAATGCCTTAACTTATTAAGTTAAGAATGATACTAACCAGGGTTAAAAGCCTTTAACATCCAGACAAACGATTTAAAAAAGCACTGAACTAATTACTTTTAACAGAAAAAAATCACAAGATTAAATAATATTTGTGCATTTCTGGAAATAAATTTGTCGAAATTTTGCAATGCCCTAGAAGATAGTTGTACCTGAAATTCATCAGACAGGCTTGAATAATAACATTAAGGTGGTACATTGGGGACAGCTATGTCAACAGAGAGTTCTGTACAATCTACTTTGGAGGCTGTCAAAGTGAATAAAATGATCTAAGCAAATTAATCTAAGTAAAAAGATCTGTCCACAGACGCAAATATCAAGAATCAAAAGTCACAGATTTATGGCGTTAGTGTAAATCAAAAGAAAGACGATGGGGTGTGTTTTACTTCAGTTACTCAATCAACAACAATGATCTGAAATGTTTGCTTATTAGAGTGAAAGAAACCGAATATTTTGTAATCGGAGAAAATGAAATGAACCTATACTTGAGATCAAACAAAAAAAGTTTAGCAGAAGAGAGGAGGACAGCAAAAATAGTTGAGTTAATACATCGAGTTCATTGTCTCAGAAAGTCTAACATTTCACAAGGAATCGTCGGATGTATGTCTCACGATATTTGCAAGTGCCTGCTGACAGTTAGAAAGGTAACAGTAAGAGCTCTCACCTGTCAATAAGTCATTTCACTGTACTACAGCGTAGAATGGCACTATGTAATATTTTACCCGTTGATCAGAACTCTACGGTACAACCAATCACACCTTGCCGGGAATAAAATGAAACAATAATTTATGTGAATCACTTACAAGAAATAATTAAATCATTCGTCTATAACTAAAACAGGAAGCTCATTAACTGAGCTGGATATGGAAAGAAATGGTCAAAATGTAAGATTTCCAAGCCTCATAAAACCATCAATACATATTCATGCACCTTCATATTTATTTTTCAAGTGTGACTATACAACAATCAAGAAAGCGTTGGGATCGAGCACCAATTAAATCAACTATTAAATGAAATAATGGGTTTTCATAAGCAAGCTTATACTGCCAAATTGCAAACAACATAAAGATCGAGCTCAGAATAGCCAAGGTGTACTTTACAGCACATACAGAAGCGTGATTGTGTTGCAGTGCCAGACAGGATGAAAAACCAAGATAATAAAATGTGAGGCTGGATGAACACAGCAGGCCAAGCAGCATCTCAGAAGCACAAAAGCTGACGTTTCGGGCCTAGACCCTTCATCAGAGAGGGGGATGGGGGGAGGGAACTGGAATAAATAGGGAGAGAGGGGGAGGCGGACCGAAGATGGAGAGCAAAGAAGATAGGTGGAGAGGGTGTAGGTGGGGAGGTAGGGAGGGGATAGGTCAGTCCAGGGAAGACGGACAGGTCAAGGAGGTGGGATGAGGTTAGTAGGTAGCTGGGGGTGCGGCTTGGGGTGGGAGGAAGGGATGGGTGAGAGGAAGAACCGGTTAGGGAGGCAGAGACAGGTTGGACTGGTTTTGGGATGCAGTGGGTGGGGGGGAAGAGCTGGGCTGGTTGTGTGGTGCAGTGGGGGGAGGGGATGAACTGGGCTGGTTTAGGGATGCAGTGGGGGAAGGGGAGATTTTGAAACTGGTGAAGTCCACATTGATACCATATGGCTGCAGGGTTCCCAGGCGGAATATGAGTTGCTGTTCCTGCAACCTTCGGGTGGCATCATTGTGGCAGTGCAGGAGGCCCATGATGGACATGTCATCAAGAGAATGGGAGGGGGAGTGGAAATGGTTTGCGACTGGGAGGTGCAGTTGTTTGTTGCGAACTGAGCGGAGGTATTCTGCAAAGCGGTCCCCAAGCCTCCGCTTGGTTTCCCCAATGTAGAGAAAGCCGCACCGGGTACAGTGGATGCAGTATACCACATTGGCAGATGTGCAGGTGAACCTCTGCTTAATGTGGAATGTCATCTTGGGGCCTGGGATGGGGGTGAGGGAGGAGGTGTGGGGACAAGTGTAGCATTTCCTGCGGTTGCAGGGGAAGGTGCCGGGTGTGGTGGGGTTGGAGGGCAGTGTGGAGCGAACAAGGGAGTCACGGAGAGAGTGGTCTCTCCGGAAAGCAGACAGGGGTGGGGATGGAAAAATGTCTTGGGTGGTGGGGTCGGATTGTAAATGGCGGAAGTGTCGGAGGATAATGCGTTGTATCCGGAGGTTGGTAGGGTGGTGTGTGAGAACGAGGGGGATCCTCTTGGGGCGGTTGTGGCGGGGGCGGGGTGTGAGGGATGTGTCGCGGGAAATGCGGGAGACGCGGTCAAGGGCGTTCTCAATCACCGTGGGGGGGAAGTTGCGGTCCTTAAAGAACTTGGACATCTGGGATGTGCGGGAGTGGAATGTCTTATCGTGGGAGGAGATGCGGCGGAGGCGGAGGAATTGGGAATAGGGGATGGAGTTTTTGCAGGAGGGTGGGTGGGAGGAGGTGTATTCTAGGTAGCTGTGGGAGTCGGTGGGCTTGAAATGGACATCAGTTACAAGCTGGTTGCCTGAGATGGAGACTGAGAGGTCCAGGAAGGTGAGGGATGTGCTGGAGATGGCCCAGGTGAACTGAAGGTTGGGGTGGAAGGTGTTGGTGAAGTGGATGAACTGTTCGAGCTCCTCTGGGGAGCAAGAGGCGGCGCCGATACAGTCATCAATGTACCGGAGGAAGAGGTGGGGTTTGGGGCCTGTGTAGGTGCGGAAGATGGACTGTTCCACGTAACCTACAAAGAGGCAGGCATAGCTGGGGCCCATGCGGGTGCCCATGGCCACCCCCTTAGTCTCCTTAGCCAATGTGGTATACTGCATCCACTGTACCCGGTGCGGCTTTCTCTACATTGGGGAAACCAAGCGGAGGCTTGGGGACCGCTTTGCAGAACACCTCCGCTCAGTTCGCAACAAACAACTGCACCTCCCAGTCGCAAACCATTTCCACTCCCCCTCCCATTCTCTTGATGACATGTCCATCATGGGCCTCCTGCACTGCCACAATGATGCCACCCGAAGGTTGCAGGAACAGCAACTCATATTCCGCCTGGGAACCCTGCAGCCATATGGTATCAATGTGGACTTCACCAGTTTCAAAATCTCCCCTTCCCCCACTGCATCCCTAAACCAGCCCAGTTCATCCCCTCCCCCCACTGCACCACACAACCAGCCCAGCTCTTCCCCCCCACCCACTGCATCCCAAAACCAGTCCAACCTGTCTCTGCCTCCCTAACCGGTTCTTCCTCTCACCCATCCCTTCCTCCCACCCCAAGCCGCACCCCCAGCTACCTACTAACCTCATCCCACCTCCTTGACCTGTCCGTCTTCCCTGGACTGACCTATCCCCTCCCTACCTCCCCACCTACACCCTCTCCACCTATCTTCTTTGCTCTCCATCTTCGGTCCGCCTCCCC
This sequence comes from Stegostoma tigrinum, assembly GCF_030684315.1. Lineage (NCBI taxonomy): Eukaryota > Metazoa > Chordata > Chondrichthyes > Orectolobiformes > Stegostomatidae > Stegostoma > Stegostoma tigrinum. The sequence goes on from NC_081360.1 coordinate 3,888,964, forward strand.
CTCCCTCCCTATTTATTCCAGTTCCCTCCCCCCATCCCCCTCTCTGATGAAGGGTCTAGGCCCGAAACGTCAGCTTTTGTGCTCCTGAGATGCTGCTTGGCCTGCTGTGTTCATCCAGCCTCACATTTTATTATCTTGGAATCTCCAGCATCTGCAGTTCCCATTATCCCAGGATGAAAAACCATTTCACTGGATTGGAAGACTTGCCGGCAACTGCAACAGTTGCAGAATAGGGTACTGAATGTTTTCTGTCTGAAAGATTAATGGATATCCCAGTTATTGTGCAGGAATTGTAACTGCCCCAGATTGTTATTGTAAGCTTTAAAAAGCTACAATTTATATTTAGTAGAATCTTCCAGTTACAGTGACATTACAGAATCAAGACAAAATAAATATCTCTCAAGACAATTAGAATCTAGTTAAGGAACATTCCATGTTAAATTAGGGCACTATTGTTTTAGATCTTCTTCAGATAAAACAGTGTTGGAAAAAGCACAGCTTTGGTTATAAAATGAAGATACATGCTCAACTCTTGTTACGATTATGTTAATACTCTGCCTGTGGGTTTATAAACGTTTAATCGTGGGGGCTTGCTGCATCGAAATAATTTCAGTGTTTCCCATCAAACCAAATGCGTCCTGACATGGCAATATATTGTTCCATTCATCTTCTCTGGCTCAATCCTTGACCATTCATTCCAAACATCAAATAAGGAAAGTACAATAAATATGACTTTAACAAAATATATCATGTGTAAACCCTACTTCAAAAGAAAATCTTAGCATTAGCGACATGAAGCTGCTCTGTTGAATATTTCAATTGTTCATTAAAATTGTTCATTGTTTTAAAAATTTAAGTCTGAGGAAGACAGTAGTAGTAATTGTAACCTGATGAGAGATTTAACACGAAACATCAGATCGCAATTGGTGACAGCGTTTCATTTTTTATTGAGAAAGGCCAGCCCCCAATCGATACCAATATTAGTCCCTTCATGCAATAATATTCATGTGTTTTGCAGCGCTCTTGCAGTCTATTTAAACCTGAAATCAAGATTATTCCCTTTAGTACAACAGCTAAATAATGCAGCCCAGCTAGACATATGTTCATTTCAACCATACTTACTCATTTATTCAGTGTTCTTCAACCCATCTGACCACAGTATCTGTAGTTAATCTAAGTGTTCTATTCACTTAAGTTTGCATACAAGCCATACCGATGCCATAAGAATATATTGTTTACTGATCAAAGAAGTAGGTGTTCCTTTCAATCCAACTAGTTTGGTATTCGCCCTCTCTAATCCATCTATTCACAGGAATCGCCTCACCATCAAACACTACTATTTATAAAAATGGAAGTAGCTGCGGTTAGAGTTACTTCTCTTGACATCATGGTAATATTTCTCTGAGAAATCGAACAAAATTAATGTCAACAGTACTAAAGAGAGAACTTTGCCGCCGGTAGTCGTCAAACCAGGCGTGAGTACTAAAACACAGGAAAATGGGAACAGAAATAAGCACTTTGTGACTTCGAGCCTGTTCCACCATTAAACGTATCCGTGGCTGATCATCCATCATGATAGCCAATTTGCACGGAAAGTCTTCAGAAAATCCAGATAAATACAATAATTTGTCTCCCCACATCTGCCTGGAATCAACGCTACTAACGACAGCCTTGAAGAAATCCAATAGATTTGACAGGGATGAGCTTCCATTCATAAATCCATGCTGAAGATGTTTAATCCTGGCACCGAACCCCCGGCATGGTCTCTTCAGCCACGTAAACGTCTGAAATATCGTATGATAGGGACTCAAACTTGCACATGGCACTGGTAGTAATGTTTAAACCACTACCTTTAAAGTCCTACTTTTCAATTTACTTCCGAACACACTGTGTTTTGCTTTTCGGACCTTGTCCTTTTTTGTTATCTTTATTGTTTGTACCAATGTGTATTTTGATGACTTCCTTTTCACCCTCTCCCTGAGAACGTCAGTAGTCTAAGGTTTCATTGACCCTAGTGCCAGGGAGGCAACACACCGCCCATGCATATCGTTTGTATTCACTAAAATGCCTGTGTATTTCCTACAATTAAATAGCCTTTTGCTATTGCGTTTTCACACCTTTTGCTTCTCCCTTGTGTAGCGAATCTGACCGTGGAGCAATGATATTTGCTTTTACTGCTTTCCCTGAGAGGGCGATGCCCTCAACAGTATCCGTTTTTTCAGGGGACGAGAGACGATAGACTCCTGCACTTCCTGATCTATAGTCATGTTCTGTTTGGTAAGTATCCATTCCCTCCCTGACCGTGAATTCTGAGCATGTGGTTTTGTTCACCTTTCAACGCACGCTATCAACAATATTTTGTGCGCCACAATCTCCCCATCTGACGCTCCAGTTCTGAAATTACGACTTCCAGGAGCTGCAGCTGAAGATGTTTCCTCCAGCCATGCTGCTCCTGGGTTTGAGAATTGTTCCTGGCTTCCCACAGACAGCAGGGCCAGCACACACGACTTTGGCCTCTCCTAACATTACTGGCTGTTCCAACTAAATAGTATCAATTACTCTAAGGCCTTATTCCCTGGTCCTTGTCGCGAAGGATGCATTTAGTACGCTTGCTTTCATCAGTCAGAGCACTGAGCTTAGCAGTTGAGACCTCATGTTGCGGCTGTACAAGGCATTGGTGGGCCAATTTTGAAATTCTGCGTACAATTCTGGTCGCTGTGCTATAGGAAGGAGTTTGGTAAACTAGGAAGGGTTCTGTGGGAAAAAAAACAAATTACAAGCATTTTGCCGGGACTGGATGATTTGAGTTATAAGGAAAGGTTGGACAGGCTGGGACTTCCTTCCCTGGAGCATTGGAGGCTAAGGAAAGAACTTATTGAGGTTTTGTTTTAATAATGAGGAGCATAGGCTTTGTGAATAGCCAAGGTCTTTTTCCAAAGGTAGGGAAGTCCATAACTGAGGAGATAATGGGAACTGCAGATGCTGGAGAATCCAAGACAACAAAGTGTGAAGCTGGATGAACACAACAGGCCAAGCAGCATCTCAGGAGCACAAAAGCTGACGTTTCGGGCCTAGACCCTCCAACGTCAGCTTTTGTGCTCCGGAGATGCTACATGGCCTGCTGTGTTCATCCAACTTCACACTTTGTTATCCATACTTGAGGACATAAGTTTTGGTTGAGAGAGGCAAGATTTAAAAGGAAATGAGTGCTATTTTTTAAGAGGGTGGTGCGTGTATGGAGTGAACTCCAAGAGGAAGTGGCAGAGGCTTCTACAATTAGAACATTTAAAAGTCATTTAGAGAGGAACATGATTAGAAAATGTTCGCAAGAATATGAACCAATCACAGGCAAATAAGACTGGCTGAGTTTGGGATACCTGGTCGGAATAGGCGAGTTGAACAAAAGGGTCTAATACAGTGTGGAGCTGGAGGAACACATCAGGCCAGGCAGCATCAGAGGAGCAGGAAAGCTGTCGTTTCAAGTCTGGATCCTTCAGAAAAAAGAAAAATCTATGTTATCTCTGACTCCAGCATTGGCAGTTCCTATTGTCTCCGAACCAAAGGGCCTGTTTCTTTGCTGTGTTACTCTGTTTGATTAGATTCCCTACAGTGTGGAAACAGGTCCTTTGGCCAAACAAGTCCACACTGCCCCTTGAAGCATCCCACCCAGGCCCATTCCACAATAACCCACACACCCCTGAACACTATGGGCAATTTAGCATGGCCAATGCACCTAACCTGCACATCTTTGGACTGTGGGAGGAAACTGGAGGACCCCGAGGAAATCCACGCAGACACGGAGAGAATGTGTAAACTCCACGCAGACAGTCATCCGAGGCGGTATCGAACCCTAGTCCATGGCGCTGTGAGGCCACCGTGCCGCCCCCTCTATGATACCATAATATTGGCCCTACGCAGTATAAACAATGAAAAAAAAATGCTTATCATACCTATACCTCTGCCCGGCAGAAAAAAATTCTATTCCACTGTCCTCCAAATTACCAGATAAGCACTTTCACTTTGGTTGTGTCTAACTCAGGACGTGCTCTCTCTCAACTTCTCAATTGTGAAGTTTACTGATTGTACTTCTTCCAACAATCCCTTTCTTTGATAAAGCTCAGAGCGAACAGGCATAACTTAGACTAGGTAAACCTCAGTATTAATCAAAACCTAATAAAACCTTATTGAGGCTCTGGCTGAGTTGGATCCATGCTGCTGTGGGAAATGAGCGACAAAATCACGGGGTCCCTGACCTTTCTTTGGTTCCTCTCCAGCAGGCTGGAGGACAGCTTGTGGAGCTTTCTATCAAAAAAGATCATAGAGATAAACGAGGGAATTACAGAGCCGTGAGTCATATACCACTGGCCAAGAAACCATTGGTGAAAGCTTTGAACAAGAGCATTAATCTCCACTTGGAGAGGCAAAGGTTGATCAAAGACAATCAGCATGGATTTGTCAGAGGGAGGTCATGCTTCACAAATTTGACAAAAATATTCGAACAAGTGTCCAGGTGTGTGGATGTAGACAGTGCATGTTGTTCAGATGGATTTCAATGCAGCATTTGTCAAGGTCCCACATAGGAGACTGACAAAGAAGTGAATATCAAATGGAATCTAGGTATTTTGCCAAATTGGATGCATGAATTGGCTGAGTTATAGCAGTGGAAGTGTGGTGGTAAAAGGGCTGTTTACGTGACCAGAGCCCGGTGTGCAGTGGAGGAGCACAAGGCTCAGTTCTGAGTCCCTAACTATTTGTGATATATTAGTATTTTTGTACTCGTGTATGGGCGGTTTGGGCAGCGGAAGGTGAAAGGAAAGGAAGAGGGGATGATAAATAAGTTTGCGGATCTCATGCAGATTAGTTGGGTTGTTAATGGTGAGGAAGAAGGTCTTCCATTTTAAGAGAATACAAACCACAAGATCATTAGATTTAAGAGCATGACTGGACCAATTGGTTCGTCAAGACTGCTGCACCATTCCATTGTGGCTGATATGTTTCTCAACCCCATTTCTTGCTTTCTGCCCATCACCTTTTAATCCCTTGCCAATCAAGAGCATATTAGTCTTTGTCATGTAAGACAAAGGGCAGAAGTTTTAAAGGTGGCTTTGGGAACAGATCTTTCAGCTGGGGTGGGGATGGGGTGAAGTGGAGGTTGGAAATTGGAATGAATTGTGAGGAAACGAAGTAGAGGTGGGAAATTCACATTCTGCAAAAATGAAAACCGAAAGAACTGCAGATGCTGCAAATCAGTAACAAAAACAAAGTTGCTGGAAAGGCTCAGCAGGTCTGGCAACATCTGTGAAGGAAAATTAACTTTTCGAGTCGATTCTGAAGAAGGGCCACTGGACCAAAAAGTTAACCCTGTTTTCTCCTTCACAGATGCTGCCAGACCTGCTGAGCTTTTCCAGCAACTTTGTTTTTGTTACTTTTTAAAAATGAGGTAGGTGAGCACTTGGATTGACAGAATATTCAAAACTATAGGCCAAGTGCTTAAAAGTGAGATTAGTGTAGATGGCCCAGGCAAGCGCGATAGGGAAGCACCTCTTGTGTGTTGCCTGTCTTTGTCATTCTGCTGGTTAGGCATCTCTGGAAGAGGCTTTGCAGTGAGGTTAAAATTGTGATCAGAGATAATGGGGACTGCAGATGCTGGAGAATCCAAGATAACAAAGTGTGAAGCTGGATGAATACAGCAGGCCAAGCAGCATCTTAGGAGCACAAAAGCTGACGTTTCGGGCCTAGACCTGTCATCGGAGAGGGGAATGGGCAGAGGGTTCTGAAATAAATAAAGAGAGAGGGGGAGGCGGACCAAAGATGGATAGAGGAGAAGATAGGTGGCGAGCAGTTTCAAGGCCAAAGAGATTACAGGAGAAGTTGCAGTGGGAGAGAGATTCCCTGTGGTTGGTCTGGAGGGAGGAGAGTAACCTCTTCAGGTTAGGCATCCCTGAAGAGGTTTTGCAGTGAGGTTAAAATTGTGATCAGAGATAATGGGAACTGCAGATGCCGGAGAATCCACGATAACAGAGTGTGAAGCTGGATGAACACAGCAGGCCAAGCAGCATCTCAGGAGCACAAAAGCTGATGTTTTGGGCCTAGACCCGTCATCAGAGAGGGGGTGGGTTGACAGGTCTGAAATAAATAGGGAGAGAGGGGGAGGCGGACCGAAGATGGATAGAGGAGAAGATAGGTGGCGAGCAGTTTCAAGGTCAAAGAGATTACAAGAGAGTTGCAGTGGGAGAGAGAATCCTTGAGGTTGGTCCGGTGGGACGAGGGAAACTTCTTCAGGTTAGCAGGGATGCCTAACCTGAAGAAGTTACCCTCCTCCCTCCGGACCAACCTCAGGGAATCTCTCTCCCACTGCAACTCTCTTGTAATCTCTTCTGCCTTGAAACTGCTCGCCACCTATCTTCTCCTCTATCCATCTTCACTCCGCCTCCCCCTCTCTCCCTATTTATTTCAGACCCCTCAACCCATCCCCTCTCTGATGACGGGTCTAGGCCCAAAACATCAGCATTTGTGCTCCTGAGATGCTGATTGGCCTGCTGTGTTCATCCAGCTTCACACTCTGTTATCTTGGATTCTCCGGCATCTGCAGTTCCCATTATCTCTGATCACAATTTTAAACTCACTGCAAAGCCTCTTCAGGGATGCCTATCCTGAAGAGGTTACCCTCCTCCCTCCGGACCAACCACAGGGAATCTCTCTCCCACTGCAACTTCTCCTGTAATCTCTTTGGCCTTGAAACTGCTCGCCACCTATCTTCTCCTCTTTCCATCTTCAGTCCGCCTCCCCTTCTCTCCCTATTTATTTCAGAACCCTCTGCCCATTCCCCTCTCCGATGATGGGTCTAGGCACGGTGGCTCAGTGGTTAGCACTGCAGCCTCACAGCACCAGGGACCCGGGTTCAAGTCCAGCCTCGGGCAACTGTCTGTGTGGAGTTTGCACATTGTCCCTGTGTCTGCGTGGGTTTCCTCCGGGTGCTCCGGTTTTCTTCTACAGTCCAAAGATGTGCAGGCTAGATGGATTGGCCATGCTAAATTGCCCGTAGTGTGCAGTGGGGTGTGGATTATAGGTCTGGATGGGATGCTCCGGTGTGGACTTGTTGGGACAAATGGCCTGTTTCCACACTGTAGGGAATCTAATCTAATCAAGAAGTTGCTCGACAGAGGTCTAGTTGATTTAAAGTAAAATGCAGCAGTAACATGTGAATGGGACATGACTCCGTAAATGGAAAGTTCATATTCAAAGTCTCTGTTAACCAGAATGTGAGGAATACATGGGTGGGGGACATTCAAGACTCAACACAGAAGAGCAATTGAAAATTCTAATAGGACACGGCGAGCCGAGGAGCTTGCAGAAGAATAGCTAGAGGGAGTTTGGCCAAGTACCTGTGTGATGGCATAGTTTAAAATACATTTTGGGGAAGAGTTTAACCTCTCAAATGGAAATTGAAGGTTCACGGAAGCGTAGAATCGCCGAGGACCGCATGAAGGCAAGATTACGACGGGAAGTAGTTGCAGAGCTGTTTTTTATATCTTAATTCATGAATCATTCTTAGGATGTGGGATATTGCCTATCTCCAGGTTCACTTGAAAAGGTCGTGGTTAGATGTCTCCTTGAACGTTTGCAGTCAATTTGATCTCAGAACAGCTTAAAACGTTGCTAACGAGGGAATTCCAGGACTTTAAATCAGTGGCACTAATAAAATTTTCCAACCTCGTGTGAAATAACAGCATTCTACGTGTAAATGTCTCTGATAATGTGTGAAAGAGGGAATCAAAGTAGTGCTCAGCCAATGAGTGATAGAGGGAGATAGCAATTCCTGCACATTCCTGCGAGACACGTTTTTTTGAATTGCACAAGAGCTTTCGAGATTGTGCCGAAACGGTAAACTATTGTTTTTGCAAGTTTGTCGAACGTTACTTCGGAAAATAGATCAGAGAAGCAACTACATTTAAAAAACCCTCAACCGTGCAATAAAAAACAAACATTTTCAAAAAGCTGCGAGCTTTAAATGAGGGGGAATTAGATAAAGGGATCTCATTGATATGACCCTGAAATCATAGGAACGCATGTTTTCAGGGTTGCAATGATACAGACATTTCGCAATATGAGAGTAAACTTCTTTTAATATGACACAAATGTTAGGATCATTACTGAACCGAACTGCCGAAGATTGGAGCCAGATTTCATCAGAAGCAACAGAATGGGAAAAAATACGCAGTATTATAATGAGGAGACAGCTTTTTTTTGTGATCTGATCTGGTAGAGGGCCAACGCGACCAGAATGTGCAGAATGACCAAACGCTGTGTTGCAGCCATTCGATGATTTCTTTTCCTCCTTCTGAATGTTTTACAATGGAATTCCCACAGCTACAGAGAGCACCAGTGTATGACTGAACAGCTCTCACAAACCTCCCTGGTGTCAGGTATTTCTAAATTGTCCTGCAGAGTCAGAGGCATCAATGAAACAAAACGTGGTTTAGAGATGATACCAAATACGTTTGTACGGCATAGTGCGTATTCCAACACCACTTCCAATCATGATTAGTGATTTAAAAGCAAACCAAAATTTAATACAGCGCATGCCGCGCACCTGATTGGTAAGAGGAAATACTGGCGAAAACCAACTTGTTTGAGAACAGCTGAGGAGGGAGAAGCGAGTTAAAATTTGGGCTCCATTATGATTGATTGTCTGAGACGAAACATGTCTATTTTTGAAATGGGTGAGCTCACAGGATCCCTCATGATCGTTAAATGAATATTAGCAACAGGGAATTGATGCATCTGCTGCTATTTGCTTCTTCAAATCCCAGGTAATCAAGTTTAATAAAAGACACAATCTTGAGTATCCCAGTGGAGATGTTAGATTGTATGCGAATAAAGCAACGTGCAAGTATACTGAGATAATAGGAACTGCCGATGCTGGAGAATCTGATATAACAGGGTGTTGAGCTGGATGAAAACAGCAGGCCAAGCAGCATCAGAGGAGCAGGAAAGCTGAGGTTTCGGGTCAAGACCCTTCTTCAGAAATTCACGTCTCCTTCAATGTTTAAAACGGGATACTGTCTGCGGAACGAACAGAAGAGCAGCTCACAACGAAAATGCATGGTGTCGTTCAACTAATTAGGAAGATTTTCTATATTCTCCTTGCAATTTAATCCCTTTTTGCCTGCCCTTGGTCCATATATGTCCATTCCTTGCATATGCCTGCCCTTGGTCCATATATGTCCATTCCTTGCATATTTATATGCTTTTCTAAAAGTTCCTTAAATTCCCCCAAAGTATCTGCCTCCACCATCACCGGTAGTGCGTTCCAGACTTCTACTAGGAGCCAAGGTTTTTGAAGAAGTGACAAAGGTGAAGGCAGAGTGGTAGACATCTATATGGACTTCAGCAAGATGTTCAACAAGGTTCTGCATGATAGACTGGTTAGCACGATTAGATCACATGGAATCCAGGGGGAGCTAACCAATTGGATGCAAAATTGGCTTAAAGGTAGGAGACAGAGGATGGCGATTGAGGGTTGTTTTTCAGACTGGAGGTCTGTTATCAGTGGTGTGCCATAAGGATCATTGCTGGTACCAACGCTTTTCATCATTCATAAAATGATTCGTATGTGAATATAGGAGGTATGATTAGTAAGTTTGCAGATGACACCAAAGTTGATGGTATAACGGTTAGCGAAGAAGGCTATCTGAGTACAACGGGACCTTGATCAGATCAGCCAATGGGCCGAAGACAGGCAGATGGAGTTTAATTTAGATAAATGTCAGATGTTGTGTTTTAGTAAGGCAAATTAGGGAAGAACTTACAGAGTTAATGGTGGGGCCCTGGGGAGTGTTGGTGAACAAAGGGATCTAGGGGTGCAGGTGCATAGTTCCATGAAAATGGAGTTGCAGATAGAAGTCACGCTTGCTTTTATCGGTCAGTGCATTGAATATAGAAGGTGTGATGTCATGTTGCAGCTCTACAGGGCATTAGTTAAGGCACTTTTGCAATACTGCATTCAATTGTGATAGAAAAGATGTTGTTAAACTTGAAAGGGCTCAGAAAAGATTTAAGGATGTTGCCAGGGTTGGTGGTTTTGATCTGGGAGAAGCTGATTAAGCTAGAGCTATTTCCCCTAGAGTATTGGAGGCTGAGGGCTGACCTTGTGGGGTTTATAAAATCACAAAAGGCATGGATAGGATGAATAGCCAAGATCTTTTTCCCAGGAGAGGTGTTTGGGGCGGGGGGGTGGAGTCCAAAATTAGAGGGCATAGGTTTCAAGTGAGAGGAGAAAAATTTAAGAGAGACTTGAGGGGCAACATTTTCACACAGCATGTGTGGATTGAGTTCCCTGAGAAAGCGGTGGAAGAGGATGCAATTACAACATTTAAAAGGCATCTGGATGAGTACTTAACTGGGGAGGGTTTGGAGGGATATGGGCCAAATGCTGGCAGATGGGACTACATCAGTTTAGGATATCTGGTCAAAATGGACAGTTGGATTGACGGTTCTGTTTCCATGCTGTACACTTTATGACTGTATGATTCTGTATGCTTTATTAACTGCCTCTCCACCTGCCCTGCCACCTTCAATGATCTGTACATATCTATATCAGGTCCCTCTGTTTCTGCCCACCCTTTACCCCCTATTTTATGTAGTCTTTCATTGTTCTTCTTACTGAAGTGCATTCCTTCATACTTCTCCGTATTGAGCCTCATCTGCCACCTATCCAGTCATTCTACCAACTTGTCAAAGTCATTTTGGAGGTCTATACTGTCATCCTCACAGTTTACAGTTCTTCCAAATTTCATGTCATCTACAAACCTTGAAAATGTGACCTGCATACAGAGATTCAGATCATTACTATATACATCAGAAAATGTAAGGGTCACAATACCAAATCTTAAGGAATTCTACTATAAACATTCCTCCAGCTGTGAAATATCCATTGACCAACACTCAGGGCATCCAATCATTTCAGCCAATTTTGTATGTGCGTTGCTATCATCACTTTTATATCATGACCTATAACTTTTCACACAAATCTGTTGTGAGGCAATACATCAAATGCCTTTTCTTCCCTCCCACAAGAGCAATAGGGTCCCCTTTGTCCTTACCTACCATCCCACCAGCACCCACATCCATATGATTATTAGCCGCCATTTCCGCCAGCAGGATGCCATCACCAGACACATATTCCCCACTACTCCCTTGGCGGGGTTCCATGAGGACTGTTCCCTCCTGGTCACCTTGGTCCACTCTTCCTTCACTCCCAATATATCCACATATCCCAGCAAGACCTTCCCCTACAACTGCAGGTGGTGTTGTACCTGCCCGTTTACTTCCTTACTCCTCACTAAACAAGGCCCCAAACACAACTTCCAGGTGAAGCAGCATTTTACCGGCAATTAACTCAATCTAGTCTACTGAATTTACTGGTCACAATATGGTCTCCTCTATATTGGGGAAACAAAGTGCAGACATTCTGTCCTCAAAAAAGACCCTGAGCTTCCAGTTGCTTGCCACTTCAAAACACTACTTCCCTGGCCAACATCTTTTTCTCAGACTCACTGCACTGCTTCAATGAAGTTCAGCGCAAGCTGGAAAAACAACAACCCATTTTCACTTGGGAATCTGCAGCCTTCTGGAATTAACAAAGTTCAATAATTTTTGGGCTCGAGCACCTTCCCCATGTCTTTCAGCACTAGGCTGTTACCAAAAACAACCCATTGTCAGTTACTAATGGCCCCCATTAGCAGCTATTGATTCTCCAAGGCTGACCTTTATCCATATCTTTGTCTGTTTATCTCTCTTTGGGCTCTCTGTTCACCTGTCATCTATTCCTCCCACTCCCCCACCCTATCTTCTGAATAAATGTCAACCTTCTCCTAGCTGCCATCAGTTCTGAAGTAGGATCACTGGACCCAAAACATTAACTTTGATTTCTCTCCACAGATGCTGCCAGACCTGCTGAGGTTTTCCAGAAATTTCTGTTTTTGTTTCTGATTTTCAGCATCTGTAGTTCTTTCTGGTCTTTTTTGTCTCACAAACTTAGAGCCATAGAACAGGGCAGCATGGTGGCTCAGTAGTTAGCACTGCTGCCACACAACACTAGGGACTTGGGTTCAATTCCACCCTTGGGTGACTGTCTGTGTGGAGCTTGCACACTCTCCCTGTGGGTGGTTCGCTTTCTTCCGACAGTCCAAAGATGTGCAGGCTAGGTGCATTGGCCATGCTAAATTGCCCTGTGTAGATAAGGTGGGTTGTAGGGCTGGGTCTGTGTGGGATGCTCTGAAGGTCAGTATGGACTTGTTGGGCTGAAGGGCCTGTTTCCACACTGTCAGGGTTCTATGATCTAATATTTCATTTCAAATAAATTATTGGAGTTCCTGGTGAGTGGCCTTAAGGAATGAAGTTATTTGCATCTGTATATACCTTTGTTAATTCTGATATAAATGGGATTTGACGGCTGCAGCTCTGTATACAACGATTCAAGTAAATAATTATATTGGCAAACATTTTCTGATTTAACTTTCATTTTGTTGCTGCAATTGCCATTTCACAATGGTAATTTATTGAATTCAGGTTCAGATTGCATCGTATCCAATCAGACATAAATCAAGAATATTTCTGATGAAAACGATTATTGCAATTATCTGTCACTGTCGACGAAGGTTGTGTGGCAATTGACGAACGTTGAACACATGGTATTTATAGCCCTGTGTTAGCAGAAGTGTTTCTCAGTCCAGATTTGCACAAGAGTGTTGGTGCATGACCATCCAGCACTTGACATAAGCGATCATGCATTTCATGGACTATCTGCCATTCCTCTATTTTGTTCAGTGAAGGACATCATGTCTTTCCTATTCTGGGACGAGTTAGCGACAAAAGTTTGCGGTGCTGATTAATCTCCTCCCGTGTACGATCTTGACAATCGTTCGGTCAGTAACATCCTATTTTAATAAATAATCCACTTGGACACCATGAAAGAAGCGCCAGTAACATCAATTTCACTATGTCAAAGTACACGCTTAAAGCAAGGCCAGACTTTCTGTCCATCGAGCGCGAGCCTGTGTTCTGCTCCACAGGAGACCCTACATATACCCGCTCAGCTAAACCTACCTCAACGCACTTGATTTCTTTCTTTCATATTTACTTTGCATTTCATCTTAATTATCTTCCAGCTCAATGGCACCATGTAGAAGGTTTTCTCATTAACACTGTATTGGAGAAACTCGATCTCTTCATTTCTTTCAGGGAATATATCAGTGATTGTCTTACTTTGATGAATCGCGCGCCCCCCCCCCCGCCTCTAAATTGGCATTTGTTTTCCACGTGTCGCTCTCAAACTAGCAAGCAGTGAAAAAAAGACTCAATTCTTCAGTGTGGAATTGAACAAAACTCCACTGAACACTTTTCACGTAGTTGTGAACTCCCAGTACCTGCATTACTCTCTATATAATAGTGACCTGATCCAATGCCTCACGCCTGTTTTTTTTTAAAGTGGAGTTCATAATAATACACTGAATGCAAAGTGCTCGGTAGTCACACTTTAACATATTTACGAAATAAAATTTAGCTTCATTTAACAAACTTCTCGTAGATATAATCTCTGTGCACTGATCATATTTATAGAATCTATTATTTTTTATAAACTGTAGAAGATTTATGAAAGTTATCATTCAGGACAAAAATCGCAGTTTGAGAGTGATGAGAGTTTATAATGACAAAAATTGCTTCAAGCCTGGAAACTGAGTTTCAAATTCTGGGGAATGATTCCAGTCCTTGATGGATTCAAAAGCTGGCAGTGGACAGAATCTTTTGAAAGACTTCTGAGCTAAGAGTTTCTTGTTTTCTTCATTAAAGTGTGCAGTTAGCTAAAGGTATTCCTGTAGTTTCAACCGCATGCCTCAATCCCAAATCTGATAAAGCAGTCAGATGCGAGTAGAAATCAAATACAGGTTATTTTTTGGGATTTTTAATGTCTGTATTCACACTAACTAATACGGTCTCAGAAATGGAAAGTCTTTGCCATTCATTTCAATGTGATCTTACTATTTTTCTCTTACAGTTAATATAATGGCCATCGTAATTCTGTCCCATGGAAAATGTGGACTCTCGGCCTGCACCACTCGTTACCTCGTGGCCATGGCAGCAGCAGATCTCTTAGTGATTATCAGTGATGTTGCATTCCGTCGATTAAATGATTATTATTTCCACTTAAAGTTTTTCTATATCACTCCTTTCTGTCGTGCTCACTACGTTATTATTCGTGCAACCATAGATTGTTCTGTCTGGTTCACCATTGCCTTCACTTTCGATCGATTTGTCTCCATTTGTTGCCAAAAGCTCAAATCTAAATATTGCACCAAGAAAATTGCCAATGTGGTTTTAGCAACAATTGGCATTCTATTTTGTTTAAAAAGTGTTCCAATCTACTTTAGGTTTCGACCAAGGAAGATACTGAACAATGTTCCATTTTACTGTTCTAATCAGCCAAGCTATTTTTCAGATCCAAGGTGGATTGGATTTAGAATCTATTTTCCATTTAATGTCTTGTCCATAACACCAAATGCAGCTTCCATTCTGCCACAATTTATGCAGCCCTTGACAGTTCTGCCTGGTTAACTGTCGCTTTCACCCGGACCTGGTTACAATAAACACAGATAGTTGTGCTCTCGTGTGTGTACAGCCTCAGTAAGTCTCAGGTTGCATTGACAAGTGATCATATGTGATTACCACAGTTGAGATCTAACCCTAACCCATTATCCTTCTCAGAAAAATTGAAACACATTTCTCAATGAGATGATTGGGAAACTTCACTATTTGCAATAACACCCATATTAATCAAGAGGGTCAAACGACCATTCTGCATTCCCGAGATAGTATTTGTAAAAGTAAATTGCATGAAAACCATTCATTTTCCTGAAAAGATAAACAGCAACTAGGCAGCAGATGCACTGTGTTTAAATATATAATGAATGCAAAAGAACCATCAACTAATCAATTCCCCGGTGCCCTTCTCACTTATAAATGAAACAGCTTTTCATTGAACTGCACTATGTGTTCCACGTTTCTGATAAAAATGAACGAAATATTATCAGGTCTTGTGTTCAAAATTTACTGTCTCATGATTGCAGCTATAGGAATTCTGGGTAAAGTACTGCAATTACATAGTATCCCACTAAACATTGGGTCGCTCCATCGATTCTCCAAGTTTAGCGGTGTGGCTTTTATTCTGAGTGGTGATCTCTGACTTTCTAACAGAATTGAATATAATCATTCCCTCCTCTTCACAGTGGTTAGGATAACCAGGAGATCCGTCACTACCATACTAGGTAATCCAGTTGGAAAAATGTCACTATTTTCTGAAAAGCTGTCTCTTTCTGTCTCTCCTGCAGCTAACTTTGCAGTGATTGTGATCCTGTCTTGACGAAGATATGATCTTTCTCGATGCATTTTGTATTACCTAGTATGGTAGTGACGGATCTCCTGGTTATTCTAACCACTGTAATATTGAACTGGGTTGCTGGAGTCTATTTTCCATTTAGTGTCTTGTCCATAACACCAAAAGCAGCTACCATTCTGCCACAATTTATGCCGCCCTTGGCAGTTCTGCCTGGTTAACTGTCGCTTTCACCTTTGATCGATTGGTGGCCATTTCATGCAAAATGTTGAAATCACAATATTGTACTGAAAAGGTTGCAGCCCGCTTAAGAGGAATCGTGTCAACATTGGGCTGTGCAAAAAATACCTTCATATATTTTATATATGAACCCCTTTACACAACTGAAAGCATACCCTGGTTCTGTAGGTTAAAAGATTTATTTTATACATCACCTGCATGGGCAGCATATGACTGGATTCAGTCCATTTTAACCCCTTGTCTCCCATTCCTTCTGATTTTACTACGCAATGCTCTGACCACCAGACACATTTTTACAGCTAATAGATCCCGCAGGAGACTCCACACCTGCAGCACTGGAGGGAACCAAAGTGACCCAGAGATGCAGAAGCAGAGAACATCTGTTGTTTTACTCTTCACCATTTCAGGTAGTTTCATCGTGATATATTTGTTATGTTTTATAACAATACCCTATGTAAGAATTATGAAAGTTACCTATACTTCAGCTTCTGATTTCCAGAATTCAACATTTATTCTTCAAGAAACTGGATTTATGCTTCAGTTATTGAGTTCCTGTATCAACACATTTATTTATGCAGATATACAGAGTAAGTTTAGAGCTGAGTTAAAGAATGGGGTGAAATATCCATTGAAACTATTTGATAGACTACTTAAGACTTGAAAAACTTGAAAAATAATTCATTGTGAACAGCACTTTATATTACAGCATAGACAAGGAATTCTGGAGAAATGCAACAGATCTGAAACAATCTGCACACATCAAAAGAAGAATTATTATTTCAAGTCTGGTATGAGTGTCCTTCATAGCATCATATTGGACACGAAATGTTAACTCTATTTCTGTCTCCACAGATGCTACTAGATTTGTTGAGTTTTGTTAGCATTTTGTCTTTTTTCAAATTTCCAACTTGCTGGTGTGATTTTACAGGCATCAGATTCTGACCTGAAATCACCATTAAATCCTACCTTAATATGAATTCAAGAAAGCGTTAGAAATACTGAATTAACGCCAAGGTCAGTATTCTTAACTGTTCTTAATTTTCTGCAAGTTGTAACACAGTGTGGAGCTGAAAGAACACAGTGGGCCAGGCAGCATCAGAGGAGCAGGAAAGCTAACTTTTCAGGTCGGGACCCTTCTTCAGAAATGGGGGAGGGGCAATGGGGCTCTGAAATAAATAGAGAGAGGAGGGATGGGGCTGGGAAAGGTAGGTGGAATGGTGATAGGTAAATGCAGGTAGGCAGTGGTGGGGGTTGGTCAGTGAGGTAGGAGGAATCAATAGGTGGTAGAGAAGATGGACAAGTCAAGGAGGCGGGGATGAAAGCGAGGGTTGGTCATCGGATGAGGCTGGGGATGGGGATATTTTGAAGCTAGTAAAGTTCACCTTGTTGTGGTATTCACCTGCACATCCGCTAATGTGGTCTATTTCATCTGCTGTTCCTGATGTGGCCCCCTCTACATCAGTGAGACCCAGCGGAGGATCCGAGACCGCTTTGTCGAGCATCTGCACTTGGTTCACAACAAACGACAACAACTTCCAGCCGAGAACCACTTCAAGTCCCCCTCCCACTCCCTGGATGATATCTCCATCCTGGGCCTCCTCCAGTGTCACAAGGATGCCAGCCAGAAAGTGGAGGAACAGCACCTAAGCTCCAACCTGGGAAGCCTGCAACCCAATGCTCTCAATGTGGACTTTACCAGCTTCAAAATCTCCCCAACCCCAGCCTCATCCCATGACCAACCCACCCTTTGGGGCGGCACGGTGGCTCAGTGGTTAGCACTGCAGCCTCACAGCGCCAGGGACCCAGGTTCGATTCTAGCCTCGGGTAACTGTCTGTGCGGAGTGTGCACATTCTACCCGTGTCTGCATGGGTTTCCTCCGGGTGCTCCGGTTTCCTCCCACAGTCCAAAGATGTGCGGGCTAGGTGGATTGGCCATGCTAAATTGTCCATAGTGTTCAGTGGTGTGTCGGTTATAGGGGGATGGGTCTGGGTGGGATGCTCCAAGAGGCGGTATGGACTTGTTGGGCCGAAGGGCCTGTTTCCCCACTGTAGGGAATCTAATCTAATCTAATCTTTCATCACTGTCTCCTTGATCTGTCCATCGTCTTTCCCACCTGTCCGCTGCGCCCACTTCACTGACCAATTCCCACATGCACTCACCTATTGCCAACCCACCTACACTTTCCAGCCCTCTCATCCCCGCATCCTTGAACTGTCCTCGTTATCTCCCAAATATCCGCTCCTCCCATCCCATTGACCAATCCCCACCACTGCCTGCTTGCACTCACCTATCACCATCCTATCTACCTTCCGCCGACCCCCTCCCCCCATCTATTCATTTCAGAGACCCCTTCCCCCTCCCCCATTTCTGAAGACGGGTCCTGATCTGAAACATCAGTTTTTTTACGCTTCTGTGATGCTGCCTTACCTGCTCCGTTCCTCTAGCTCCATTCTGTTATCTTAGACTCCAGCATCAGCAGTTCTTACTATCTTTTCATCCAAGTTGTGTTGTGTCCTGTTGCTTCATGCTTTCCACTGAGCATATCTGGTGAGTTAGATCAGAAACAGAGATTTTATTTTTGTAAAGCAGTTTTCACCACTGCAATGTAGAGCTTTATTTTAACTCAAGCAGAACTCATTCTCCATCCCTCATTCCACTACCTGCATCTAACATGTCAGACTCAGAAAATCAATTGGCATGTTTTTAAGTGCTACCCTTTTCAGCAGTTTTTTTTTTCATGATGTTCCCTGAAATACAAGATCAGGTGTTGAGTTGTTCACTGATGATTACATAATGATGAAAGCCATTTGCAACTCATCAGATACTGAACAAAAATAAAACAGAAATCATTGGCGAAGCTCAGAGGTCTGTGGGGAGAAAGCAGAGTTAACCATTCAGATCAGGCGATTCGTCACTAGATCTGCTGATAGGAGTTGAAAGGTTAACTCTGCTTTATTGCCAGAGATACTACCAGACCTGTTGAGTTTCATTAGCAATTTCTGATTTTGGTTCAGATCTCCAGCATCCGCCATTCTTTGCTTTATATTAGATACTGATGTAATGCTTGCAGAAACACAGCAGGACGATATTGCAGTTGGGGCTAACAAATGGCAAATCACATTCGGAACACTCGAGTGCCAGGCAATAACTATTTCCAAGAAGAGAGAATCCAATCATTTCACCGTGACATTCAATTGCGATAACATCGCTGAATCATCTATTCTAAACAGCGTGGCGTGAGGCATTTTTTAAATACAAAGAGTGGTGAGTGCCTGGAACACGCTTCCGGAGAGATGGTAGAAGCAGACATGATAGCAGCATTCAAGAAACGCCTGGACAAATACCTGAATAGGAAGGGAGTGGAGAGATATGCATCCTGCAAGTGAAAGAAGTTTTAGTATCGAAAGGCAAAAAGTATTGGAAGGACTTAGAGTGCCAAAGGGCCTGTTGCTGTGCTGTTTTGTTCTTTGTTCTCTTGAACAGAAACTGCACTGGACCAGTATTCAAATTATTGCAGGTACAAAAGCAGGTTTAAGACTGGGAATTCTGCAGCATGAAACACATCTTCCAACTAATTGTCTATCCTACATTTACAAGTCAGAGCTGTGATGGAATACTCTCTACTCACCCGAAAGAGTACATTTCCAACAGTACTTAAGAACCTTGGCAGTATTCGGGAAAGAAACAGTCCGCTCAGTTGGTTCCCCGCTTAACACCTTGGTTACCTTGACCCTCCAGGATTGAGACATAGGGAAAGCGTCTTTACATTGATGAGAATAGTCAACAGACAACAAATGAAAAAGTAAAATCAGGTGACCTATTTTCGTCTATGCTACACATTCTAATATACTGGTAATGAAGGCTTTTCAGAATTGTTTTACGGAAACAAAAACAACGTTGCTGGAAAAGCTCAGCGGATCTGGCAGCATCCATGAAGGAGAAAACAGAGTTTACGTTTCGGGCCCGGTGACCCTTCCTCAGAACTGAATCACCGGCCCCGAAACGTTAACTCCGTTTTCTCCTTCACTGATGCTGCCAGACCTGCTGAGCTTTGCCAGCAATTTTGTTTTTGTTCATGATTTACAGCTACCGCTGTACTTTTGGTTTTTGTTTTACAGAAATTTGTATCTGTTTCTGTTTTGTAAATTTAATGCACTCTCCGTATTTTGTCCATGCTGACTGCATAATTACTCAAGATGTTAACAAGTTTATCAACAGAAATAATCTAAATATTTCTGAAAGAACCTGTCATTAATAGCAACCCACATAACCAACAAAGAATAATGAATTAGAACAATTAGAACTCTGAGCGTGGAAAAGGCTTCGTTAATTCATCAAACCTGCTGGCGTACCAGTGAGTTGAGAAACCGTTCAACTGCTTCCTGTGTGGGAACGGATTCCCTTGATCATGCAGCCTGTCGATATACCCGCAAGCAGATTCAATTACCAACAATGTGGAACCAGGCCCTTTGGCCCAACGAGTCCACACTGCCCCTTGAAGGATCCCACCCAGACTCATTCCCCATATAACCCACACACCCCTGAACACTACGGGCAGTTTAGCATGGCCAATCAACCTAACCTGCACATCTTTGGACTGTGGGAGGAAACCGGAGCAAACCCACGCAGACAGAGGGAGAACGCGCAAACTCCACACAGACAGTCGCCCGAGGCTGGATTCGAACCCAGGTCCTTGGTGCTGTGAGGCTGCAGTGCTAACCACTGAGCCACCGTTCCGCCCCAGCCTTAGTCATAGGTCGGCGCAACCTCGAGGGCCGAAGGGCCTGATCTGCACTGTATTGTTCTACGTTCTTTGTTCTATATAAGTGGAAACTGTTCTGCTATGTCAAGTGCAGGAAATCCTTCTTCCTTTTCATCAAATATGCCAATGCATCAGCGGGTGTGAAAATTGTCACTTACTCTGTCTACAGGAAAGGGCTCGCTGGGTCAGCCTTTCTGACACACACCAGTGAATTAACAAAGAACTACAGTTGGATTTTACTCTTACATCAATGAATGAATCATCGTCATTGAGCTGCTTCCATTAATGTTATTAAATTCTGCTTCATTAAAGGTCCTGATATTGTGGTTATCATGTTATCGCAATTATGTATCTGTTTTCAAAATGATCACACTGTCACTTTACATCAACAGATTCACACTAGGAAAGTTCTGTCCACCTGCATAGTGTGAGAAAAAAAAGGATTTTCTGATTAATCAGGACTAAATTAAACACATATGGGTTCGCAAGTAACTGTTGAAGTTGGATGTTGAGCTGTTGACATCCTTCTCCAAACCATGTTTTCTGGACTCTGTTTCTAAAGGTGGTTGTAAATATCACAAATCTGTTTAGCCTTTTGGCCTAAAAATTATATGAATCAGCTTTCTGTTAACCATACGATGCAACAAGTCTTCATCATTTCTCGAAGGTAGATTAGCTTCTTTGGAAAGGCTCTCCACCTGCCCTATATCTTCCGTAAGTGTAAGGATCTGGTGGTGGTTTTTTGTGACTATTAGTGAGATAATGAGTAGTCTTTGCACAAGCATTTGACAGAACACACATCTAAAATGAGGCACAAAAACAAAGGTGTTTGAAAAGCTGAGCAGGTCTGGCAACATCTGTGAAGAAAAAAATCAGAGTTAATGTTTCAGTCCGGTGACCCTTCCTCAGATTTGAATCCTCAGGCTACCCGTGTCAGTAGATAATGCTGGAAATATACTGTATCATTGTGCACAGGCGTCTCTCTCATTAACACCTGAGGAAGGGATGAGGCTCTGAAAGCTATCACTTTCAAATAAGTCTGTTGGACGGTAACCTGGTGTCATGTGATTTCTGACAATGTGGAGGAAACCACATTGTGAGCACCAAATACAGAAGAAGAGACTGTGTGAAGCCCAGGTAAAGTGCTGCTTCATCTGGAAGGTATGTTCGAGCTGTTGGATCCTGAGGAGGGAGGAGGTAAATGGCCAGGTATTGCATCTTGGGCAGTTGCAGGGGAATGTGCCAACAAAGTATTCAAGGGTGCTGGAAATTAAGGAAGAGGGATGGGAATGGTCCTTGCAGAAGGCTGAAAATCTCATTGAAGGTTGTGGAAATAGCTGCTAATGAGCCTCTGGATGAGGATGCTGGTGGAATGGTAGGTAAGGACAAGGGGCTGTTGCAGGAGAGAAGGGTGGTGAGGGACAAATTGCAGAAGATAGGTCAGGTCCTCGTGAGGGCCCTGTCAACAACTTTGCTAGTGAATCTGGTTGAGGGAGGCATTTCAGAGGCCCCCTTTTCAAGGTTGGCATCATTGGGACAGATGCAACAGAGATAGAATAGAATCCCTCCAGTGTGGAAACAGGCCCTTCAGCCCAGCAAGTCCACATCAAACCTCAAAGCATCCCACCCAGACCCATTCCCCCTATAACCCACCTAATCTACACCTCCATGAACACAATGGGTGAATTAGCATGGCCAATTCACCTAACATGCTCATCTTTGGACTGCGGGCGGAAACCAGAGCACACAGATGAAACCCACACAGGCACAGGGAGGATGTGCAAAGTCCAAACAGACAGTCGCCCGAGGCTGGAATTGAACCTGGGTCCCTGCCACTGTGAGGCAGCACTGAGCCACCGTGCCACCCTTAGGAGGAACTGGGAGAGTGGAATAGAGTCTTTACAGGAATCAAGGAGCGAGGATGTACAGTTCAGGTAACTGGCAGTTTGTGGGTTTCCATTGGATACTAGTGGCCAATCTATCCTGAGAAATGGAAATAGTGATGTTGTGGAAAGGAAGGGAGGAGTCAGTGATGGACCAGGTGAAGATGAAAACTTAACATATATTGCTGGAAATCAGAGTCAACATGGTTTAGTGAAAGGGAACTCATGTTCTGCCATGTGAAATCGTG
Source organism: Stegostoma tigrinum (assembly GCF_030684315.1). Lineage (NCBI taxonomy): Eukaryota > Metazoa > Chordata > Chondrichthyes > Orectolobiformes > Stegostomatidae > Stegostoma > Stegostoma tigrinum. The sequence continues at coordinate 3,911,492 of NC_081360.1, forward strand.
CAAAATTTTGATGGAGTTCACTGGAAACATAAAAGCCAACTTGATGAAGGGGAACTGCTAGACAGTGCATCTGGCTTTGCAGCGGGATTTTGATTATGTACCCAAAATAAAGATTATTGCAAACAACAGAAGCTCACAGTGTGATTGATCATTTATTAGCATGGAATGAGTATTGGTTAATACACAGAAGACTGAGAGTCAGGATTAATGGATCTTTGTTAAGTTAAAACAATGTGTCTACTAGGATACCACAAGTTTCAGTCCTCTGGCATCAGTTATTTGTTATCGATACCAATGGCTTGATAGACGATTCTAAGTGCATTATGTATCCAAGTTTGCAGATGACACAGAGATAGGTGGAAGGGCATGTCGTATTAAGGATGTAAGGAATCTGAAAGGTGTCTGAAAGGTAATATAGATAAGGTCAGTGAAATTTTAGGTTTAGATTTATTGTCACAGGGACCCAAATACAGTGAAAAATTTTGTTTCACATTTTAATTGCAAAGGGTCACCACTAGCAAATGCAGTTTATTAAAAGAAAGTTTGAGGTCATGCACTTTGGCACTGAGAACCAAAAGTGGGCTATTATTTAAATGAGACGACTCCTAAAAAGGATACAGTACAAAGATATTGGCATGTTTCTGTGTATGAAACATAAAGTTAGCTTGCGGGAAGAGCAAACAATGAGGTTGATTCATTAGTATGCTTCCTGGGATGTAAGTGTTGACTTATCAAGAGTATCTCAAATGGTTCACCATTGTTTCATTGTAGTTGAAATAAACAGGGGGTGATTTTACTGAAACATACAATGTACAGCGGAGGCTTGACAAGGTAGATGTTGAGAAGGTGGTTCCACTCCTTGACTGAGTTTTGAATGAGGGGCCATATAAATGGAATAAGGGATAACAATTAAAAACTACAGTGAAAAGAAATGTTTTCTCTCAAAAGGTAGTGAATGCCTGGAATTCTGTAACACCAAGAGGTGTCCAGGCCAGATCACTGTAAGTACTGACAGACAAAATGGATGGATTTTTGACAATATTGGTGAGTTGAGGGATGTAAGGAATTGACGTGAAAGCTGTGTTAAGCCCTGCAGCAGCTCAGCCATGCTGATTAAATGAGGGGCAATCTTGAGGGGATGAATGGTCTACTCCCGTTCTTATTTCTTATGTTCTTATGTTTTGACCAGGCCAAATCCCCCAGAATATTCAGAAAGTAGTCTAGGCCCTAACTTTGTCTTATTTTAAAGGTGAATGTAAAGTTGCAGAGGCAATTTGATTGGCCATATAACCAGATTTAAAGTGAAACAAATTTTATTTATTCACTATAGTTGAAATACAACAAAAAAAGAAGGAACTGGAATAACAACTCTGTTAGAAAAGTTAACAGAATAATAGACACAACTGGAATAACAACTCTGTTAGAAAAGGTAACAGAATAATAGACACAGTAACTATTACAAATTATCTGTTTCAATATTGTAACATCCCATAGACACAAATTGGCAAATGGAAATTCAGAAAACATATTGTCACATATGCAACTCTTGTAGCAGACAGGGAATCTCCAGCTTTTAGCTGTATCGAGTGAGGGAAAGAATAACTTTTATTTGTTCAAGACCTCAATAGCAACTGCAAGTTAAAACTGAAATGCTTGATTCTGTGGGAATTCGATCACACCCAGTCGGGCTGCTTCATTTGTTCCAACTTTAAAAACAACACCCAAATCCTCATAAGCTGTTTACTCACATGGCTATGGTAGTTTGCTCAGTACCTCTGCTTTACAAACTCCCTTCCAAAACAGAACAAACTACACGTCTTAAAGCCAGATTATCATCACTCTTATGGTTTGTTATTGGAAAGTTACTGGAAGCTGTGTTGCATAATGTTCCCCTCAAAAAGACCAGAGGATTGGGTGAGAAATTCTGGGTGAGGTTTAGAGGTTGTATTCACTATGAATCTGGGTCTGCAACGTGACAAATATCTGGAACAAATGTTGCAGAGTTGCACACATGTAAAGACAGACCCAGCCTGGATCTTTGAAGTGCATTTACCAAAATAGACTTAACCAATGGACTGGCCTTGAGCTGTTTCTGTGCAGAATTATCAAAGAGGTTGTATGGAATATCACAACAAAGGACAGAGGCATAAGCACATTTGACCCTTTGATACTACCCCACCAGTAAATAAGATTGTGGCCCATCTCGTGGTATTCTCAGCAGCATTTTTCTCTCTGTGCACCATTATAAGACCATAAGACATAGGTGCAGAAATTAGGCCATTCAGCCCACTGAGTCTGCCCCGCCATTCAATCATGGCCGACAAGATCCTCAAACACATTCTCCTGCTTTCTTCCCATAGCCCTTGATCCCCATGGTAATCAAGAACCTATCTATCTTAGTCTTAAGTGTACTCAATGGCCTGGCCTAGCTCTTTTTTCTCCTCCACAGATGCTGTCAGACCTGCTGAGCTTTTCCAGCAACTTTGTTTTTGTTTTAGGCCTCCACAGTCTTCTGTTGCAGTGAATTCCACAGATTCACCACTCTCTGCCTGAAGTGGTGTTTCTACTTATCTCTGTTTGAAAAGGTCTTTCATTTACTCCAAGGCTGTGCCCTTGGGTCGGAAAGTCTCCTCCCAATGGAAGCATCTTCCCAACATCCACTCTGCCCAAACCATTCAGTATTCTGTAAGTTACAATTAGATTCTCCCCTCATCCTTCTGAACTCCAATGAGTATAATCCCAGAGACCTCAATCATTCCACATGTGTTAAGCTTTCCATTCCTGGGAACAGTCTTGCGAACCTCGTCTGAACCCTCTCCAGGGCGCGTACATCCTTCCTGAGATATGGGGGCCAAAACTGCACATGACACTCCAAATGTGGCCTGACGAGAGCCTTATAAAGCCTCAGTAGTACATCCCTGCATTTATATTCAAATCCTCTCAAAATATATGCCAACATTGCATTTGCCTTTCGGACTACTGACTCAATCTGCAAACTTACTTTGAGAGAATCTTTGTCCAGAACTCTCAAGTCTCTTTGCACTTCAGACTTCTGAATTTTCTCCTCATTTAGAAAATAGTCCATGTTTTTATTCTTCTTACCAAAGTGCATAACCTCACACTTTCCCATGTTGTACTCCATCTGTCACTTCTTTGCCCACTCTTCTCACCTGACCAGGTCCTGCTGCAGCCTCACCACCCCCTCGACACTATCTGTGCCCCCACCTATCTTTGTATAATCTGCAAACTTAGCCAGAATGCCCGCAGTTCCTTCATCTAGGTCATTAATATCTAAAGTGAAATGTGGTCCCAGCACGGACCCTTGCGGAACTCCACTTGTCATCAGCTGCCATCATGAGAAAGATCACTTTATCCCCACTCTCTGCTTTCTGCCAGACAGCCAATCTTCTATCCATTTTAGCACCTTACCTCTACCATGGGCCCTTACCTTACTCAGCAGCTTCCTGTGTGGCACCTTATGCAAGTCATCTTGAAGTCCAGATAGATAACATCTTTTGGCTCTCCTTGGTCCAAGATTAGATTCCCTACAGTGTGGAAACAGGTTCTTTGGCCCAACAAGTCCACACTGCCCCTCAAAGCATTCCACCCAGACCCATCCCGCTGTAACCCACACAACCCTGAACACTACGGGCAATTTAGCATGGCCAATCCACCTAGCCTGCACATCTTTGGACTGTGGGAGGAAACCAGATCACCCGGAGGAAACCCACGCAGACACGGGGAGAATGTGCAAACTCCACACAGACAGTTGCCTGAGGCTGGAATCGAACCCGGGTCCGTAGTGCTGTGAGGCTGCAGTGCTAACCACTGAGCCACCGGGCCACCCTCATGTCTACTGTGCTTATTACTTCCTCAAAGAATTCTATATTGCAGATTGTTCCATGGGATGTACAGTGTAGGAGCCATCTTGGTCTATGCTGCTGTTCATGTTCCATGCAATCCTCTTGCCAAGCTCATCAACAAAACTATCACCCTTCTCTCCTGCAACAGCCCCTTGTCCTTACCTACCATTCCACCAGCATCCTCATCCAGACACTCATTAGCAACTATTTCCACAACCTTCAATGAGGTTTTCAGCCTTCTGCAAGGACCATTCCCATCCCTCTTCCTTAATTTCCAACACCCTCGAATAGCTTTTTGGCACATTCCCCTGCAACTACCCAAGGTGCAATACCTGGCCATTTGTACAATCGACACTTGCAGAGCTTCCTTGTTAATTGTGTTGCGTTATTACAATACAGAAAAAAGGTATTCAGTTCAGTGTGTACGTATTGGCTATGTACCTGTGAAATCTGCCTCCTCTGCTCCATGCAGTAGCAAGCTCCCCTTTCTGACCACCCAATGCGTAAAGACCTTTCTCGTGATTCTCTCATTGCTTTTATTAGCGACTGCTATTCATGAGTAACTCCCACGCCTCTGCAAGTGAAAAACACCTCTGTACATCTGCCTGGCCAATTTCCTTGTTAATTTTGTAGTACATATTCATTTGTTTCTCATTTTTCTCTTTCCTGGGGGAATGTTCCTCAATCTGTTTAGTCATTTGTGAGAAGTTAGAGCCTCTCAGTTTGTCATATAATTATTTAAAATATTCTTTGCAATATCTGTAATATTCTTATTTGCAGATCATAGTTCAGACCTTTGCACAGTCCTCCCAGTGTGATCTGACCACTGAAAGCAAGTGAACAGCATGCTGCACAGAAACACATGGGATCCAATTCAGACAGTTCCGCTCTTCTTTCATTTCCTATATACAGTCAGCTGAGCATGATGCTCACTGAAGAGATGTTGATAGAATGCAGAAGTCGGATCTGTACTGCTTGGAGAACCAAAAGTAGAGAAGAAATTTGATGAAGGTGCTGAAAGTCCTTAAAGGCCTGAACAGAGTAGGTTGAGAGGAATGGTTCCCAAGTGATGGAAGGATCAATAATAAAAGTCCACAGATATAGAGCAATTGGCAAAAGAAGCAATGGTGGCACAAGGAGAAATGCTATCTTACAGCAAGCAGTTGGGATCTGGAATGCTGTGCCGAAGAATGAAATGGAAGTAGATTAATCCATGCAAGCACAGATTCTTGTCTGAAAAGCAAGAATGTGCAGCATTACTGGGAATGGCTGTAGGTGAACTGCTTAATAAGACAGTCAGCAGAGAAACAACAGGATGAATGGCCATCTTCTGTGCTGTAACAATTTGTATCATATGAGCTAGGAAAGGAAGGGGTGCTTTAAGTACTTGAGATCAGAGCAAGTTATGTTCAGTCTGGAGTGTTGGTGGGGTTTGGGGTGGGTGAGAGGAGGCGGAGGTGCAAAGATGAGTGCAGAAAGTATTTACTTTTGATCTGATATCATTGCTTGACTTCAGGACTTTGTCAGTAGATTTCCTTCATCCTGTGAACTGTACATGGGTCAGCATTGCTGCAAACTTCCTGTACTTTCGAATTTTACCTCCAAGAAGAAAACTGATAAATTGGCTTGTTCTATTGTCAAGAAGAAACATCCCTTGGGTAACAGGCTGATAAACTGGCCGTGAATGCACTGCATTCCGGCCTCACAAGTGGTGCCTGGCAAATTGCTTTATTGTGAACTTATTGAAACATTCCAGATCATTAAGGGAGTTGACAAAGTAATGTGGAGTGGCTGTTTCTCCTTGTGGCAGTGTCTACAACTCAAAGGCAGAATCTACAATAAGGAGTTGTACATTTAAAAAGATGAGTCATTTCTTTTCCTCTCAGAGGGCATTAAAACTGTTTGGGGCTTTGGTTAATGAAATGTGAGGCTGGATGAACACAGCAGGCCCAGCAGCATCTCAAGAGCACAAAAGCTGACGTTTCGGGCCTAGAACCTTCATCTGATGAAGGGTCTGGGCCCGAAACGTCAGCTTTTGTGCTCCTGAGATGCTGCTGGGCCTGCTGTGTTCATCCAGCCTCACATTTCATTATCTTGGATTCTCCAGCATCTGCAGTTCCCATTATCACTGGGGCTTTGGTTACTTCATTTGGCTGGATGGATGGTTTGTAATGCAGAGGGATGCAAACTGCATAGTGTCAATTCTTTTCCTGGTTGAGATTGCCATGAGGGGCTCTACATTTCAGCTTCTTGCCTCACCTTAGTTTATACCATAACTGGCCATCTCTTTCCAATCAAAGAATAGCCTTATGGTACAGCAGGACCTGTTAGAGGCGGCACGGTGGCACAGTGGTTAGATTAGATTAGATTAGATTCCCTACTGTGTGGAAACAGGCCCTTCAGCCCAACAAGTCCATACCGCCCCTTGAAGCATCCCACCCAGACCCATCCCCCTATAACTCACAAACCCCTGAACACTACGGGCAATATAACATGGCCAATCCACCTAGCGTGCACATCTTTGGACTGTGGGAGGAAACCGGAGCACCCGGAGGAAACCCACGCAGACACAGGAAGAATGTGCAAACTCCACACAGCCAGTCACCTGAGGCAGGAATTGAACCCGGATTCCTGGTGCTGTGAGGCTGCAGTGCTAACCACTGAGCCACTGTGCCACCTCAGCACTACAGCCTCACAGCGCCAGGGACCCTGGTTCAATTCCAGGCACAGGCAACTGTCTGTGCAGAGTTTGCATGGGTTTCCTCCAGGTGCTCCAGTTTCCTCCCACAGTCCAAAGATGTGCAGGCTAGGTGTATTGGCCATGCTAAATTGCCCATAGAGTTCAGGGTGTGTAGGTTATAGGGGAATGGGTCTGGGTGGGATGCTCCAAAGGGCCTGTTTCCACACTGTAGGGAATCTAAAACTTTACTGAATTAGCTCCACAGAGGCCCAATGCTGTCACAAATATACATTTGTTTTATACATGGAGATTCCTTGACACTGATTCTGCTTTCTCAGAGCAAACAGACCCTTGGCACTCCTGTTTAGATCTGTCAACCAGGGCACCCGATTGGACCAGGTTAACAGCCCCAATCAGGGAATTCATATTCTGAGGACCCCCTGGCTGGCCTTATTCCAAATACTACATTTACCTTCAGCAATTCGGCGGGATTCCACACCACTAAGGGCTGTTGAGATTGTGTCATTGAGCACATTCAAGACTGAGATGGGTAGAGTTTTAATCAGTAAGACAATCAAGGGGAAAATGAAGGAAAGGGGACTTGACAGTTTTCAGGTCAGCCATGAATTGTCGAGAAGACTCGCTGGGCTGAATGGCCTACTTCTGCTCCTTTGTCTTCTGATCTTATCGCAGACTACATCCTAGTGAATAGCCCGAGCACCCATTCCTGTGCAATCATATCCCCTGGTGCGGTTGCCAGAAATGCACACACTACTCCAGATGTGGCCTACTGAAAGATCTGAACAGCTCCACATAACCTCCCTGCTCTTATAATCAATGCCTTGAATAATGCAGCGTCCATATGCATTTTGAATTATCTCATGAAAGTCTCCTTTTGCTACCTCCCCACCACCAAGACATTACCTGTTCCTCGACCTACTTTGGATGCAATCTCACTGGTTTAATTGAGGACGGATTGCATTTCCAAATGAGTCACTGTATTCAGATTTATTGAAATAATTGGAGCTGAAATAATAAACGGAAAGTTCTGAAGTTTTTTTTTAAATGTGGTAAAACACAAGATACTTTCCATCCCCAAACACACAGACACACACGCATAAGAATAGATGATTTCTAGAACATTCTCACACTCTCGATCACCTGAGAACAGGAACAGGTCACATTTACAATTCCTAATCCAAAGGGTGAAAACATCGCCATCCTGAAGGATTCTTGCCTTGAAGACAAATGGAGTTTGGAAATTTCTGTCTTTCAGTCTTAATTTATGGTCAATCAACTGCAGTGAACAAATGTAAATGCAGGGAAAACATATTCACCCCTTCAACTTCCTGAGGGAACTTTGAAACAGTCTTCTTCTCCCTGCAACAGGAGCTGTTTCCTCGAGAGCTTATCTTTTGTTCAATTAATTGACATCCAGCCATTCATGAATAATATCAGTTATAGAAAGTTCTGGAGAATGTCACTTCTAGAATTTTCTGAATTATTTTGTTAACAGAACATTCCAGATAATTTTCAAAATAGTTCCCAGGATCAGGAAAAGACCAATTTTCCCTAACACACTAAGAAGGCAGAGTCAGTTTTCAAATACACAGGGACAGACAATACAGGTGCATCATAAGGCCAATCAGCCCTTCAAACTTGTTCCACCAATCAATACAGTCAGGGCTGATCTGATGATCACCTGAGCTCCATTTTACAGGAACGTTCAGTCTTTCAACCCCCTAGGTTCCTGTCACTGATCAGACGACACTCGCGTACTTTTTACACCAAGTTTCTTCAAACAGATGTTTGGGCGTCATTTCATTTTACAGGTGTCAAGACTGACATACAATTAGGAGATGTTGTTATTACATTTGACTAATCTTATTGTATTTAGCCAATGACAGATTCTATTCCCTTGTTTCATTATAAAACAAAATAGAAAGGCAGTCTTGTGTGGGGAATATCAACAATTCGGTACAAAATTAAAGGGTAGGACTTCAAGTGTTACACTCTCTGGATTATTACCCAAGGCACTGTAAATTGGCATAGAGAAAAGAAACTTTGGAAAGTAAACGTGTCACTAAATCAGTGGGTTCAGGGAAGAGGGGTTCCATTTCATAGGATGCTGGCATGAGGATTGGGACAGGAAAGAACTGGGCCATTAGGATGGGCTCCACCGGAACCAATCTGTGACGAGGATCCAAGCAGAAAGGTTTAATTGTGTGGATGCAAGAACTGTAAACTAGTTAAGGGGTGGAGGGCTCAGGAGAGGGTTTTAAAGTTTCCAGGACAAATAAAAGAGACAGAGTCGGGAGCAGGTCAGTAATCTAACTTCAAGCACCTCAGACAAGGGATAAGTATGATAAGGGAGACAGTTAATGCAGCACTAAGGGTGTTATGCTTCAATGCATGCAACATATGAAACAAAGTAAATAATTTTGTAACTCAGATTGAATCTGGCAGGTACAATATTATGGTATCACAGAGACGTGGCAGTAAGGGCGTCAGAGCTGGGAAATAAATATCCAAGGAATGTGAGATTGAAAGGACAGGCAGATGGGCAGGGTTAGCTTGTTAGTAAGAGATAAAATTAAACCAATGGCAAGAAGAAATGTATGGTCAGAAGGCATAGAATCTATGTGGGCAGAGACAGGGAGCCATCAAGGTGAAAAAAAAGTCCCTGTGGGAGCTGTATCCAGGCTTCCTAGGCAGAGTCAAGATGTGAGGCAGAAAATAAATCAGGGAGACAGAAAATCCATGTAAGTTCGGCACTATTACAATAATCATGGGGGACTTCAATCTGCAGGTGGATTGGGAAAATACAGTCGGTAATGAATTGCAAGAAAAGGAATTTTGTGGATTATGTATGAGATTCTTTTTTATCGACAAGCTTGTGGTTGAACACACCGAGGAATAGCCAATCTGGATTTGGTCGTTATAATGAGGCAGATTTGATGAGAGAGTTGAAGGTGAAGGAGCTTTTGGGGCAGTGGCCATAATATCATCGATATGGCACTGTTGTTTGAGAAGGAGAAGCTGGAATCAGATCTAATAGTCCTGTTGACTGAAAGTAGTGACAAATACATGACGGAGACGCTGGCCAGATTTGATTGGAAGGAGAACTAAGCAAGGAAGATGGTGGAATAACAAAGGCTGGAGTTTCTGGGTGTAATTCTGGAGCCACAGCAGAAATTCATCCCAAGGAAGAAAACAAAGACTAGTGAGAGGGAGGAAAGAAAGGAAAGTGGCTAATCTAACGTCCCTTTTTAAGGCGGAGGTAACCAGAGATGGGGAATTATAGGCTGATTAGTCTGACTTCGGTCTATCATTAGATTTTCTTTTTGTTCATTGTTAACGATAAAACTGTGGAGTACTTGAAAATGCTTGGTAAAATAGATTAAAGTCAATATTGCTTCGCCAAGCAGAGGTCATGCCTAATAATCCTATTAGAATTCTTTGAGCAGGTAATGAAAAAATTAGATAAAGGGGAGCCAGTGGATATGATCTTTGGATTTACATTAGGCCCTTGGTCAGGTGCATACAGGAGGCTGCTAAATGAGAGAAGAGCCCCTGGTCTGAGGGGCAAGGTCCTGACGTGGATAGAGGATTGGCTGACTGACAGGAGGCTGAGTTTAGGGATAAAGAACTTTGTTTACAGATGGCAGCTAGTGACGAGTAGAGCTCCACAGGTGTCATTGCTGGCACCACAGCTGTCCACGCTGTACATTAACAATGTAGATGATGGAAGCGACACCATTATTTGTTTTCCTCCCCCACAGTTAAAGTAGTGATGATTTTCGTCCTGCAGTATAAAGACCGTGGATTGTCTCCATGTGTCAGTCATTACCTGAGGTCAATGGCAGTCTACTGATCATTATCCTCAACCTGATATTGAGGCACAATTGTTTATGGGGAACAGTTTTATTTCATGAGGTACATCCCCAAGTCTAATATCCACATCATCCTGCTTCATGCAGCCACTATCTGTTCTGTCTAGTTCACCATCACTTTCACCTTTGATCGATTTGTGGCCATTTTTTGCCAGAAGCTGTAAAGTATATACTGCAGTAATAAAACGGCGGCTGTGGTTCTTTGAACAGTTACTGCGCCGAACTGTTTAAAGAACATTTTCAGGTATTTTATGCTCACAGCTCAGTATTAACTGGTGAACAACCCTTGGTTTTGTGATGTAACAGATGCTGTTCTATTATCTCATGTCTGGGTCACAGTCAAGTTCCTCCATTACATTCTCCCATTTCTCCTGATTCTGCTGCTCAATGTTTTCACCGTCAGACACATTTTAGTGACCAGCAGAGCCCACAGAACACTCCAGGCTCACACAGATGGGGACATTCAGTGTGACATAAAATACATCATCAAAAAATGCCATTATTTTATTGTTTGTATCTCAGCCAGTTTGATCTTATTACAGTCAACACTGTTTTCTGTATGGTTCCAGATGAGTTGCAATGCATATTGCTTTGTGTGTTGACATAAGTTTGTTCATGAATTGGGCTTCGGGAATGCTGCAGCACCTCAGATGTTGCACAAACATAGCAATTTATGCTGTGACCTCAATAACATTTGGACAGCAGCTGAAGAATGTGCTGAAACATCTCTTTACCCAAATTCACTAATCAATCAAATTCACTCACTAATCGACCCATCGAGGATTTTCTCATTTCAGTTCAACTTTTCAGCAACAAAGCAGCATGTCACAATGGTAACAGGTTGAGGGTTGTGCTGATTAGTCCAACTTTAACACAAAGAGGTTTACAGGGGCAGGTTTCAATGTTTCCCTCAACTCAGGAGCCAATGAGAAAAGGGACCATCCACTGACTGTAGCTACAACTTCAATTTGTAAATAATAAAAATGTTCATTAAAAAGCCAAGCAGCAGAGCAAAATATATTGTTATTTGTGTTGGAAAAGCTGAGCTGGAGAGAAACAGACTTGGCTCCAAGTCCTGGTCCGCAGCGAAGGGGATGGGAAGGGACCAGGGATGAACTCAGGAGTTGGGTTTAAGTCAGTCTGTCCTTGTTTTCATCTCTGGGTCACCCAATCCATCCTGGCCTCAGCATAATTCATCTCTCTCCCTTGTTATCTATCTCACCCTCCATATCTCCCTCCCACTCTCACTATGTCCCTTTCTCTCGTTCTTCCTCCATTGTTTGTGCTTTTTTTTCAATGTCCTTCCCTCCCCCATTCTCCTTTGCAGTCTCTCACTCTTGCACATTCTAGACCTCCCAATCTCCCTCTCTTTCACTTACCTCACATTCTCCATATCTTGGTTTGCTAAGACAACAGATGGGTTCACAGGCCATTCCAAGGGGAACAGATTGGTGATGAGTTCATTGCTAGGAGGTCAGAGATTCATAGGTCATTGCTCGGGGCCCACAGTGAGTGGGGATGGGTTCACAGGCCGTTGCTTGGGGGACAGAGTGGTGATGGGTTCCAAAGTTATTGATACGAGAACATTGTGGGGTTGGGTTCACAGGCTGTTGCCAGGGGAACATTTGAGAGTGGGTTCACAGGCCATCTCTGGAAGAGAGTGGTACCGGTTTCACAGGCCATTGCTCATAGAAAAGAGGCGGGATGTGTTCAAAGTCATTGCTTGGTAAAAAGGGAGGGGATGTGTTCACAGGCACTTGCTTGGGGAAGCGCAGTGATGGGTTCACAGGCCATTTCTGTGGGAACAGTTTGGGGATGAGTTCACCGGCCATTACTGGACAACAGACTGGAGATGTGTTTAAAAGGCTGTGCAAGGACAACAGAGTGGGGAAGGGCTCACAGTCCATACCCCACTGCAGTGGGGGAAACACGGGAATGGGTTCACAGGCAGTTGCTTGGGGAAGAGCTGTGATGGGTTCATATGCCACTGCTGTGGGAACGGATTCATGGGCCATTGTTGGGGAACAGAGTCGGAAATGGGTTCACAAACAGTGTCGGGTGTGCTGCCTGGTTCAATGTTTACCGGATCCCTGGTTCTGACACTGGGCTTATGCATGTAATGTGGTGCTGTGGAAAAACCCTGGAGGCAGATGTTTCAGAGTTCAAGAAAACTCTGATTTTATTAAACAAACAAGCAGAATTAATATATTTACAAATAACAAAGCACAAGAGTCAGTTTCAAATACAAAAACCCCTGTCTCTGACTGAGACTGTCTCCCAGCTACCTTAACCCCCAATTAATCAATAAAGTGGGCAAAATAAACACAGTGGCTGACTGTTACTATACTAACAGGAAAAGAGAGAGGGAGGGTGCAGGGGAGAGGGAAACAGAGACAGAGACAGAGAATTACCTGCTCTAATCCACTTCCCTTTCTGAGAGGTGCCCTACATCGTTAACCCCAAACCCTCACTTCCTGTCTATGTCTAGCCCACGTGGGTTATATGTCCCGATTACCTCAGGCTCACCTCTGCTGTGAAAGCTCAATTTCAATTATTTCTGTCCTAGTCACTTGCCGAAGCTGGGACGCTGCGAAGAGTTGCAAGTACCGATAATCGTCAGTCCAGCATTGTTTGTCTGGTAGCGTGGGGACCGGCCTGGTGAGTAACCGGGATTTTCTCCTGCTCCTATTGATTCTTGCGAGCGGGTTGTTATTGCGGCTGGTGGAGAATCATCATAGAATCCCTACAGTGTGGAAACGCCCTTCGGCCCAAAACGTTCACACCGACTCTCGGATATCCCACCCAGGCCCATCCCATTAACCGCCTCAACATCTCCACCCCTCTCACCCACTCCAACCTCTCCCCCGCAGAACGGGCAGCCCTCCGCTCCAACCCCAACCTCACCATCAAACCCGCAGACAAGGGTGGCGCAGTGGTAGTATGGCGCACTGACCTCTACATCGCCGAGGCCAGACGCCAACTCTCCGACACCACCTCCTACCGCCTCCTCGATCATGACCCCACACCTGAGCACCAAACCATCATCTCCAACACCATTCACGACCTCATCACCTCAGGGGACCTCCCACCCACAGCCTCCAACCTCATTGTTCCCCAACCCCGCACGGCCCGTTTCTATATCCTTCCCAACATCCACAAACCTGCCTGCCCTGGTCAACCCGTCGTCTCAGCCTGCTCCTGCCCCACCGAACTCATCTCCACCTATCTGGACTCCATTTTCTCCCCTTTGGTCCAGGAACTCCCCACCTACGTCCGTGACACCACCCACGCCCTCCACCTCCTCCAGGACTTCCAATTCCCTGGCCCCCAACACCTCATATTCACCATGGATGTCCAGTCCCTGTACACCTGCATTCCACATGGAGATGGCCTCAAGGCCCTCCGCTTCTTCCTGTCCCGCAGGCCCCCTCCACCGACACTCTCATCCGCCTAGCTGAACTCGTCCTCACACTCAACAACTTCTCTTTTGACTCCTCCCACTTCCTACAGACTAAGGAGGTGGCCATGGGCTCCAGCTATGCCTGCCTCTTTGTAGGTTATGTGGAACAGTCCCTCTTCCGCACCTACACAGGCCCCAAACCCCACCTCTTCCTCCGGTACATTGATGACTGTATCGGCGCCGCCTCTTGCTCCCCAGAGGAGCTCGAACAGTTCATCCACTTCACCAACACCTTCCACCCCAACCTTCAGTTCACCTGGGCCATCTCCAGCACATCCCTCACCTTCCTGGACCTCTCAGTCTCCATCTCAGGCAACCAGCTTGTAACTGATGTCCATTTCAAGCCCACCGACTCCCACAGCTACCTAGAATACACGTCCTCCCACCCACCCTCCTGCAAAAATTCCATCCCCTATTCCCAATTCCTCCGCCTCCGCCACATCTGCTCCCACGATAAGACATTCCACTCCCGCACATCCCAGATGTCCAAGTTCTTTAAGGACCGCAACTTTCCCCCCACGGTGATCGAGAACGCCCTTGACCGCGTCTCCCGCATTTCCCGCGACACATCCCTCACACCCCGCCCCCGCCACAACCGCCCCAAGAGGATCCCCCTCGTTCTCACACACCACCCTACCAACCTCCGGATACAACGCATTATCCTCCGACACTTCCGCCATTTACAATCCGACCCCACCACCCAAGACATTTTTCCATCCCCTCCCCTGTCTGCTTTCCGGAGAGACCACTCTCTCCGTGACTCCCTTGTTCGCTCCACACTGCCCTCCAACCCCACCACACCCGGCACCTTCCCCTGCAACCGCAGGAAATGCTACACTTGTCCCCACACCTCCTCCCTCACCCCCATCCCAGGCCCCAAGATGACATTCCACATTAAGCAGAGGTTCACCTGCACATCTGCCAATGTGGTATACTGCATCCACTGTACCCAGTGCGGCTTCCTCTACATTGGAGAAACCAAGCGGAGGCTTGGGGACCGCTTTGCAGAACACCTCCGCTCAGTTCGCAACAAACAACTGCACCTCCCAGTCGCAAACCATTTCCACTCCCCCTCCCATTCTCTTGATGACATGTCCATCATGGGCCTCCTGCACTGCCACAATGATGCCACCCGAAGGTTGCAGGAACAGCAACTCATATTCCGCCTGGGAACCCTGCCCCCATATGGTATCAATGTGGACTTCACCAGTTTCAAAATCTCCCCTTCCCCCACTGCATCCCTAAACCAGCCCAGCTCTTCTCCCCCCCCCCCTGCACCACACAACCAGCCCAGCTCTTCTCCCCCCCCCTGCACCACACAACCAGCCCAGCTCTTCTCCCCCCCGCTGCACCACACAACCAGCCCAGCTCTTCTTCCCCCACCCCATCCCAAAACCAGTCCAACCTGTCTCTGCCTCCCTAACCGGTTCTTCCTCTCACCCATCCCTTCCTCCCACCCCAAGCCGCACCCCCAGCTACCTACTAACCTCATCCCACCTCCTTGACCTGTCCGTCTTCCCTGGACTGACCTATCCCCTCCCTACCTCCCCACCTACACTCTCTCCACCTATCTTCTTTACTCTCCATCTTCGGTCCGCCTCCCCCTCTCTCCCTATTTATTCCAGTTCCCTCCCCCCATCCCCCTCTCTGATGAAGGGTCTAGGCCCGAAACGTCAGCTTTTGTGCTCCTGAGATGCTGCTTGGCCTGCTGTGTTCATCCAGCCTCACATTTTATTATCTCTCTCTCCCCTGTAAACCCACTTAAGTCACACATTCCGGAAACACTGCGGACAATTTAGCATCGCCAATCCACCTAACCTGTACATCTTTCGACTGTGGGAGAAAACCGGAGCACCTGGAGGAACCCACGCAGACACAAGGAGAATGTGTAAACTCCACACATTTTTTTTGAACCCGGGTCCCTGGCATTGTGAGGCAACAGTGCTAATCACTGAGCCGACGTGCCGCCCAGAACATTGTTCGTGTTAGAGGTAATGGGAACTGCAGATGCTGGAGAATTCCAAGATAATAAAATGTGAGGCTGGATGAACACAGCAGGCCAAGCAGCATCTCAGGAGCACAAAAGCTGACGTTTCGGGCCAAGACCCTTCATCAGAGAGGGGGATGGGGAGAGGGAACTGGAATAAATAGGGAGAGAGGGGGAGGCGGACCGAAGATGGAGAGTAAAAAAGATAGGTGGAGAGAGTATAGGTGGGGAGGTAGGGAGGGGATAGGTCAGTCCAGGGAAGACGGACAGGTCAAGGAGGTGGGATGAGGTTAGTAGGTAGCTGGGGGTGCGGCTTGGGGTTGGAGGAAGGGATGGGTGAGAGGAAGAACCGGTTAGGGAGGCAGAGACAGGTTGGACTGGTTTTGGGATGCAGTGGGTGGGGGGGGAAGAGCTGGGCTGGTTGTGTGGTGCAGTCGGGGGAGGGGACGAACTAGGCTGGTTTAGGGATGCAGTAGGGGAAGGGGAGATTTTGAAACTGGTGAAGTCCACATTGATACCATATGGCTGCAGGGTTCCCAGGCGGAATATGAGTTGCTGTTCCTGCAACCTTCGGGTGGCATCATTGTGGCAGTGCAGGAGGCCCATGATGGACATGTCATCTAGAGAATGGGAGGGGTGTGGAAATGGTTTGCGACTGGGAGGTGCAGTTGTTTGATGCGAACTGAGCGGAGGTGTTCTGCAAAGCGGTCCCCAAGCCTCCGCTTGGTTTCCCCAATGTAGAGGAGGCCGCACCGGGTACAGTAGATGCAGTATACCACATTGGCAGATGTGCAGGTGAACCTCTGCTTAATGTGGAATGTCATCTTGGGGCCTGGGATAGGGTTGAGGGAGGAGGTGTGGGGACAAGTGTAGCATTTCCTGCGGTTGCAGGGGAAGGTGCCGGGTGTGGTGGGGTTGGAGGGCAGTGTGGAGCGAACAAGGGAGTCACGGAGAGAGTGGTCTCTCCGGAAAGCAGACAGGGGAGGGGATGGAAAAATGTCTTGGGTGGTAGGGTCGGATTGTAAATGGCGGAAGTGTCGGAGGATGATGCATTGTATCCAGAGGTTGGTAGGGTGGTGTGTGAGAGCGAGGGGGGTCCTCTTAGGGCGGTTGTGGCGGGGGCGGGGTGTGAGGGATGTGTTGCGGGAAATAGGGGAGACGCGGTCAAGGGCGTTCTCGATCACTGTGGGGGGAAAGTTGCAGTCCAAAAAAGAACTTGGACATCTGGGATGTGCGGGAGTGGAATGTCTTATCGTGGGAGCAGATGAGGCGGAGGAATTGGGAATAGGGGATGGAATTTTTGCAGGAGGGTGGGCTCCTCCCACCCACCCTCCTGCAAAAATTCCATCCCCTATTCCCAATTCCTCCGCCTCTGCCGCATCTGCTCCCACGATAAGACATTCCACTCCCGCACATCCCAGATGTCCAAGTTCTTTAAGGACCGCAACTTTCGCCCCACAGTGATCGAGAACGCCCTTGACCGCGTCTACCCTATTTCCCGCAACACATCCCTCACACCCCGCCCCCGCCACAACCGCCCTAAGAGGACCCCCCTCGTTCTCACACACCACGCTACCAACCTCCGGATACAACGCATCATCCTCCGACACTTCCGCCATTTACAATCCGACCCCACCACCCAAGACATTTTTCCATCCCCTCCCCTGTCTGCCTTCCGGAGAGACCACTCTCTCCGTGACTCCCTTGTTCGCTCCACACTGCCCTCCAACCCCACCACACCCGGCACCTTCCCCTGCAACCGCAGGAAATGCTACACTTGTCCCCACACCTCCTCCCTCGTCCCTATCCCAGGCCCCAAGATGACATTCCACATTAAGCAGAGGTTCACCTGCACATCTGCCAATGTGGTATACTGCGTCTACTGTACCCGGTGCGGCTACCTCTACATTGGGGAAACCAAGCGGAGGCTTGGGGACCGCTTTGCAGAACACCTCCGCTCAGTTCGCAACAAACAACTGCACCTCCCAGTCGCAAACCATTTCCACTCCCCCTCCCATTCTCTAGATGACATGTCCATCATGGGCCTCCTGCACTGCCACAATTATGCCACCCGAAGGTTGCAGGATCAGCAACTCATATTCCGCCTGGAAACCCTGTAGCCATATGGTATCAATGTGGACTTCACCAGTTTCAAGATCTCCCCTTCCCCTACTGCATCCCTCAACCAGCCTAGTTCGTCCCCTCCCCCGACTGCACCACACAACCAGCCCAGCTCTTCTCCCCCCCACCCACTGCATCCCAAAACCAGTCCAACCTGTCTCTGCCTCCCTAACCGGTTCTTCCACTCACCCATCCCTTCCTCCCACCCCAAGCCGCACCCCCAGCTACCTACTAACCTCATCCCACCTCCTTGACCTGTCCGTCTTCTCTGGACTGACCTATCCCCTCCCTAGCTCCCCACCAATACTCTCTCCACCTATCTTCTTTACTCTCCATCTTCGGTCCGCCTCCCCCTCTCTCCCTATTTATTCCAGTTCCCTCTCCCCATCCCCCTCTCTGATGAAGGGTCTAGGCCCGAAACGTCAGCTTTTGTGCTCCTGAGATGCTGCTTGGCTTGCTGTGTTCATCCAGCCTCACATTTTATTACATTGTTGGTGTTACCCCGGTTGGTGTTTCGTGTTTCAGCATGTCTTCGGTCGCCTCCGGACAGCGAGTGGGGGCTCGCAGTTGGTTTTCTGGCGTTCACGAGTTGATCTTGCAGTGCTGGTTCGTGGTGCTCCACTCACAATGTAGGATTCTTGCTTCACTTTCGTTTTCCTTCACTTTTCGCTTCACCTTCCACTTCTCTGGGCTTGAGCCAGCCATACCCCATTGCAGGCCCCTCTTATCTCCCGCCAGATCTGTGAGATGTAGTTCCTCCTCTTGGGACTGAAAGGGTTTCCCGATGACTGGAGTGGGTGAGAATCATTTTTCGATTGAAATGAATGGTTTTGACAGGTTTGGAATGTCTGACATTTCCTTTGGATGGGCATCTGTTTAGTTCACGTTGTGGTGCGAAGGTTCCAAGAGCACTGATTTGTAATTGAATGGGTTTGTACCTGTGTAGCCTCCAAAGTTGTTTATTTCCTCTCGTTGGCTTGCATTGTTTTAACTGAAGCATGAATTGGGGGTGGTTCCTTTGGTTTCAGTTAGCGAACCCCTGTTCCAGACATCTGTACCTGGGCTGGCATATTTCTCTCAGTTTATCCCAGCCAGCCCATTCCTGGCTCAGTTGCAGCCCATGGTTTCTGGAGTCCTGGTGACTTTAATCCGATGTAGTATAATTCCCACAATTTTGGCCTTCAGAGGGTTTTTAAATCCAGGGTATGTCCAACAACTGATGGGGTTTTTGGCTCCCCTTACAGCAGTTTCTCAGGAACATAGTGGCAATGAATGCACAGGGCATTGATACGAAAACATAATGGGGACGGGTTCAAAAGGCCATTGCTAGTCGACCAGGGTGTGGATGTGTTCACTGTCCCTTCATAGAACAAATTGGGAATGGTTTCATGGGCCGTTGCTAGGTGAGCGGATTGGGGATGGGTTCATATGCTGTTGCCAGCGTAACACAGTGGGTATGGATTCACAGGTACTTTCTAGGGGAACAGAATCGAGATGGGCTCACAGGCCATTTGTATGAGAACAGAGTGAGGATGGGTTCACAGACTGTTACTGGGCAGTACTGAGCGGGGATGGGTTCACAAGTCATTGCTCGGGATACAAAACAGGGATGGGGTCACACAGCGTTGCTAGGGCAGCAGATGGGTGATGTGTTGAAAAGGCACGGTGATCAGAATAAGAACGGTTCACAGGCTGTTACCAGGAGAACACAGTGAGGATGTGTTCAAAGCCATTGCTGGCAGAACAGAGCAGGAATGGGATTCACAGGTCATTGCTTGAAGCAAGGTTAGGGATGGGGTGACAGGCCATTGCTAAGGGAATAAAATAGGGAGGGGTTTTTCAGCCTTTGCTAGGGCAACAGAGTGGGGATGGGTTCTCGACCGTTCCAAGGGAAACACAGTGGGCTTGGGTTCACAGGCCATTGCCAGGGGAACAGAATGGGGATGTGTTCACAGTCCATTGCTCAAAGGTACACACTGGGGATGGGTTCATAGGGCATTGCTATGAGTACAAAATGGAGATGGCTTCACAGGGCATTGCTAGGGGAAGAGAGTGGGGATGGGTTTGCAGGCCATTGCTGTGGGAGGTGCTTGGGGATGGATCCATAGGTCATTTTTTCGGGAACAGAGTCAGAATCGGTTCAGAGGCGGTTTCTCGGGGAACGTTGTGGGAATGAATTCAAAGACCACTGCTACAAAAACAGAATGAGGATGGGTTCAAAAGGCTGTTGCTAAGGGAACAGAGTGGAGATGGGATCGCGTGCTCTTGCTAGGAGAACAGGGTGGAGATGGGTTCACAGGCTGTTGCTACAGGAATAGCTGATGGTGGGTTCACGCCTGTCATTGGGAGAAGAGAGAGGTAATGGCTCACAGAGCGCTGCTTGGAGAAAAGAGAGGAGATGGTTCAAAGCCATTTCTAGGAGTAAAGAGCAGGGATGGATTCATTGGCCCTTGCTTAGGGAAGAGTGGGGTGGGTTCACAGGCCACTGCTTGAGGAACTGTGTGGGAATGGGTTCACAGGCCACGGCTTGGGGAACTGTGTGGGAATGGGTTCACAGGCCACGGCTTGGGGAACTGCATGGGGATAGGTTCATGGGCAGTCATTAGGGAACTATGTGGGGTTGGGTTCACACTCCACTGATACAAAAATGGACTGGGGATGCGTTCAAAAGGCCGTTGCTAATGAAGCAGGGTTTGGATAGATCCACAGTCCCATGCTAGGAGAACAAATTGGGAATGGGTTCACAGGCTGTTGCTAGGAGAAAAGAAAATGGGGACGAGATCACCAGCCATTCCTCAGGGAACAATGTGAAGGTGAGCTCACAGGTTCTTCCAGGTCAACAGAATGGAGATGTGTTCAGTTTCTTGCTAGTGAACAGAGGGGGGGTTGGGTTCATGGGCGAATTCAGGTGAACAGAGTGGGGATGGATTCACAAGCCATTGCTAGTGAAGAGAGTGAGCATGGAGATGGCAGGCCATTGCTAGGGTTACGGAACAGGGATGGGTTTACACGGTGTTGCTGGACGGACTGAGTAGGAAAGGGGTCACAGGCCGTTGTTGGGGAACAGAGTGGGGATGGATTTACAGACCTTGACAAGGATTACAAAATAGTGTTGGGTTCACAAAATGTTGATGGGGGAAAGAATGGGAATGGGTTGAGAAGCCATTGTTAGGGAAGCAGAGTGAGGATAGGTTCACAGACCATTGCTTGGAGGTACAGACTCGGAATGGGCTCTTGGACCATCACTCAGAATACAAAATGGGGATGTGTTCACTAAGTATTGCTAGGGTAACAGACTGGAAATGGGTTCTCAGGACATTGCGAGGAGAACAGAGTGGGGATCGGTTCACAGGCTGTTGCAGAGGAACAGAGCCGGCATGGGTTCATAGGCCATTGCCGGGGGAAAGCACGGGAATGGGTTCACAGGCAGTTGGTTGGGGAATAGTGGTAATGGGTTCACAGGCCATTTGCTGTGGGAACAGTGTTGGGATAGATTCATGGGCTGTTGCTTATGAGAACAGTCTGGGCAGGGACCACAGTCCTTTGCTCAGAAAACAGATTGGGGATGGGTTCTTGGTCCATTGCAAAGGGAACACAGTGGGGATGTATTCGCAGACCTTTGTTGTGGAACAGAGTTGGAATGGGTTCAAAGGCGGTTTGTAGGGGAACATAAGGGATAAATTCACAGGCCATTGATACAAAAATAGAATATGGGTGGGTCACTGTGAGGAGAACAAAGTGGGGATGGGTGCACAGACTGTTTTCAGGTGAACATGGTGGTGATACATTCACAGGCCTTTGCTCGCAGAACAGGGTGATGATGGGTTCACTGTCCCTCTCTAGGATAACAAAATAGGAATGGGTTCACAGGCCATTACTAGGGAAACAGTGGAGTATGGAGTCCCAGTTCATTGCTGGAAGAAGAGAGAGGCAATTAGTTCACACACCGTTGCAAGGGGAAAAGAGAGGGGATGTGTTTAAAGCCATTGCTGGGATGGATTCACAGGCTTATGCTTGGTGAAGAGCAGAGATGGGTTCGCAGGCTGTTGATAGGCAAAACGATTAGAGATGCTTTCATAGGCCATTGCTAGGAGAACATAGTGGAGATGTGTTCATAGGCTGTTGCTGGGTGTACTGACTGGGGATGGATTCACATGCTGTTGCTAGGTGTACAGAGTGGGCATGGGTTCACAGGCCGTTGCTAGAAGTGACAGAGTGGGCTAATGCTGCTGGGCCTTCCAATCATAGGCTTGACAACTTTCTGTTATGTGAGTACAAGACGAACCTAAGCCCTGGACAGTATTGATTCATAATTTCTCACTATTTTAAAATGCAACATTCTGCTACCGTGTCAGTTCAACTAGCTCCACTGGCAGGGCATTCCAGGTGCCCACCATTCTCTGGGCAAAACATTTTCCCTGCACTTCTCCCCAAAACTTTCCCCCCTCTAACCTTGAAGCTGTGCCTTTTTGTAGTTGACGTTTCTACCCTGGGGATAAAGCCCCTGATTATCTACCTGATCTGTGCCCCTCATAAATTTGTAGACAGCACCCAACATGAATCACATGTCACCAATATTTTAAATATAATTCACATGATACAGACAGAAGGTGGATGATGTGATCGGATGTAGCGAACTCTGTTACACTCGGTGCTTTCATATTGCAGTGTGATAACATCCAGACAGAAAACAGCCTTCCCTCTGTGAGAAAGCCTCACTGGATCTGGAAATGTGGACTGGGCAGGGAATGAGGATTTTCATCTGTCACTGAGTTAGTTTGGAAATGTCTGCTACATAAGGACATTAATGCACATTATATTTCATCTGCCATTTACCTGCCCACTCAATGAACCTATCCATATCCGTTTACAGCCTGTTTGGTCATCCTCACAGCTTTCTCACCCATTCAACGTGGGTCTTGTCAATGAGCCTTGGGAGATTACAAAGAAACATAGAAGATAGGAGCATGACTTGGCAATTCCAGCGTTCGAGCCTGCTCCACCATTCAATGTGATCAACACTGTTCA
Source organism: Stegostoma tigrinum (assembly GCF_030684315.1). Classification (NCBI taxonomy): domain Eukaryota; kingdom Metazoa; phylum Chordata; class Chondrichthyes; order Orectolobiformes; family Stegostomatidae; genus Stegostoma; species Stegostoma tigrinum. The sequence goes on from NC_081360.1 coordinate 3,934,524, forward strand.
TCGAAGTCAATTTCCCAATCCCACCCTCCCAATTCCCTTGGGCCTCTTAGGCACAAGAACAAAGTCTAGACTGTGCAAGAGAGAGAGTGAGTGAACAAGAGCGAGAGAGATAAGGAAATTGTATATGACAGAGAGAAGTTGTACGATGTAGACAGCAAAATTTAAGAATGAGAGAGAAATATAGTCATAACGTCCTACAATGCGAAAACAGACCCTTCGGTCCAACTAGTCCAAATTGAACATAATCCCAAGCTAAACCAGTCGCACCTGCCTGCTCCTGGCCCATATCCCTCTGAACCTTTCCTGTTCATGTATTTATCCAAATTTCTTTCAAAACAAAGTTCATTCCATATGTGAACCATTCTGTGTAAAAAAAAAACATCCTGTCTTTGTTAAATCTCTCTCCTCTCACCTTAAAAATGCGCCTTAGTTTTGAAATCCCCCATCCTCAGTAAAAGACACCTATCATTAACCCTATATATACCCCTCATTATTTTATAAGCTTCTATCAGGGCACCTCTCAACCTCCTGCACTCCAGTGAAAGAAGTCCCAACCTATCCAGTCTGTCTTTTTCACTCAACTTCCATATGCTGCAACATTCTGGTAAATAAAAAAAAACAGAGGTGAGATTGTGTGTGAGAAAGAGAGAGATAGTGAGATTGTGCAAGAAAGATATAATGAACTTGTATATAAGAGACAGTGACTGACAGAAATTGTTTGAGATAGTGAGATTGAGTATGCGAGAGAGAGGTAGCAAGATTGAAAGAGAGGAATAATGAGATTGTGTCAGAGAGTAATAGTGGGACTCTGCGTGTGAGAGGGAGAATGAGAATGTGTACATGAGAGAGAGAGATCGTGTGTATGCATGAGAGATAGTGAGATTGTACATGATTGAGTGTGCAATTGTGTATGAGAAACAGAGAGACAGTGAGATTGTTGATTCAGGGTCAAATTATAAACGAGAGACTCTCATCCCCCTGATACAGGAGCTTCTCAGTATCATACACTATAGTGGACTCAGATGGAAGCAGGACATGCACATGGAATTACGATGGCTGTTCATGTGGATGTTAAGAATCAGGAATCTGACAGGTAATCAGAACAACACAGAACAAATCAAAGATTTATGCAAGAGTTAAGTTCTTGTTGAGAATGTTGAGCAGCAACATATTGACCTGTTTTGTTAAGTTCCAGAGTTCAGGATTTTGTCTTTGTATGTCTACGTCTGTGTTTGGGGAGTGTGATGGAGACTCTTTAGACTGAGTTCAACTTGGCATCTCTGCTTGCACGATGCCTGTCCTTCACACATATGACGGTGATATCAAGAGAGCTCCCAATGTTGTCCCTGTCCTGGGACTGTTTGATACATAAGATTTATAACAATGTTTAGTATTTATTATAAAGCTAGATTATAATGATCTATCTATGTAATATCAATAAACATATATGTCAAATTTATCTGCATAAATGTAATAAATATGAGATCAAACTTCTGAAAAGATTTCAGAGTATTGTTAGATTTTAAGACAATGATTCTAGTTCGTGATCCAGAAGCAGCAAGAAGCCATTTTCTCGATCTGTCACAACAGTTTCCATTATTTTCTTGAAAATTTCAACCATCTCCAATCTCTAACTGTCAGAAATACCACACTGGGCTTGTGTCATTTCACTCCCTCATCGTTGAACCCTTGCTGTCTGACTGTCATCCTAGTGAATCTCCACTGCACTCAAATACACATGGACTCCCCAAGTCCCCACTCTTCCTTGCCTTTCTCCATTTATAAAGTCAATGTCAGTGCTGTGCGAACATGAAATGGCTGCCATGAACAAAACTAAAATGGCTCACTGATGTGTTCTGAACCTTTCATCCTACTTTTGCAGGTTAAAACACACCTCACACTTCGTACATTATCATCTCTCAGCCTCCCGCGGATGAAATACAGTGGGTTGTGAACTGATGCTTTTTGGGTGTTGGACAGAAAAGGGACAATATAAACCAAATGGTACAATGTTAAACTGGGTGCAGGAACAGAGAAGACTTCAGTTTGACTCTGGAATTCTCTCCTGTGCTGACAGGGGTAAACATGACAAAAGCTGTTTCCATTCATAAATTCCTGCATTGTAGAAATATCAGTTTGGTGGAAAATCATGTTGTGGAGAACTATATTAAAAGATATGCAAGTTTCAATTGAGTAAGTTGCAAATTCCAGAACCTGTATAAAGTGACTGCCCCAAGATAATTAATGTTTCCAGCAGTGTCTTTAACTTTCCAAACTTCAAAAAGGCAGAGTGACAGGAATATACAAATGGTGACATGTCAGGTCAGCCATGAATTGTAGATGTAAGATGGAATTCAGAATCTGTTGCAGGTCTTTAACCTGGTGTCAAATTCGTTTTATCCTAAAAACAGGAATTTAGAAAATGTCACACTGTCGGACGGTGGCTTCAAGTTGTATGCTGTGTAAAAGTAAACAAGAACATCAGTAATGAAACAGACCTCCTGGAAGGAATGATTCACTCCATAAGCTTTTGTGTCCGTGTATGAGGAAGGGAGAGACAGAAAGGGAGTGTGTGTGTGTGCGTGTGTGTGCGTGTGTGTGTGTGTGTGTGCGTGTGTGCGTGTGTGTGTGTGTGCGTGCGTGTGTGTGCGTGCGTGTGTGTGCGTGTGTGTGTGTGCGTGTGTGTGTGTGCGTGTGTGCGTGTGTGCGTGTGTGTGTGTGTGTGTGTGCGTGTGTGCGTGTGTGTATATATGTATGGAGTATGAGAGTGTGTATGGTGTCAGTGTGTTGGGGGCTGGGAAATATGTGTTTGAGAGAGTGCATGGCTATCAGTGTGTGTGGGAGTATGCATGTGCACGTGCAGGTGAGTATGTCTGTGTAAGGATAGAGATGGGTTCTTCTCTCACATGGATCCACAGAAGAATATTTGAGTGGGAGTGTGTATTTGTGTGGGTCTGTGTGAGAACGTGAGTGCATGCATGCATGTGCACACTGCTGAGTGAATTTATGGGTGTGAGAGAATGTTTCTGTGTCTGAAATTTTGTGTGAGACTCGGAGATTGAGTGAATGTGTCTATTTACAAAAGTGTGACTGTGTGTGAACGAGAAACTCTAAAGGGATATTAATATCTTCAGTGAAAGGGAAGATCTGACCTCGAGAGGTTCACAGGCTTATTCAAGTTCCTCTTATACTTTCCTGGCAATAATTAGCAATGTATACTTTGGCCTCCTATTTGTTGGCTCCAACATCATGTTAATTTTCTGATACCATCAATGTATCCTGGACAATGTTTAATAATTTCAAAACATTCTTTTTCTTTCACAACATTAATTTTGTCTGCTAATTTTTCAATATAGTTCACATGCAGACAGCAAAGTCGATGATGTGGTCAGATGTAGCAAACTCTGCTCCACTCAGTACCTTCATGTTGCAATGTCATAATATCCAGTCAGAAACTGTCCTCCATTAGGGACAAAGCCTCACTGGGTCTGGAAGTGTAGACCGGGCAAGGAATGAGGATTTTAATCTGTCACTGAGTAAGTGGAAATCTCTTCTGCGCGTGCACATTTCTCCACATTAGATTGCATATCCAAATTATTTGCTCACTAAGTGAACCTGTTCATATCTGTTTATAGCCTCTTTTATTGTCCCCACAGCTTTCTCACCCACTCAAGGTGATCTTGTCAGTGCCGATGGAGACATTACACTTGTTCCCTTCATCTGAATCATTAGTACTGATTATAAATAGCAGAGACTCTAGCACCCCGACTAGTACCAGTTCACCAAGATTGGAAATGATCTTGTTTACTGCCAAGCAATGCCTAAACACTAGGGGACACAGCAAATACTCTTACACTCAGTATGCAGTCAGTCTTAACATTATAATCCTTTAGAACATAGTCAGAGATGGGGACAGTGGAGACACTGTGAGGAACACAGATCCAAGGAGAGAGAGAGGACAAAGGGAGACAGAAATGACAAACAGGGATTGAGAGGGAAGTGCTGTGAGGGATCACTGAGCTGAATGCCTCCCTGAATTAAATCCCAATATTCAGATTCACGTACAATGCAATTTTCCAATTTTTTTCAAATTGTTAAACATAAGTATAACTCACACATTTTGAAACCCCCCACATTGACTCTTAAAAACTCACCAATGAGATGGGTGACACGATGGCTCAGTGGTTGGCATTGCTGCCTTTCAGTGCCAGGGACCCGGGTTCGTTTCAACCCTTGGGCGACTGTCTGTGTGGAGTCTGCATATTCTCCCTGTGTCTGTGTGGGCTTCCTCTGGGTGTTCCGGTTTCCTCCCACACTCCAAAGATGTGCAGATGTGGGAGCTGGGTCTGGTTGGGATTCTCTGAGGGTCAGTGTGGAAGTGATGGGCCAAAGGGCCTGTTTCCACACTAGGGATTCCATGCTGATGAGATAAAAGCCCAGATCTCTCCAGCCATGTGCTTGTTATAACATTAGTACTGTTCAGTTTAGACAGCCACCCCTCAGGCTTTCTTCCAATATGAATCACTGCACCTTTCTCAGCATTTCAATGAGCTGTAGCATGTCTGATCATTTTGCCAGACTTCTGAGATCCACCTGAATCTGCTGACATCCCATCAACATTTTAAACCACTCCAAGGAAGCAAGGCAACTGCAGCAAGCAATTCTCAAGGCAAATTCTATGGTGGCCTTCACTGCAAGAGAACAGGATTTCAGCAGTAAGGATGTCTTACTGCAGTGACACAGGAGCCTCGGTGTGACCAGACTAGGAGGGTTGTGTGTTGTTTGGGTCTCCCTACCGAAAAGTGGATATCCTTGCCATGGAGGGAGTGCAGTGGAGTGTCACTAGGCTGACACCAAAGATGGAAGTACTATCCCGAGGAAACGTTGGTTCATCTGAGCCTGTATACAGAAGAATAAGGTGCAGATATCTGATTGAAACAAATCCAATTATAACTGTGCTAGACAGATTAGACGCAAAAAGAATGCTTTTCCTTGTCGGCGAGTCTCGAAAAATAGGTCACAGTCTGAGGATATGGTCTAAGCCATTTGGAATAGAGATGAAGGGAATTTTCTTCACTAAGGAGGCTGTGGTGGTCACGTCACTCAATATATTCAGGAAAGAGCATGATAATGCTCTTAAAAATTAAAGACATCACCGTGAATGTAAGAAAAGTGGAATATGGCATGGGCTAAAAGCCATGAACAGACTGAATGGGGAGCACACTTGAAGGGCTGAATGGCCTAAACTTTCTCCTGGTTTCTACGTTTCTGCTAGTTTCATCTCCTCCCGAACATCTCATCCTGAAAAGTATCAATAGCTGTCATCATTCAGATACTCCTGCATCTTGAAAATGTGATCTTTCTTTGTAGAAGCTGTTTACGTCCTGTCTGAGGATGAAAATGGTCCATGGGATTCCTGATTGTGACCTTGTGACAGTAAAGGAACAGCCACTATAATTCCAAGTGAAGACAGTGTGCAACCTGAAGGAGAGTTTGCACGTGGCGATGATCTCATGTAACTGTTCCTCTTTCTTTCAATAGATGTAGAGGTTAAGCATTTGGAAGGTGATGACGAACAGCATGGATATTGTTGATGATTAACACCAGATCTAACTCTTGTATTCATTTGTGAATTTTCTCATTTTTCCACAGGTTTGATGACTGAGTGAATCCTTTTCACGATCACATCAGGTACACAGCTTCTTCCCAGTATGAAATCACTAGTGATTTACTCAGAGTGGTAAGGGCGTGGAACACCCTGCCTGCCAATGTGGTTAACTCAGCCACATTAGGGGCATTTAAACAGTCCTTGGATAAGCATATGAATGATGATGGGATAGTGTAGGAGGATGGGCTTAGATTAGTTCACAGGTCAGCGCAACATCGAAGGCCGAAGGGCGTGTTCTGCACTGTATTGTTCTATGTTCTAGTGCATCTGTAAGCTGCATAAGAGTGAATAGATTTCCGCACTCCAAGCAGACAGGTGGGCTCCCCTCGCTGTGAACTGGCTGATTTCTCAACAGGATAAAATGTTCACTGACCTTTATTTTCCCATGCTCAGATCAGGTGAATGGCTTGCATGTTGATGTCTGTGCAGGGCAGCAAAGTCAGGGAATTCCTTCCCACATTCTGAGCAGACGGATGGCCTCTTCTTGGTGTGACCATGTCAATGAAATCCAAGTGTTGGGCGGAAATGGAATCTCTTCCCACAGTCCTCCCACTTCCACAGCTTCCCTGTCTTTCTGTCTTTGAAAGTTCAATAATCAGCTAAAGCCTCACCCACAAAACACAGGTATAGTCTCTTCAGTAGAGGAGTTAAAATGGGGGACAGGAGGTGGCTGTAAGAGCTGCTGGTTTGTTTTGAGGATTTTTTCAGTTCTTGATTTGATTTCCTTGATTTCTGTGTTATAGCTTTTTTGGTTTGTTTTTGGTGCTTTGAAAACATGTTTTTAAAAAAAAACTGTGCTTTAAATGGGAGAAAAGAAACCAGATGGAAGATCAGTCGGCAAATGGCTCTGTCTGTAAACCTTTCCCTTTTACAATTCCTTATACAGGGATGCTATAATTAATATATGCAGATTAGAAGGTTAGAACAGACAATCCTAATTTCTCTGAAATAGATTTTTCCTTTTCCCCATAAATCTGCAATTCTCTATCCCACACACTCACTCCCACCATTCTCACTTGGCTGCCTCAAATGTATGCCATCCCATTCTCCTGAAATTGCTGACAAACAGATCCATACTCACCACTACATGTCCTGGACAGTATCTACCACCTTCCTTGGTTCACTTCTTTTCCCTTCAGTTTCTACGAGTTAATAACTTAACCCCAGAATTTTTAAAAAAAAGCAATTGGACAGAAATATAAAAACCAGTGTTGTGCTGACAGAAGATGGGCAGAGGAGGAAGTTTCAGTCTGGGTGAAGCTCAATCTTCATTCAGAGAGAGAAACAGCAGCAGCAGCTTTGGGCAGGAAGGAGAAGCTTCACAACGTCATTGTTCAATCTTTGCACTCAGACAATTGGTGACCTGTGATTACTGGAGGACTAGAGCGCTGCTGTTCTTCCAGTGTTTCTCATTGGTCGATTGCAGTTTGGGGGTGGAACAAGGAGAGATAGAGAAATAGAAATGCTGTGCCCATGATGTTGACAGTCATCCAGGAGCAAAACCGAGACTGTCATCCTCCTATTCCAATCATTCATGACGCATGTGCTCTTGTAGGTTTCCCTTCCTCAGGAATTGTGAGAGTTGGAGTGCTTATGAAGCCACTGGAGTCCCCGTCTGCTGGAAGTGGGTGAAAAGTGTGTGTTGGATGGTGATGGAATCAGGATCCCCAATCGGACATACAAGAGATGTGGGCTATCACTGGAGTGTACTGTGACAGCCTCTTTAGCCCAACAGTTTTCAAACATCAGGAATAAAGATTCAGCCATTTGTGAAGGGGCTAGAGGGTTAAGGGAGAACAGATTTAAACCAGAGATGGTGAGAAATATACTTGTCTCAAAGTGTTGGGAATCTGTGGAATTCAGTTCCCAAAATGTGGTGGATGCCGGAACACTGAGCAAGTTTAATGAAGAGATGCAAATTTTTAATTAGTTATGGTTTATAGAGCACAGGCTGGAAAGGCCAGCTGAGACTGGGTTGAGATCAGTCATCGTCAGAGTATGTGGGAAGGGATGAATTGCCTCCTCCTGCTCGCAGTTGTTATATTTTTCTGTTAGGTAAATGTGAAGCTAAACCCCAAAATAAAACGCATCTACACCAAAAGAGGTTTGAGGGAAATGTAGGAGGAACATAAAAACAGAAGAGCAGGAGGACGCCATTCGGCCCTTCAAGCCTGCTCTACCATTCGTTACAATTATGGTTGATGGTCCAATTCAGCAACCTAATCTTGCTTTCTCCCCTAATCTTTGATCTCATTCACTCCAAATGCTATATCTAGCTGCCTTTTGAATGTACTAAGTGTTTTGGCATCAACTCCTTCCTGTGGTAATGAATTACACTGGCTTGCTGCCCTTTGGGTGATGCCTCCTCATCAATGTCCTAAATGGTCTACCCTGAATCGCCAGACTGTGACCCCTGGTTCTGTTTCTTCCTGTCTGGCATAGAAGCAAGATGGATAAGAGGGCCAATCCATGGCTTACCAAGGATGGATTAGCATTCCAAGCTTAGATAAAGAGGAAGTATGCGGGAGGTAGTGATTTATACTTTTAGACTGAACAGTATATTCACAACATCCATAATAATTTGTTCTGAATATCTATTCTGCACTTACATTGATGCCTTAGGTAAAATTCACTTCTTTTCTCAAACAGATAAAGGATGGAGAGTGACTCTTGTCTACTGCGATCTTGAGGAACCTGTTTCGATTAAATAGTTCCAATTTTGGATCCATAATCCCCAATACTGCTGTGGGCAGTGCTGAGGTGAGTTGGTGGGTTGTTTAGGTTTTTACATGCTCTGACCAATGAAAATGATTATTCTTCGTTTGGGATTGTCAGAGATGCACAAAACAGTTGGCTTTTTTGCAGATGCTTCTTCTCCAAATTGGACAACATTAACCTAGAGATTGCCCCAAATTGGTGAGGCTATTGCATTGTCTTTTTCAGAGAACATTTGAAGACATTGGCACAATGATTCAGTGGTTAGCACTGCTGCCACAGACCTGGGTTCAATTCAATCCTTGGGTGACTGTCTGTGTGGAGTTTACACATTCTTCCTGTCACTCCGTGGGTTTCCTCCAGGTGCTCTGGTTTCCTCCCACAGTCCGAAGATGTGCAGGTTGCGTGGATTGGCCACAGGAAATGCAGGGTTACAGGAAGAGGGTAGGACGGATGAGTCTGGGTGGGATGCTCTTTGGAGGTCAGTATACACTCAATGGGCCAAAAGGTCTGTTTATATATTGTAGGAATTCTATGATTCTACATTCTTGAAACATTTTGTCTGACCTTCTGGATATCAGTTGCTAAAATTATGCTCACCTAGATTTGAAAGAGCTTGGTTCTGGAAATCGTGTGTCTGGCAAGTGAATAACAAAAAATAAAAACCAAAAGAGCTGTGGCTGCTGTGAATCACGAACAAAAATGGAAGTTGCTGGAAAAGCTCAGTAGGTCTGGCAGCATCTGTGAAGAAAAATCAGAGTTAACATTTTGGGTCCGGTGACCCTTCCTCAGAACTGTGAATAACACAACACGCCTAAGGAGCTGATTGAATGAATGTTAGCTTGAGAGACAAAGTTGATATTGGAGTCCCGTTGCATAATTTGCAGAGGCATCATTGCTGACTATTTTTAAAGGATTATAGTTGCGAAAAAGGTTTCTCCTCAGAGCTGGTCTATCAGGAGAGAAAATAACAGTTGTTTTCAAATGGTCACGGTTGGAAGGACAGCAGGAAGGAGAGAAGTTAACCTTGATATTCCTGCTTCCTGAGATTTATCCTTGATCCAACATCAGTGAAAACAGGTGATCTGGCCATCAAAAGATCATTGGCTTTAGGATCATACCATGCAGGATTAGACTTCCAAATTCCCTACAGAGTCTACAGTTCAGAAAGTACCCCACTGACAGTGAAATACTTTGAGATGGCCAGAGATTACGGAAGGCACTATGTAAATACAAGTTTCTTTAGGAATCAACATTCACCTTGTTCTTGAAATCAACCCTTACAACAGATTGTTCTGCATGAACAGAAATCCACTTCCAGGAGGACAGGAACTGCTCCTTCTATGAGGGACCTTGACTTGCGGGCCTGAGGGTGCAGCCCTTTTCCCCCTCAGTAATTCAGGCTGAGAATAGACAGCAGAGCTAGTCAATGGACTGAAAGTTATTACCCTGTCATTAGATTACAGCAGTGAGTACACTTCAGAAACACAATTGGTCCAAAGCATCTTCTGTTGTCCTGCGGTATTGAAAATTTCTATTTAAATGTCATTTCCCCTGCCTGTCAATCTCAGTTAGCAATCATATGGAATGGTTCAAGAAGATCTTTTCTTTTCAGTGTCCATCCTGTTGTGTCTCTGTTTGCAGAATCTCACATTCTGTGTGCTCTTGTCTGTTTGAAAGAAAAACTCAACTAGTTTCACAACATCTCCTCTTTAACTCACAGCCATTTATTTATATATATATATTACATTTCCTTGCTTTTCCTGTCACAGTAAAACACTGCACAACTCCTGCTTTAAGTCTAAACTAACACTAACTCCTCCAATGATAGTTTCTGACATGTTCTGAAGGCGAATTAATGGGAAACAGAGCATCTGTGGGATGCGCCTTCACAAAAAGTAGAATCTTCACAGTATCTCAATGCTTGGTGCTGCTACCATGGCAACAGATTCCAGTTTTTATGCTGACAGATGTACAAAAGTAAAACACAAGATTTGTATTCTGTCACTGATAAATCGAGAACCATGTGTTTTAAAGTCATGAGTAAAAATCTGAAGAGTAAGACACTCCATGGGGTTTATGTCAACTTAATTGCTTTAACCACCAACTATGACCACAATCCCACTGTCCATACTACTGTTGCCAGAGTAGGTGTAGTGTGGGTAATTAACACCAGTGTGCAGGCACAGTGCTAAACAATGACTACAGCATGTGTGGAATGACTGAGTGACAGTTAGGGAGGGACACAGAGTGAGATGTGGGAGCAGAAAGAGGCCATTCAGCCCATCAATTCTACTCCCATCCAACGAGAACACAGCTGATACGATAACTTCAACTCCATTTTAATGTCTTTTCCCCAACATCTTTGATTCCCACATTGCTCAGTTCTGAAGTTGTAACAGTCTTGAGGCACTGGCTCTGTATTTCTCTCCACAGCTGCTGCCAGGCCTGCTGAGTTTTGATTGTGGTACTTGTTTGTTTCAGTTTTAGAGACTACCCAGAATTTAGCCTTTATTCAAGTGGTTAACAATGTGTCTACCTCAGCCTTGAATGGTGCTCACATTGAAACATATTAGATTCTTAAGAGGCCTGACAGGGTCTTTTGCAGAGGACAAGCACAATGCAAACATAGAACTTAGAACGGTACAGCATGGTACAGGCCCTTCGGCCCACGATTTTGTGCTGACCTATTATCCCTCTAAGGTTAAACTAACCTGCATACCCTAAATTTTACTATCATCCATGTGCCTATCCAAGAGTCACTTAAATGTCCCTAATATATCTGGCTCTACTACCACCGCTGGCAGTGTATTCCATGCACCCACCGTTCTGTGTAAAGAACCTACCTCTGATAGCTCCCCTATACCTTCCTCCAGTCACCTTAAAATTTTGCCGCCTCATGAAAGTCATTTCCACCCTGGAAAGAATCGCTGGCTATCCACTCTATCTATGCCTCTCATCACCTTATACACCTCTATAAAGTCACCTCCCTTCCTTCTCACCTCAATGAGAAAAGCCCTAGTTCCCTCAACTTTTCCTCTTAAGACCTACCCTCCGGTCCAGGCAGCGTCCTAGTAAATCTCCTCTGCACCCTCTATAAAGCTACCACATCCTTCTTATAATGAGGTGAGCAGAACTGAACACAATATTCCAAGTGTGGTCTAACCAGGATTTTATAAAGCTGCAGCATAACCCCGCGACTCTTAAACTCCCTGCCAATGAAAGCCAATAGACCACATGCCTTCTTGGCTCTGCAACTCTGAGGGACCTATGGACATGGATCCCAAGATCTCTCCGTTCGTTCACACTGCCAAGAATCCTTCATTAACCCTGTATTCTGCATTCAAATTCAACCTTCCAAAATGAATCACTTCACACATTTCCAGGTTGAATTTCATCTGCCACTGCTTTGCCCAGCTCTGTATCCTATGAATGTCCTGATGCAACCTACAACAGCCCTCCAGACTATCCACAACTCCACCAACCTTCGTGTCTTTAGCAAACTTACTCACCCAGCCTTCCACTTCCTCATCCAAGTCATTTATAAACTCCATAAAGAGCAGAGGTGCCAGAACAAAATCCTGAGGAACACCACTGGTCACCAAGCTCCAGGCTGAATACTTTCCATCTAATCATCATCACAATTTACTTAAAGAAAGGTTTGAGAGGAGATCACAACAACTGTGGGTCATCTCACACAGCACCATAGCGAAAGTCGTCATGAGAATCATATTTGAAAGACTTCATTCACCTTCAGACCAAGTGTATCCAGAAGTACAGTGCAGTTTCTATACTAACAACAGACATGATCCAGCTAAAGGAAAACTACAGGGAACAGGATTTACCTCCTTACACTACTGTTGCAAATCTGCCTGAAACATTGGAACTGGCAAGATTTTGGGCAAACATAGAAAATAGGCAGCGAGAGAAGGCCATTTAGCCCTTAGTATCCAGTTACTGCTTTCTCTCCATATCCCTTAAAGTCCATCTAAAATATCCTGTCCACCAAGACTCTTCAGTCTGATCTGCATTTTATATAACCACATGCCCTGTACAGTCTGACAGCATCACATCCGACAAATTCAGTGTGAGGAATAGAGTGAAACAGACACGCAACACCAGATCAACAACACACAAGCGTGCCTGATAACTCATGGAGTCCACACCAAGCCTCCAAAGACTCACCCTCTACCCTAATTCTATAACCCTGCATTTTCCGTGGCCAATCTACTTAACCTGCATATAGAAACAGATCCTTCAAAACAACCAGTCCATGGTGGATTTAATTCCAAACTAAACTAGTTCCACCTTCCTGCTCCTGGCCCATATCATTACAGTGTGGGAGGAAACCAGAGTACCTGGAGTAAATCCATACAGACACAGGGAGAACATAGCTTACATAAGGTGGAGGAAGCTAGGGTCAAGTTCAGCTAGAGAGGATTACATGCAGGCAAGGAAGGAGCTCAAAAATGGTCTGAGGAGAGCCAGGAGGGGGCACGAGAAAGGCTTGGCAGAAGGAATCCGGGAAAACACAAAGGCATTTTACACTTACGTGAGGAATAAGAGAATGGTCAAAGAAAGAGTAGGGCCGATCAGGGATAGCATAGGGAACTTGTGTGTGGAGCCTGAGGAGGTAGGGGAAGCCCTAAATGAGTTTTTTGCTTCTGTCTTTACGAAAGAAACGACCTGTGTAGTGAATGAAACCTTTGAAGAGCAGGTGTGCATGCTGGAATGGATAGAGATAGAGGAAGCTGATGTACTGAAAATTTTGTCAAACATTAAGATTGACAAGTCGCCAGGCCCGGATCAGATTTGTCCTCGGCTGCTTTGGGAAGCGAGAAATGCAATTGCTTCGCCACTTGCGAAGATCTTTGCATCCTCGCTCTCCACTGGAGTCGTACCTGAGGACTGGAGAGAGGCAAATGTAATTCCTCTCTTCAAGAAAGGAAATAGGGAAATCCCCGGCAATTATAGACCGGTAAGTCTCACGTCTGTCGTCTGCAAGGTGTTAGAAAGGATTCTGAGGGATAAGATTTATGACCATCTGGAAGAGCATGGCTTGATCAAATACAGTCAACACGGCTTTGTGAGGGGTAGGTCATGCCTTACAAACCTTATCGAGTTTTTTGAGGATGTGACTAGTAAGGTTGATGAGGGTCAAGCTGTGGATGTGGTGTATATGGACTTCAGTAAGGCATTTGATAAGGTTCCCCATGGAAGGCTCATTCAGAAGGTCAGGAGGAATGGGATACAGGGGAACTTAGCTGCTTGGATACAGAATTGGCTGGCCAACAGAAGACAGCGAGTGGTAGTAGAAGGAAAATATTCTGCCTGGAAGTCAGTGGTGAGTGGGGTTCCACAGGGCTCTGTCCTTGGGCCTCTACTGTTTGTAATTTTTATTAATGACTTGGACGAGGGAATTGAAGGATGGGTCAGCAAGTTTGCAGACGACACAAAGGTCAGAGGTGTCGTTGACAGTGTAGAGGGCTGTTGTAGGCTGCAGCGGGACATTGACAGGATGCAGAGATGGGCTGAGAGGTGGCAGATGGAGTTCAACCTGGATAAATGCGAGGTGATGCATTTTGGAAGGTCGAATTTGAAAGCTCAGTACAGGATTAAGGATAGGATTCTTGGCAGCGTGGAGGAACAGAGGGATCTTGGTGTGCAGATACATAGATCCCTTAAAATGGCCACCGAAGTGGACAGGGTTGTTAAGAAAGCATATGGTGTTTTGGCTTTCATTAACAGGGGGATTGAGTTTAAGAGTCGTGAGATCTTGTTGCAGCTCTATAAAACTTTGGTTAGACCGCACTTGGAATACTGCGTCCAGTTCTGGGCGCCCTATTATAGGAAAGATGTGGATGCTTTGGAGAGGGTTCAGAGGAGGTTTACCAGGATGCTGCCTGGACTGGAGGGCTTATCTTATGAAGAGAGGTTGACTGAGCTCGGTCTCTTTTCATTGGAGAAAAGGAGGAGGAGAGGGGACCTAATTGAGGTATACAAGATAATGAGAGGCATAGATAGAGTCGATAGCCAGAGACTATTTCCCAGGGCAGAAATGGCTAGCACGAGGGGTCATAGTTTTAAGCTGGTTGGTGGAAAGTATAGAGGGGATGTCAGAGGCAGGTTCTTTACGCAGAGAGTTGTGAGAGCATGGAATGCGTTGCCAGCAGCAGTTGTGGAAGCAAGGTCATTGGGGTCATTTAAGAGACTGCTGGACATGCATATGGTCACAGAAATTTGAGGGTGCATCCATGAGGATCAATGGTCGGCACAACATTGTGGGCTGAAGGGCCTGTTCTGTGCTGTACTGTTCTATGTTCTATGTTCTATGTTCTATGTAAACTCCACACAGACAGTCACCCGGGGGGTGGAATTGAATCTGGGCCTCTAGTTTTGTGAGCCATTGCACTACCCATGATTAATAATAATTTCTGGCAGGGAGAAAGAACATTGTGACAGTGAATGATGAGGTAAAGAATGAGATCAGTGCAATTAAAGTCTAGAAAGGGATTGTATCAAACCACTGCTTCACAGAAAGTTCCCACTGTGATCCCTTTTAATGCCTCAGAATCTCTGTCACCCAATAGTAGTTTTGTTTGGGGACAGGGTCTGAGAATTGCTAATCACTGGGGGAAGGGGAGGCATGTATTTGGACCGGGGTTATCAATGCAATAACAGCCAGATTTTTCATCTTTTACAATCTGCAAATGACTTCAACATAACAGGATTCTGATTGTGGACGAATGGAACTCTGATTATTCATAGTAATAATTTTGTTATATTACACTAGTGGTAAAATTATTCCCAATTATTAAAGGAAGAAGCAATTGATTATTAATGAAACAGGAACTATGTAAATAATTAAATCCTGACTCATCATAAACACATGCAATAAAGTTTGAGAGCACAGAAAGTGGCCATTTGGCCCACTGTCAGCATTTTCAGAGACAGTGCATGCACAATTTGTCCCACTACCCCCTTCCTTCTCCTTTGACCTATAAAACTTTCCTTATTGTGGAAAATTCCAAGTCACTTTTGAAAGTTACTGTTGGATCTGTCACCACCAGACTTCCAGATAATGTTGTTCAGATCATTGGAACTCACTAAGGTCATCTCCCCTCATTCTCGCCTGGATTTTCTGCCATTTATTTTGTAGTTGTGTTCTGTAATTACCAGCTATCCTGTACTGGAAACAGTTTCTCCCTATGGAGAATAAAACTCCAAAAATATTTAACTTGGATAAAATCACTCTTTAACATCTGTGCTCTAAGGCAAATAACCTGTTTCTCTCAGTGTGGTTGAGCCTGAGACATTTCCCCGGGTGATGGATGAACTTGGTTGTTAAGAAACAGAATCTGTCATCGTGACTGAAGTCAGTGGCTTGGTCTTCTCTGTTTTTACTGTCTGTGCAGTAATTGATGTGATAATTTAGAGATACGGAAGAATGGAGATGGATGGTGGTGAGATGGAGCCAAGGTAAGTCAGTGTATGCATGTAAAAGAACAGTGTATTCAGAAATTGCTGCCTAGTGATGAGAAATATGAGGGGCCCAAGAGAGATCATTGGAGCATACGCTAGGAATATGCTCCAGGCACTCCGAAGTGAGTCAAATAGACAATTAAATGCTGACAAGATTTGACAGGAGATAGGAAAGAATTTCGAGAATAATACAAGTTCACTGTTCAAAGAACATTAGAAGCAGTTCGTGCTGGTGAGCATGAGGAAGGGACAGAGATAGTAGAGGTAATTGATCAGATGGTCTCACTCTTAGACAAGTCTATCAGCTGTTTGCTTGATGCTGGACTTGAGAAGATGGAGTAAACTTTTCAACATAGATCAGGAGTGGACCCATTCAGCACTTGAGCCTTTCCTGCCATTCAGTTATATCATGGCTGATCATTTCATTCCTGTACTATTCCCATTTCTCATTATGTCATTAGCCTCCAGGAATCTGTTGAGTTATGATTTTAACATTTTCAGTGATTGAGGGTCCATGAAGAGTAGAGGATTCCAAAGATTCAATGGTTTTAATGATTGGTTTTAAATCTCCTTATTCTGAGACTATGACCCAGTTTGAGATTAGCAGTAGGGGAGAAATTTGATCTACATCCACCTGTAAGAATCTAATATATTTCAATGAGATCACCACTCATTCTCAAAACCTTATGATCCCAGTTGACAATACTGCACATCACATTTTTGAGTGAAACCTGATGTAATCGATCATATGTTTTATTTTTGTAATTTAGTTAGGATGATGGTTAATTATTGAGGCCGCCAATGTTCTTTTAGTAAAACGACACAAGTTCATTGCACAAAATAATAAATGGCTCTGATTAATTACAAAATTGATGTATTTTATTTTTATCCAGAATGTTAACAATTCAAACTGAGCTGGATTTTATTAACCAATGAACATGCTTCAGTCCTGGATGTGATTAACAGCAAATTCAATGCCTGTAGTTACATGAGAACTCATTGGTGACTGAGCAGGAGGTCTTTCCAAGTTAATCACTTCCCACCCACAGTGCAGGTGAATGGTCTCTCCCCAGTGAGAGCTCACTAGCATACTGTGAAGTGAGATGGTATTTTGAAAGCAGATCCACACAGAGAGCATCTGAAAGGTATTTCTTGTCTGTGAATGCATTGATGGTTCATCAGATAGTCAGAACTCTGAAAGCCCTTCCCAGAGTCTGGGCATCTTTTCCCCCTGACAACTGACAATGGCTTCAAGGTTGTTATTAGACTATTTAATACAAGATTAATTCACTGAATTTAAAAATCAGGATTTGAACTCGGGTCCGCAGAATATGAAGTGAGTTTCTCGGTAAATGGTCTAACGATAATGTCACTGGGCCACTACCTCCCCTGTAGGGTGTTTCACATTAAGGTGCCCATGCTGTGATGGGCCTGGATGGAATGGATGAAAAGATGTTTCTCCAAGTGCAAGGCTCGGTGTCTGAGGATGTGGATTAGATTGAGGTGTCCAAACCCATGAGGAGCCAGGATGGAGCAGAATGAGAGGACGTGTTTTGCTCAGCAAAATTCAGTAACTGGGGGATGTGCCGATTAGATTGAGGTGTCCAAGCTGTGAAAGGCAAGGATGGAATGGATGAGAAGATGTTTCCCTCAGTGACTAAGGGTGGGGAGATTAGTTTGATATGTCCCAGAATGTGAGGATGGAGTGGATGAGAAGTACCTGTTTCCGACAGCACAGAGCTCAGTCACTAGGGGCAGTGCAAATTTGATTGAAATGACCCAGACTGTGAGGGTCCTAGATGAAGTGAATGAAAACTAGCTATTTCCCTCAGCATAGAGCTCAGTGACTGCAGGGTAGAGAGACCAAATGCAGACGTCCCAAGCTGTGAGGGTCTGTGGCCAAAATAGTGCTATTTGCCTCAGCACAGAGCTCGATGACTTGGGCCTGTATGGATCAGATTGAGGTCTCCCAGACTGTGAGGGGCTTTGATGATGAGAAGACTTGTTTTCCTCAGCATAGGGCTCAGTGACTGACGGGCGTAGATTAGACTGAGATGTCCTAGTCTGTGAGGGACCTGCATCGAGTGGATTAGAAGGATTTGTTTCCGTCAGCAAAAAGCTCAGTAACAGGCAGGTGGGGAGATTAGATTGAGGTGTCCCAGCCTGTGGAGCCTAGATGGAAAGGAGAATTCTAGTTGAATGCAGTAGTTAACTGCTGATTATCATTGGATAGGTGTGTCTTCATCATTAGCTCTTTCTCATTTAGTAAAATATACAGCGTTCCTGAAGCAGCTTTCAGCAAAACATAGAGCTGAATCTGAACAACAGCCTCTTGAATCTGAATTGGCAGCCTGAGGAAATTCCGATGAATATCCAGAGGATTTTTGTTTAATTCATTCATGCTATGAGAGTGTCAGTGTCTTGGCCTGCATTTATTGGAGGGCAATCAAGAATAAATCATATTGCTGCAGGCTTGGAGTCACATGTAGGCCAGGCAAAGATGGCAGTTTTCATTCAGAAAAGCCTATCTGGGAGTGCATGAACAATAGTTATTAATTCTAGGTACTTTTATTATTAAATTCAAATTCCACTATCTTCCCTGGCAGGATTTGATCTTGGGACCCCAGAACACTGATCAGGTCTGTGAATTAATAACAGCACTAGGCCATAGCTTCCCCATTATGTCTGTAAACCTCTTTGACATAACATTCATCAGTTTCTCACAACATCCACACCTTATCCTCACTTCATCCCAGCTTTTAATTTCCCTACCTTTATCTACGAACTCATTTGTCATCAATAGGATTCTTTACTACAAACAGTCCTGCTTATTTTCAAAGCTCCCTGTTCTGTTTATAAAGTGGTGCTGCTGAAAAGAATAAACTTAGCTTTTCCGTTTAATAGATTCCATTTATAAACTGTGATGTGATGTGTTGTTTGTCCTCTAAAATAACAGAATGTTATCTTAGGTAGGATGGGTTCAAAGTGTGGAGCTGGATGAACACAGCAGGCCAAGCAGCATCTCAGGAGTGCAAAAGCTGATGTTTTGGGCCTAGACCCTTCATCCGGCTCCACACTTTGTTATCTTGGATTCTCCAGCATCTGCAGTTCCCATTATCACTGAACCCATCCTACCTGTCAGGTTTAAACAAATTATTTTAGAGAAATCGGTCAATCCTTTGGGTCACTACGAGATGAATATTATTGTCAAGCGCTGATATGGCCAATTGTATGCTTTCTATATATGGAGCAATTATCCCAAAACTAGAATGGATCTACAAATGCAAAGGCAACATCACACATTCATGCACAGATACACAGTTCAATGGGTACTTTGCTGGTGTGTGCACATTGTGAAAACTTCCACTTAAATTGGAACTGATTCACGTCCAGATTTATTTATTGTGAAGAAATTTTTGTCACCACAATCCTGCACCATTTTGAGTTACAAAAAGAATAAAAAGAAATTGTATAAATAGAGTTCATCTTCTGTATAAGGAGTATTAAAACACAGCTCCAGAGTTCTGCAATGTCTTTGTTCCTGGCCTGAAATAATCCCTTCTTTGGGTACAGCAATAATAATCCCACGTGTCCATGCTTCAGAAACAGCACCACTAGGTGTGCCCGCTCCAGGCACTGTAACCCCACCACTAACAACTGCTGAGTCCACACCCTGGGCTCACTGCAGCCAGAAGATTTGGTGTCTCTTAGAAGTTTTCTGAGAGAAGTCAAGTGAATTACATTCATTTAGCTACAAAGCATTGTTTGGCTGATGGGTAGGAAAGGAACAAGGCAGCTTGGAGACTGTCAAATGCTGTCACCAATTGACTGGCTGTACTCCTGGGGTTGTAGCTGTGTTACTGCCATTACGTAATGCTGTCACTTAAAATGTTATTTCGTCTTGGGTTTTTTTTTGAAGAGACATCGTACAGGCAGAGTTGTAGGACTGGCTACTGAAAACGGCTTAAGTAACGTAGGAGGCCTTTAAGTCTTTATTTTAAAAACAGCTGAAACAAAAAGGGAAGTGGCCAATTCTCACTACAGATTTTTGTTTCAGCTTTAGCAGTCAGACGCTGTTTGGGGTTCCAGAAGAGTGGGAAACTTCAGTAAGTGATTCCTAGTTGCTATTTTCTCTAAAATCTCTTTGATGTTCTTTCCTCCTGGATTCGAGGACAGCATGTATGAATCTATATCCAAATATATCTTTTTGCTAAGGGGTGTGTTTACAGGATGTTACTGTATTAGAACAGTTAATTAGTAATAGGTACTGTATCTATTATTCAGTTAAGTTTTCCAACGGTTGTTAGTCTAAATTCCTCGTTTGCATTTTAACTGTAGTGTTTAAATAAATTGCGTTTTGCTTAACGTCAAGTAGTTTCATCAGTCATATCACATGTGGAACTGTACTTCTGTACTTCACGTATACCTTTAAAAAAAGAAAAGGTTAGAGTCTAGGCTACCTTCATAAAATATTTTGAGGGGATCTGGTCTGGTCTGGTCCTTAACAAATATTGCTCCTGTTCCTCTTACTATGCACACCACAGGCCAATGATTCACTCTGCGGTGTGATGATATGGGCAGTGCCATCTTTGTTCATGGCAGCTGCATTTCTATTACTTTGCACGGACACTGCACAACCACCAAAGTGTTCTTCAGATTAGAGTTTGAATCAAAAGATCCATCAATTAAGCTTCTTTAAAAAACACAAGATCATTGATATAAAACTCCCAGTGAAGGCCCAGAATTGGTTAACACACAGAAGTTAAAACATGAAAGCATAAATATTTACCCTTATTAATGACCAAAATACAAACTTCAGGTAAAAGGGGTAAAAAAAAATAGTTTTCTCTCCATGAACATTCACTTCTAAAATGAGAAAGCTTTTTGGTCAGAATTTTTCCACCTATGTTAACATAAGCAGAAACTGACCCCAATCAACATGGTTCAATCCTGGACGCGATTAACAGTAAAATCCGATCACTGCAGTGACTTGTGAACTCATTGGTGACTCATAAGTGTGGATGACCGAATAAATTTATTTCTGCACTCAGGGCAGCTGAAAAGTCTCTCCCCAATGTGACTGCCCTGGTGTAAAGTAAGTTGATATGAACTCAGTCCTACAGTGCGAGCACCTGAACAGTGTCTCATTAGTGTGAGCATGTTGATGGGAACGTCAGTTCCTTTGATCACTTTCAGCACCTTCCACAGTTCAGGCATTTGAAAGGTCTCTCCTCGCTGTGAAGTTGCCAGTGTTTATGCAGGGTGGATGTGTGACTGAATCTCTTCCAACATTGAGTGCAAGCATAAGGCCTCTCCCCAGTACGAACTCGCTGGCATGCAATGAGGTGAGATTGACCTGAACCCAATCCCACAATGAGAACACCTGTACGGTCTCTCCTCAGTGTGAACACGCTGATGAAGCATCATCATTTCCCCTGGACTTTTATAATATTTTTCACTGTCTGGGCATTTAAAAGCTCTCTCGTCATTGTGACCACGCTGATGAGACATCAGATTGCTGGAGCTTTTATAGTCTTTCCCACAGTCTGGACATTTAAAAGGCCTCTCTTCAGTGTGAACTTGCTGGTGTCTCAGCAGGCTGGCTGACTGAGCGAATCCCTTGTCACACAGAACAGGTAACTGGCCTTTCCCCAGTATGACTGCGCGACGAAGTTCCAGTTCACATAGGAAATCCAATTTCTTCCCACAGTCGTCATGTTTTCCATGGCTTCTCCCTGTGGCTGCGCTTGTGTTTCGACAGGCCAGACGATCAGTTAAAGCCTTGTCCACACACACAACGCGTGTACGGTTCTCTACGCTGTGAACAGCATTTCTTCCCTCCATGTTCAAAATTGGGTGGTTCCATCAGATCCTGATCTAGTAACTGATTTGAGTTTCCTGACTGGAAATCCTCCGTTTCCAATATCCTGTGAAATAGATTTAAAACAGAAACAAACTCAGGAGACAGAATGCACAAAAAGCACAAAGACTGGGTGAGAAATCGAGTTGAATGAATCTGCTCATTTGTGAACAAAGTGACCGTGAAAAATAATTGATTGTCACAACTTGACTGACTTCCTAACGTCTTTCAGGGAAGGGAACTGGTCACCCAGTCTAGGCAGAGTCAACACTTTGGCTTCAGTGGGAGGAGAGAGAGAAAGACAGAGAGTGGTAGAATAAGGGAAACAGAAAAGTAGAGATGGTAGATGATGACGACAGGAATTTTACATATCTAAAACTCAAACCTAACTTTGGCAGAACCGTCCAAACCCTCAACTGCCACCTTATGGAAGGACTTAGAAGCAGATGAATGTGGACACCATCACCTCCAAGCAACACACTAGTACTGAGCTGTCTGACATACAGTACTGGATGAACAGAAACTTCCTCAAATTGAAAATTGGTAAGTTGAAAGTCTGTCCTCAGTCACTGCTACTAACTTCATTCCCTGACCACCACCTCCATTCCTTATCCCGTAACTGCCTGAGACTGAGCCAGGCTGTTCACAACCTCATATCCACATCATTGACAAGATCACCTATTTCCACCTCAGTAACATCACCAGATTCTGCTCTAATTTCAGCTCCTGAAACACTTTTTTTTTGCATCCTCTAGACTTAACTATACCATCATACTCCTGGCCAGCGTCCTACATCCAATGCCCCAGTAATCATGAAGTCATCCAAAGCTTTACTGTTCATTCCTTCATCACACTAACTGTGTTTAGCCATCACCATCTGCTCACTGAGTGACAAAGCCTCCAGATTGAGGACCCACAAAGCTTTAAAACTATCATCTTCATTTTGAAATTCTTTGATGGCTGTAATCCTCATTATCTCTGCAATCTCCTTCAGCCACAATAAGCCTTTGCAATCTCTCTGCTCTGCTCATCTAATGCCAGCCTGTGGGTCATTCCTGATTAAATTGCTTTGTTGATGATCATTCTTTCGGATTACTTCGGCTCCTAGCACAGGAATTTGCAGTTTAAATCTCTACATCTCTCCTCTTCTGGGGCAAAAGTGACCTTTACAAGAAGGATGGGTTGCTTCTGAACTGGAGGGGACAAGCATTCCAGCAAGCAGATTTGCTTGGGCTACTTGGGGGCTTTAAGTAGTGTGGGTGGATGGGATCCATAGCAGTAGTGAGAAAGGAGAGAAGGTGGAGGCTTGGTATGGTAGTTAAGGGGAGCAACTTAAATAGACAAGGTGGGCAACAGCATGGAAGAAAATGGGCTAAGACTGATGAATTAAAGTGCACATATTTCAATGCAAGGTATATAGGTACAGCAGTTGATCTCAGGGCACTGATGCGAACTTGGGAACTGGGATATCATTACAGAAATGTGGCTAAGGGAGGGACAGAACTGGCAGCTCATTGTCCTGGGGTTTAGATGTTATCGGAGGGATAGAGAGGCGGGGGGGGTGACATTTTTTGATTAAGAACAACGTTACATCTGTACTTGGAAATGATATTCCTGAAGGACTGTCCATTCAAGTTATATGGGGGCTAACTGAGTAACAAGAAGAGGATGATCACTTTGATGAGATCGTACTTTAGGCCTCCCTGCGGTCAGTTGGAAATTAAGGAGCAAATACATTGAGATATCTCAGTTATCTGTAAGTATAATTGGATGTTAATGGCAACTTATTTTAACTTTCCGAACACAGACTGGGACTGCCACAGTGTGAATGGATAGGGAGGAATTTGTTAAGTGTTGAAGAAAATGTTCTTATTCAATACGCGGATGTATCTACGAGATTGGGAGAGGCTGTTTGCAGGTAAAGGGACCTTTGGTATGTGAAAGCTTTCAAAAATGAAATAACAACAGTTTAGCGATAATATGTCCCTGCCTGTGTGAACAGCAACGCCAATAGGTGTAAAGGAACATTGAATGATCGAGATATTGAGGTTCTAGTCAAGAAGAAGTAGTACTCATGTCAGGTATAGACAGTTGGGATGAAGTGAACATGTGGCAGAGTATAGGAGAAGTAGAAGTACACTTAAGAGGGAAATAAGGAGGGCAAAAAGGTACATGATAGAGCTTTGACAAATAATATTAAGGACAATTCAAATAGATTCTACAAATACACTAAGGGCAAAAGTGGGTGAGAACAGGTTCCACAAATTGATGGGGATATCAGTATGTGGAACCACAGGAGATGGGTGAGATAGTAAATGAATATTTTGCCTCAGTTATGTACTTTGGTGAAAGACATGAAGCTAGGGGAATAAACAGTGAAGTCTTGGAAAAAGTCCACACAACGGAAGAGTAGGTGCTTAGAGGTCTTAAAACCCATAAAGGCAAATAAATCCCCAATGCCTAATCAGGTATATCCCAGAGCATTGTGGGAAGCTAGGGAAAAGATTGTGGGACCCCATACAGAGTTATTATATTATCGACAGCCACAAGCAAGATGCCGCAAGACTGTAGTGTGGCTGATGTTGTGCCATTGCTTAAAAAAGGCTGCAGGGAGAAAACAGGGAACAAGAAACCAATGAGTGGGTAAGTTGTTGGAGGGACAGTTGTTCGGAGATGGGATTTACATGGATTTGGAAAGGCAAGGACTAATTAGGGATAGCGAGCATAGCTCTGTGCGTGGTAAATCATATCTTACCAATTTGTTGGAGTTTTTTGAAGAGGTTACAAATAAGATAGATGAAGGCAGAGTAGTAGACATTGTCTACATGAATTTTATCAAGGCCATTGACAAGGACCTGCATAGTAGACCAGTTCATAAGGTTAGATCACATGAGATGCAGGGTGAGCTAGCCAATTCGATAGAACTTTGGCTTGATGGTAAGAGACAAAGTATGGTGGTAGAGAGTTGCTTCACAGACTGCAGGCCTGTGACCAGCAGTTGCTGCAAGCATTGGTTTTGGGCCTACTGATTTAATCATTAAATTAATAATTTGGATGAGAATATAGGTGGAAAAGTTAGTCATTTTGTATATGACACCAAAATTGGTTGTATAGTGAAGAATCGAAGAATACAACAAGACCGTGATCAGATTGGCCGAAGGGCTGAGAAGCAGCTGATAGCATTTAATTTAGATAAATGTGAGGCATTGCATTTTGGTAAGGCAAACCAGGGCAAGACTTACACAGTTAATGGTAGGGCTCTGTGGAGTTTGTTGAACAGAGACACCCAGGGTACAAGTTCACAGTTCCTTGAAAAGGGCATCACAGGTTTATAGGGTGGTGATGAAGGCATTTGCCACGCTTGCCTATATTGGTTAGAGCACTGAGCATAGGAGTTGGAATGGCATATTGCAGCTGTACAAGACATTACAGAGGCCACTTTTAGAATACTGCCTACAATTCTGGTCATCTTGCTATAGTAAGCATGTTGTTAGACTTGAGAGGGTGCAGAAGATATTTAAAAGCATGTTTCTAGAATTGGAGGGTCTGAGTTATAGGGAGAGGCTGGACAGTCTGGGACTTCTCCCCCTGGAGCATTGAAGGCTGAGGTGTGATCTGATAGAGCTTTATAAAATCATGAGGTGCATAGCTAAGGTAAATAGCCAAAATCATTTCCCAAGGTTAGGGGAGTCCAAAGCTAGAGGGCATAGGATTAAGGTGACAGGGACAATATTTAAAGAGACCTGAAGAGGAACTTTTTCACACAGAGGTTTATGCGTCTATGGAATGTACTGCCAGAAGAAGTGGTTAATGTGGGTACATTACAACATTTAAAATACATTTGGACAGGTACATTTAATAGAAAAGGTTTTGAGAGATATGAGCCAAACACAAACAACTGGGGCTAGTTCAGTTTAGAATACCTGGTTAGCGCAGACGAGTTAGACCAAAAAGTCTGTTTCCACACTGTATAACTCTTTGACTATGATGGTCCCAATGACTGGGCAGTCCAGAACCAGCAGACACAATCTGAGGAAACAGGGTAGGCCATTTAGGACTCAGATGAGGAGAAATTTCTTCACCCAGCAAGTGATGAGCTTGTTGCGTTCTCAGCTATAGAAAGTGGTTGAGACTAAAATATTAAATATTTTCAAGCAGGATTAGATATAGTTTTTGGGTTAAAGGAAGTCTGGAGAAAGTGGGAACAGGATACTGACTTGGATTATCAGCCATAATCATAATGAATGGTGGGGCAGACTAGAAGTGACAAATGGCCTACAACTGCTCCTATTTTTCCACTGTTTCA
Source organism: Stegostoma tigrinum (assembly GCF_030684315.1). Classification (NCBI taxonomy): domain Eukaryota; kingdom Metazoa; phylum Chordata; class Chondrichthyes; order Orectolobiformes; family Stegostomatidae; genus Stegostoma; species Stegostoma tigrinum. The sequence goes on from NC_081360.1 coordinate 3,960,555, forward strand.
CTTTACTCATTTGAACACGTCTGGAAAACCTACCTCTCTGACAAAACTCTTAATCGTGTGATCTAAAATTTCATCATGTGGCTCAGTGTCACATTTTGCTTTTTAACACTTCTGTGAACTGCCTTGGAGCATTTTATTGTGTTAAAGGAACTATACAAGTAATTACGGTCAGGTTCTCTGAAAATAACATGTTCATCATCCTGGAATGTTCTTGGATAAACAAAGCACGTTCAATCTTTGATAATGGGAACTGCAGATGCTGGAGAATCCGAGATAACAAAGTGTGAAGCTAGATGAACATAGCAGGCCAAGCAGCATCTTAGGAGCACAAAAGCTGACGTTTCTCTGATGAAGGGTCTACACCTGAAAACGTCAGCTTTTGTGCTCCTAAGATGCTGCTTGGCCTCTGTGTTCATCCAGCTTCACACTTTGTTACTTATGTTCAATCCTTGATTCTTTTATCAATTACCTGTGTTTTCCAGGCCGGTACAATTACTACATTCAAAAAGTTTCCGGATAGGTTACGAACAGAAAGAGTTTAAGCAATATGGGCCAAATGCTGGCAAATAGGACTAGATCAATTTGGATATCTGGTCAACATGGACTAGTTGGACCAAATGATCCATTTCCATGTCCTACATCTCTATAATTCTATGAGTTCCTGCAGCTTCTCGCTGTCAGCAGCTCAGCCTACCAGTGTTGACTTGCCAACCAATCAGAAGTTTTGGCAGATAGTCATAGAATCATAGAATCCCTACAGTGTGGAAACAGGCCCTTTGGCCCAACAAGTCCACACCAAACCTCAGAGCATCCCATCCAGACCCATCCCCCTATAACCCACCTAAATTACACCTCTCTGAACACTATGGGCAATTTAGTATGACCAACCCACCTAACCGGCACAACTTTGGACTGCGGGAGGAAACCAGCGGAAACCCACGCAGACACAAGGAGAATGCGCAAACTCCACACAGACAGTGACTCGAGGCTGGAATCAAACCCAGGTCCCTGGCACTGTGAGGCAGCAGTGCTAGCCACTGTACCACCATGCTGCCAGGATAGTCTTTTGTTTCAACAATAATACAGATGTTTGGAAGTTATTTCCATCATTATAAATTAATGTTCATTCAATTTTAATTTTTAAATTAAGAATGACAGAATTCTGATTTACCAAAAGTATTAAAGGATATATAAAGTAATATGAAGCAAAGCGAGGTAAATGGAGACAGGCTAAAGAGAAGCCATGATCTCAATGAATGGTGCAGTGGCCTCAAGGGGTAAACGGCCTCCTTCTATTCCTGTGACTCTCTTGTTCAGTTATAATCTAATATGATAAAAAGGTTACAGGTCAAAAGAGGCCACTTGGCCCATTATGTCTGGGCCAACTCACTGCCTTTCTTCAGAATACTTTCAGTTGTTTATCCAATCCCATTTGGAAAACTACATTTAAATTTGCTTCCACAGTCTCAAGCAGTTCATTTAATATCTTCACCTATTGCTGCATTAAATACTGTTCCTTAAAACACCACTGGTTCTCATACAAATTGACGTGTCCTCCTTTCAGCCTTCTCTTCCTCAACCTATCCTAACTGCTCTAATCTGTTTGGGGAAGGACTACTTTCTGAGCACACTCTCAGAACACTCACCCATACTGACTTTTACATACTCTTCATACACCTTTCAGGTTTTAGGAGGAGTCATACTATTTTTGATAAGTTAATTCTGTTTCTGTCTCATGGAGCAGCTGGGTTTCTCCAGCAATCTCTGTATTGGTTTCATTATTCAAACTAATTTACTTGCTAATTTAATTCAAAACTATCCTGCCCCACCATTTTCACAATACAAAATCAAATTACAAGATTAATGGCAGTTTTGTTACCACCATTCCCCGCGGTGGTGAATGTTCCCCATCTAGGATACAGGCGAATGGTACTCAGGCGCAGTCTTACCCAATGTCTGGAGCGTGCGTTGTGGCAATGAAGAAAACGAGTAGAAACGTTGTTTTTATCCATCTGCAAAAGGTAAGGGCGCGGGTGCGTTAGCGGCTAAGGGTGGCCGGGAAGGATTCATAAATACTTAGTAATATCTCAAAACTCGATGACTAACCCGAAAGTGCCAGATTCGTTTCCCAAGGGCTTTTCCCGGAAAGGCTATCCGCCACCATCTTGCATCTGCGACGCGCATGCGTACCAACCTGGTGACGCAAAATTGAGAGGGACAACTTTTGTCTGGTTTCAACTGGGTCCCAGTGCTCGAGAATGAAAACCGTGAGTCCACGTGACAGTTTACACAGCTACTGGGTGCGTTCGAATGGAGCATTTCATCGACATTGGCGATAACATTCTGGCTTTGTTAGGCAGGTTCCCTTTGTATTTCTTGAGGCTTTGTTACTCATTTAGAGTAGTTTGGTTTGATTGGATCATGTTTTTGGGAGAACAGAAGATAAAGGAAGAGAACACAGCGTGGAGCTGGAGGAACAGGAAAGATTAGATTCCCTACAGTGTGGAAACAGGCCCTTCGGCCCAACAAGTCCACACCACCCCTTGGAGCATCCCACCTACACCCACCCCCCTAATAACCCACACACCCCTGAACACTACGGGGCATTTAGAATGGCCAATCCACCTAGCCTGCACATTTTTGGACTGTGGGAGGAAACCGGAGCACCCGGAGAAAACCCACGGAGACAGGGGGAGAATGTGCAAGCTGCACAAGACTGTTACCCGAGGCTGGAATCGAACCCGGGTCCCTAGCGCTGTGAGGCTGCAGTGCTAACCACTGAGCTACCGTGCCGCCCCACGGCAGTTAATATTTCAGTTTGGAAGCCTCCTTCAGAAATACGAAGGGGAAAGGAAGCTCAAATAAATAGAGGAGGGGGGGAGGTGGGATTGGGGAAGATAGGTGGCATGGTGATAGATGAGTGCACGTAGGGCGTGATGGGCATTGGTCAGTGAGGTGTGTGGGGCAAATAGGTGGGAGAGAAGATAACAAAATGTGAGGCTGGATGAACACAGCAGGCCAAGCAGCATCTCAGGAGCACAAAAGCTGACGTTTCGGGCCTAGACCCTTCATCAGAGAGGGGGATGGGGGGAGGGAACTGGAATAAATAGGGAGAGAGGGGGAGGCGGACCGAAGATGGAGAGTAAAGAAGATAGGTGGAGAGGGTGTAGGTGGGGAGGTAGGGAGGGGATAGGTCAGTCCAGGGAAGACGGACAGGTCAAGGAGGTGGGATGAGGTTAGTAGGTAGCTGGGGGTGCGGCTTGGGGTGGGAGGAAGGGATGGGTGAGAGGAAGAACCGGTTAGGGAGGCAGAGACAGGTTGGACTGGTTTTGGGATGCAGTGGGTGGGGGGGAAGAGCTGGGCTGGTTGTGTGGTGCAGTGGGGGGAGGGGATGAACTGGGCTGGTTTAGGGATGCAGTGGGGGAAGGGGAGATTTTGAAACTGGTGAAGTCCACATTGATACCATATGGCTGCAGGGTTCCCAGGCGGAATATGAGTTGCTGTTCCTGCAACCTTCGGGTGGCATCATTGTGGCAGTGCAGGAGGCCCATGATGGACATGTCATCAAGAGAATGGGAGGGGGAGTGGAAATGGTTTGCGACTGGGAGGTGCAGTTGTTTGTTGCGAACTGAGCGGAGGTGTTCTGCAAAGCGGTCCCCAAGCCTCCGCTTGGTTTCCCCAATGTAGAGAAAGCCGCACCGGGTACAGTGGATGCAGTATACCACATTGGCAGATGTGCAGGTGAACCTCTGCTTAATGTGGAATGTCATCTTGGGGCCTGGGATGGGGGTGAGGGAGGAGGTGTGGGGACAAGTGTACCATTTCCTGCGGTTGCAGGGGAAGGTGCCGGGTGTGGTGGGGTTGGAGGGCAGTGTGGAGCGAACAAGGGAGTCACGGAGAGAGTGGTCTCTCCGGAAAGCAGACAGGGGTGGGGATGGAAAAATGTCTTGGGTGGTGGGGTCGGATTGTAAATGGCGGAAGTGTCGGAGGATAATGCGTTGTATCCGGAGGTTGGTAGGGTGGTGTGTGAGAACGAGGGGGATCCTCTTGGGGCGGTTGTGGCGGGGGCGGGGTGTGTGGGATGTGTCGCGGGAAATGCGGGAGACGCGGTCAAGGGCGTTCTCAATCACCGTGGGGGGGAAGTTGCGGTCCTTAAAGAACTTGGACATCTGGGATGTGCGGGAGTGGAATGTCTTATCGTGGGAGCAGATGCGGCGGAGGCGGAGGAATTGGGAATAGGGGATGGAATTTTTGCAGGAGGGTGGGTGGGAGGAGGTGTATTCTAGGTAGCTGTGGGAGTTAGACAGGTTGTGTCAGGTCAAGGAGGCAGGGATGAAAGGGAGGGTTGGTCATGGGATGAGCAGGGGGTGGGGAGATTTTGGCACTGGTAAAATCCACGTTTAGGCCATTGGGCTGTAGGCACCCAAGGTGAAATATGAGGTGCTGCTCTTCCAGTTTGTGGGGTGGTGTCATTGTGACACTGGAGAAGGTTCAGGATGGACTGTCAGGAGTAGTTAAAATGGTTCACAACCAAAATGTATTGTCATTTCTGGCGAACAGCGCAGATGCTCTCCAAAATGGGCTCTGAGCTTCCGCTTGGTCTTACTGATGTAGAGGAGGCAATATGCGGATGCAGTAGACCATGTTGACAGGTGCACAGGTCTAATATGGAAGGTCTAATCTGTGCCTTGAATGGAGGTGAGGGGGCAGGTGTAGCACTTCCTGTAGTTGCAGAGAAAGGTGCCAAGACTGGTTGGGTTAATGTGGAGTGTGTCAGGGAGAGCGGTCCCGATGAAAGGCAGAAACAAGTCAGGAGGGAATGTATCTTTGGTTGTGCAATCTGATTGTAGGTGGCAGAAGTGGTGGAGAATGATATGTTGGATGCGGAGGTTGGTGGGTGATATGTGAGGACAAGGAGGATTCTGTCTTTATTTTTGTTGGGGTCAGGGGATATGAGGGCAGAGGTGTGGGAAATGCAGGAGACATGGTTGAGGGCATTTTCGATCACCAGAGGGGGGAGATTGTGGTTGTTGAAACAGGAGGACATCTGGGATGTACAGGAGTGGAACGCCCCATTTTGGGAGCAGACGCGGCAGAAATACAGGAATTGGGAGTAGGGGATCGCATTCTTGCCAGAAGGCGGGTGAGAGGAGCTGTACTCTCGGTAGCTGTGGGAGTCAGTAGCCTTGAAATAGATGTTGGCTTTGAAGTGGTCACCAGAGATGGGGACAGAGAGGTCCAGGAACGAGAGGGAGGTATCAGAGATGATCCAGGTGAATTTGAGGTTGGGGTGAAAGGTAAAATTGATAAACAGTTCAAGCTCCTTGTGGGAACACGAGGCAGCGCCAATACAGTCATCAATGTAACGGAGGAACAGGTGGAGTATAGTGCCAGTGTAGCAGTGGAAGAAGGACTATTCCACATATCCTGCAAAGAGACAGGCATAACTTGGGCCCACGCACGTGCCCATGGCTACCCTATTAGTCTGTAGGAAGTGGGAGGAGTTGAAGGAGAAGTTGTTAAGGGTAAGGACAAGTTTGGTTCAGCGGATGACGGTGTCACTGGAGGGGGACTGGTTGGGCCTGCGGGAAAGTAAGAAGCAGAGGGCTTTTCGGCCATCTGCATGCGGAATACAACTGTACAGGGATTGGATGTCTGTAGTGAAGATAAGGTGTTGGGGGCCAGGGAATTGGAAGTCTTGGAGGAGGTGGAGGGCGTGGGTGGTGTTCCGGACATAGGTGGGGAGTTCCTGGACTGGGGTAGTAAACAGAGTTAAGGTAAGCGGAGAAAAGTTCGGTGGGGCAGGAGCAGACAGAGATACTGGTTCGGCCAGGACAGTCAGTAAAAGAATATTCCGGAGAAGCTGCAATTATCTGTTCTGAATTTCAATTCTGCACTGATAGTGAGGGCTTTGTCATCTCTTTTTACAGAGTATTGGAGGAGGATTTCATACAGGAAATTCAAACCAAGCACCACATCTGCATCTGACAGAATCATTTGATTCATTCAATCCTGAATATCATCAGCCTCTGACTGTAGTAGGAGATATGCTCTGTTGAAAGGAGAAGATATTCAAAAGACTGGAAAAGAAACAAGACACACAAATAGAACTGAGTGAGAGTATTCTGTGGCATACCCTGAGAAAACATCACTGCATTTACAGAAGAGAGAAATTGTACCCACATGGGCAAGGCTTCAGATAATCATCCAAACAAACACAACTACGCCATGGGGAAATCGTGGAAATGTGGTGACTGTGAGAATGGATTCAATTACCCATCACAACTGGATGTTCATTAGTGCACTCACACTGGGCAGAGGCCAGTCACCTGCTATGTCTGTGGAAAGGGACTTGCTTGATCATCCCACATTGTGGGAAGGGACTTGCTCAATCATGCCACACTGTGACTCATGAATTTATTCATGCTGATAAAAGACTGTTTAAATACCCTAACTGTGAGAAAAGCTTTAAATGCAGAAAGGATCTGAGGACACATCAATGTACACACTCTGGGGACAGGCCATTCACTTGCTCTGTCTGTGGGATGGCATTTATTCAGTCATCCCACCTTCAGACATACCAACTTGCTTACTCTGATCACAAACTTTTAATTGTTCTTAACTGTGAGAAGAGCTTTAAAAGAAGAAAAAGTATCTTCTGACATACCAGTACACTCACACAGGGGAGAGGCCATTCACTTGTTCAGTGTGTGGGAGGGGATTCACTTGTCCATCTGGCCTATTGTATCACCAGCAGATTCACACTGGGGAGAGGCCATTCGCCTACTCTACATGTGGGAAAAGATTCACATGTCCATTTGGCTTACTGTATCATTCACTGATTTGTTTGAGGGAAGACTATTCACTTTCTCTGTGTGTGGGCAAGGATTTATTAATTCATCCAAACTGCTGATACACCAGCAACTTCACATAGGGGATAGACCTTTCCCCGGCTCTCCTGTGGGAAGGAATTCACCCGTTCATGTAACCTTCTGACACATCAGTACGTTCGCACTAAGGAGATGCCTTTCACCTGTGTGTGTGAAGAAATTCACTTGATCGTCCAACTGAACGAATTATCAGAGAGGCCGTTCACCTGTACCACACGTGAGAAAGGGTTCACTCAGTCATCCGACCTGCAGCCACACCAAAGGATTCACACTGGGGAGAGGCCATTGACCTGTAATGTTTGTGGGAAGCAATTCTTTAAGGTATCTCACCTTCTAACACACCAGCAAGTTCACAAACATCTGCAACATTTGGATTCTACACTTGCTGAATCTGTTAATCATATCGAAGACTGAACTGTATTTATTCAGATGATCCTGATTTGTTGATGAGTTTTTATATTCTGGATAAACGAAAATAAATGACCTTTCTCTGAGATTTTCTGTCATCTTTCCTACATGTTTGTTTAACATGGTCTGGCCAAATTCAGGAAGGACAATCATACAACAGGAACAGAACCATCTACACACATTCTATATCCTCTATCCTAGTAGTGAATTGGTACAAACCAATGACTCCTCTAATATTGTCAAATATTTGACTGAAAAATTAATGGATGTGTTGTAAACAGTTGGATCACTGCGTGTGTCACACACAACAGTTCTTCAGACCTTAAGACGTTAAGTTGTCGGAACAGCATTTGAGTCTGTTCCACCATTTGGTTATGGCTGATATATTTTCCAACCCCGTTGTACTGCCTCCTCTCCATAATCCTTGATCCCCCTACTAATCAATAATCTGTCTATATCTGTCTTAAATGCACTTTATTAAATGCAATTAGTTCCTGTAGAAGGGTCACTGGACCTGAAATGTTAACTCTGTTTTCTCTCCATATATGCTGCCAGACCTTCTGAGATTTTCTTGAAATTTCTGTTTTTCTTTCATGAATTACCTGGCTGTTTCATAAAAAAGAAGTGCTTGCACTAAGGAAGTGCAGGTCTCCTGGAAGAAGAGGGTCCTATAATGTAATACTTTGGAGAGAATATATCACTTTCAACAGCATAAGAAGACAGCTCGCCACAATCTTCTCAAGAAAAATCAGGAATCGGCAATAAATATTGGCTATGGCAGTGATGAATGAATGAAATAAAACTTTTCACAGCCCTGGAGAATTTTTGAATGTGTCAGACGAATATTTGGAACAGAAAGAGGCTACACTGACCCTCAAGCACCCAATTCAATCAAGACTGACTCATGTTCCATAGCGTAGAGCTGGAACACAGCAGGCCAGGCAGCATCAGAGCAGCAGGAAAGTTCTGAAGAAGGGTCCTGACCCGAAACATCAACTTTCCTCTTCTCTACTGCTGACTGGCCTGCTGTTTCCCTCCAGCTCCAACTGTGTTATTTCTGACTCCAGCATCTGCAGTTCTTGCTACCTCTAACCCATATTCCATATCTTTTGAAGCTCATAGCAAAAATCTAACATCACAGTTTTAAAATGCTTGTTTGGCTTTTGGTATCCACAACCTGTTGGGGCAGTGCATTCCACATTTCTAATTCTCCACCTAGCTCTCACACTGACATTTCTATCATCGGCTCACCACTCCTCCAGTGATACTAAAAGTAACGTTCAAGAAAGCAGCTCATCTTTCAATTTGGCACTTTACTGCTTTCTGGACTCACCAGTGAAAGCAGCTATGTCAGACTGCAACTGACATCTATTTTGTTTTTACTTTTGTTCTTTCAATTTGTTTCCAGGTGCATATTTTGTTTCTTTGTTGAATTTACAGCCCCAGCTCTATTCCCCATGGCATTGAGTAACTAATAATTTTGTCATTTTATCTTCCAGTTTCCACCCTGTCACAGACTATTCTTTTGTACTTGTCTCACCCCCACCTTGTTCAAAGCCTATTACATTTCTCATGTTTTCCAGGCCTGATGAAAGTTCACAGACCTGAAACATTAACCTGTTTCTTCCTGCACAGATTCTGCCAGACCTGTTAAGTTTCATTTTAACATGTTCTTTTTTCATTACTAAGATTGAGACAATCAAATCAGCTCCCTGTCTTGCTTCCTTCCCTTCCACATGCTCACTGGTACAAAAACAAAGTTGCTGGAAAAGCTCAGCAGGTCTGGCAGCATCTGTGAAGAAAAAAAGAGTTAACGTTTCGGGTTCGTGACCGTTCCTCAGAACTCAAATTCTTCACTGACTGACTTCTGAATGTGACTTCTGAATTTCCTGTAAGAGCTCACCTTATCCAAGACTGTCAATTCCTGCTCCATTGGCCCTATTCCCACTAAATAGCTAACAACCGAAATGCTCTCTATTTGCTGCATTTGTCAATGGTGCTCCTGCACGCACTGTCACTTTTTTCAATAAATCTGCCACATTCACATTCCAAGTTACTGCAAGAAACTGTCTCATTTTGAACCCATCTTTCCTGTCCAAAGTCCTGGATTGTATTGTTTCCTCCGAAATCACTCCATCTATCTTAGAAGGTAGTGTTTGAATCCCTAATCGGATTTCTGCTCCTACCACATTCATGAAAAGCTGCATTTGTGGTCAAATTCACCAGTTGGTGGAGCCCCACGCGCTTGTGTGGAAAATTGGCAAGTTACTTCTGGTTTGATTGACTGATTGTCAGGTGTACCGAAATACAGTGAAAAGCTTTGTTTATGAATGGTACAGGCAGATCACAGCAAGCAAAGGATGTACAGATCAAAAAGACTTACAGGCTTATTGGTCACACTTTTTGAGGTTACAGTCCATTCAACAATCTGATAACAGCTAGAAAGAAGCTGTTCCTGAACCTACTTGTGCATAAGCAAATAATCTTTTAAATAGCAGTTAAGCCAGTCCAAATGACTGTTGAATCCTGATGGTATTCATACGAAGGACGTCTATTTGGTATGTGATCAGAAGCAGCAGCTTTCTGACAATTATCTTTAAAAAACGGTGGAAATCGTGAGTTGTTGAAGCAGAAGTAGGCATTTTGAGTCTGCTTTTCTATTCCAGGAGATAATGGCAGTTCTAATAGTCCTAAACTCCACTCTCCTGGCACTTCTCTATAACCCTTGATTTCTTCACTTTTAAAAAAAAATCTCAACGTGGTGAGTTCTTTAGAGAGTGAATGGGAAAATAATAGTGGGGTACCAGGAAATGGCAGAAGAGTTGAAAAGAGTTTAAATCAGTCTTCATTGTAGAAGCCACTTCTACAAGGGAAGCTAATAAAGCTAAGGACCAATTAGTCGCTTGGACCTAGTGGGCTACATCCTAGGGTATGAAAGGAATTAGTTACAGAGTTTGTGGATGCACTGGTAGTCATCTTACAAGACTCTCTAGATATTGGAAAAGTTCCAGAGCAATGGAATACTGCCAGTTAATACCTTTATCTGAAAAGGGTAGGTGACAAAGTTAGCCTAACATCTGTTACTGGGAAAATCTAAGAGTCTGTTGTAGAGGATGTAACAGCAGAGTAATAAAATGATCCATCCTCCACTTTCAGGTTACATACATTGAGATAATGACACTTTTTAAGACATGTCAGCAACTATCCGATATCATCTCAACATGTGTATATTCAGTTTGTTAATAAACCAGTTTGAAGACAGTGCCAATTTCAGTTGATTTTTTTTTGTGTGGTGCAAGTATCTGGCATTGCATATTCACAGTCTAATTGCATTGAACATCCTCCTTAACACAGATTTTGCCACTGATGATGGATTTATAGCAATTATCTTCCTTTGAAGATATAGGGACAAACAAAGGGGGGGTTAAAAGAATTAATCTTATTCTCTGTCAATCATTGAGTGTCTGATAACCTACCATACATACAGCTATCAATTATTACAATATTTCTGACCAACAATTGCATTGAATCATTGTACAAAGTCTTTACGTCAGCCTGCTCACCTGGTTGGATTGATGTAATAAATACGTGTGACAAGCAAATGCCGGTACGATCACAAACCTGTCTGGTCAATCTCTGGCATTGAACAGTAAGGATCTAGAGACTGAAAAGGAGTGAGGGAGACAAGGTCATTGTAACCTCGCTCAGTGCAAGAAGGCAAGGTCATTGTGACCTCACTCAGTCTTTGTCACAGCAAAAGAGCAAGAGCACTTAGAACGAGCAAGAGGCAGAGAGAGAGAAAGAGAGAGTGACATAGCAAGAAAGAGAGCAATCAAGAGAGAGGGAGACAGCGTGAGGGGGTCACAGTGAGCAAGACAGCAAAAGCAAGAGGGAGGGAGATGGAGAGGGCAAGAGGATGAGGGCAAGGGTCAGAGGGCAAGCGAGATGGCAATCAAGAGAGGAGAGTGTTGGGGGGGGGGGGGGAGACGCTGTGAGAGGGAGGGGAAGATGGCAAGAGGGAGAGAGTCGACGAACGAGTGGGCCAGAGATTCAGCAAGAAAGAGAGATGGTACATGAGAGAGGGAGGAAGGTGGCACAAGAGCAAGCAAGACGTCGGGGAGACGGCACAAGTCCGATCCCGGGGGAGACGTCAAGGACGAGAGTGAGGGAGAGGGCGCGAGGGCGAGAGAGACGGTGACAGCGACAGGGCACACAATAGCGAAGGAGGAGGAGAAGGCGCAAGAATGTCAGAGCCAGACAGAGTGTGAAAGAGCAAGACAGAGGCAGAGACACCCACACACACACAGACAAACAGAAAGAGAGACAGGGAACAGAAAGAGAGACAGAGACAGACAGACACAGAGTGACTAGGCAACTCGGTGGCTCAGTGGTTAGCACTGCTGCCTCACAGCACCAGGGACCCGGCTTCCAATCCACCCTCGATTGATTGAAGTTTGCACATTCTCCCTGTATCTGTGTGGGTGTCCTCAAGTTTCCTCCCACAGTCCAAAAATGTGCAGGCTAGGTGGATTGGCCATGCTAAATTGCACATAGTGTTGAGGGATGTGTAGGTTAGGTGGTTTATAGGGGAATGGGCCTGGGTGGGATACTCTAGGAGAGGGGTGGAACTTTTGGGCAGAAGGGCCTGTGTCCACACTGTAGGGATTTTATGGTTTAGGATTTTATGTAATACCATTTCAGTGGGCCCCTGCTCTCTCAATGGTTTCTCACAACCCCTGTCTCCTATGTAAGACGAACCCTGCTCCTAGGGTTTGTTGGCTGGCTGGCTCAGAGAAGGGTGGAGGGAAGTTAAGGAAACAAAACTGGCATTGAGATTTCAACAGTGCCCACACTCATTCTCACACACACAAGCAGACAGCAACCACCTAATACTCACCTCATGCTCCATCCACCTGGTAAAAGGAACTATGTGGAACCCAGGACCTACTTCTAAATACCTTCAAATGTGTCACTCAAAGCACCATCTCCACCGATATCCCAGCTCACCCAGTCAGCTGCCAGCTCCGTCTACCTGGGGTTCACCTCCCCCAGGAATGGAGCAGACCAAAAACGGTCTTCGCCAGATTATGCCGTGGAGGGTAATGAGGAGGTGTGAGTGAAAGCAGCAGCGCCAAAGTTTAATCCAGTCTGCCTCTATCAGTCCCTCTTCTCACCTCACGCACTGGCCCCAGATTTAAAATCCACACAGAGACAAAGCTGCAGTTTCAAACAAGCAGCAGCCACAACACAGGTTGATTTAGACGATCAAATATAATGGAATTCTGCAACCAATGGTCACAAATTTATTTCACAAAAGAACACAGGATTTTCACACAGATCAACATAAGGTGTAAATGGGACTGAAATGAACAAGTCAGAAAGTTTACTTTTAATGCGTTTCTGAGAATTCCACAAATGAATCAATCTATTTTACAAATGAACAGTGGTTAACAGACCCTTTACACAAATTAACAAGTTTATTTTACAAATGAACTTGAGAGTTTATTAAACAAGCCCATCAATATACCAGAAGACATCATGTCTGCATGTATCTCTATGTGGATGTGTTTGTGACTGTCTGTACGGCTGCGTGTCTACATATATATGTCGGCATCTCACTTCAACTGCATGTGTTTCAGTCTCAGAGTTTGTCTCTGTGTCTTTTTGTGTGTCTGGGTTTGTCAGTGTGAACAACACTACCTGCGATGTGACACACTGCGTCCCAGGGGAAGTGCGTGCCTGTGAGTCTCTATGTCTCTGTTTGCATTTATGTGTCTGTGAATTTGGTTTTGTGCCTATGTATCAGTATGAGTCTATGAATATGGTTTTGAGCCTCTCTGTTTATCAATGTGTTTGTGGGCCCAGCTCTGCCTGCAATGGGACACACTTTGAATGAATGAATTAAAACGTGATGAATCAGTCACAAGGTCTCTCTTTCTGACACAGCATAAGCCTCTGCTGGCCTCACAATCTCACATCACAAGCCCCCCATATTTCCCCGTTCCACTACATCTACTTCCTGGTGGGAGGTGAATCAATCCTCCATCACATCAATAGCCTATCCACCAGGGGGCTGGATCACAGTTCTGTTAGGAACAACAACAGCAACAGATGCCTGCCCTGCAGTTACTTGTGAACTCGCTGGTATCTCAGCAGGTGGGATGACTGAGTAAATCCTTTCCCACCGACGGAGCAGATAACTTCTCACGCGTGTGTATTCGCTGGTGTCGCAGAAGACTGTTTGATTGGACAAATCGTTGCCCACATATGGAGCAGAGGAATGGCCTCTCACCAGTATGAATGCGTTGGTGTATCAGCACTTCACGTCTGCTTTTAAAGCTCTTCTCACAGTCTGCACATTTGAAAGGTCTCTCATCAGTGTGAACAAGTTGGTGTGCTTTAAGGTGGGACTGCTGAGAGAATCCCTTCCCACACTCAGAGCAGGGGAATGGCCTCTCCCCAGTGTGAACGTGTTGGTGTATCAGCAGATCACGTCTGCTTTTAAAGCTTTTCTCACATTCCAAACATTTGAAAGGTCTCTCATCAGTGTGAACAAGTTGGTGTGCCTTAAGGTGGGCTAACTGTGTGAATCCCTTCCCACACTCAGAGCAGGGGAATAGCTTCTCCCCAGCATGAACTCTCCGGTGTGTCAGCACGTTAGCTGAACAAGTGAATCCCTTCCCACACTCAGGACAGGTGTATGGCCTTTCTCCAGTGTGACTACGTTCATGTTTCTCAAGGTCAGATGACTGAATGAAGCCCTTCGCACAAACAGAGCAGGTGTACGGCCTCTCCCCCGTGTGACCGCGTCGATGTGTTTCCAGCCAGCACGGGTATTTGAATCCCTTCCCACAGTCCGCACATTTCCATGGTTTCTCTGTGGTGCAAGCGTCGTTATGTCTCTCCATATTGGGTGATCAGCTAACACCTTGTCCATAGGACAGGGCTACAGTTTCTCCCCCCGTGAACAGTGTGATAGTATTCAGGTTCTGTAATTGGTTCTAGACCTGTCCACAGTCAGTTCAGCAGAACACTCACTTAGGTGGAAGTGTCTTGGTGCATTTCCAGATGTTAGAAATCTTTTCCCACAGACAAAACAAACCAACATTGAAAATCCAATGGTTTTTAACTCTTGGTGAAGTGACTCATTCTCGGATCTTGATGGGATATTTGTTTGGAATTCAGTGATTCTCTGTAAAACAATTTTCAGTCACGAAAAGGTGAAAAAGTGAAAGAGAGCTGTTTAGGACAGTAAAAGGAGTTTGTGAAATGGAGGTCAATGAATCTGGTAATTTGCGTGAAAGACACTCTGAAATATTGACCATGTAAAAATATACTCAACTTGTTCATCAATGTCATTCAGAGAAGGGGATCCACTGCCCTGGGTCTCCGTAAGCTTCAGCCCTCAAAAGGGAGGAGAGGCAGTGAGAACAGTGGGATACTTAAGGACACTGTTTCCTCCATTTACATCACAGGGATGACTTTGTCAGATCCTCACTCCAATAAGGTCCAGACCAGAGTGAATGGAAAACCATCACCTATAAACTCCACTCCCAAGCACACTCTGCCCTCTTGTGGGCTCGTCACTGTTTCTTTACAGCTGCTGCCTAACAATCCTGCAGCTCCTCACTGAACAGCACTATGGGAGAACTGTCACAGCAGCACAGCAGTGAAAGCTGGCCTCTTTAGCCTTGCTCATAGTCCTAGCAATAAAATTAAGTATAAAAGTATACTTGAACTGTTCCTGAGAAAAGCCTCTTCCTGAAGTAAATGCCTGAACTTTGAACATCTTCCGTTTAGAAACTAACCCTGGGAATATTTTCTGTGACAGCCTCCCACTGCAAGTTATTGCAGCAGTCATTCTCAGCAGCACTGTGGGCTAAACCCAGCAGCTTCTCTTTGCTCTCCCCTCTGAATGAAAATGAAACACCAAAAAAGTGACCCACACAACAGGCCAGGGACAGACTTCCATATCCAATCATCATGTTGACGTGAAGCAGCTCTTTACTGGATACACCTGCGGTTCAAGACTGGGTTCTAAGAGTAATCCTGACAACAGACACAGAATGTGCCACAGGACATTCACAAGAAAGTGAAAGTGCTGCAAATCCTCAGCAGCTCAGGCAGTTTCGAGGGAGAATCAAGGGAACAAAAAAGAGGGAGAGAAGCAGTAAAAAGACAGGGAGGGATGAACAGAGTTAAGGAGAGACTGGGGAGGGGATACTCACTGTTCCAGAAGTTTGCTTCAGGCTGGCTGGTTCAGGGAGGGTTGGGGGTGAGGTTGAACAACCAAAACTGGCATTGAGACTCCAACAGTATACACAGGGTAGCACCATGGTGGATGTCAGAAAACTCTGGTGGCATTCATTTTGAATGTGGGCACACAGTCGTGTATATACAGAGTACAGTAGGGAGCTGAGAACACAGTCCTGGGGGCTCCAGTGTTGAGGGTTATCGTGGAGGAGGTTCAGGGAAGGGGACCAACTGCTTGTCCCAGGCCTACACAAAAAAAACTTTGCCCTCAAAGGGAAGAGAGAGACGGTAGGAGCAGAGGGATAATTAAGGACATGTTTTCCTCATTTACATCACAAGAATAACTGTGACAGATCCTTCCTCCAACAAAGTTAAGACCAGCGTGTTTAGGGAATCATCACCTATAAATCCCAAATCTATAACCAGAAACACACTGTTCTGTTGTGGATACATGTCACGGTTTCTTTAGAGGATTGTCAGACAGCAGGTATAACTCCTCACTGAACAGCACAATGTGAGAACTGTCACAGCAGCAGAGCAGTGAATGCTGGCCTCTTTAGCATTACTTGTGTTGCAACGATAAAATCTGATGCAAATTAGATCAGAACTGTTGTTGAGAACATTTTTTTGCAAAAGATATTTTATTCTTAAGAAAGGGAATCTTTATGTACATACAGTTACTAAAGCACTTCAGATCTAAACAGCTTTTGCGTACAGAGAAGAAAACAAAATTTGGGCTTTGACTTGTGATGATTGCAACTAATCTCAATGCATTTCTGAAATATGCCGGGTACTAGGATCTATTTACATATATCTGAGCCATTGCGAAGGTCCAACAACTGAACATACCCCTGTTGTACTTTGGCAGAAAGACCTTAGACAGTGGTCTTTCCTCAATCCGCTTTGGCAACAGCTGTCCCCAGCTTTAGCACGTCCTTCAGCACACAGTCCGAGAGTTAGATTGGCTGCAGCCAGTCTGCAACACTTGGTCAGGATCAATTCTTTCACCTGGAAGATCAGTAAGTTTCAGACAGACCAAAGAGCGTCTTTTCACCAAACTGATGGTCCTTCAAGCGCAGTTGTGTTTTTCTTGGTGTGCGTCCCAGGAAAGAGATCATACAGCATGGAGTCCTGCATCACGGAGCTGCTCAGGACAAACCTCAACAAATCCCAGTGCATCTATCTCCAGACATCTTTTGGAAAGGCATATTCCAGCAGGAGATGTGTGACAGTCTCAACTCCCCAGCAGATGCTGGAAAGTTTCAAGAATGCAACATTTAGGGTCAATAAGGAGGCAGCAGATGTGGTTCACTTCGGCTTGGGCTTTCAGACGACAAAAAGGTTCCACAGCAGAGATGAGCATGCAAAATTAAAGCACAGGGAATTGGGAGTAGTGTATCACACAGATACAGAACTGGTCAGCAGACAGGAAACAGTCAGAATAAGCAGCTCGTGTTTTTTTTAAAAATGGCAGCAGTGTCTACTGTGGTACTGCAGGAATCAGTGGTTAGATCCCAGTTATTCTTTATTCATTCAGTTATGAGTCAATGTGTAGGCCAGACTGGGTCAGGATAGCAGTTTTCTTCCCTAAAGGGCATTAGCGAACCAGATGTGTTTTTCCAACAATCAACAATGGATCCGTGGTCATCGTTAGACTCCTAATTCCAGTTATCTTTTTTAAAAGAAAATTTAACTCAAATTCCACTATCTGCCATGGCGGGATTTGAAGTCAGGTAGCCAAAATATTAACGGGGTTATTGCTGGATTAACAGTCCAGTAATAATACCATGAGGAAATCACTTCCCCTATTCACAACATACATTAATCAATTAGATGAAGAAACTTGGATATCATATCCCCAAGCATGTAGAAAACATGTAATGAAGAGAGTTGATGAAGGCAGAGCAGTGGACATGGGCTATAAGGACTTCAGTAAAGCGTTAGACAAGATTCCACACAGTAGACTGGTTGGCAAGGTTAGGTCACAAGGAATAGAGGGAGAAATAGTCACGTGGGTACATAACTGGCTTGAAGGTAGTAGACAGAGGGCGGTGAAGGAGGGTTGTTTTTCGAAATGGAGATCATTGGTGTGCTGCAAGAGTAAGTGATAGGTCTACTGCTTTTTGTCACTTACATAAAAATGATTCATATGAGCACAGCAGATATATTGAGTAAGATAGCAGATGACACCAAAAATTGATGGTGTAATGGAGAGTGAAGAAGGTTATCTCGGTGTAAAACGGTCTTGATCGGATGGACTCAGGAGCAGCAGATGGAGTTTAACTTAGTTAAATAGGAGGTGCTCCATTTTAGAAAGGTAAATCAGGGCACGGTTTATATGTTTAATGGTAAGGTCCTGCGGTGTGTTGCTGAACAAAGAGACCTTAGAGTACAGGTTCATAGCTCCATGAAAATAGAGATGCAAGTAGATAGGATAGTGAAGGTGGTTTTTGGTATGCTTGCCTTTTTGAGTCAGTGCATCTAGTGTAGAAGTTGGGAGGTCATGCTATGGCTGTACAAGACATCGGTTCAGCAACTTTTGGAATACGGTGTTCAGTTCTGGCTTCCCTGCTATAGGAAAGACTTTGTGAAACTTAAAAGGGTTTACAAGGATGTTGCCAGAATTAGAGGGTTTGAGCTATTGGGAGAGGCTAAATAGGCTGGGGCTATTTTCCTTGAAGCATCATACCTTATAGAGGTTTCAAGTCATGAAGGATATCGAGTAAATAGGCCAGGTCTTTTCCCCCAGAGTGGAGTGTCCAAAACTAGAGGGTATAGGTTTATGGTGAGAGGGGAAAGATTTAAAAGGGATGTAAAGGGCAACTTTTTCACACCAAGGGTGGTGCATGTACAGAACGGGCTGTCAGAGGAAGTAGTGGAGGCTGCTATCATTTCAACACCTAAAGGGCTTCTGGATAAGTTTATGGATAGGAAGGGTTTAGAGGGATATGTGCCAAAATGTTGACAAATGGGACTAGATTTATTTAAGCCATCTGGTCAGCATAGACAAATTGGACTGAAGGGTCTGTTCCCAATCTGTACATCTCCATGCCTCCACAAGGGTTGCTGAAACAATGAACTATGAAGAGGATGCAGTTTGGCTTCATTGTGGTTTGGAGTTGAGCGAGTGGGCAAAAATACAACACAGATGAATGATAATGTGGATAAATGGGTGGTTATCCAGTCTGTTCGCAAAAACAAGACGATCAAGATCTGAATGGCAGTAGATTGAGAAAGAGGGAGGTGAAACACACCTCCGTATCCTTATACACAAGTCAATGAAAGTAGCCATACAGGTACAGCAGGAGGTGAACAAGGCAAATGATATGTTGGCCTTTATAGTGAGAGAATTTGAGTACAGGAGCAGGGATATCTTGCTGAAATTGCACAGGGTCTTGGTGGAGGCCACACCTGGAATATTGTGTGCAGGTTTAGAATACTTATCTGATGAAACACGTGCTGGTTATGGAGGCTACATAACAAAGGTTTACCAGACTGACTCCTGGGATGGCAGGATTCAGGATGAGTTAGTCTGTCAGGATGAGAGTCTCACTGTGGGGACGATGTGACAGTGATGAGGCATCATCTGTGCAAGGAGATAATGGATTGGTTACAAAGAAATTCACTGGAATTTAGAAGAACGACAGAGGACATCACAGAAACTTATGAAATTATAACAAGAATAACAATGCAAATACAGGAAGGATGCTGCCACTGACCAGGGAGTCCAGAGCTAGGAAGTGACAGTTTAAGGATATGGGATAGGCCTTTTAGGACTGCAATAGGGAAAAATTTCTTTACATGGAGACTGGTGAGCCTGTGAAATTCAAAACAGTTCAAGCCAAAACAATGAATTTTTCAAAGAAGAAGATAGATATATTTCCGAGAGGTAAGGAGATTCAAGGGTATTGGTCTAAAGTGGGGACAAGCTACTGAGTCGAATGATCAGCCATGAACAATCATAATAACAAAGCAGGATTGAATGCCGTAATGGCCTACACCTGCTTGTGCTTTCTATATTATCATCTTTAACAGAATAGGAATATAAAAACAAAGTGACTGTAACTGGCAGACATATCAGCACTACTTTGCCATCACCGGATAAAAATCCTTTATGTCCTTACCGATCAGCTTCACCACACAGACAGCAGCAATTCAATAAGGTCAAGGAGATGCAGAGTGATTTTGGAAGTTTCTGAACTGGCTGCTCTCTCTCATTTTCTATCCGGTTATCAAATTGTTGAACATTCTGAGAAAAAGTAACATCCTATGTAGGAAATTAAAAACTAAATTGCGGAAGTTTATCAAAATCGATTATATTCACTGCTGACTTTGAAATTAGGTAAGGTTTCACCCATCTATGAACAGCTGATTATCCAAGGATTGCACAAAAGTTTGGCTTCCATTGATCAAAACTATTTAATTTAACTAACAATTTGTGTGTTTTTTTTCTACTTAATATATCACTGAACCATGTCTGTCAATCTGTGATGAATGTCAGATAAGCCACCATCCTATTGAATGATGGAACACGCTCAAAGGGCCAACTGGCTTACTCCAGTGCTTATTACAAATGGTCTTCCAGCAGACGGTAGAAAGAACCATAACAAGTTACACAGCCAGCGAGTGTTCCAGTGGCTCTGAAAAGCACTTTAACTTAGACTGGGACAAAAAAAAATCGCATCATACGCAGTTCAGAAAAACTTCAGAATTAGAATTTAACTGATCACCCAGGCAGGAGAGACAAGAGATCCCCACACTATATAGATCCAGTGGAAATTTCAGGACAACTTACCCATCTGGGCTGGCCACCCAATGGTGCAGTAACACTGGGGGCAGACCACTCCTCAACTCCATGTGCAGGTAGGATTCAGTCAGACATCCAACTGCTGAGACACCTGTAAATTTACAGAGGTTGGATTCTGGTGGTATTGCTGCTTTTTAAAATCACATCTAGCTTCATCCCCCTTTCGTATTGCACTTTTACTGCAGTAAACCCTCCCACTGAAGTAATCAAACAAAACTGCA
The DNA here is from genome assembly GCF_030684315.1 of Stegostoma tigrinum. Lineage (NCBI taxonomy): Eukaryota > Metazoa > Chordata > Chondrichthyes > Orectolobiformes > Stegostomatidae > Stegostoma > Stegostoma tigrinum. The sequence goes on from NC_081360.1 coordinate 3,981,134, forward strand.
GAGCCCCAGATGAAAACATTGAACACTGCAGTGCAGTACAGGCCCTTCTGCCCTCGATGTTGCACCAACCTGTGAAACCAATGTGAAGCCCATTTAACCTACACTATTCCATTATCACCCATATGTTTGTCCAATGACCATTTAAAATGCCCTTAAAGTTGGCAAGTCTACTACTGCTGCAGGCAGGGCATTCCACGCCCTTACTACTGAGTAAAGAACCTACATCTGACATCGGTCCTATATCCATCACCCCTCAGTTTAAAACTATGCCCCCTCGTGCTAGCCCTCACCATCTGTCCACCCTATCTAGTTCTCTGATCATCTTGTATGTCTCTATTAAGTCACCTCCTAACCTTCTTCTCTCTGGGACAGATTGTGGAAGGGGACGGGGGAGGGGAGGAATAAACAAAGCCTGCCACGCTAACTGCACCTGCGCATTCCCTCCGAACTAAGATGACAGCCGATAATAAGTATAGAGTTGGAGAAATACAACAGGCCCAGGCAGCATCAGAGGAGCAGGAAAGTTGACGTTTCGGAGTTAATGTGAACTGCAGATTCCAAGATAACAAAGTGTGAAGCTGGATGAACACAGCAGGCCAAGCAGCATCTCAGGAGCACAAAAGCTGACATTTCGGGCCGAAACCCGCTCTCTGATGAAGGGTCTAGGCCCGAAATGTCAGCTTTTTTGCTCCTGAGATGCTGCTTGGCCTGCTGTGTTCATCCAGCTTCACAACGTAAGTTGACGTTTCGGATCGGGATACTTCTTCAGAAAAACTCCCTTTTGGGCAGCACGGTGGCTCAGTGGTTAGCACCTCAGCCTCACAGCGCCAGGGACCCGGGTTCAATTCCAGCCTCGGGTAACTGTCTGTGCAGAGTCTGCACGTTCTCCCCGTGTCTGCGTGGGTTTCCTCCGGGTGCTCCGGTTTCCTCCCACAATCCAAAAATGTGCAGGTTAGGTGGATTGACCATGGGAAATTGCCCGTAGTGTTCAGGGGTGTGTGGGTTATAGGGGGATGGGTCTGTGTGGGATGCTCCAAAGGGCAGTGTGGACTTGTAGGGCCGAATGGCCTGTTTCCACACTGTAGGAAATCTAATCTAAACTTTCCTGCTCCTCTGATGCTGCCTGACCTGCTGCGTTCCTTCAGCTCCACACTGTTATCTGACTCCAGCGTCTGCAGTTCTTACTGTCGACCGGGGCCTGTGACAGGGAAGAAGCCTGAGGCTCCCGGCGGTTTAAATCGCAGCACCGAAAATCCATACTTGGGACTCGTGACCAACACTGGGCAATTATGAAACCTTCTTGCCGGAATGTTGTGACAAACGCTGACTTTAACTATAACTTACCGCCTTCACATGAGACAGACGAACATGTCTTTCCGTCTACCTCGCGCAGCATTGAGAGCACTCCATTCCGTTCCAGTTCACGATCCTAGCGAATGATGCGCATACTCCAACACCATTCCCGCCTGCAAGGTAAGCAAGGGGTGGGACCGGGGCATAGAGATAGACCTGCTGATCCTCCCACCAATCAGAGAATAAGGATGGGCTGGACCTTCAACAGATCGGAGAGAATGAGGGGCGTGGCTAGTGCTCCAACCAATCAGTGAATGAGGAGTCGTGTCAGGCACAAGCGCTAAACTGCCTGTTCTGGACTCAGCGAAGAATGCGTGCATGCTTGCTACTTTTTTTCCCAGCACACCGAATGGGAAGCATTTCCAAATCGTCAGTCCCGACCAGATGTCACGTCAAGATCCAGAGTCACTGCATTCACCAGCATCTCTCTATCACCGGCGAGGTCATGAGGATTGTGGGCTGCGACGCAGCTGGGACTTTCTATGTTTGAGCTATTCAACTGGAATTCTGCCCTTGCGTGTCTGCTTGGGAAGTGGTCACTGACCTTTACAGATTTCAGCATTCCTCAACCAACTCAACATGTCAGGAAGCTGTAGGAGAGCTTCAAAGAGAAACTGAGAGAATTTTGTCTCACGGGAGAACAGCTCACAGTCATGTTCAACCGAACATAACGTCAGTTGTGTTAGTGAGAACTGACCTATCTGCTGATTTCAGTGGTGAGAGGCTGAGAGGGTGAGGGGGCACATTAGTGATGGTATGATCAAGTGCCAATTGGCCCCATCCTACGCAACATATTTCCATTGACACAGGCAGTTTGGATGTTTTACATTGGCCAACCCAGTGATTGCTTGCAGAGTATCGTTCTGCATTTTGCATTATTCTCTTAGTTATGGTCAGTGTTACAGGGTTGGAGCTGTGTCAGAAAAAAATTGAACTGTACACCTTTCAAATGTCATCAACATCAATGTTGAATGATGACGTGTCACAGTCAAGGATGTGCAAATCAGTGAGAATTTTCAGCAAATATTAATCAGCACTTTCTAATTGGAGATGTTCATCAGTGTAGCCTTTCAGACAGAGTTGTAGATCTGCCACCAAAGGTCCATTTAGAATTGAAATAAAAGTTCATAATTATACAGTGAGCAATTTCTGAGGTTTCTTGAACCCAGAGGAAAGATTTCAGATTGAACCTTAAAAAGGGACACTGCTTCTCCCAAAATTAATGACATTATCCAGAATATTAAACACTTGCTAGTTACTGGGCTGTTCATATCAGCAGGAACAAACCAAATACTTTCACGTAATGAATATGTAACTAACATGGGCAAAATCAAAATCCTATCTTCACTTTTGAACTCACCAATCTATCAGCAGGTAACACAATTGAGTGAGTCCCTTCCCAAACATGGAACAGGGAAACAGTGTCTCCCTAGTTTGAATGTATTAGTGTACAGAGGAGTTCTGAAGAAGAGGCACTGCCACTAAAATTGTTGACTCTGTTTTCTCTCCATAGATGCTGCCGGACCTGCTGAGCTTCTCCAGCAATTTCTGTTTCTGATTTGGAAAACTGCCTGAAACCATTTCAAGAGGGAAAGTAGCCAGATTGTTTCTCCTTAGTGTGAGCTTGGTGGTATGATGGGAGAATGAATAACTAAGTGAATCCCTCCCAACAAACAGAGAAGGGTGAATGGTCTCCCTAATGTGTGAATGCCCTGGTGTCTGACTGGGTTGAATGAATCCTTTTCCACAAACATGCTAGGTGAATGATCTCTCTCCCATGCGAACTCACTGGGGTGAAGTGAGGATGGATGAATTGTTGAATTTCTTTCCACAGTAAAAGCAGTTACAAGGCCTCTCCTTACTATGAATGCTCTGGTGTGACATCAGGGAGATCTCTGAGTAAATCTCTTCCCACGTACAGAACAGACAAGTGGCTTCTCCCCAGTGGGACTGCATCGAATGCTTTCCAGTTGACGTGAAGAAGTGAATCCTTTACCACAATGCTCACACTTATATTGTTTCCCCCAATGCCAGTGTTTCTGTGTCTCTCCAGGTTGCATATTCAGTTGAAGCCCCATCCCCACATAGAACATAGAACATAGAACATAGAACAGTACAGCACAGAACAGGCCCTTCAGCCCACAATGTTGTGCCGACCATTGATCCTCATGTATGCACCCTCAAATTTCTGTGACCATATACATGTCCAGCAGTCTCTTAAATGACCCCAATGACCTTGCTTCCACAACTGCTGCTGGCAACGCATTCCATGCTCTCACAACTCTCTGCGTAAAGAACCTGCCTCTGACATCCCCTCTATACTTTCCACCAACCAGCTTAAAACATGCAGCCACACTATAAGCAGTGTGGTGATCGTTCAAGCTGTGTAACTGGTTAAAGCTGTGTCCACACTCGGCGCTGCACCACAACCCTCTAACTCAGGTTGTGTGCGTCTCTCGGTGATGTTCACTGATATTTGACAAAACAAACATTTCTCCTTCCACATTCAAAGACCAATGCTATTCCAGCCCTGATGGATCAAGTGGCTCTGTTATTATTTGATTTGAGTTTCCAAACTCTGAACCTTCCCCTTCTAACACCCTGCAAATGAGTTTACTCACGTCAGTACTGTCAATCAAGGATAGTAATTGAAAACAGAGAATATCAGCTGTTAAAGAAACAGTTTCCCCCCCTTGCTCTGAAAATGCTGCTAATCCCATTCCCACACGGCCTCCCTTACAAGCTAAGAAAGAGACAGACAATTCGTGGAGCTTTTTAGCTGAATTTCTGTGTGAATAACTATCACAGCTTCTTCAGTGCAGAGTGATTCTCTGACCGAAATCGAGCTGTACTTTTGGATTTGTTTTCAGTTTGGACCAGTTGTTGACCATGCTGTCTGACTTGGTGTACAAATAAACTTCTTTCAAATCTGCAGGGGACACCGAGTATAGAAAAATGGAGAAGAAAATATCAAACAAAATAGAGGATTAGACACAGCCATCTTTCACTCCATTCTTAATCCTGAAACTGTTGGGTGTGGTGCGTCAGCCTCCACAATACATGCCGGAATGACAAGATCAGACTGAGGAGCTTTGCAGGACAAAGTGTCTGTTGCAATCCCCTCTGTAACCTTTGCTTTTGTGAACGTGATAACTTTTATATTTAAAAAAAATCCTGAAACAAGAACAGCAAAAATAACAGAATCAAATCTGTGCAGATCCTCTTTTAACATTATTTCATGGCTGTGCCAGCATGTATTGTTTGCCCCTCATTTATTGTTTGCCCTTCATTGCCCTTGAGAAGATGGTGGTGAAGGGTCATCTTGAACTGCTGCAGTCCACGGGAGACTGGTGTTTACTTATGGATGCACTCACGTGCCTATAGGTTGAAAGACCAACTGAATCCCTTCCCTGACACAGTCTCTGTCTGATGTGAGCTTGCTGGTGAGCAAGGAAAGTGGATGAACACCTGAAGCTCTTCGCATAGGAGGTTCAGTTGAATGGCTTCTCCTCTGTGTGAATTAGCTGGTGAGACCCAAGTGTGGATGATTAGTCCCTATCCAAATATGGAGCAGGTGAATGGTCTCTCCCCTGAGGCAGGTTAAAACTGTTTCAGATCTAGTAGGAACTACAGATGCTGGAGAATCTGAGATAACAAAGTGTGGAGCTGGATGAAAACACCAGGCCAAGCAACATTAGAGGAGCAGGAAAGCTGACGTTTCAGCCCTAGACCCTTCTTCAGAAAAAAAGGGTCTTGGCCCGAAACGTCAGCCTTTCTGCTCCTCTGGTGCTGTTTGGCCTGCTGTGTTCATCCAGCTGTACACCTTGTTATCTCCCCTGACGGAACTCACAATGAAGGTGGATTTCCACGTGAAATTCTTTCCAAAGGAAATGCAGCTGAATAGCTTCTCCTCAGTATGAACTCGTTGGCATTTCAACAAACTGGCTGACCGATTGAATCCCTGCCCACAATCAGAGCAGGTGAATGGCTTTTCCCCACTGTGAACTCTCTGGTGTGTCAATGGAAAAATGGAGAAGAATCTCTGATCAAAACCCTTGCTACACAAGGAGAAGGTGAAAGTCTGTATCCCAAGTGAACTAGCTGGTGTATGAACAGTTTGGATGACTGAGTAAACGCCTTCCACACAGGGAGCAGGTGAATGGCCTGTCACCAGCGTGAGTACATTGGTGCACAGTGAGAGCAGAAGAATGTCTGAATTCAGCATGAATTCATTGGTGTGATTGAAAGCAGGATGGGTGACTGAATCTCTTCCCACACACACAGCAGGTGAAAGGGTCTTACCAGTGTGAAAATACCGGTTTTTATTCAGGTCAAATGAAGAACTGAACCTCTTTGTACAAGGGGTGCAGCTTGAATGGCTTCTTCTCAGTGTGAATTCGCTGGTATGACATGAGTTTGGTTATATGACTGAATCCCTTGCCTCACATGGAGCAAGTAATGGCATTGGTGGATTTGCAGCTGGGAAGGGGAGTTGAATCGCTTCCCACAGTCCCCACATTCCCACAGTTTCTCCATGGGGTAGGTGTATTTGGATTTCCCTGGTTGAATGATCATTTGAAACCTTGTCCTTGCACAGACCACACGAACAGTGTCTCTCTGCTCAAATGGTGATTTTTAAAAACTGTGTGAATGGTTGAAATTCCTTTCACAGTCTGTACACTGGAACACCCACTTATGAAGTATGTGCCCCGGTGCTTTTCCAGTCACACTGATGTTTGTATTCTTTTTCCAAGAAACAGAACAAATGTTTCTCCTTCCATATTCAAAGGCTGATAGTATTGCACATCCTGATGAATTGAGTGACTCTGTCAACCTTGACAGGACCTTTTGCTTAGTTTCCATATCTCTGCAGTTCCTTCGCCTGGAAAACAAGATGCCAAAAGTGTGTCAAAATATGGAAGTTCAAAACAGACAATTACATTTTCTGTGGAATAGTTTTTTTCCTCTCATTTTTCTCCAGTGGCTGTTGGTGAATCCTCTCCACCCATCTCTGTGTTTCCTACCTGACCAGAGAACAGATCCTCATTGAGGCATGGTGGCTCAGTGGTTAACACTGCTGCTTCACAGCTCCAGGAACCCAACCTTGGCTGACTGCCTCTTGTGGAGTTTACACATTCTCCCCGTGTCTGCCTGGGTTTCTTCCAGGTGCTCCGGTTTCCTCCCAAAGTCCCAAGATGTGCAGTTAGGTGGATTGGCCATGCTAAATTGCCCACAGTGTTCAGGGATGTGCAGATTGGGGGATGGGTCTGGGTGAGATATTCTGAGGGTCAGCATGGTCTTGTTGGGCTGAGGGGCCTGTTTCCACATTGCTGGATTCTATAATCTATGAAACAAGGGCAGGACTTATACAATTAATTATAGAGGCTTGGGTAGTATTACAGAACAGTGAACCCCAGGGATCAGGCACATTGTTATTTTAAATTTGCTTTACAGGTGGACAGGGTTGTTAAGAAGGTGTTTACCATGCTTGACTTCATTGCTCACACATTCAGGTTTAGGAGTTGGGATGTGATGTTGAGATTGTACAGGATGTTGGTGAGGCCTCTTCTGGACCATTTTGGTTGTCCTACTCTCGGAAGTATATTGTTAAATTGGAGAGGGTTCAGAAAAGGTTTACCAGGATGTTGCCGGTAATGGCATGTTTGAGTTATGAAAATAGGCAGGAACCTTTTTTCACTGGAGCATAGGAGATTGAGGGGTGACCTGATAGAGGTTTATAAAATTATGAGTGGCAAAGATAAAGTGAATAGCAAATGTCTTTTCCCTAGGGTGGGGAGTTTTTTTACACAGAAAGTGTTTTGTGTGTGGAATAAACTGCCAGACAAAATAGTGGATCCAGATACAGTTTTAACATTTAAAAGACATTTGAATAAGTACATGAATAGGAAAGGCTTGGAAGGATATAAGCCAAATGCAGGTAGGTGGGACTAGTTTAGTTTGGGATTATGGTCAGCATAGACTGGTTGGATGGAAGGGTCTGTTTCCATGCTGTATGATTCTGTGACTCTATAACTCAATGATTTCTCCCCAAAATGGAATTATTATTTATTCTCCTTCTTCCCACATCCCCAGTTGTGAGCCATCATCCTTATGCTGCCCCAGGATGGGATCCATTGCATTCACTGCTTGCAAATCATTTCCGACGAATATTTGGCAAAAAGCAATTTACAGAAGAAACTGTAAGTTCAGGATTGAAATTGGGAAGGGACAAATATTTCTCTTGGTTTGAATTTGTTGTGTGCATATCCTCCTCTAACAAACCCATGTGAAAGAAACGCTGAGCATGCGTCCTGTATAGCTTGCCCCCCAGTAAAGATGGTGGCCCTCATTCCAGGCACTGCTCTGCTTTAGACCCGCTGCCTTTTCCTGGTCTGCCTTGAACTACTCATTCCGATCTGAATGATTTTTCCAGTGCTTATAAAGCTTTCCAATTTATTCTCATCCCACTCCTCTGATGCTCTCTGCTTACTATCACCTTTTACAGACTGCACTCCTGCAGCTTCCCATAATCGTTATCAGAGTTACAACCGTACTGCGCCTGAGCATGGAAACAGCATCACGTAGGTGAAATAACAAGGTGCGGAGCTGGATGAACACAGCAGGTAAAGCAGCATCGGAGGAGCAGGAAAGTTGACTTTTCAGGTCTAGACCCTTCTTTACCCAGTTCTACACCTTGTTTTATCAGATTCTCCAGCATCGGCAGTTCCTACCATCTCTCAGCATCATGTATGTCCTGCCTTTTATTCATGCTGAATGGATGGAGTATCAGCTGTTCCCGCTCGGTCCTCCAAGCCCGTCGTCGTGTTGCCCTCAATCACCCTGGCCACATTGGGATTGGCTTGATCGGATATGTTATTGTCACATGTTCCTAGGTACAGGGAAAAAAAATGTTTTGCGTGCAGTACAGGCAGATCATACCGTACAAAGTTCATAGAGGGCTACAGCAAGGCAAGGAATTCAAATATTATGGCTGCAGAGACGAGGCACAAAAAAAAATATGAACATTGGATTTGAAATTTGAGCTGACCATTTTGAATTCTAATAATACTGGGGAAGAAGCTGTTCCTGAACCTGTTAGTACTTGTATTTAAGATTTTGTATCTTCTGCCTGATGGAAGAGTTTGGAAGAGATTATAACTAGGGTCGGAGGGGTCTTTGTTTATGTTGCTGCCTTTCCATGGCAGCGAAAAATATAGATGGAGCCAATGGATGGAAGGCTGGCTTCCATAGTGGTCTGGACTGTGTACACAACTTTCTGAAGTTTCTTATGGTTCAAGGCAGAGCCATTGCCATCTCAAGTCGTGATGCAACTGCATAGAATACTTCCCACGTGCATCTACTAAAGTTGGTAACAGCCCATATCGACATTCCGAATTTCCTTAGTCTCCTAAGGAAGTAGAGACACTTTTGTGTCTTTTTGATTGTTGCAACAATGTGGGTGCTCTGGCAAAGATTGTTGGTGATCGTCACTCTAGCAATTTGATGGCCTCGTACCATCTCCGTCTCAGCTCCATTGATGCAGAGAGGAGCACGCCCTCCGCCTTACTTCCTGACATCAATGACCAGCTCCTTCGTTTTGCTGACATTGAGGAAGAGATTATTATCTTTACACCCACCTCCAAGGACTCACTCTCTTTCTTGCATTCTGATCATCATTGTTTGAATATCCGCCTACAATGATGGTGTTGTCAGTGAATTCGTAGATGGAGTTAGGATGAAACCTGGCCACACATGCATGTACAGAAAATACAGTAAGGGGCTGAATATGTAGCCTTGTGGAGTGCCAGTGTTGAGATTGTTGTGGAGGAGGTGTTGTTGCCTACCCTCGCTGATTACAGTCTGTAGGTCAGGATGCTGAGGATCGGTTGCAGAGGGCAGAGCAGAGACCCAGGTCTCAGAGTTTGGAGATTAGATGCGGCAAGCATCTTTGATGCGATGGTCAAGGATGTTTGGCCTTCTGGTGAGACAGGATGCATCCTAATCAATACTTCATGGTGCTCGGTAAGCAATGCTGGCAAACGGACGCTACCCAGAGCTTAGAATATCTTACAATAAAATGCTGTATCTGCTACCCACCATGAGAGTTTCCTTCTGCCGCCTTGACAGCAGTCTACATACCACCCCACACGTATACGAAGAATGCCCTAGACATGATTTCTACAACTTCAAACACACTGGAGACGAAATTCCCTGTGGCCCTATTCATTGTGGCCAGCGACTTCAACCTCTAGACAGTGCTGCCAAAGCATCACCAAAACATCTGCCCCACCAGAGCACTGAAAATTCTGGATCACTGCTACACAACTATCAAAGATGCCTATTGCTCAATACCCACCCAAGCTTCAGAAGATCCAATCACAGCACTGTGTTCCTGCTCCCAGCTTATAATTAGGAGCTGAAACAGCAGAATTCTTCATGAAAAGGAGTATAGCACCGGTCCGAGGCAGTGGAAGACTGTCTCTGGGACTGCTTGAACTTGGTGGACTGGATCGTGTTCAAGTGTTCAGTGGAAAACTTGGAGGAGTATGCCACCGTCGTGGACTTAATTAGCATCTGTGTGGAGACTGTGAACCGAAGGAATCAATCCAAATGTTCCCCAACTGTAAACTTTGGATGAACCAGGAAGCCCAAACCCTACTGAAGACTAGACATGCAGCATTCAAGTCAGATGACCTGGACAATACAGAAAATTCAGAAATGACTTCTGCAAAGCCATCAGGAAGGTCAAAAGGTAGTACCAGACCAAGTTAGAGGCCCAGACCTGCCAGACTCCTGCTGTGCATGGCAAGGCCTGAACAATATTATGGAATACAAAATGAAACAGTGTAAGATATCGGACAATGACACATCCCTCCCTGACATGGTCCATGTTTTCTGTGCTCCTTTGAACAGAATACCAGCGGTGTGGCAACATCTGCCTTGACAGATCCAGACACATCTGTTCCCTCTGTCACTGCTTTAGAAGTTAGATCAGTCTTCCTGGGAGTCGATACTAGAAAGAGATGGGCCTGAATGATGTCCCCAGCTGAGCACTGAGATTCTGTCTGGATCAACTGGCGGAGGTATTCACTGACATCTTCAACCTCTCCCTCCTGCAAACTGAAGTCCCCATCTGCTTCAAGAAGACAACCATCGTCCCCATACCCAAGAAAACACAAGCAGTGTGTCTTAGTGATGATGCCCAATAGCTCTGACTTCAATAATCATGAGAGGCTGGTCATGGCCCACATCAACTCCAGTCTCCCAACCTAACTCAATCCCCTACAATTTGCATACTGACATACGGTGTCCACGGAAGATGCCATATCCCTAGCCCTGCACACATCCCTGGAACATCTGGACAACAAAGACACCATTATCCCCTCCAAACCGATCTCAAAATTGTGTGTGATCTTGGTCTTGGTTCCACCCTCTGCAACTAGATCCTCAGCTTTGTTACCCATAGGCCACAATCAGTGAGGATTGATAACTGAACCTTCTTCCACAATAGCACTCAACCCTGTAGCTCCACAAAGATGTGTCCTCAGCCCCCTACCATACTTCCTGTATACCTATGACTGTATTGCCTAATTCTGACTGATTGCAGTCTACAAGTCTGCTGCTGACACCACCTAAAATGGGATGGATATCTAACAATGACGAGTCAAAATATGGAAGGCAGATAGAGGGCTTGGTGATATCTGCAATGAAAACAATCTGTCTCTGTCTTTCAATGTTGGCAAAAGTAAAGAACTGATTATAGGCTTCAGAAAGAAAGGAGAACATGCCTCCATCTGCATCAATGGAACTGAGGTTGAGAGGGTGAAGAGCATCGAGTTCCTTGGAGTACCAATAACTGACAAGCTGCCCTGGACTTCCCACGCAAATGTGACAGTCAAGAAGATACAACAACACGTCTTCCTCAGCTAACTCAATAAATTTGATGAGGGACCATATGGACGTGCCAATGTCTACAGATGCACGATTGAAAGCAAATTGTCTGGGTGCATAATGGCCTGGTATGGCAATTAATTGCTCTGCCCAGTACTATAAGAAACTACAGAAGATGGTGTGTACAGCCCAGACCATTTCGGAGGCCAACCTTCCAGCCACTTGTATGGCCTGTTGCTGTGGGAAGTGGCCAACATCACCAAAAACCCACCACACCCTGGTAGTGACGTCCTACAACCTCTTCTGTAAGGAAGAAGATATGGAAATCTGAACACACACACTAGCAGATTCAGGAACATCTTCTTTTCAGCCAGTAACATACTCAGCCATGCAACCACACATTCTCACAGAGACACACAGACCCCCACAATACACTCTCAAATATCCTTCTGTAAATCCATGTTACAGAAGAATCCATCTCTCTCTCCATAGACACACAGGTGTACACAGACACACAATATTTGTTTATGTGCATATATCAATATGAAATAGATATATCAATATAATCTAGCTTAATAATAAATACTAAACATAGTTATAAATCTCATGCATCAATCAGTTCCAGGACAGGGACAACACTGGGAGCTCTATCGATGATGTCACATTCATATATGTGAAACACTGGCATCATCCAAGCAGAGATGCTGAGTTGAACCCAGTCTAAAATGTCTTCATTACACACCCCTAACTCACAATCAAAGACACATTGCTGAACTTTCAAATGTAATAAACCAGGTCAGTATATTGCTGGCTCAACATTCTCAACAAGAACTGAACTCTTCCACGCATTCATGTTGATTCTTCCTCTGTTGTTCTGATTACCTGTCAGATGCTTGATTCTTAACATCCATGTGAACAACCATCCTAATAACGTGCAGTGTCTTGCTCCCATCTGATTCCAATATGGTGTGTGATACTGAGAAACTCCTGTGTTGGGGGGATGTGAGTCTCTCATGTATAACTTCACCCTGTCCCAAACAATCTCTCAATCTTTCTGTTTCTCATACACAATTTCACTCTGTCTCTCATGCACAATCTCACTATCTCTCTCATGCAGACTCACTGTCTGTCTCACTCGTGCACGTTCTCATTCTCACTCTCACATGCAGAATCTCTCTATTGCTGTCTCAGATTCTATCTCACTGTTCCTGTCATTCTTTCAATCCCACTATTTTCCTCTCATGCACAATCTCATTCCCTCTGTCATGAACAATTTCATGATCTCATACTCAATCTTGCTACCTCTCTCACATAATCTGTCATACCTCGTTATATACAATTTCATTATCTCTCTCACATGCACAATCTCACTGTCTCATACACAAGATGAAGACAAAAACAGAAATTTCCAGTTCAAAGTAGTGAGAGATTATGAATCAGTCCTGCTAGGGCTTAAGATCATCTTGTATACAAATAACAGGAAGTTGTCAAGCCAATGATTGAAAGGCCTGGCGGCACCAATCCACTCTGTTACTTCTAGCAATGGCCTGTGAACCAATCTTCTCTCTGTTCCCCGAACAAGAGCCTGCGAACTCATCTCCACTAACTTCTCCTAGCAAGAGGCTGTGAAGCCATCCACATTGTGTACATGTAGCAACAGCCTGTGAATGCTTCCTCAATCTGTTCCCCTATAAATGTCCTGTAACCTATCCCTAAAATATTGCCCTAGCAATGGCCTATGAAACCAATCCCATTCTGTTCCCCCAGCAACAGCTGTGAACCCATCTCCACTATGTTCTCTTAGCAACAACCTTTTAACCCATCACCCATCTGCTTGTTTAGCAATGGCGTGAGATCCCTTCCCCACTCTGTGTGGTTGCTTCACTGACTGACTTGCTGAATAAGTGAACAAAGTTTCACTGGATGGAGAAGTGTCAGAAGATATTTGACAGCCTGAAAGCTGTCCTCAGATCTTAGCAACACCAAACTAGCAAAGCCATTCAAATGGCTATCGATGTGAGTAATGTGGATAAGTTGATAATATATTCTAGCAAAAAGACAAGATGATAGAAAACCCCCCATAATGTATTTCTTCCAAAAGGCCTTATTCATCTTGAAAAATTCTGCCATTGAGTTTGTTGTCAGCTTGCAACATTTCCACGAGTATATTGCTGTAATGTGCCTGAGAAAATTGTTTGTATGAATCGTAACTCCTTCATGCTTTAAAAAAAGATAAAATACCAAACTATTTCGATGGAGTATGTTGTTCCTGCTGTTCAACTTGAAAATTAGACATGTGGCGGAAAAATTATGAAGGAAGACAGAAGCATTCACTGGCAAAAGAAATGGATTGAAGCATTGAATGATTGCATACTCAGATTTAATTTAATGTATATATATATAATGTACAATACTAATTCCGTGAAACGAAATTCTTTGAACATCAAGTCATCTTTGTACCTTGATGTCTTTTTAAGAGGAAAGGTGTGATGGTATGTGCCTTTCAGAGGGATTTGTTCTGCCCTGTTTCTCTTGAAGAGGGGTTTTGTAAATCTGGTACCAAGGTAACTGCACCACAGAAAGTAACATACATAGCTTTGGTACTAAAACAAAACAGATAAATGAAGCATGTGTGGGTGGAGTCAGGATCATACAGACCCAGGGCTTTAGTTTTACCTTCAGTGTAATGTGACCAATCAAATCAAGTCTGGAACACAGCACCTTTTATTTCCAAATAAATCAGGTAAAGGTTAGCGTATAGGCAATGTACTTGCTATATTTGGAGGGGGCTTGGTCTGGTCGAAAACACAATCTTCTGCCTGATCATCTTTCACAATGTTGTGTTCTCTTTGGAAATCGAAGCTGTTTTGATTTTTTTTTGAACGGGGTTTCAGATTATTCAAGATGCTTAGCATTGCATCCCACAGGATACGAGAAACTAAGCCTGGTGTCCCAGAAAAGTCAAAAGGATTAGCCTGGGTTCACAAATGATTTTGAAGTAATGCCTGTGGCCACAGAGAATTGAGAGGACGCTGGCAGCTTAGAGGATTCAAGAGGAGTAGGCTGTGCCTACTCAAGGTGGTTAGCCTGAAATCTCAAAAAATTCAACAAGGTGAGGCCAGAGACACAACGATTGGAGATGACTAAGCACAGAGGTTTGGAAGTGATAAGTCGGGGTCTCAGAGGATTCGAAACAATTAACTTGGGTTAACAGAATATATATAACAAATCACCCGTGCCCACAGAGGATTTGAGAGGATTAGGCTGGGATCCCAAAGAATTTGAATAGATTAGACTGTGCTCCTAGAATAATCTCCCAGATTAGCCTGGGTTCCCAGGGGAGTTGAGCAGAATCATCTGCAGTGCCAGAGTATTCAAGTGAGTTAACTGCAGCCACACAGGATTTCAGAGGATTCACAATGATTAACGTGGTGTCCCAGTGGATTGGTATCCAGAAGATTCAGTGGAACTGCTCTGTGGTCCCAAATTGTTTGAGAGGATCTTCATGGGACCCAGAATTTTCAAGAGGATTAGGATGGGATCTCAGAGGCTTGAGTGCTTTAGACTGGGGCCCCAGGGGACTCAAATGAATAGATTGGATTCACATAGAATTCATGAGGATTCATAAGTGATCCCAATAGGTTCAAAAAGTTTATGCCGGGGTTCTGGAGGATCTGATTAAGTCCATTCTGAGACAATTCAGCCAGAGACATGGCCAGTATAGTAACATTGTCATCTCTGTGTCTTCTTATATAGTTTTGTGCCTCTAATGAAGCCAGTTTACAAACATATTGTGATGTCTGATCACTCTCTGTGATGTACAGGGTGAGCGCCACACTTGTTCTAGGAGGTCACACTTTGATCTGTCCTGTTCAAGGGACCTCACCACTTTCAGATAGGGAGTTGCAAAAGTCGTTGCTTTTCTGAAGTTAGAATAAATTGATATTAATGAATTGACAAAGCAGTTCCAGACATAGATAGTCGGGTGCACAGTGATGGGCAATGATGGGATATCATGCATATTTGAACACACTTTTGGAAATACCTACGAAACATTTGTCACTACTGTCCACTTGCTAATGATCACCAATGGCTAGAGCAGACTCTTCAGTCAGGGAGCTTGAAATTATGTTCAGAAACAACACTTTCTGATTATCTGTTACCTTCTCCAGCATGTGCACCGCTCCATGTCTCTGTTCTGTCCTCCGGCCCTACACGCCTCAATATCTCTGTAAAATTCTCCAGCCGCCAAGCTCCACCCTTTTTGTCGTTGTGCAGCTGTCGGTTTGTGTGAAATCCTTTACATTACATCAGCCAGACAGGAAGGAAAAAAAGCCATCAGATACATGAACGCCAGCCAGCAGTAAAAAGACAAGAAAAACTTTTTTTGCATTTCAGTATTCTCGGAAAATAAAGGCCATCAATTTTACTGAGACGATGTGATCATCCAAGCCCAAGCCAACAATGGACGTGCACAGGAATTCCTAGAGACCTGGTCCTCCACCCATAATGCACTTAATAAACATGTGGAGTTAGATCCCATGCACAAGCTCTTGCAGAAAACAACTGGAAATGTCACAAAACACTTCAATGGACTGGATTGTGTAAATAAGAAACAGAGTAGATCAACATCACTTCATCACACGTAGCACTGATGATGTTACCGAGCTTGGTGATGAAGCATCTGAAGTATAACCAGCCAGCTCAGCAAGCAAATCAAAACCTCATGAGAAAAGAACTGAAATCCAGGGTGTGGTGACAGGCTTTGACATCAACACTGCATTCGACTGAGTGTGGCAACAAGGATCGCTCGTAAAACTGGAATCAATGGGTATCAGGGACAAATTCTTTGTTGGTTGGAATAATGCCTGAATGAATAAATGAATACATAAATGAATGAATGATTTTATTGTCAAGATACAATGAAAAGTGTTTTGTCTCCACAGTCAGTCTGAATTCTGAGCTACAGAAATAATAAAAATAAATTGCTCAAATAATAGGTTATCTTCCTTCAAATTGGGTCTGAAGATCCAGGTCTTCTGCAATGCCTCTGGAAGGTTTTCCATTTTCCATGGCATCCTACTCTGGGGGTGGCAGCAGCAGCAATGTCACTTTACCAGGAGGTCCTGGCTGTGATTCTATCTGAAATTGGCAAGACTCCATGCTTTAGACCTACCACTGCCAGTAGGAGGATAGTTGTGGCTGTTGGAGTTCAGTCGTCTCAATTCCAGGACACCTCTGGAGTGGCACCGTGGCTGAGTGGCTAGCACTGCTGCCTCACAGTGGCAGGGACCCACGTTCGATTCCACCTTCAGGCAACTATCTGTGTGGAGTTTGCACATTCTCGCCGTGTCTGTGTGGGTTTCGTATGGTTGCTCAGGTTTCCTGCCACGGTCCAAAGGTGTGCAGGTCAGGTAGATTGATTGTACAAAATTGCAAATCATGTTCAGGGATGTATAGATTGGGTGGATGGGTCTGGGTGGGGTGCTCTGATGATCGATGTAGACTTGTTGGGTTGAAGGGCCTATTTCTACACTTTGGGATTCTGTGATAACGTTTCTTGGGATAGTGCCCTAGGCCGTACTGTCTTCAGTTGCTTTGTCAGTGACCTTCCCACAATTATAATGCAATAAGTGGGGATTTTCAGCACCATTGATGACTCCTCAGATAGTGAAGCAGTCTACATTCAAATGCGAAATGTTCTGGACAATATATAGGATTGGACTAACAAGTGTTAGCAACATTTGTGCCACAGAAATGCCAGGCTATGTTCATGACCAATAGGAGACACTCTAACCACCATCACTTGATGTGCAATGGTGTTACCATCACTGAATCCCCAACTGTCAATATTGCAATGATTATAATTGAGCAGAAGCTCAACTAGACTTATAACTTAAGCATAGTTGCTACAAGAACAGGACAGAAACTAGGAATACTGCAGCGAGTAAATCACCTCCTGACTCCAAAGCCTGTCCATCATCTACAAGACAGGATTGTGATACAATGATCCCCATTTGCTTGGATGGCTGCATTTGGGCAACATTCAAGAACTTTGACGCTGTCCAGGCCAAAGTAGCCGTTAGATTGGCACTGCATCCACATACATGTACTCCTTCCACCACTGTTGCTCAGGAGCAGCAATGTGTGCCATATAAAAAATGTACTTTAGAAATTCACCAAAGATCATTTTGCAGCTTTTTCCAAATCTGCAACCATTTCCGTGTAGAAAGACGAGACCAGCAGATACATGGGAACACCAACACTTGCAAGTAGCCCTCCAAACCATTCATCATTCTGGCTTGGAAATATTTTGCGGTTTCTTCACTCTTGCTGTGTCAAAAACATTGAATTTCCTTGCTGAGTGCATTGTGGGACAACCTATAAAATATGAATTGCAGCAGTTCAAGAAGCCAGTTTACCACCACCTCACATACAACTTGGGACAGGTAGTGAATGCTGGCCAGCCAGTGACACCAATATCCCACAAGTGAATGCAAAAGAAATAGTCAACAGTATACGTTTCTGTAAGAAAGGTGCGGTGAAAACACTGGTGGGTTTTGATTGCAAGAGAGATAGGTAGAGAGAAGAAACTGATTATAATGAAGTCAGCCAGGTCAACTTCATAGAATATGAGTTCCCTGGCTGGAGCTCTTAATCTGGTTCATTTAGGGACCCTTCAGTGACAGATCTCAACATTTGCAAGAGATGATGGTCAAGTGATATTATTGCTTGAATGTCAGTTCAGAACCCCAGATAACGTACTAGGCACCTGGGTTTGAATCCCGCTGTGGCAGATAGTGGAATGTGAATTCAATAGTATATGCAATTAAGAACCTTACGATGACTGTGAATCAATTGTCAATTGTTGAGGGAACCCATCTGGTTCACTCATGTCGTTCAGAGAAGGAAACTGCCTTCTTTACCTGGCCTGGCCTACACATGACTCCAGACCAACAGCAATCTTGTTGACTCTAAACTGCCCTCAGGGCAAAAAATCATGTGAATGAATTAAGAAAACACGCACACTCAGATAACAAGACAATGGCGCCAATTAAATTCTAACATAGAGAGTTAGTAATTGGTAACCATGGGTGCATGAGATGACAATGTAGTTCTGCAAATTTAGAGACAAATTGTGGGAGAAACTTGGTTCATGGAAGGTATAATTTGAATATGATTGGTGTCCACATATTACCAGGTAACAATTCCATGTGTAGTTTTTTTTGCAGCAGGAAATGGACAAATGCAGGAATGGAGTGATACCATGCAAGACAAATAGAATCATGTTGGTGTTAAACGTGATAAGAAGATGAAAATTGCAGTGAAGTGGCAGACAGAATTTCAACATTTTAAATCGTCTAGATGAGCGTCAAAAAGTGGTAAAGAGGCATCCTTCCTCGTGAGAACCAAGATTGGTATATTTTGTTGCTCCCATTATGATTTGGAGATAATTGAATCACACTCAGTGTTTGTTATCAAACGAAAACTTGACAACACAATGTAAATTGAAGGGGTTGAGAAATGTGGTACAGGTATCAATCAAGATCCAATTATTCTATCAGTTCCCATGACTTGTATAAAATGAGTAAGACGTAGCAAACAGATGAGTAAGAGGAAAGCTCCAAGTTTAAATGTTTAGATGAATCAGCCAGTTGATGCAAGAAGATAAGATGTTTCTGGGTACACAGTGAATATGGTATTGGAGTGGAATGTTCAAATAAATCACTCAGCCAGAGTCCGCTTCCAGCATCAAAGAGTTTGTCGAAATTACGCCGGTGGGATGAAATCTTTGAGGGTCCAGAAGACTCTTTGATGAAGAAAAGAAAATCATACATTTTCATACAGAGATAGAAGGAACTGCTGAAGCTGGAGAATCAAAGATAACAAAGTGTAGGGCTGGATGAACATAGCAGGCTAAGCCACATCAGAGGAGCAGGAAAGCTATATTTTGAGTTTGGACCCTTTCAGAAATGGGAGAGGGGAAGTGGATTCTGAAATAAATAGAGAGTGACAAGGAGGCAGATGGAAGATGGATAAAGGAGCAGATACGTGGAGAGGAGATGGACAGGGATGAGTTGCAGGAAATGCTGGAGATCTGTTTATGTAGTTATTACGGGGAGGGGATTGTGAGTGATGACTTGCTGGAAACTCGATAGACCTGTTTTTGTTGTTATTGCAGGGAGGGCATGTGAAGGATGACTTGCAGGAAAGGCATTTCCCGCAACTCATCCCTCACACCCCACCTCCACAATAAAAACGAAAAAAGAATCCCTCTTGTTCTCCCGTACCACCCCACCAACATCCAGATCCAAAGCATCATCCTCTGCCACTTCTGCCACCTGCAATCTGGCCCCACTACCAAGGACATTTTTCCATCCCCACCCATATCTGCCTTCAGGAGGGACTGCTCTCTCCATGACTCCCTTACCGCTCCACACCCCGGGACCTGATGGTCTGCATCCCAGGGTACTTAAGGAGGTGGCTCTAGAAATTGTGGATGCGTTGGTAATTATTTTCCAAGGTTCTATAGGTTCAGGATCAGTTCCTGCGGATTGGAGGGTGGAAAATGTTGTCCCACTTTTCAAGAAAGGAGGGAGAGAGAAAACAGGAAATTACAGACCGGTTAGCCTGATGTCAATGGTGGGAAAGATGCTGGAGTCAATTATAAAAGATGAAATTACGACTCATTTGGATAGCAGTAACGGAATAGGTCAGAGTCAGCATGGATTTACGAAGGGGAAATTGAGCTTGACTAATCTTCTGGAATTTTTTGAGGATGTATCTATGAAGATGGATAAGGGAGAGCCAGTGGATGTAGTGTACCCGGACTTCCAGAAAGCCTTTGATAAAGTCCCGCATAGGAGATTGGTGAACAAAATTAGGGCATATGGTATTGGGGGCAAAATACTGAGTTGGATTGAAAATTGGCTGGCTGACAGGAAGCAACGAGTAGTGATAAACGGGTCCCTTTTGGAATGGCAGGCACTGACCAGTGGGGTACCACAAGGTTCGGTTCTGGGACTGCAGCTGTTTACAATATATATTAGATATAGACGAAGGCATTAGAAGTAATGTTAGCAAATTTGCTGATGGCACAAACTTGGGTGGCAGTGTGAAATGTGAGCAGGATGTTATTAGAATACAGGTTGACTGGAACAGGCTAGGTGAGTCGACGGATGCATGGCAGATGCAATTTAATGTGTATAAATGTATGGTTATACACTTTGGTGGCAAGAACAGGAAGGCAGATTACTTTCTCAATGGAGTCAAGTTAGGTAAAGGGGAAGCACAATGAGATCTAGGTGTCCTTGTAAATCAGTCAATGAAAGCAAGCATGCAGGTACAGCAGGTAGAGAAGAAAGCTAATAGCATGCTGGCCTTCATCACAAGAGGAATTGAGTATAGGAACAAAGAGGTCCTTCTGCAGCTGTACAGGGCCCTGGTGAGACCACACCTGGACTATTGTGTGCAGTTTTGGTCTCCCAATTTGAGGAAGGACATTCTTGCTATTGAGGGAGTGCAGCGTAGGTTCACAAGGTCAATTCCTGGAATGGCGGGACTATCATATGTTGAAAGATTGGAGCGACTGGGCTTGTATACTTTTGAGTTTAGAAGGATGAGAGGGGATCTGATTGAGACATATAAGATTATTAAGGGATTAGACACTGTGGAGGCAGGAAGCATGTTTCCGCTGATGGGTGAGTCCAGGACCAGAGGACACAGTTTAAAAATAAGGGATAGGCCATTTAGAACAGAGTTGAGGAAAAACTTCTTCACCCAGAGAGTGGCGGATATATAGAATGCTGTGCCCCAGAAGGCAGTGGAGGCCAACTCTGTGGATGCTTTCAGGAAAGAGATAGACAGAACTCTTAAAGATAGTGGAATCAAGGGTTATGGGGATAAGGCAGGAACAGGATACTGATTGTGGATGATCAGCCATGATCATAATGAATGGTGGTGCTGGCTCGAAGGGTCGAATGGCCTACTCCAGCACCTATTGTCTATTGTCACACTCCCCACTCCCCACTAGCCCCACAATGCCTGGCACTTTTCCCTGCAACTGCAGGAAGTGCTACACCTACCTCTACACGGACCCCCTCATCCCCATCCCAGGCCTCAGGAAAACCTTCCACATCAAACAGAAGCTCACCTGCACATTTGCTAATGTGGTATACGGTATCTGATGTCTTCAACGTGGCATCTTCTACATTGGGGAAACCAAGCCGAGGCTTAGAGATCGCTTTGTGGAACACCTATGCTTGGTTCACGACAAATGACAGCACCTCCCAGTCGTGAACATCGACTGGGAGGTGGTCATTTGTTGCGAACCACTTCAACTGCCTCTCCCACTCCTTGGATGGCATGTCCATCCTGGGCCTTCTCCAGTGCCACAACAATGTCACCTGAAGGTTGCAGGAACAACACCTCATATTTTGCTTGGGAACCCTGCAGCCCAATGGCATCAAAGTGGACTTCACAAGCTTCAAAATCTCCCCGCCCCTGACCGCATCCCAAAACCAAACTAGCTTGTCCCGGCCTTCCTGATGTGTCTGTCCTTTCTCCCACCTATCTGCTCCTATCACCTCAACCCCCACACCCACCTCCTACCAACGAGCCTCATCCCACCTCCTTGACCTGGCCGTCTTCCCTTGACTGACCAAGCCCCATCCTAACTCCTTACATCCACTCACCTTTACTGGCTCCATCCTTATCTCCTTGACATGTCCTCTCCACCTATCTGCTCCTTTATCCATTTCCATCTGCCTCCCCCGTCTCTCTATTTACTTCAGAATCAGCTCCCCTACCCCATTTCTGAAGAAGGGTCCAGACCCGAAACGTCAGCTTTCCTGCTCCTCTGATGGTGCTTGACCTGCTGTGTTCATCCAGCTTTACGCCTTGTTATCAAACATTTTTATACATTTGTTTTCAGTTGATCTTCAGCAATTGCAGAACAATCATTTTAGTGATGAATTACATACATGCCCAATCAGATTAATAATGTTCAGTGATGGCGGCCTTGTGCACTACCTGTGTATTCTGTGATCTCATGATATTTATCTGACACACTTATCTCTAGGCTTGGGACAATGGATTTTATTCAATCACATTCCAATGTTGCTGATTTCTGCATCAGTAATTGAATTCACTCTGTACATGGTGTAGGGCCTTTTCCCTCCTGCCTGAGACTGTCTTGTGCATTGGATTTTCAGTGAAATCTTTTTAATGCTTATTGTGTGTTTTTCTTTGTTACATGTTGAAACCTGTAATTAATTTGAAGTCCATAACTATGATTATGTGGAAATCTCGAATACATTTATTCTTTTTGACAGAACCCAAATTCCCATTTAATTAAGTATAAAATTCTCCTATCACCATACCTAGTGTTCTTATGTAGCTATTCCTGTGAAGTCAATGATTCTTGTGCGCTTGTAACAAAATTCTTTGTGTGTTAATCGTAACACCCTTTGTGTGCTGGCTAAATACTGTAATTTTGGAGGTACATTCAGTCTACAGAGTTATCATTGTTCAACTTACACAATCTAAACCAAAAAAGACATTTTTCAAAGTCAACTGAAAATTACAAAGTTATGAGAAGCCACAAAGTGGTTTTAGATGAGAATGTGACCTAGTGTGTGTAGGTTCTGCGTGAGGAGTAATAGAGGAAAGGTAGTCTATAAAATTGGAGTTAAATGATGCAGAATCCTTCCAGGCCTTACAAAATGCGCAATCATAATTGCTGTAGAATATGCTTGGTCTGCAATGGAAGTAATGTCACATTATGAATTTAAATCTAAGAAGGACATTAGAAGTCAGACAAATAAAAGCATTTCCAATTGCTTTTCAGTTTCAAATCAACTTGCAAAAAATTCGAGTAAATGGATACATTAGCTCATTTTTAATTAAACTCTAACTTTTTTCTGTGTTAACACATAAATGAAGGTGTTGGTGCACAAACTCAGAAGCTGTGGCATGAATTCAAGTTGTTAGACAATATATACTGGATTGCTAAGATATTTGTTTGTATAGTTAAAGTTTCACACGAGCCATTTGAATGAATGTATAACAGAGGTTATCCACATCGGTATAAAATTTGCCGACAAAGCAAATAGCAATTTGAAAGATTTCCTTCCATTCTCTGTTTCTGGGTCATTGTGATTCTCCATCTTATTGTGATCTCAGAGGCTCCATCAAAAAAGATTGCCCATTATACTCTGCCTGACATTCAGCAAATTCAACATCACAATCAAGACAAATGGAAACAAAGAAGTCTGAATACTTTCAGTCTAATTAAATGTTGTCCAGCAGGATGAAGTGTAATATTTTGACACTAAAATGCAATACCATCCAACATTGTTAATAATTATTGAAAGAACAAATACAGTGTAGCAGGGAATAGATAGTTTAAAAACTTAGAACACCAATAGTTGTTACAACCACATTTACAATTTTCTCAGTACAATATTTCACTTTTAACTTGTGACGACAAGTTGCCACAAACCTAACAAAAGTAAAAGCAATTGTGAACTAGACACAGCAATAAAGACTGCATGAAACAAAACAATTTTCACATTACACACAGGACTAGTGAACAAAAGTTTGTTGATCAATAAATATCATTAATTCAATGAAATATGACCTCAGTGTAAATGAGCAGTCGACCTGCTGTTGTCATCACCAACTGGTGCAGTGTGATACATTTAGAGATGCTGCAGTTGCCTCATTTCAAGATCACAATTGCACTTAGGTGAACTGCAAGGAGAAAGAAGTGGCATAATTGCCAATTTCACAGACAAATGAAGTCATTTGAACAGAAGATAATATTAAATTTACGATTACGCATTCTTTACAACAGATATAAGGCATTTTCCATGACATTCATATAATTATACAATAAATCATGACATATTTCAAAATTCAAGTTGGACAAACATTTAAAGAAATTGAAGAGGCCAAAGAAACCTCTTTTTGTTTAACAATTAAGCAAAATAATGAATCTATAAATAATAAATTAAACAGAGAGATAATGACCAACAATTGAATTTTGAAATAAAATGTCTGGAGGTAATAATTATTGAATGGTTCACAAATTCAACATGGTGATTTGAAATTGTAAACTGTAAAACTGAACTTAATAACGCTAATGTTTGCAATAGAATCAGTGCAATTACCGGAAACAGAAGTATGACAGAAGGAAAAACATGCATTACTTTCACAGGACAAAGAATAAACTTCCTTCATGGATCAAACATTCTGTCAGGGTAAATGCTTCCTGTCAATGGAAATGTATTAGAGCTTGGTGGACGTTAAGATACAACAAATTGGAGAAACAACAGGCGAATTGTCCCCTCTATCACCTGTGCCTTGTTATAAAATTGCATGTTACAATTTAAATTCACCTCAAACCACATATCCTGTCTAGACTACTGCCACAAGTCTTGACAAAAATAGAAGTTGCTGGAAAAGCTCAGCAGGTCTGGCAACATCTGTGGACAGAAATCAGAGTTAATGTTACGTTAACTCTGATTGCTGTCCACAGATGCTGCCAGACCTGCTGAGCTTTTCCACCAATTTATATTTTTGTCTGTGATTTACAGTATCCGCAGTTCTTTCAGATTTTGTTCAGTCCACAAACCTTGACTCAATTTCAAATCAAAAATGAATTAACTCAGACTTAATTTGTAAGATATCCGCTGCTTGTTTGGAAAATGTAATCCAAAGATTGCACTTAGAACATAGAACATAGAACATAGAACAGTACAGCACAGAACAGGCCCTTCAGCCCACAATGTTGTGCCGACCATTGATCCTCATGTATGCACCCTCAAATTTCTGTGACCATATGCATGTCCAGCAGTCTCTTATATGACCCCAATGACCTTGCTTCCACACCTGCTGCTGGCAATGCATTCCATGCTCTCACAACTCTCTGTGTAAAGAACCCGCCTCTGACATTCCCTCTATACTTTCCTCCAACCAGCTTAAAACTATGACCCCTCGTGCTAGCCATTTCTGCCCTGGGAAATAGTCTCTGGCTATCAACTCTATCTATGCCTCTCATTATCTTGTATACCTCAATTAGGTCCCCTCTCCTCCTCCTTTTCTCCAATGAAAAGAGACCAAGCTCAGTCAACCTCCCTTCATAAGATAAGCCCTCCAGTCCAGGCAGCATCCTGGTAAACCTCCTCTGAACTCTCTCCAAAGCATCCACATCTTTCCTATAATAGGGCGACCAGAACTGGACGCAGTATTCCAAGTGCGGTCTAACCAAAGTTTTATAGAGCTGCAACAAGATCTCACGACTCTTAAACTCAATCCCCCTGTTAATGAAAGCCAAAACACCATATGCTTTCTTAACAACCCTGTCCACTTGGGTGGCCATTTTAAGGGATCTATGTATCTGCACACCAAGATCCCTCTGTTCCTCCACACTGCCAAGAATCCTATTCTTAATCCTGTACTCAGCTTTCAAATTCGACCTTCCAAAATGCATCACCTCGCATTTATCCAGGTTGAACTCCATCTGCCACCTCTCAGCCCATCTCTGCATCCTGTCAATGTCCCTCTGCAGCCTACAACAGCCCTCTATACTGTCAACAACGCCTCTGACCTTTGTGTCGTCTGCAAACTTGCTGAAGATGAAATCATGCCACCAAATGGAACCAAGGTCAGAAATGTCGCAGATTTATTCTGGTACAAGCAGAATGGAATGGAGCCAAGGGGAAAATTCTGAGGTGATGTTTTTGATCACAAGCAGGATGGAGAAAAAAAATGATATTTTGGGACAACTTTCTAAATTTGAAGCAGAGGATAACCATATCGGAGAAGAAACTGAAGTAAAGATTCTGCTGAGCCAGATACATGTGGCAGCAAGAAATCAAATTAAGTTAAATAAGAAAACAACACAGAAAATACAACTCAGTCAAATGAGCTGCTTCTTTATCCATGATCCTTCATTCTTTTCACAACTTAGCTTTTCCAGCGTTCTTCCTTTATCGCTTTCTATTCCGTGGGTCATGTATACCTTACTGGCTTCCAGATAAAATTAGAGCAATTGACAAGTAAGAGATTAGGGAAAGAGATTTGAATTTGAGGAACAGTTATGTGAATGAACTAGGAATATTTCATGCCTTATGATAGGTGCTTTGATGTGGCAAGTCTATTATTAGACTTTTCTAGGTTGCAAATGTTTTGTGGTAATTTGCCTCTTTTTAAATGTGTGCTCTGGTTCATATCTTTAAGTTTCTCAGGATCAAGAGCAGCGTTGTGAATATGAACATTATTTTGAGTCAGAACGTTGGAAATCGGAAGAGAGCTGTTATTTTGTTAAGGTAACAAAGTGTGAAGCTGGATGAACACAGCAGGCCAAGCAGCATCTCAGGAGCACAAAAGCTGACGTTTCAGGCCTAGACCTTTCATCAGAGAGGGGGATGGGGAGAGGGAACTGGAATAAATAGGGAGAGAGGGGGAGGCGGACCGAAGATGGAGAGTAAAGAAGGTAGGTGGAGAGAGTGTAGGTGGGGAGGTAGGGAGGGGATAGGTCAGTCCAGGGAAGACGGACAGGTCAAGGAGGTGGGATGAGGTTAGTAGGTAGCTGGGGGTGCGGCTTGGGGTGGGAGGAAGGGATGGGTGAGAGGAAGAACCGGTTAGGGAGGCAGAGACAGGTTGGACTGGTTTAGGGATGCAGTGGGTGGGGGGGAAGAGCTGGGCTGGTTGTGTGGTGCAGTGGGGGGAGGGGACAAACTGGGCTGGTTTAGGGATGCAGTAGGGGAAGGGGAGATTTTGAAACTGGTGAAGTCCACATTGATACCATATGGCTGCAGGGTTCCCAGGCGGAATATGAGTTGCTGTTCCTGCAACCTTCGGGTGGCATCATTGTGGCAGTGCAGGAGGCCCATGATGGACATGTTATCCAGAGAATGGGAGGGGGAGTGGAAATGGTTTGCGACTGGTAGGTGCAGTTGTTTGTTGCGAACTGAGCGGAGGTGTTCTGCAAAGTGGTCCCCAAGCCTCCGCTTGGTTTCCCCAATGTAGAGGAAACCACACCGGGTACAGTGGATGCAGTATACCACATTGGCAGATGTGCAGGTGAACCTCTGCTTAATGTGGAATGTCATCTTGGGGCCTGGGATGGGGGTGAGGGAGGAGGTGTGGGGACAAGTGTAGCATTTCCTGCGGTTGCAGGGGAAGGTGCCCGGTGTGGTGGGGTTGGAGGGCAGTGTGGAGCGAACAAGGGAGTCATGGAGAGAGTGGTCTCTCCGGAAAGCAGACAGGGGAGGGGATGGAAAAATGTCTTGGGTGGTGGGGTCGGATTGTAAATGGCGGAAGTGTCGGAGGATGATGCGTTGTATCCGGAGGTTGGTAGGATGGTGTGTGAGAACGAGGGGGATCCTCTTGGGGCGGTTGTGGCGGGGGCGGGGTGTGAGGGATGTGTTGCGGGGAATACGGGAGACGCGCTCAAGGGCGTTCTCGATCACTGTGGGGGGAAAGTTGCGGTCCTTAAAGAACTTGGACATCTGGGATGTGCGGGAGTGGAATGTCTTATCGTGGGAGCAGATGCGGCGGAGGCGGAGGAATTGGGAATAGGGGATGGAATTTTTGCAGGAGGGTGGGTGGGAGGAGGTGTATTCTAGGTAGCTGTGGGAGTCGGTGGGCTTTAAATGGACATCAGTTACCAGCTGGTTGCCTGAGATGGAGACTGAGAGGTCCAGGAAGGTGAGGGATGTGCTGGAGATGGCCCAGGTGAACTGAAGGTTGGGGTGGAAGGTGTTGGTGAAGTGGATGAACTGTTCGAGCTCCTCTGGGGAGCAAGAGGCGGCGCCGATACAGTCATCAATGTACTCTTCCTCCGGTACAGTGATGACTGTATCGGCACCGCCTCTTGCTCCCCAGAGGAGCTTGAACAGTTCATCCACTTCACCAACACCTTCCACCCCAACCTTCAGTTCACCTGGGCCATCTCCAGCACATCCCTCAACTTCCTGGACCTCTCAGTCTCCATCTCAGGCAACCAGCTTGTAACTGATGTCCATTTAAAGCCCACCGACTCCCACAGCTACCTAGAATACACCTCCTCCCACACACCCTCCTGCAAAAATTCCATCCCCTATTCCCAATTCCTCCGCCTCCGCCGCATCTGCTCCCACGATAAGACATTCCACTCCCGCACATCCCAGATGTCCAAGTTCTTTAAGGACCGCAACTTTCCCCCCACAGTGATCGAGAACGCCCTTGAGCGCGTCTCCCGTATTCCCCGCAACACATCCCTCACACCCCGCCCCCGCCACAACCGCCCCAAGAGGATCCCCCTCGTTCTCACACACCATCCTACCAACCTCCGGATACAACGCATCATCCTCCGACACTTCCGCCATTTACAATCCGACCCCACCACCCAAGACATTTTTCCATCCCCTCCCCTGTCTGCTTTCTGGAGAGACCACTCTCTCCATGACTCCCTTGTTCGCTCCACACTGCCCTCCAACCCCACCACACCCGGCACCTTACCCTGCAACCGCAGGAAATGCTACACTTGTCCCCACACCTCCTCCCTCACCCCCATCCCAGGCCCCAAGATGACATTCCACATTAAGCAGAGGTTCACCTGCACATCTGCCAATGTGGTATACTGCATCCACTGTACCCGGTGCAGCTTCCTCTACATTGGGGAAACCAAGCGGAGGCTTGGGGACCGCTTTGCAGAGCACCTCCGCTCAGTTCGCAACAAACAACTGCAACTCCCAGTCGCAAACTATTTCCACTCCCCCTCCCATTCTCTAGATGACATGTCCATCATGGGCCTCCTGCACTGCCACAATGATGCCACCCGAAGGTTGCAGGAACAGCAACTCATATTCCGCCTGGGAACCCTGCAGCCATATGGTATCAATGTGGGCTTCACCAGTTTCAAAATCTCCCCTTCCCCTACTGCATCCCTAAACCAGCCCAGTTTGTCCCCTCCCCCGACTGCACCACACAACCAGCCCAGCTCTTCCCCCCCACCCACTGCATCCCAAAACCAGTCCAACCTGTCACTGCCTCCCTAACCGGTTCTTCCTCTCACCCATCCCTTCCTCCCACCCCAAGCCGCACCCCCAGCTACCTACTAACCTCATCCCACCTCCTTGACATGTCCGTCTTCCCTGGACTGACCTATCCCCTCCCTACCTCTCCACCTACACTCTCTCCACCTATCTTCTTTACTCTCCATCTTCGGTCCGCCTCCCCCTCTCTCCCTATTTATTCCAGTTCCCTCTCCCCATCCCCCTCTCTGATGAAGGGTCTAGGCCTGAAACGTCAGCTTTTGTGCTCCTGAGATGCTGCTTGGCCTGCTGTGTTCATCCAGCCTCACATTTTATTATCTTGGAATTCTCCAGCATCTGCAGTTCCCATTATCTTTGTTATTTTGTTAAACTGTTTTGAAGGATATGGTTTCTGTATCAGGTTACCAAACACTGTTCCCATTTTACGCGATATAATATATTCATATTCAGTTTGCAGGAACTTAAAGTCAAAATTTACAAATGCTCAGTACATAAACAACAATCAAGAAGAAGGTAACACAGTTCACGAAGACACAAAATTAGAAGCAAAATGTACAAGACCATGGTGGATTAATTTTAATGTTGTTAGCTGTGAAGAACAACATGCTGCAAGAGAAAATAAATGAAAACATTAATAATCATGTGCCTCAGTGTTAACATATACATGAGACTGTAAGAAGATGAGTCATTGTAAGTAACTTATTAAGTTAAGAATGTTACTAACCAGGGTTAAAAGCCTTTAAAACAGAGGCAAAAGATGAAAAAGCAAAGTGAATTAATTACTGTTATTGGAAAAATCATTGCAAGATTAAATAATATTTGTGCATTTCTGGAAATAAATTTGTAGAAATTTTGCAATGCCCTAGTAGATGTACCTGAACAAAAACAAAGTTGCTGGAAAAGCTCAGCAAGCCTGGCAGCATCTGTGGGGGAGAAAACAGAGTTAATGTTTCGGGTCCAGTGACCCTTCCGCGGAACCGATGGTGTCTGGGAAAGTTTATATTCAGAAAATATGGAGGTAGGTGGGGTATGGAGTCATCAAAAGGATAGAGCCCAAAGAGAGAGAAAGATGGTTGAACAGACAAAGGAGTTGCTCACGATCAGGCTAGGAAGGTGAATAGTTGTTAATGGGGACTGTTAGTGACTAATAACAGGGGGTGTGTAGTTGCAGGCTATGTGGTAACAAGGCCTGGTGTGTGGGGTTGGGGGCTGGGACTTGAAGGAGTTTAGGCCCTAAAATTATTGAAGTCAATATTGAGTCCAGAGGGCTGTACGGTCCCCAAGCGGAAAATGAGGTGTTGTTCTTCCAGCTTGCACTGAGCTTTACTGGAACACTAGCAAGCCAGAGACAGAGATATTGGCCAGCGAGCGAGGTGATACGTCGAAGTGGCAGGCAACAGGTAGTTCAGGGACATTTCTACGAGCAGAACGTAAATGTTCTGTGAAGCAGTCACCAAGTCTACGCTTTGTTTCCCCAATGTAGAGGAGACCACATTGTGAGTAACAAATGCAGTAGATTAGATTCTCGGAAGTGCAGGTGAAGTGTTGCTTCACCTGGAAGGTATGTTTGGGCCCTTGGATACTGAGGAGGGACGAGGTAAATTGGCAGTTGTTGCACTTTCGCCGGTTACAGAGGAAGGTGCTGGAGTGCTGTGGGGAGGTGTTGGGGATGAAGGAGGTATGGACCAGGGTGTTCCAGAGGGAACAGTCCTTGCGGAAGGCGGACAAGGGAGGGGAGGGGAATATGTGTCTGGTGGCGGCATCTTGTTGGAGGTGATGAAACTGATGTCTGACAATCTTCTGAATGTGGATGCTGGTAGGTGAGGACAAGGGGGACCCTATCGCTGTTGCAGGAGGGAAGAGAAGCTGTGAGGGCAGAAGTACAGGAAATGGGTCGGACCCGATTGAGGGCTCTGTCAGCAACAGATCTGGGGAATCCTTGGGAAGAATGTGGACATTTTGGAGGCTCCCTTGTTGAAGTTGGTCTCATCTGAACATATGCGACGGAGACGGAGGAACTGAGAGTTTGGGATGGAGTCTTTACAGGAAGTGAGGTGTGAGGATGTATAGCCAGGTAGCTGTGGGAATTGGTGGGTTTGTAATGGATATTAGTGGCCAGTCTATCCCCAGAAATGGAAACAGAAATGTCGAGAAAGGGAAGAGAGAGAGATAATGGGAACTGCAGATGCTGGAGATTCCAAGATAATAAAATGTGAGGCTGGATGAACACAGCAGGCCAAGCAGCATCTCAGGAGCACAAAAGCTGACGTTTCGGGCCTAGACCCTTCATCAGAGAGGGGGATGGGGGGAGGGAACTGGAATAAATAGGGAGAGAGGGGGAGGCGGACCGAAGATGGAGAGTAAAGAAGATAGGTGGAGAAGGTGTGGGTGGGGAGGTAGGGAGGGGATAGGTCAGTCCAGGGAAGACGGACAGGTCAAGGAGGTGGGATGAGGTTAGTAGGTAGCTGGGGGTGCGGCTTGGGGTGGGAGGAAGGGATGGGTGAGAGGAAGAACCGGTTAGGGAGGCAGAGACAGGTTGGACTGGTTTTGGGATGCAGTGGGTGGGGGGGAAGAGCTGGGCTGGTTGTGTGGTGCAGTGGGGGGAGGGGATGAACTGGGCTGGTTTAGGGATGCAGTGGGGGAAGGGGAGATTTTGAAACTGGTGAAGTCCACATTGATACCATATGGCTGCAGGGTTCCCAGGCGGAATATGAGTTGCTGTTCCTGCAAGGCAGGAGTCAGAGATAGACCAGGTGAAAGTGAGGGCAGGGTGGAAATTGGAGGCAAAATTGATGAAGTTTTCCAATTCTTGATGAGAGAGGGAAACAGCACCGATGATATCATCGATGTATCGGAGAAAGAGTTGTGGGTGGGGTTCGGAATGGGACTGGAACAAGGAAACTTCCACCTACTCCATGAAGAGACAGGCATAACTCAGGCCCATGTGCGTATCCATGGCAACCACTCTTACCTGAAGAAAATGAGAGGAGGTGAAAGAGAAGTTGTTGAGGGTGAGGACAAGCTCGGCCAAGTGGAGGAGGGTGATGGTGGTTGGCGATGGCTCAGGTCTTTGCTCCATGAAGAAGCAGAAAGCCCTATGGCCTTCCTGGTGGGAAATGGATGTGTAAAGAGGAGATGGCTGGAGCTACTAAACTGGAAGCTTTGAAACCGGCGTAAGGCATCAGAAGAATCATGGATGTATGTGGGTAGGGATTGAACCGGCGGGGGAAGGAGAAGACTGAGTTAAGGTAGGAAGAGATGAGTTCTGTGGGGTATGAGCAGGCTGAAACAACGGGTCTACTGGACAGTCCTGCTTGTGGATGTACCTTAAATTCAACAGACATGAATGGCTTGAATAATATCAAAAAGGTGGTACATCTGGGACAGCTACGTAAACGGAGAATTCTGGACAACCTACGTTTGAGGCTGTCAAAGTGAATAAAATTATCTCAGTAAATTAACATAAGTAAAAAAAAAATCTGCCCACAGACACAAAGATCAAGAATCAAAAGTCACAGATTTATGGCATTAGTGTAAATCAAAAGAAACATGATGAGGCGTGTTTTACTTCAGTTACTCTATCGACAACAATGATCTGAAATGTTTGCTCATTGGATTAAAAGAAACCGAATATTTTGTAATCAACAAAAATGAAATGGACCTGTATCAAACAAAAAGTTTAGCTGAAGAGATGAGGACAGCAAAACTATCTTACCACATCAATCACATCTTACCAGGAATAAAATGAAACAATAATGTATGTGAATCCCTTAAAAGAAAGAATTAAATCATTCGTCTAAAACTAAAATAGAAAGCTCATCAACTGAGCTGGACATGGAAAGAAATTGTCAAAATGTAAGACTTCCAAGCCTCAAAACGATCAAAACATATTCATGCACATTCACATTTACTTTTGAAGTGTGACTCTGCAACAATCAAGAAAGGGCTACAATCGAACATCATTAAATCAACTATTGAATGAAATAATGCATTTTCATAAATAAGCCTATACAGCCAAATTGCAAACAAAATAAAGAAATGCTTTTTGATCGAGCTCATAACAGCCAAGCTGTACTTTACTGCACATACAGAAGTGTGATCAGAGATAATGGGGACTGCAGACGCTGGAGAATCCAAGATTACAAAGTGTGAAGCTGGATGAACACAGCAGGCCAAACAGCATCTTAGGAGCACAAAACCTCTCTGATGAAGGGTCGAGGCCCGAAACGTCAGCTTTTGTGCTCCTGAGATGCTGCTTGGCCTGCTGTGTTCATCCTGCTTCGCACTTTGTTAACATACAGAAATGTGATTGTATTGTAGTGCCAGCCAGGATGCAAAACCAGTAACAGCAATAGCTGCAGAACATGGTACTGAATGTTTTCTGTCTGAAAGATTAATGGATATCCCAGACATTGTGCAGGAATTGGAACTGTTCCCACGTGTTATTGTATGCGTTAAAAAGCTACAATTTATATTTTTAGCAGAACATTCCAGTTACAGTGACTTTGCGGAATCAAAGCAAAATAAATACTTCTCAAGACCATTAGAATCTAGTTTAGGAGTATTCCAAATTAAATTAGGACAATATTGCTTTAAATCTTCTTCAGATAAAACAGCGTTTTAAAAAGCACAGCTCTGGTTATAAAATGAAGATGCATGCTCAACTCTTGTTACGATGATGCTAATACTCTGCCTGTGGGTTTATGAACATTTAATCGTGGCAGCTTGCTGTTTCAAAATAATTAGTGTTTCCCATCAAACCAAATGTGCCCTGACATGGCAATGTATTGTTTCATTCATCTTCTCTGGCTCAATCCATGACCATCCATTCCAAACATCAAATAAGGAAAGTACAATAAATATAACTTTAACAAAATATATCATGTGTAAACCTCACTTCAAAAGAAAATCTTAGCATAAGCGACATGAAACTGCTCCGTTGAATATCTCAATTGTTCATTAAAATTGTTAGTTGTTTTCAAAATTACAGTCTGAGGAAGACAGTAGTCGTAATTATAACCTGATGAGAGATTTAACACGAAACATCAGATCGCAATTGGTGACAGCGTTGCATTTTCTTTTTGTTCCAGCAGAAGGTCAGCCCCGAATCTAAACCAGTATTAGTCCCATCATGCCATTATACTTATGTTTTGCAGCATTCCTGCAGTGTATTTAACCCTGAAATCAATATGATTCCCTTTCGTACAACAGCCAAATAATGCAGCCCAGCTGGACATATTTACTCCTTTATTCACAGTGTGTCCTTCAACCCATCTGACCACAGTATCTGTGTAGTTAATCTAAATGTTCTATTCACCTAATAAGTTTGCATCTAAGTACATTAACCATAGTGATCCCATAAGAATATATCGTCTACTTATCAACCATGATCAGAGATAATGGGAACTGCAGATGCTGGAGAATCCAAGATAACAAAGTGTGAAGCTGGATTAACACAGCAGGCCAAGCAGCATCTCAGGAGCACAAAAGTGGAAGTTTCGGGCCTTGACCAGTCATCAGACCCCCGTGTTCCTTTCAATCTAACTAGTTGGTATTCACCCTCTCTCAGCCATCTATTCACAGGAATCGCCTCACCATCATACACTAACATTTATAAAAATGGGAGCATTTGAGGTTAGAGTTACTTCTCTTGACATCACGGTCATACTTTTTCTGAGAAATCGAGCAAAATTAATGTCAACAGTAGTTAAGAAAGAGCTTTGCCGCTGGTGGTAGTCAAACCAGGCATAGATGTAAAAACACAGGAAATGGGAACAGAAATAGGCTCTTTGTGACTTAGAGCCTATTAAGCATGACCATGGCTGATCATCCATCATGATAGCCAACTTGCATGGAAAGTCTTCAGAAAATCCAAATAAATACAATCATTTGTCTCCCCACGTCCACCTGGAAGTCAACATTACTAACGACATCCTTGAAGGAATGCAAAAGATTTGACAGGTATAAGCTTCCATTCATAAATCCATGCTGACTGTGTTTGATCCTGGCACTGCTTTCCCAGTGGTCTGCTGCCAAATGTTTTGTAGTGGAATCAATCACATTCTTCAAGTATCAATCTGTTTGGTGTATAATTCCTAATGTTTGGTTTTCTCTTTGTCTTCATTCTTTCAAATAGATGGGTTACGCAAGCACTTCCATCCTTGAGGAGCCGAGTTAGCTATACAATTTTAAAAGGCAATCACCAGTGCATTTTTTTTGTCTTGGACTAAGCCATTAAATACTGTGAGTTGTCGAATATCGGATCCTTGAGGTTAATTGGCCTTTAATGTAATTAATGTCAGGAACAATTTCTCAAATAAAATAATTTCCTTTGTCCCAGCCCCTGTCAATAATCAATTTGTTCCCCAAAGTATCTAAGCATGTTATTTGGTCTTCCTCTGGGAATAGAGACCTGAAGCATATATTTTGGGAGTAAGATTTTTCTTTGCTCCCTATGATAAATGCCGCATTTGTATGATAGTCAGGCACCTACATTTGACTTCCCACAATCATTTTTTTTATTCCACATTCTAATAAAAACTCTTATGCTCAATTTTATTTTGTCTACAAGCTTACGGTCATACTATATTTTGAGACCATAAGACCATAAGACATAGGAGTGGAAGTAAGGCCATTTGGCCCATCAAGTCCACTCCACCATTTAAATCATGGCTGATTGGCATTTCAACTCCACTTCCCTGTACTCTCCCTGTTAGCCCTTGATTCCTTGTGAGATCAAGAATTTGTCGATCTCTGCCTTGAAGGCATCCAACGTCCCAGCCTCCACTGCACTCCGTGGCAATGAATTCCACAAGCCCACCACTCTCTGGCTGAAGAAAGATCATCTCATTTCAGTTTTAAATTTACCCCGTCTAATTTTAATGCTGTGCCCACAGGCCCTAGTCTCCCTGCCTAATGGAAACAACTTCCTAGCGTTCACCCCTTCTAAGCCACACATTATCTTATAAGTTTCTATTAGATCTCCTCTCAACCTTCTAAACTCTAATGAGTACAATCCCAGGATCCATAGCCGTTCATCATACGTTAAACCTGCCATTCCAGGGATCATCCATGTGAATCTCCGCTGGACATGCTCCAGGGCTAGTATACTCTTCCTGAGGTGTGGGGCCCAAAATTGGACACAGTATTTTAAATGGGGCCTAACTAGAGCTTTATAATCCTCAGAAGCACATCACTGCTTTTATATTCCAACCCTCTTGAGATAAACGACAACATTACATTCGCTTTCTTAATCACTGACTCTACCTGTAAGTGAACCTTTAGAGAATCCTGGACCAACACTCCCAGATCCCTGTGTACTTCTGCTTTACAAATTTTCTCACCATTTAGAAAATAGTCCATGTCTGTATTCTTTTTTTCCAAAGTGCAAAACCTCACATTTACTCACATTGAATTTCATCAGCCATTTTCCCTTTCTTAATCAATCCCCAAGTTCATCGTTGCAGAATAGCAAACTTATCCCACTCTCTAGATTGGTTGCTATTTTTTAATCTGACAATTTGCAAGCCTCTTCCTTCTATCTGATAGCATATTTAATTTCCCTTGTAAGGCATGGTTTCATCAAATAAAAACAGAAAGAGCTGCTGAAGCTGTAAATCAGAAACAAAAACAGAAGTTGCTAGAAAAGCTCGGCAGGTCTGGCAGCTTCCGTGAAGAAAAAAAAGAAATCAGAGTTAATCTTTCGTGTTTTGGCAGTTCTGAAGGAGGGTAACTGGACCCGAAATGTTAATTCTGATTTCTTCAGAATGAACAAATTAAGAAAGAAATTAGGAAAGAAATGAACATTTTTTACAGGTTATCTATATGCTGTTTGAATATTAGGAATTGCCTTTCCAACAACATCCCTTTAAATATCTTCACCCAATCTGTCATAGCCAACTCTTGCCTTATACCATCCTGTTTCCATGTACTTAGACAGAGAATGCAGAATCAACAAAGTCGCTCTCCATCTTGATGAAGAAATATACCATACCAAAATCCTCAAAATATGTCAATTATTCCTTTCTCAATAGGCAACATCCAGTCTTGGATATGCTGTTGTCTGGATGGTTCCAGGAATTCCTCCTCTGCTTTATGAAATACCAATGCACATTAAAGTGATCATAATTACGGATGGTAATGAATTGCATGCGTTTGTAATGCACTGTCTAAGTTCTTCTCAACATCATCCCTACTGTTTCGGGGTCTGTATACAATCCCTGCTAACATTATTTCACAGCACAACCCCTGCAGATTCCACAGCATCAGAGCTTATGTCCTTCCTTATATTGTGTTAATTTTGTCTTTACCTCACGACTCTTAAACTCAATCCCCCGCTAATGAAAGCCAAAACACCATATGCTTTCTTAACAACCCTGTCCACTTCGGTGGCCACTTTAAGGAATCTATGTATCTGCACACCAAGATCCCTCTGTTCCTCCACATTGCCAAGAATCCTATCCTTAATCCTGTACTCAGCTCTCAAATTTGACCTTCCAAAATGCATCACCTCGCATTTATCCAGGTTGAACTCCACCTGCCACCTCTTAGCCCATCTCTGCATCCTGTCAATGTCCCGCTGCAGCCTACAACAGCCCTCTATACTGTCAACGACACCTCCAACCTTTGTGTCGTCTGCAAACTTGCTGACCCATCCTTCAATCCACTCATCCAAGTCATTAATAAAAATTACAAACAGAAGCCCAAGGACAGAGCCCTGTGGAAGACCACTCACCACTGACTTCCAGGCAGAATATTTTCCTTCTACTACCACTCGCTGTCTTCTGTTGGCCAGCCAATTCTGTACCCAGACAGCTAAGTTCCCCTGTATCCCATTCCTCCTGACCTTCTGAATGAGTCTACCATGGGGAACTTTATCAAATGCCTTGCTGAAGTCCATATACATCACATCCACAGCTCGACCCTCATCAACCTTTCTAGTCACATCCTCAAAGAACTCAATAAGGTTTGAGAGGCATGACCTGCCCCTCACAAAGCCGTGTTGACTGCTTTTAATCAAGCCATGCTCTTCCAGATGGTCATAAATCCTATCCCTCAGAATCCTTTCTAACGCCTTGCAGACGACAGACATGAGACTTACTGGTCTGTAATTGCTGGGGATTTCCCTATTTCCTTTCTTGAAGGGAATTACATTTGCCTCTCTCCAGTCCTCAGGTACGACTTCAGTGGAGAGCAGGGATGCAAATATCTTCGCAAGTGGCGAAGCAATTGCATTTCTCATTTCCCAAAGCAGCCGAGACAAATCTGGTCTGGGCCTGGTGACTTGTCAATCCTAATGTTTGACAAAATTTTCAGCACATCAGCTTCCTCTATCTCTCTCCATTCCAGCATGCACACCTGCTCTTCAAAGGTTTCATTTACAACAAAGTTTGTTTCTTTCGTAAACACAGAAGCAAAAAACTCATTTAGGGCTTCCCCTACTTCCTCAGACTACACACACAAGTCCCCTATGCTATCCCTGATTGGCCCTACTCTTTCTTTGAACATTCTCTTATTCCTCACATAAGTGTAAAATGCCTTTGTGTTCTCCCTAATCCGTTCAGCCAAGCCTTTCTTGGGGCCCCCCGCCCCGGCTCTCCTCAGACCATTTTTGAGCTCCTTCCTCGCCTGCCTGTAATCCTCTACAGCTGAGCTTGACCCTAGCTTCCTCCACCTTATGTAAGCTACCTTCTTCCTTTTGATGAGAAGCTCCACCGCTCTCATCATCCAAGGTTCCTTTATCTTACCCCTTCTTGCCTGTCTCAGAGGGACATATTTATTCATCACTCGCAACAACTGTTCCTTAAACAGTCTCCACATGTCTATAGTGCCTTTACCATGGAACAATTGCTCCCAGTCCATGCTTCCTAACTCATGTCTAATTGCATCATAGTTTCCTCTTCCCCAATTAAATATCCTCCCATTTTGCCTAATCCTCTCCTTCTTCATAGCTACGTAGAATGTGAGGCAGTTACGGTCACTATCACCAAAATGCTCTCCCACCACAAGATCTGATACCTGCCCCGGCTCGTTTCCGAGCACCAAGTCTAGAATGGCCTCTCCCCTCGTCGGCCTGTCAACGTACTGAGTTAGGAAACCCTCCTGAACACACCTGACAAAAACAGCTCCATTCAAATCTTCTGCTCGAAGGAGGTTCCAATCAATATTGGGAAAGTTAAAGTCACCCATTGCAACAACCCTACTACGTCCACACTTTTCCAAAATCTGCCGACCTATGCTTTCTTCAATCTCCCTGCTGCTATTGGGGGGGCCTGTAGTAAACCCCTAACGAGGTGACTACTCCGTTGCTGTTCCTAATTTCCACCCATATTGACTCGGTAGGCAGATCTTCCTCGACAATGGAAGCTTCTGTAGCTGTGATACCCTCTCTGATTAGTATGTACTGTTCTGTGTTCTATGTTCTATGATACGTGCTTTTACTGCTTTCCCCTGAGAGGGCAATGGCCTCAACAGTTTCTGTTTTTTCAGGGGATTACAGGCAGTAAACTCTGGCACTTCCTGATCTGTGGTCATGTACTGTTTGGTAGTTATCCATTCCCTTCCTGACGGTGAAGTATGAGCGTGTGGTTTTCTTCACCTTGCTTTGCATGCAATCAACGATATTTCCTGCTTCACAATCTCCCCATCTGGCACCCCAGTTCTGAAATTACGACTTCCAGAAGCTGCAGCTGAAGACGTTTCCTCCAGACATGCTGCTCTTGGATATTAGAATTGTTTCTGGTTTCCAACATACAAGAAGGACAGCACACACAACTTTGGCCTCTCCTGACATTACTTGCTGCTCCAACTAAATAACAACAATTACTCTAAGGCCTTATTGCCTGGCCCTTGTCACGAAGAATGCATTTAATATGCTTGCCTTCACCAGTCAGAGCATTAGGCTGAGCAGTTGAGACCTCATGTTGTGGCTGAACGAGGCATTGGTTAGGCCACTTTTGGAATTCTCCATCCAATTCTCGTTGCTGTGCTATAGAAAGGAGTTTGGTAAACTAGGAAGGGTGCAGGGAAAAGAAAAAATACAAGCATTTTGCCAGGACTGGATGGTTTGAGTTCTAAGGAGAGGTCGGACAGGCTGGGACTTCTTTCCCTGGAGCATTGGAGGCTAAGGAAAGACCTTATTGAGGTTTTTTTTAAAATAATGATGAGCATAGGTTCTGTGAATAGCCAAGGTCTTTTTCCAAATGTAGGGAAGTCCATAATTGAGGGCATTAGTTTTAGTTGAGAGATGTAAGATTTAAAAGGAAATGAGTGCCTTTTCTTTTCAGAGGGTGGTACGTGTATGAAGTGAACTCCGAGAGGAAGTGGCTGAAGCTTCCACAATTACAACATTTAAAAACCTATTTCCACTGTCGTCCAATTTTCCAGGTAAGCACTTTCACTTTGGTTGCGTCTGACTCAGGATGTGCTCTCTCTTAACTTCTCAATTGTGAAGCTTACTGATTGTACTTCTTCCAACAATACCTTTCTTTGATAAAGCTGAGAGTGAACAGGCATAACTGAGACTAGGTAAACCTCAATATTCATCAACACCTTCTTGAGGCTCCAGGTGAGTTGGATCCATGCTGCTGTGGGAAATGAACGATGACATCACGGGGTCCCTGACCCTTTTTCTGTTCCTCTCTGGCAGATGGCAGCAGACTGGAGGACAGTTCATGTGAATCTTTCCATCAAAAAATGTTGTAGAGATCAACCAGGGAATTACAGAGCAGTGAGTCTTATACCACTGGCCAAGAAGCCATTGGCGAAAATTTTGAAGGAGAGAATTAATCTCCACTTGGAGAGGCAAAGGTTGATCAAAGACAATCAGCATGATTTTGTCAGAGAGAGGTCTTGCTTCACAAATTTGACAAAAAATATTTGAACAAGTGACCAGGTGTGTAGATGTAGACAGTGTATGTTGTTCAGGTGGATTTCAATATAGCAATTGTCAAGGTCCCTCACAGGAGAGTGACAAAGAAGGGAATATCAAATGGAATCTAGG
This sequence comes from Stegostoma tigrinum, assembly GCF_030684315.1. Taxonomy (NCBI): domain Eukaryota; kingdom Metazoa; phylum Chordata; class Chondrichthyes; order Orectolobiformes; family Stegostomatidae; genus Stegostoma; species Stegostoma tigrinum. Next base: position 4,022,423 of record NC_081360.1, read on the forward strand.
GTAACTTGGCAAATTGGATGCATTGATTGGCTGAGTTATGACTGGTACAGTGTGGTGGTAAAAAGGTTGTTTACGTGGCCAGACCCCGGTGTGCAGTGGAGGAGCACAAGGTTCAGTCCTGAGTCCCTAACTATTTGTGATGCATATAAACGATAAAGATTAGTATTTGTGTGCTCATGTGTGGGCGGTTCGGGCAGAGGAGGGCGAAAGGGAAGGAAAAGGGGATGATAAATAAGCTTGCGGGCCTCACGCAGATTAGTTGGGTGGTTAATGGTGAGGAAGAAGGTCTTCCATTTTAGAGAATGCAAGCCATAAAACCATAAGACATAGGAGCATAACTGGAACATTTGGTTCATTGAGTCTGCTGTAACATTCTATTGTGGCTGATATGTTTCTCAACCTCATTTCGTGCTTTCTGCCCGTCACCGTTTAATCCCTTGTCAATCAGAGCCTATTAAAATTTGCCTGGAATACATTCAAATTTTAACATAAAGGGCAAAAGTTTTAATGGTGACTTTGTGAACAGATTTTTCAGCTGGAGTGGGCTTGGGGTGAAGTGGAGGTTGGAAATTGGAATGAATTACGTTGAAGCGAAGTAGAGGTGGGAAATTCACATTCCTTAAAAATGAAAACCGAAAGAACTACGGATGCTGTAAATCAGGAACAAAAGCAAGGCTGCTGGAAAGACTCAGCAGGTCTGGCAGCATCTGAGAAGGAGAAAACAGTTAACGTTTCAGGTCAGATCTGAGGAAGGGCCACCGGACCGAAACGTTAACCCTGTTTTCTCCTTCACAGATGCTGCCAGACCTGCTGAGCTTTTGCAGCAACTTTACTTTTGTTACTTTAAAAAAAATGACGTAGGTGAGCACTTGGATTCAAAACTGTAGGCCAAGTGCTTAGGAGTGAGATTAGTGTAGATAGTCCGGGCAAGCTCGATAGGTGAAGCGCCTCTTTTGTTTTGCTGTCTCTGTGATTCTGCATTTTATTCACATCAAGAAGTTGATCGACAGAGGGCCAGTTGATTTAAAGTAAAACCCAACAGTAACATGTGAATGGGACATGACTCCATGAATAGAAAGTTTATATTCAAAATCTCTGTTCACCAGCGTGTGAGGAATACATGGGTGAGGGGACATCCAAGACTTAACACAGAAGAGCAATTGAAAATTCTAATCGGACACAGTGACAATTGAGCAGAGGAGCTCGCAGAAGAATAGCTAGAGGGAGTTTGGCCAAGTATCTGTGTGATAGAGATCAGAGATAATGGGAACTGCAGATGCTGGAGAATCCAAGATAATAAAATTTGAGGCTGGATGAACACAGCCGGCCCAGCAGCATCTCCGGAGCACAAAAGCTGACGTTTCGGGCCTAGACCCTTCATCAGAGAGGGGGATGGGGAGAGGGAACTGGAATAAATAGGGAGAGAGGGGGAGGCGGACCGAAGATGGAGAGTAAAGAAGATAGGTGGAGAGAGTATAGGTGGGGAGGTAGGGAGGGGATAGGTCAGTCCAGGGAAGACGGACAGGTCAAGGAGGTGGGATGAGGTTAGTAGGTGGATGGGGGTGTGGCTTGGGGTGGGAGGAAGGGATGGGTGAGAGGAAGAACCAGTTAGGGAGGCAGAGACAGGTTGGACTGGTTTTGGGATGCAGTGGGTGGGGGGGAAGAGCTGGGCTGGTTGTGTGGTGCAGTGGGGGGAGGGGACGAACTGGGCTGGTTTAGGGATGCAGTAGGGGAAGGGGAGATTTTGAAACTGGTGAAGTCCACATTGATACCATTAGGCTGCAGGGTTCCCAGGCGGAATATGAGTTGCTGTTCCTGCAACCTTCGGGTGGCATCATTGTGGCAGTGCAGGAGGCTTTGTTTTGGCAGTTGGAGATTAAGAGGTCGTGGGATGGTCAGAGGCCTGGGGGTGGTGTCCAGGAGGAGGACTTGTGTTGGAAGAGGATTTTTTTTTGGCAGTTGGAGATGAAGAGGTCGAGGGAGGGTAGGAGGCCTGGGGGTGGTGTCCAGGAGGAGGACTTTTTTTGGCAGTTGGAGATGAAGAGGTCGAGGGAGGGCAGGAGGCCTGGGGGTGGTGTCCAGGAGGAGGACTTTTTTTTTGGCAGTTGGAGATGAAGAGGTCGAGGGAGGGTAGGAGGCCTGGGGGTGGTGTCTGTGTGATGGCATTGTTTAAAACACACTTTGGGGAAGAGTTTTACCTCTCAAATGGAAATCGAAGATTCAAGAAAGTGAAGAATCACCGAGGGCCGCATGAAGGCAAGATTACGACAGGAATTAGTTGCAGAGCTGTGTTTTTTTTAATCTTAATTCATGAATCATTCTTAGGATGTGGGATATTGCCTATCTCCAGGTGCACTTGAAAAGGTCGTGGTTAGATACCTCCTTGAACGTCTGCAGTCTGTTTCGTCTCAGTACAGCCTGAAAACTTGCTAACGAGGGAATTCCAGGACTTTAAATCATCGGCACTGATAAAATTTTCCAAACTCGTGTGAAATAACAGCATTCTACGTGTAAACGTATCTGATAATGTGGTGAAAGAAGGAATCAAAGTAGTGCTCAGCAAATGAGTGATAGAGGGAGATAGCAATTCCTGCACATTTCTGCGAGACACGTTTTTTGAATTGTGCAAGAACTTTAGAGATTGTACCGAAATGGTAAACTGTTGTTTTTGCAAGTTTGTCGGACGTCACTTCAGAAAATAGATCAGAGAAGCAACTACGTTAAAAAAAACCCCTCAAACGTGCAATAAAATACAAACATTCTCAAAATGCTGCGGGCTTTAAATGAGGTGGATATAGGTAAAGGGGTCTCTTTGGTATGACCGCTGAAATCAAAGGAACGCATGTTTTCAGGGCTGCAATGATACAGAAGTTTCGTAATATGAGAGTAAACTTCTTTTAATATGACACAAATGTTAGGATCATTACTGAACCGAATTGCCGGAGATTGGAGCCAGATTTCATCAGAAGCGACAGAATGGAAAAAAAAAATACACAGCATCATTAGGAGGAGACGGCATGTTTTGTGATCTGACCTGGTAGGCAGCCAACGCGATCAGAATGTGCAAAATGGCCAAACGCTGTGTTGCAGCCATTCTATGATTTCTTTCTTCTGAATGTTTTACAATGGAATTCCCACAGCTACAGAGAGCACCAATATACCAGTGTACGACTGAACAGCTCTCACAGACCTCCCTGGTGTCAGGTATTGTATTTCTAAATTGTCCTGCAGAGTCAGAGGCACCAATGAAACAAAACGTGGTTTCGAAATGATACCAAATACGTTTGTACGGCATAGTGCGTATTCCAACACCACTTCCAATCATGATTAGTGATTTAAAAGCAAACCAAACTTTGGTTTGCATGCCGCACACCTGATTGATAAGAGGAAATACTTGTTTGAGAACAGCTGAGGAGGGAGAAGCGAGTTAAAAGTTGGACTCCATTATGATTGATTGTCTGAGATGAAACATGCCTATTTTTCAACTGGGTGAGCTCACAGGATCCCACATGATCGTTAAATGAATATTAGCAACAGGGAATTGATGTATCTGCTGCTATTTACTTTTTCAAATCCCGGGAAGTCAAGTTTAATAAAAGACACAACCTTGAGTTTCCCAGTGGAGATGTTGAATTGTATGCGTATAAAGCAAAGTGCAAGTACACTGAGATAACAGGAACTGCCGATGCTGGAGAATCTGACATAACAGGGTGTAGAGCTGGATGAAAACAGCCGGCCAAGCAGCATCAGAGGAGCAGGAAAGCTGGCGTTTCGGGTCTAAACCCTTCTTCAGAGATGCACGTCTACTTCGATGTTTAAACAGGAATACTGTGGAACGAGCAGAAGGGCAGCTCACAAAGAAAATGCATGGCGTCTTCCAACTGATTAGGAAGATTTTCAATATTCTCCTTGCAATTATTGGAGGTCTTGGTGAGTGGCCTTTCGGAATGAAGTTATTTGCATCTGTATATGTGTTAATTCACAGAATGCGTTTGTTAAATCTGATATGAAATGGGATTTGACGGCCGCAGCTCTGTACATAACAATTCGAGTAAATAATTATATTGGTACGCATTTTCTGATTTACCTTTCATTTGGTTGCTTCAAATGCCATTTCACAATAGTAATTTATTGTATTCAGGTTCAGGTTGCATCCTATCCAATCTGACGTAAATCAAGAATATTTCTGGTGAAAACGATTATTGCAATTATCTTCACTGTAGACGAAGGTTGCGTGACAATTGACAAATGTTGAACACATGGTATTTATAACCCTGTATTGGTGGAAGTGTTTCTCACTCCAGATTTGCACAGAGTGTTGGTGCATGACCATCCAGCACTTGATATAAGCGACCATGCATTTCATGGACTACCTACCATTTCTCAATTTTGTTCAGTGAAGGACACCATGTCTTTTTCTATTCTGAGGACAGTTAGTGACTACAGGTTGCGGTGCTGTATAATCTCCTCCCGTGTACGATCTTGACAATCGTTTGGCCATTTACATCCTATTTTAAAAAATAATCTACGTGGACACCATGAAAGAAGCGTCAATAACATCAATTACACCATGTCAAAGTACACATTTATAGCAAGGCCGGACTTTCTGTCCATCGAGGGCGAGCCCGTGTTCCTACTCCACAGGACACCCTACATATACCCGTTCAGCTAAACCTGTCTGAATGCACTTGATGTCTTTCCTTCACCATTTACATTGTCATTTCATCTTAATTATTTTCCAGCTCAATGGCACCATATAGAAGGTTCCATTAGCACTGTTGTTGGAGGAACTCGATCTCTCAATTTCTTTGGAATTTCTTTCTGGGGATATATCAGTGATGCCAGTAAATATACGAAATAAAATTTTGCATCATTGAACAAACTTCTTGTAGATATAATCTCTGTGCACTGATCATATTTATAGAATCCATTAATTTTTTAAAACTGTAGAACATTTATGAAAGTTATCATTCAGGACAAAAATCACTGTTTTGAGAGTGATGAGAATTTATAATCACAAAAATTGCTTCAAGTCTGGAAACTGAGTTTCAAATTCTGGAGACTGATACCAGTCCTTGATGGGTTCCAAAACTGGCAGTGGATGGAATCTTTTGAAAGACTTCTGAGCTAACAGTTTCTAGTTTTCTTCATTAAAGTATGCAGTTAGCTAAAACTATTCCTGTGGTTTCAACTGCATGCCTCAATCCCAAATCAAATACAGGCTTATTTTTGGGATTTTTAACATCTGTATTCACACTAACTAATCACGAACTAAATCCAGTCCCAACTACAGTCTCAGAAATGGAAAGCCTTTGCCATTCATTTCAATGTTCTCTTACTATTTATCTCTGACAGTTAATATAATGGCCATCGTAATTCTGTCCCATGGAAAATGTGGACTCTCGGCCTGCACCACTCGTTAGCTCGTGGCCATGGCAGCAGCAGCTCTCTCAGTGATTATTAGTGAAGCTGCACTCCGTAGATTAAATTATTATTATTTACACTTAAGGTTTTTCTATATCACTCCTTTCTGTCATGCTCACTATGTCATTATTCCTGCAACCATAGATTGTTCTATCTGGTTCACCATTGCCTTCACTTTCGATCGATTTGTGTCCATTTGTTGCCAAAAGCTCAAATCTAAATCTTACACCAAGAAAACTGCCAATGTGGTTTCAGCAACAATTGGCATCCTATTTTGTTTTAAAAAAATGTTCCAATATACTTTAGGTTTCGACCAAGGAAGATACTGAACAAAGTTCCATTTTATTGTTCTCATCAGCCAAGCTATTTTTCAGACCCAAGGTGGATTGGATTTAAAATCTTTGAGAAGGTGTTGTCTCCAATATTGCCATTCGTTCTTATTCTGTTGCTGAATACTCTGACGGTCAGACTCATTTTATTGGTTAGTCGAGTCCGTAAGGAACTGAGGAGTCAAATTAAGTTGGAGAATCACAATGACCGTCAAATGGAAAGCAGAAAGAAGTCTATGATTTTACTCTTCAGCATATCAGGAAGTTTCACACTTCTGTGGTTTGTGTATGTTTTATATTTTTTCGATTTTGAAGAGTACTTCGATGATGATTCTGCATATGTATTTACAGAAGTCGCCTATATGCTACGCAATTTCAGCTGCTGCACAAACACATTTATTTGGCGACTCAGAACAAGTTCAGAGAGCACTTCAAAAACACGTTGAAACATCCAGTTACATCAATTATAAAATCAATTAATAAACTAAGCAACTGATATCAGCATCCAGCCATGTGTAACAAGAGGTGATAGCGGAGTAACATAGCTGGAGACGAAATGAATTAAAAATGGCTGTTTGTGATGGTTACAAGAGACAGAGAACAGAAAAATTGTGAGCAAATTGGTATCATTTGCACCAAACAGCAGCATTTCAGACACAAGGATACGATTCAGAATAGTCAGGCATGCCAAAAGTAGTTGAACCAGAGAATCCCCGCAGTGTGGAAAGAAGCCCTTCAGCCCAACAAGTCCCCAGTGACCGTCGGAGCATTCCAGCCAGACTCATCACGCTATAACCCACCTAGTCTACACATCTCCGAAATCTATGGGCAATTTCGCATGGCCATCCACCTCGCCTGCACAAGAAAACCATAGCAAACGCACGTAGACACGGGGAGAACATGCAAACTCCACACCCTGAGGGTGCGATCGAACTGGGTCCGTGGTGCTGTGAGGCGGTGGTGCTAACCATTGAGTCACCATGCCGCCTGGATGGCCGGAGTTAAAATTGAACATAATAATAATAATATAGAAGAAGAATCTCACACAATTTTAAGCTCAACTGGACAATGGTCCGTACAGACCACGCCATCGTACAGTTGCACCTGGAGGTGTCAGGCATGACCTGGCATTAGAAAGGTCTGAAGGACAGCTAGGACATTTCTGATGGGCAAGAAAAAAAACAGGGGCTGTACTGCCAACTTCGCCACATCTGCTTCAATTCTCAGCTACTTATATCTCGGCAGTGAAACAAACAAAACTACTTATTCGAAAAGTAAATTTCACTGCTGGTACAGAAAACCTTCTTTGAATGGATTTAGATGTTTATTTATTCGTTAATCGACGAAAGAATGTTTGTGATCTTGTGGTCGTCACCATTCTTTATTTGCATTCTTTTATGGCTCTGCCTCGCTGCTTCAACTGAGACAGAACGTCAAAGGGTGATTGTGAAACCATGTCTGGATGACCCAAACTCAGTCAGTCAACGGTAAAATCAGAGCTCATTGTAAGGGAAGGCAGAAAACTGTTCTGACTTATACATGCCAGCCAATCAATAATGAGAAGAACACAGCAGGTCAGGCAGCATCAGGATGAAAGTGGCAGTCAATACTTCAACATCACCTGACGAAGTCCTGAAGAAAGGTACAGATGCTGTCTGGCCTGCTGTGTTCTTCCAATCTCCTGTTTGTCTACTTTGGATTCTAATATCTGCAGTTCTTTTTATCTCCAACAATGAGGAAAGCTTCGTGGCTACCAATTGACGACATCTGTATCACCAGAAATTGTCCCTAAAAGATCCTGCCTGTTTTCAGACTGTTCCTGTTTTTCTCCTGATTTAGATTTCTTGTGGAGTCATCGCACTATTTCTGGGTCAATGGTTTGCCTTGATTATATAATGTGACGTTTTTTCTCTTTGATCTGAGTCGATCCCCCAATCCTCCCTCCCTCTGTCATTTCATCCAGACTGGGCTATTCAAAAGCACATCGCCTTCCAAATCCTATTCTCAATGAAATGCTGCAATTCAAATCTCTGTTTAACTTACTCCAAGTCACATTGAACAATCACTTCACATGTCCCCTGATTTGCCTTTTATTTGTATTCACATAATAACTGGCCCTTTTGTTGCATATAAGACATGCAAGCTTGATCAAAATTCACAATTTCTGGCGTAAGCTCATTAATTCACAGCAGCTGAACTTGTCAAAATCTCCAAGACTGCATTTCAATGAAAGCCTCTCCAGCGCCAAAACACTCCAGAGCACAGTAACATCATCCAAACTCTGAATGCCATATCGCTTGAACATTCTCCAGTCCATTCAACACTCAGGCTCTCTGTAACCTTCTTCAGCCACCACCATCACCACACCCAGCTCTGCCTATTTCTGAAACATTCACTCTAGCCCATTTATATTATATGTTTCAGCATTTTGAAAGTGTTACAGCTAAATCAATTATTTTCCTTTATGTTTTTAGTTTGTCTGTACTTTAATCAGAGTGTAAGAATAAAGTATATTTTCTTTCCAGTCTGGCTGATCAAAGTTCACAATTTCTGGCATGAGGTCCAATCAAATTGCACCTGAAACATAACACCGTGCACATACTTAGCAAATTAGGAAAAGCTAGGGTCTAGACTATCCTCTTCATATATTTTAAGGGAATTTGGTCTGGTTCCTAACAAAATAGGGGTTCTTGTTGAGATAAAAATCTCTAATTCAACATTGTGCTCAGGATTATGGCCTCGAGGGCAGTGAGTGGTGATTGTTGGTGGTTTTTCTTTTGGTTGTTACATTCAGTATGGATTGTGTAACAATGGCTCTTTCTATCGCTCAGAGTTTCTTGGTGCTAAAAGAAGTCATTTTGGGAGTTTTGCAGACAGTGAACAGAAGCAAATCTTTTGGAATTGGCAGTCAAGATGGAGTTGAGGTTATCTTTGCTTGCGCAAAAAGTTTAGGAGGTATTAGATTAGGTTAGATTAGATTCCCTACAGTGTGGAAACAGGCCCTTCGGCCCAACAAGTCCACACCACCCCTTGAAGCATCCCACCCAGGCCCATTCCCCTATAACCCACACACCCCTGAATACTACGGACAATTTAACATGGCCAATCAACCTAGCTTGCACATCTTTGGACTGTGGTAGGAAACCGGATCACCCGGAGGAAATCCACGCAGACACAGAGAGAATGTGCAAACTCTGCACAGACAGTCGCCCGAGGCTGGAATTGAACCCGGGTCACTGGTGCTGTGAGGCTGCTGTGCGAAGCACTGAGCCACTGTGGTATTTACAGCAATAGCTCAACATTTCTTTGAGGAGGTCACGAGACAGGTTGATGAGGGTCGAGCAGTGGATGTGGTGTACATGGGCTTCAGCAAAGCATTTTATAAGGTTCCCCACGGCAGGCTCATTCATAAAGTCAGGAGGCATGGGATGCAGGGTGATTTGGCTGTCTGGATTCAGAATTGCTTGGCTGACAGGAGGCAGAGAGTGGTTGTAGATGGTAAGTATTCTGCCTGGAGGTCAGTGTAGAGTGGTGTCCCGCAGGGCTGTGTTCTTGGGCCTCTGCTCTTTGTAGTTTTTATAAATGATTCGGATGAGGTGATTGAGGGGTGGGTTAGTATATTTGCTGATGACACAAAGGTTGGAGGTGCTGTTGACAGTATCGAGGGTTACTGCGGGCTTCAGCGAGACATTAACAGTATGCAGAGCTGGGCTGAGAAATGGCAGATGGAATTCAACCTGGATAAATGCGAAGTGATGCATTTTGGAAGGTCGAACTTAAATGCTGAATTTTAGGATTAAAGGCAGGATCCTCAGCAGTGTGGAGGAATAGCGGGATCTTGGTGTTCAAGTGCATAGCTCCCTCAAAGTTGCCACCCAAGTGGATAATGTTGTTAAGAAAGCATATGGTGTTTTGGCTTTCATTAACAGGGGGATCGAGTTTAAGAGCCGTGAGGTTATGCTGCAGATCTGCACAACCCTGGTGAGAACACACTCAGAATATTGTGTCCGTTCTGGCTGCCCTATTATAGGAAAGATGTGGAGGCTTTGGAGAGGGTGCAAAGGAGGTTTACTAGGATGCTGCCTGTACTGAACGGCTTGTCTTACGAGTAGAGGTTGACTGAGCTCAGACTTTTATCTCTGAAGAGAAGGAGTAAGAGAGGTGACCTGATCGAGGTGTACAAGGTAATGAGAGGCATGGATAGAGTCGATAGCCAGAGACATTTCCCCAGGGCAGGATTGATTGTCATGAGGGGTTATAGTTTTAAGGTGTTAGGAGGAAGGTATAGAGGAGACGTCAGAGGGAGGTTCTGCACCCTGAGAGTTGTGAGCGCATGGAATACTTTGCCAGTGGACGTCGTGGAAGCGGAGTCATTAGTGACATTTAAGTGACTGCTGGACACGCACATGGACAGCAGTGAATTGAGAGGAATGTAGTTTAGGTTATTTTATTTTTGGATTAGGATTATTCCACGGCACAACATCGTGGGCCGAAGGGCCTGCACTGTGCTGTACTTTTCTATGTTCTATGTTCCATGTTCTATTTACAACTGCCAGAATTGCCACCAGAATCACTGGTAATGCTAAAATTTGATTGCAAGTGAATCAGCTTGAAAATGAAATAGGAAACGAAACTGTTTGAATTATGACTAAAATCAGAGGTAAAAAAGGAAGAATTCTGGGTGAGAACAAAAATTCACTTCCTCGAGAACTTAAAACCCATATGGAAGAGCAGAGAGTTAAAACTGCAAGCTCAAGGCAAGGCAACATGTTTCCCCAGTAGCTAACACTATTGCCTCACAGCAACAGGGACCTGGCTTCAATTCTAACCTTGGAGGACTGTGTGTGGGATTTGCACATTGATTGTGTTTCTTTCCAAAGTCCAAAGTGCACAGGTTAGTTGGACTGGACATCCTGAATTGTCCATAGTGGCCAGACATCTGCTGACTAGGTAGATTAGCTGCATTGCTTTTCAGAAGTTCTTGTGGATTCAGTGGACGAAAGGACCTGAGTCCATACCTTTGGAATTAGATAATTATTGGTTGATTGTAAATCAATATTTTGTTTTCGACATGAATTTCATTGTGTGAAAGATAGAGACTGGGGGAGACAGAAATCTTCTGGTGATATTTTCAGCCCTTCAGGTAGGCAATGTGAAATCACTGTGTTAGTAGTTTGGGGGGGGGGGAGCGGGGGAAACCACTGTGAAGAAGGATATAGGAAAGCAGGATAAGCCAGTCAACTTTGTTGATGTTACAAAGGAAGACAAATTGGAAGCTAAAAATCTCCAGAACAAAGTCCAATCTGGGCACTGTTTGGCTACGATCTCGTGCTAGGTCTCTTGAAAGAATTTATTTGCACTGGTGTGATTTACTCTGGAAGGAGCAGGTGAAAAAAATATTATTTGCAAAGATATAGAAGTAAATCAATCTTTGATGGCAAGAAGTGAAGAGGGATGCAATTCATAAGGAGTATTGCCAGAAAAAAAAGTGGTAATATGTGGGATTCATTGTGAGAAGAGATGTCTTCCATTATATGAAGAGAGTGTGGCAAGTCCAGAGGAAATATTGTGATATGGTGGGAGGAGTAATAGAGAAATTCTCAATTCTGAAAATGCAGTTTATCCCTCATAATGATATACCTGATTCATAGGAGTTCGTGATGCCTTCTGTGTTTGAAAAGCAAGGTGAAAATCAAGCAACTCCGGTGTTACAGGAGGAATATCTTATGGATTTTTCCTGGCTGTGTAGCAACAAGGTCTCAAAGTCATAGTTGAAACAGGAGGAGAAATCAAAGAATAAAGATAGGGAAGTTTCATAGACTCATAGAATCCCTAGAGTGTGGAAACAGGCCCTTTGGCCCAACAAGTCAACAGCAACCTCCAGAGCAAGTTGATGACCAATTATCATAGGCTATATTTGATCAAATAGTTGAGAAGTAAAAAGAACAGAGGAGGACAGAGTGGATAGTTTCTAATTCAAAGAAACTAGCTGATATACAACAGAAAAGTGAAAATAAAAAGAAAAAAAATGAAGTAATAATATACAAAAATCTATACAAAAAAGAGAATCTGATTGTTTCCCAGGATGTTACTATCTTAAAAATGACATCTTCATTAAGGAAATGGAGACCATCAAACTTTTGGGCAGATGTGCAATGGACAGATATTCATCAAGTTGTATTACTGCCGGATTATAGGAAGGAGGTTTTGTGAGTAACTCATGAAATGCAAGTAGGAGGTTATTTAGGAATAAGGAAAACTCCAGCAAAACATAAAAAAAAACATTTTTATTGGCTGGGACAGCATAAGTATGTTATTGAATTTTCCCTGGATTGCTACTCATATCAGGCAATTATAACAACTCAGACAGCATTAAAGCCATCACCTTTGATACCCAATTTTAGCATCTGAGGAAATTTTTGCGAAGGTCTTGATTGATTGTTTAGAGCTTCAACTGAAAGCAAAAAAACAAGTCAGAACCAATATTTGTTGATCCCAATGTTTGTGTCCATTAGATTTCCAGAGGCTGCTTTTTTTTATTTGATGTAGATTGTGACAGAAATACAATCAGATCAAGGGTCAAATTTTACATCAAAATTATTATAGAAAGTTATGGATAGCTTATGAATAAAACAAATTCAAGTCCACTGTGTACGTCTAGAATTGCAGGCAGAATTAGAATGGTGGCGTAAAATTTAAAGGCCATGTCGAGGATTTACAGTCAAGACTGCACAGAAGATTGGGATAAAGGAATTTCATTTGTACATTTTGTAATTAGGAATGCATCAAATGAATATTCCAAATTCAGTATATTTTAATTAGTTTTTGAAACGAGGTGAGAGGATGACTGAAATTAATTAAAGAGAAATTGGTGAGTCAGAGTTCAGAGACCACAAATTTGTACTGTGTTTCAAATTTAAGGGAATGCTTAAATTGTGGGTGTGAATTGACCACAGATCATAGAATCCCTATAGTGTGGAAACAGGCCCTTCAGCGTAACAATTCCACATCGGCCCTTGGACCATCCCACCCAGACCCATCCTCCTGTAACATAACTCATTTACACACCTCTGAACACCATGAACAATTTAGCATGGCTAACCCATCTAACCTGCACATCTTTGAACTGTGGGAGGAAACCGGAGTATCCGGAGGAGACTCCATACAGACAGCTGCCCAAGGGTGGAATTGAACCCAGGTCCCTGGTGCTATGTGGCAGCAGTGCTAACCACTGAGACAGCATTTGAAAACAGCATAACATGTAATGACATGGGAACAGACAAGAAATTGAACAATCATAATTTTGCTCGTGGACGTAAAGGATTTGTTTTATTTCCAGTGTTAGGTGAATCTTTCAAGGCAACGTTTAGTGGGCCTTCTCAAATCAAAAGGAAATTGAGTGAGGTGAACTATGTAATACGAATTCCAGATGGAAAGAAATCTCACAGATAATGAAGTGTGGAGCTGAAGGAACACAGCAGGCCCGGTAGCATTAGAGGAACAGGAAAGTTCATGTTTTGGGTGGGACTCTCCCTCTGATGCTGCCTGGCCTGCTGTATTCCTCCAACTCCCTACTTTGTTATCTTTGACTGCAGCATCTGCAGTCCTTGCTATCTCAAGAAATCTCACAAAGAGTGATGTGTGAATGTGCTGAAAAGGTGTTTGATGGGGAAGGAAAGCAAAAGCAGAATGTGTTACCTGTGCCTGCACACAATGAAGAACCACATTCGGAGGATTCTAAATTTGATATTCCTCGAATTAAAACTGACAATAAGGAAGTTTCAAAACCTGGGATAAATGACTTAGTTACCTTCCAGAGGAAAATCAAAGTCACCTGAAAGAATATTTACAATCACATGGGGTCAAATGTGGTAATGACTTGAGACGTACTAAACTGATTGCACATGTATATATGCATATATATATATATATATATATATATATATATATATAGGAAATGCTGTTCCAATTAAGCAGCATCCCTGCAGACTTAACACTCCAAAGTTGGCCCCATCTCGAAAAGAGATTGAATACATGTTCAAAGACAACATAATCAAAGTCAGTTGCAGAGACTGGAACTCACCCATAATAATTGTGCCAAAACCAAATTGTCCCCACTGATATCAAAGTGTGTAGCTGGATGAACACAGCAGGCCAAGCAGCATCTTAGGAGCACAAACGCTGACGTTTCGGGCCTAGTACCCAATGATATGTCTGGAATATTGCAAATGCAATGGAGTTACAAAATCTGATTTATATCCTATTCTGCATTTGAAAGACTATGTATAGAAGGTAGGAGAAGCAACTTATATTTCTAAATTGGAATTACTCAGAGAATACTGGCAAGTAACTTTGTCTGAAAATTCCAGCTTTCATGACACTGAATGGATGGTACCAGTTTAAATTTATGCATTTGGTATGAAATATGAGCCAGCCATATGTCACAAACTATCTTAATCACAAAGTGTATCTATGAGATTCTTAGGATTTGGTTAAATGTAGTTAAGAGAACAATCGATAACTGCAATTTGCTTAAATATGAGTGTTTATTAAGAAATAATTTAACAAAGGAAAAGAAAGGGGAAAAAAGCAATAAATCTCACACCCTTCAGCCTATCAGAGACCTCTCAATCAATGGCTGTCTGGAGTCTTGGCTTCGTTCCTGGCATGGCTCATGATCCCATTCCGAAGTAAAGTCTCATGATTCTGAATGAAACTCTCTCCCTAACACCGTGTAACAAACAACAAGTGCAGAAAAACAAGTTAATTGTGCCATTCTTGGCATGTACAGGCATGTGAGTTGCCTATTGCAGGATTGATTTGAGGTCATGAAATATCATCAACAATCCTAACCTAACCTACACAATTCACCTCGATGATATTTGACAGCATATGTTACAATTGCAGATGTAGATACAATTCAGTGACAACTGCATGAGAACATGTAATAAAAGGCTGTAACCTATACCAGAAGATTAAGACTGTCATGAAAATAACCATCATCAATACGAATCATACAGCAATAGGGTGTCTCATCAAAGTAGTGACTTCAGTGGCCTTTGGAGGTGAATCCTTAAAAACATCCAACTAGAGTTGCACAGTGACATTGAAATGTGATGGAATCAGCAAGGCTCGTTAACATTAAGTTCCCATTTCACCACGATTACACAGTTGTGTGGTATGCATCGACAGCCTGGTGATTTTTAGTCACACAAGAGAGGGACATTCAGAGTTTCCTTTGGTATTGTTTTATTGACTTCGGGAGGTGGGCTTGGTGATGAACTTGGCTAAAAGTGAGTTCGCAAAATCCCAAGTCATGTTACTGGGCCATGTTATCAGACATAGACACAAAGCCCCATGGGAGATGAAAACAAAGGCTATTGGGGAATTTCCCTCACCATCGATGTGGAAGGAAATGCTACAGTTCATGGGATTGAGTGCTTTGTTTTGTCAGAAGCGAATACCAAATTTTTGCAGTGTGGTTGCTCCACTGGATGACCTATTGAAGAAACGCAGAAGATTTCATTGGATAGAAAACTGCCTGACAGCTGTGCTAACCGCTGCTCCAATGTTAGCCACATCTAATCATGGAAAGACATTCAAGGTGGCTATCAATGTCAGTGATGTGTGTGTCAGTGCTGTGTTCATGCAAGAACACATGAAGTTAGAAAGACCTATTGAGTATTCCTTTTTCAGAAAATTGAATAATCATCAACAGAAATAGTCTATGATTGAGAAGGAGACCTTGAGCTTGTTGCAGCATTTCAACATTTGCACTGCCAGTAACGTGCCTGAATCAATCATGCATACTGAATATAACCCCTTTTGGTTTTTGTAAAATTTTAAGGAAAATAATTGCAGATTGGTTAGATGGAACTCGTTATTGCAGCTATTCAACTTGAAAACTATACTTGTGGCAGGATAAGAGAACAACATTTTGCAACAGATAGCAAGAATTGCAGGAGCCACAGTCAGATATAACAAAGTGTGGAGCTGGAGCAGCACAGCAAGCCAGGCAGCATCAGAGGAACAGGGAAGCTGACGTTTTGGGTCAGGACCCTCATCAGAAACATCAGCTTTCCTGTTTCTCTGATGCTGCCTGGTCTGCTGTATTCCTCCAGTTCCACACTGTCGTCTATATTTTATCAAGGGTGCCTTTATGGGATTTTAATATGTTGGAGGAATTAATGTTATTTTGTTAAAGTTTCCAAAAGAGATACAGCAAATCCAAATCTTTATTCTTTCTTTTGTTGTATTTTAACGAGAGTGTATGAACAAAGTGTGTTTTGTATCAAATCTGATACTTTGACCAATCAAATCTCATCTGGAAGACCACAACTAACACTTGCCTTTCAAAAAAGAAAAAGTTAGGACCTACATTATCTTCTTGATACATATTTTGGTGGGAGAGGGGGGGGTGCGTGTGGTCGTGGTGATGCATCACTGGTCTGGACCATGACACTGGATAGAGGTTCTTCACCTGCTTTGAGTGTGGGAAAGAATTCACTCAGCCATCATACCTGCTGAGACACCAGCAAGGTTACCTGAAACAGCAGTTATTAATTCTGTTGTTATAGCTGCTGATAATCACATCCAAGACTGTTTTTATTTTTTTTTAACTCAGAGACTCAGAAGGGTTTGAACCTGATCTCAGTTTTCCCAGATAATTATTTATGTCACCACAATATATTTTGTGTGAATGGACCATTACGTCTGCAAGGCATCATTTTTCAAATTGAAATTCACTCAGGATTGAACCAAAGGTGAACAATACACCAATCATATTCCAGTCCTGCAGCTCAATATTGACAGGAGAAAGTCTTTTTCTTTTAAACTCGAGAATGAAACTCTTTTAGATCTGCATGTTTAGGATCTCATCCTGATCATTCACGAAGCTGTTTATATATGTTAGGTGTTTAAGGAATTCCGTTTCAAGGTACTTCACCAACTAATTACCTCAGACTCTGCTCCCTGTTGTGAAAACTCAGCTTCCATTGGTGCTGATTTACAGCGAATCACTGCCTGACTTCGAGCATCTTTGTTCCTTGTTTTGTGAAGTCACTCTATTAGAGCTGAACTGCTGGACAACTCTGATTACTTGCATTCAATTCTGTTAAGAATTGTGTTCATGGACACCCAGTCCCTCTGGTGACGTTTGCAAATTCAACATTCATGAGTAAGATATCACGCAATGACCCTGGCTCCCATTCTGTCAGAGAGCAGGTACTAGTAATGCTGTTCACATTTTTATCATCCTCCGAGTCTGGCTTTTCTTCTCATCATGTTCCATTTGTTTGTCAACTTTCCCTTATTACACAATGCTGCCTTGTACCATCCATCTCTTTTATCATCGAGAGATATCAGCATTCAAATCTCTAAAACAAAAATCTCCAGTAAAAACATGCAGGATTATCCCACTTGCCACCAAGTCTGCTTCTCAACTTCTCCCTTTTTCGTGATTCTGTTCTAGTTTGTAAGCTATTATATCCCAAATCATCTACTTCAGGTAAAATGTCAGCAATCTGATTTTTTCATTTAATTTCACTCTCCAAAAACTGTTTGTCCTGCTAAGTGTTTCACAACTTTTCTGTTTTGAGACCGGATTTCCAGCATCTGCAAAGTCTTGATTTTGTCTCACTTAGGTCTGCATGGACTGTCCAAATTAGCTACCCAAATGAGGGAAATATGGAGCTGTGAAAGAATAAGACATCAGTGAATGTTGCCCTGTTCAATAACAACCACAACAAAAATACTACAGGTGCCCGATCAGTGCAATTTTAAACAGAAATCTTTACATCTGGAATACAATCCAGGAATTTTGCTTGCACAAGAAAAGTCATCATCCTGTCTTGGGTATGAAAGTTGCTAATACCTGACCTGTGGGCAGAGAAATGTGATGATCCCTGTCCTGGGAACAGTAAAGGTGCTGAACCCTGTCCTGGAAACAGTAAAGGTGCTGAACCCTGTCCTGGGCACAATAATAGTACTGATCCCGGTCCTGGGCACCATAAAGGTAGCGATCCCTGACCTGGGCACAACAAAGGAGCTAATCGCTGCTCAGGGCATGATAAAGGTGTTGATGTCTATCCTGGGCACTGTAAAAATGCTGATCCCTTCCCCGGGAAAACCAGTGCACAACAGCCCGGACACAGGAAACTGAGCCTCCAGCTCCAACGAACAAACAGAAAACGTTGGGACGAATCAACAGATCGGGCTGAGGCTGGGACATTGTCACATCACATTGGGGCATGCATGATTGACAGTGCCTGTGGAGCCATCTGAAGAGAACAGAGGTTCCCTTTTACAACAGACAGTGATGGCTGGCCCTTCAACCAAGTGGAGTGAAGAAGGGACGGGGAGCACGTGGTTATCAGGCATGGCCAGAAGTCGAGCCCACATGCAATATGACAGCGGCGAAGATTTGGTGAGTGCGTAAAACAACAAGTGCTGGACATCGCAACAGATCAGACAGCATCTTTGGAGAGAGAGCAAGCTAACATTTCGACTCTAGATGACTCTTCATCAGAGCTGACGTGAAGTGTACAGGGGGGCAGCATTTTTGCAATAGTCGGGTGGATCTTGGAGTGCTGGGGGAGAACGGACATTGATAATTCGGATTCAATGATCGGAATGTGAGTGTGGCAGAACAAGGCTTGTGTAACTGCCAGACTGGAACGAACAGGCAGTCTCACTGGCAAGGGGGACGTTGAGAGAGGGTGACAAAGAATGTAAAAAGGAACATATAACAAGTGTGTGCAGTTGGTTATAAAGTGTGTGATTATACCGGACAGCAGAACAGAACGGGAGCTCGCGTGGGCTGGGAAGTTCATTAAGCATGCGAACTAAACCCCACTTCCCGCGTTTGCTTACTGAACCCCGAAAGCATCTCCAGCAATGAGTTCCACACAGTCACCTTGCTCCGACTGAAGAAATTCCAACTTATCTCATTTCAAAAGGTGTTTGAGCTGTGGCCCCGGGTCCTAATGTCTCATATTGGCAGAAACATCTTCTAAAAGCCACGAAATGCAGGTGTCTCAGTATCCTGTACTTTTCAGTGAGACCGCTCCTCATCCTTCTAACATAGAATTATCATCGAGTCTCTACAATGCAGAAAAATGTCATTCGTCTCATCAAATCTACACCAACTCTCAGAAGAGCAACACATCCGGACGAAGCCTATCCCTGCAAACCCACATTTGGCATGATCAATTCACCTAATCTATATATCTTTGGACTTTGCAAGGAAACCAAAGCACCCTGAGGAAACCCACGCAGACACAGGGACACGGTGCAAGCTCCTAACAGATAACATCCCAAGGAAAGAATCGACACCCAGGTGCTTGAGGCAGCAGTGGTAACCATTGTGTCATCAGGACGTCATCGTTCACAGACTGACTCACAGTCCTCATCTGCTTTTCTGAGAACACGGTGGGCGGCACGGTGGCTCAGCGGTTAGCACGGTAGCCTCACAGCGCCAGGGGCCCAGGTTCGATTCCAGCCTCGGACAACTGTCTGTGTGGAGTTTGCACATTCTCCCTGTGTCTGCGTGGGTTTCCTCCAGGTGCTCCGGTTTCCTCCCACAGTCCAAAGATGTGCAGGCTAGGTGGATCGGTCATGCTAAATTGCCAGTAGTGTTCAGGGGTGTGTGGGTTATAGGGTCGGGTCTGGGTGGGATGCTTCAAGGGCGGTGTGGACTTGTTGGGCCGAAGGGCCTGTTTCCACACTGTAGGTATTCTAATCTAGTCGACACCTTCATTCTCGGGATCATCTTGTGAACCTTCTCTGGACTGCCTCCAAGACCGAGACAACTTTGCTTAGATTTGCGGATCAAAACTGTTCCAAGTGTGGTCTGACCATAACCTCAGCAGTTGATTTTATTTTGCCTTCTAAATGAATGCTAACACTGCACTTGTCTTCCTAACTGCCAAATAAACCTGCAAGTTATCCTTAAGGGAGCCCTGAGCTAGGACTCTGAAAGCGTTCCACATTTACAAAATAGTCTCTGAGTCTATTCTTCCTACCAAAGTACATAACCTCTCATTTTCCCACTTGTATTCCATCTCTCACTTTTTATTTCACTCACCTAGCTTGTACAAGTCCTTCTGTAGCCTCACTGCTTCTCCAACACCTCCCATACCCACACATTATCCCTTGACATTATCTGCATAATTAACTATAATGCCCACAGGTCCTCCATCTAGATTATTGGTGTATAACATAAATAGTTGTTCCCATCACATAGACCCCTGCGTAAATCCACTAACCACTAGCTGCAACCCTGAAAAAAACACCCTTTTATCCCGACTTTCTGCATTCTGCTAAACAGCCAATTTGCTGTCCATTACCAGTACCTTGCCCATGATGCCATGGAGTCTTGTTGAACAGCTTCCTGTGTGAGCTTCGTCAAAATACTTCTGGAAAACTAAATGGATCACATCCACTAACTTCTTTTTCAAACCAGCTCATTGCCTCCTCAAACAATTCTAAAAGAATTGTCATGCATGTCCTTCCTTGACAAAGCTGTGCTGATTCAGCCTTATTTTGCAGTACACTTGCAAGTGCTCAACAATCTCACCCTTACTAATGGACTCTAAAATCTTACCAATGATCGATCACCAGTCGGGCTAATTGGCCTATGATTTCCTGTCTTTTGCTTCTCTTCCTTCTTGCACATGGATATTACATTACACATTTTCCAACCCTCTGGGATCTTCCTTGACTCCAGTGATAACGGAAAAAAAATCACCTCAGCGATATATTTCAGAGCCCTGGGTTGTCATTCATCCAGTCTGTATGATTTATCCATCTGCAAACCTTGGAGCATCCCCAGAACCCTCTCCTTCAGTGCTGACCACAACACTCATCTCTACCCCTGATCTCTGGAAATTCTGGAATGCTGATCGTGTCCTCCTTTGTGGGGAATGATGCAAAGTGCCAATTCAGTCCATCCCCTATTTCTTTGTTCCCTATCTCTGTGTCGCCAGCCTCATTATCCAGTGGTCCAGTTGCATGCTTGCCTCTCTCTTCCTTTCACATATGTAAAAAAACATTCTTTCCAAAATGATCATTCCTGTTGCATTTGCTTCTGCACTGACTCTTCATTCCTAGACTGAAAGGACAAAGGGGCTTTGCGGAGAAAATGGAACAGGTTCCCAATGATCCATGATCCTGTTAAATAAGGAAGCAGGCTTGAAGAGTATCTGTTTCTGTTTCTATTTTCTAAGTTTCAATGACGACCATAGAAAAAGGGGTGAGATGACCAGAATAAATAGAGAGCCAAGGACAATAGCAGAATGTAGAATCACTGGGAAGGGAGAAGTGGGATAAAGAGAGAGGCTCAGATAACAGGTACAGCATAGAAGGAATCCATTCTGCACTATATCTGCCCAGAGCGCTGATGTACCCCAAGGTGCATCAGCCATCTTCATTCAGTGTTTACAGCAGTATGGGGCAGGAGAGTGAGAAACAATTTGCGGCATGGCATCTAGCAGTGGATTCCCCAACCCCCACTGGCTGGTTCCACAAAGACTCGTCTTGGACTGCCCACTCCTGGGCAGGGCTGGGCAAAGGGTCAGGATGCTGCCAGCCTGTAGGTAACTCTGTGAATTGGGTGGGATTGGCGCATTTCAGGGACAGGTTTGAGGCGATATTAGGGCAAGCGGTGGCCTTGATCCCCTCCCAAATTCCCCTCCTTCTCTTGGCTGTTTCACTGAAGTCATGCCCGTGATTGTTTCTAACCTCTGTCACCCCATCTCGGGAATGTCTCTGTCATCACTGGTGAGTGTTAGCTGTTATCACTTCGCCTCATCCTTTCTAAATATCCCAATTTGATTTGAAATGTGCAGTTTTTAAGGGAGGGAAATTCTTGGGACACGTGGATTTCAAAAGGACACGTCTCATCTGTGTTGTTTATGCAACTTTCACAACACTTATTTCTATAGATCCTTTTAATCCCTTTTGCACCAATAGTTTCATTTAAATAAAGGTCCATTCTAAGATATAGACAACTTGTGTAGAACAAGATTGGCAGATTTGTCACTTCCCAAGTGTGGTTTCAATAGGTGAGAGTGGGCCACATGAACCACGACCGTCTTTGTGCTGAAAGTTATCACATGATGCTTTCTTTCTAGGGATAAGGGATATCCAAAAACAATGGGAACTGAAGATGCTGGAGAATCCATGATAGCAAAGTGTGGGGCTGGATGAACACAGCAGGCCAAGCAGCATCTTAGAAGCACAAAGGCTGATGTTTCGAGCCTAGACACTTCATCAAAAAAGGAGTCGAGCTGGGCTGGCTTTGGGATGCAGTGGGGGAAGGGGAGATTTTGAAGCTTGTGAAATCTACATTGATGCCATTGGGCTGCAGGGTTCCCAAGCAAAATATGAGTTGCTGTTCCTGCAATCTACGGGTGGCATCATTATGGCACTGCAGGAGGCCCAGGATGGACATGTCATCTAAGGAATGAGAGGGAGAGTTGAAATGGTTCGCGATGGGAGGTGCAGTTGTTTACTGCGAACCGAGTGTAGGAGTTCTGCAAAGCAGCCCCCAAGCCTCTGCTTGGCTTCCCCAATGTAGAGGAAGCCACACCATGTACAGCTGATGCAGTATATCACATTGGCGGATGTGCAGGTGAACATCTGCTTGATGTGGAAAGTCATCTTGGGGCCTGGGAGGGGGCTGAGGGAGGTGGTGTGGGGGCAAGTGTAGCATTTCCTGTGGTTGCAGGGGAAGGTGTCGGGTGTGGTGGGGTTGGAGAGGAGTGTGGAGCGGACAAGGGAGTCACAGAGAGAGTGATCTCTCTGGAAGGCTGACAAGGGTGGGGTGGGAAAAATGTGGTGGGGTCGGATTGTAGATGCGGAAGTGTCGGAGGATGATGCGTTGTATCTGGAGGTTGGTAGGGTGGTATGTGACGACTAGGGGGATTTTCTTTTGGTGGTTATTGCGAGGGCGGGGTGTGAGGGATGTGTTGCGGGAAATGCAGGAGACACAGTTGAGGGCGTTCTCGACCACTGCGGAAGGGAAGTTGTGGCCCTTGAAGAATGAGGCCATTTGGGATGTGCAGGAGTGGAATGCCTCATCCTGGGAGCAGATGCGGCGGAGGCAATGGAATTGGGAATAAGGGATGGAACTCTACATTGGGAAAACCAAGTGAAGGCTTGGGGCTGCTTTGCAGAACACCTATGCTTGGTTCACAGTAAACAACTGCACCTCCCAGTCGCGAACCGTTTCAACTCCCATTCCTTAGATGATACGTCCCCGTTTGCCTAACCCGTTCTTTCTCTCACCTATCCCCTCCTCCCACCTCAAGCCGCAACTCCATTTCCTACCTACTAACCTCATCCCGCCCCCGTGACCTGTCCATCCTCCCCGGACTGACCTATTCCCTCCCTACCTCCCCACCCATTCTCTCCTCACCACCTATCTTCTCCTCTTTCTATTTTCAGTCCGCCTCCCCCTCTCTCACTATTTATTTCAGAATCTTCTCCCCATCCCCCTTTTCTGATGAAGGGTCTAGGCCTGAAACATCAGCTTTTGTGCTCCTAAGATGCTGCTTGGCCTGCTGTGTTCATCCAGCTCCACACTTTGAAATAAGAGATATCCAGCTTGCCATACTGCAATGTTGAAGGAACTGTGATATCTGTGTAAGTCGACAAAAAAATTAGCGTTTACCTTGCGCCCTGAATGGAATTAAACATTCGCTAGCATTTCACAGACTATTCTCTCAGATGACCTCTCACTGAGGAACATACAGTCAATGCGCAAGAGCACTGTAAAAGACAACAGCTTGAAGGACGATCTTGAAAAGGAGAGAGTCAATGAGGTTTCTGGAGAGAATTGTGGACCACCTGACCTGAAGTCTAGGATCGTTAAAACAGCAGAAAGGGGGATTCAGATACTGCTCAACCGGCTGAGTACTTCAGCATTTTCTGCCTTTTGTTTAGGTTTCCAATATTTTGCATCTGCACCTGTTCTTCTTATGACTAAATGGCTCAAATTGCTTGGGGAGGAAAAGGGAATAGTTGTCTCTTTCGCTCTTGTAACTCCTAGCTCCGCCTCCTTTCATGCTTTTGTGCAAACACTAAGATTAATTTTAATGTTGGGTTTTAATGACCATCAAGAGCTTACTTGATATTTTTTCTTCCTAAACATCGGCTCCACAAATGATCAGATTAATTTCTTTTAATTTCACAACCTGTGTTTGTTATCTGGGTTTCTCTCTCTCTCGTTACTGTTTTTATGTTCTGTTAGAAACGTTGATTCATTGTTAAAGGATTCAGACGACACCACCTCGTGGTCAAACACTCATAGACATAGACATAGAACATTACAGCACAGTACAGGCCCTTCGGCCCTCGATGTTGTGCCGACCTGTCAAACCGATCTGAAGCCCATCTAACCTGCACTAATCCATGTACGTCCATATGCTTTTCCAATGATGACTTAAATGTACTTGAAGTTGGCGAATCTACAACTGTTGCAGGCAAAGCGTGCCATTCTGTTTTATTCGGAATCTAACTATCAATAGATTTTCAGCATGGAAGCAAATAGTAGCGTTCACACTCGCCAGTAGCACATCTGCTCACTATGTGAAAGAATCTGCATAGTTTATCTGAAATGTCAAAACACCAGCACAGCCACACTAGGGAGAGACTGTTGAAATGTGTGGATTGCAGGAATCCCAGCTGGATACTCACCAACACAGTCATACTGGGGAGAAGCCATTGACTTACCATCCTTGTGGGAACGGATTCACTCGGTCATCCAGCCTGTTCAAATACCAACGAGTTCACATCGGGAGAAACCATTCACCTGCTCTGTGTGAGAGATGGGACTCACTCAGACATCCAACCTGTTTTTCCACTAGTTAATTCACACTGAAGGAAGGCTATTCCCTGGCTGGAAGTGTGGGAAAGAATTGACAAAATCATTTGAACCGTGAATACACCAGTGTGTTGACACTTATTTTGCGTCTGAGAAAAATTCACTCAGGAGTCCGATCTAATATACCAGTGGATTCACCCTGCAGAGACACCATTCACATGCTCCGTGTTGAAGAAGGGCCTCTCTCAGTCATCCAACTCGTGAGACACCAGAGAATTCACAGTTGACAGTACATCTGCTCTGATTGTGGGAAAGCAATCACTCAGACAACCCAACTGATAGTTCACCAGCAAATTCACAAATAATCACAGCGGAAGGGCTTTCTTTTTCTCTTATTTACACCAAGGAAGGGAAAAAAATGGTCTTTGAAAGTTAAAATGTTCATAAAACTGTTTATCCGACGGGCCTAGTTTTGGAAATGATCATAACATTGCAACACAAGCACATATTCACAGTGGGTAGAGACTGTTCATGTGCAACCTGTCTGGATAGGGATTTTCTGATTCATTGGGACAGGTCAAACACCCATGCGTTCACCAAGTGATTGGATTTTGATGCTGCTGACATCCATCTCCAAGCCATGTTTCTTGGGGCTTGTATCTGATGGTGCTTGTAAACAGAGATAGAAATAATGTAAATCAGTATTCTGGTAAACATACTGCGATCATGTCTTTATCATTTCTCTAAAGCAGATTAGTTTCTTTTGAAGGGGTCTCCATCTCTCCTATCTCATCCATCCTCACCTACAACAAGCGTGATGATTTCATGGAGTTTCTTAGAAACTCAGAATGAGACAATGTGATCAGCAGCCTCTGCTTCTTTCTTCTACACTGATGTCTCAAGGTGACTCTGAAACACCCCTCACTTTAGATATGATCCTGTGTCATTGTTTAGTTTTGCTTCGATATGATCTCTTGCCCTGTTAGTGCTGATTTTATGGATTTTTGTTTTGCATATAGGATATAAAGTTTAGCTTTGTCCTTTCCCTTAACAGCTGCAGAATCACCCTCCAACAAAATCTGCAAAATTTTGCCCCGGCAAACGCCCCACTCAACCATTACCATCAGGCCAGTGAATCAATCCTGGTTCAGTTGTGAGTTTAGGTGAACATACCAGGAGTCGCACTAAGCATTTTTTAAAATGAGCAGTCAACCTGGTGAAGTTACCAAAGCAGACTACTGGCATTCCAAACAGCAGAAGGAGCAAGAGTTAGAAAACGCCAAGCAATCCTATCAAAGCAAACAGAGCAGGTCTAAGATCCACAGTTAGTCACATCCAGTCATGGACATTGGTGGACAATTAAACACCTCACTGGAGGAGGAGGTTCCACACACATACCAATCTCATTTATAGAAGAACACAGCACATCAGTGCAAATGATAAGGCTGAACGATTGCAACAATCTTCAGTCAGAAGTGATGTGTAGATAATTCATATCAGCCTCCTCCAGTGTCCCCAACATTGCAGATACTACTCTTCAGCCAATTCAATTCACTCCATGTTGTATGATAAAATGGCGAGAGACACCAGAGATGTAAATGATATTGGGCTCCACTCAGGGCTTTCTAGCAATAGGACTGGAACAATGTGCTCCAGTAATTGCTGATCCTCAGGCCAAGCTATTCCAGTGTAGTTACACGCTGTCCTTCCCCTCCCACTGTGCTGCCACCTCTGCTGGGTGAGTCGTGCTGGTGGGACAGGACATACTCAGGGATGGTGTTGGTCGTTTCTGGGATGTTGTTTGTTATATATGATTTTGTGAGCATGACTTTGCAAACCTGTTGATTGCCTAATCTGTGAGACATCTTTCCAAGTTTTGACAATACCTCTCAAAATGACAGTACGGAGAACTTTGCAGGGTCGACAGGGTTGTTTCTGCTATTGTCATTTTCAGTGTCTAGCTTAATGCCAGGTGTTCTATCCAGTTTCATTTCTTTCTTCCTTCATTGGAGTGGCTTGCTAGGCATTTTGGATGGTAGTTGAGGATCAACCTGGTCTGGTGTCACATCTAGACCAGACCACGTTATGATGGTAGATTTCCTATCCTGAATGACATTTGTGAGCCAGATGGATTTTTCAGACATTTGACAATGGTTTCATGGTCTTCAGCAGATTCTTAGTGCTGGAATTCTTCTAACTGAATTTAGATTCTGCCATCTGACATGGAAGGACCCAGGTCCACAGAATATTAGATAACACAGTGTGAAGCTGGATGAACACAGCAGGCCAAGCAGCATGAGAGGAGCAGGAAAGTTTGACCTTTTGGGTCAAGACCCTTCTTCAGAAATGGGGGAGGGGAAGGGGATTCTGAAATAAATAGGGAGACAGGGGGAGGCGGATAGAAGATGGATAAAGGAGAAGATAGGGTGGGAGGAGACAGACAGGTCAAAGAGACGGTGTTAGAGCCAGTGAGGGTGAATGTGGGTGATGAGTTAGGGAGGGGATAGGTTGGTCCAGGGAGGATGGACAGTTCAAGGAGGCGGGATGAGGTTAGTGATAATGGGAACTGCAGATGCTGGAGAATCCAAGATAATGAAATGTGAGGCTGGATGACCACAGCAGGCCCAGCAGCATCTCAGGAGCACAAAAGCTGACGTTTCGGGCCTAGACCCTTCATCAGAGAGGGGGATGGGGTGAGGGTTCTGGAATAAATAGGGAGAGAAGGGGAGGCAGACAGAAGATGGAGAGAAAAGAAGATAGGTGGAGAGGAGAGTATAGGTGGGGAGGTAGGGAGGGGATAGGTCAGTCCAGGGAAGACGGACAGGTCAAGGAGGTGGGATGAGGTTGGTAGGTAGGAGATGGAGGTGCGGCCTGGGGTGGGAGGAAGGGATGAGTGAGAGGAAGAACAGGTTAGTGTGTAGGAGATGGGAGGGAGGCTTGGGGTGGGAGGAATGGTTAGGGAGGCGGGGGCAACTGTGCTGGTTTTGGGATGTGGTCGGGGGAGGAGAAATTTTGAAGCTTGTGAAGTTCACATTGATACCCTTAGGCTGCAGGATTCCCAAGCAAAATAGGAGTTGCTGTTCCTACATCTTTCGGATGGCTTCATTGTAGCAATGCAGGAGGCACAGGATGGACATGTCGTCCGAGGAGTGGTTGGGGAGGGGGGTGGAGTTGAAATGGTTTGTGACTGGGAGGTGTAGTTGTTTGCTGTGAACTGAGCATAGGTGGTCCACAAAGCAGTCCACAAGCCTCCACTTGGTTTCCCCGATGTAGAGAAGATCACAATGGGAACAGCAGTTACAGTATATCACATCAACAGATGTGCAGGTGAATACCTGATGGATGCAAAAAGTCTTCTTAGGGCCCTGGATGGGGGTGAGGGGGGAGGTATAGGGGAGTGTGGAGCAGACAAGGGAGTCCCTTCGGAAAGCACATAAGGTTGGAGAGGGAAAATGTCTTTGGTAGTGGGTTCAGATTGCAGATGTTGGAGGATGATGCATTGGTTTTGGAGGTCGGTGGGGTGATACGTGAGGATGAGGGGGTGTCTGTTTTGGTTATTATTGTGGATAGGGCATGTGAGGAATCAGTTGCGGGAAATGCGGGAGACATGGTCAAGGCATATTCGATCACTGTGGAGGGGAAATTGCGGTTCTTGAGAAAAGAGGACAGCTGGGATGTTTGGGAGCAGAAGGCGTCATCTCAGGACCAAATGCGGCGGAGGCAAAGGAATTGGGAATAGGGGATGGCCTTTTTACAGGAAGTTGTGTAAGAGGAGGAATGTTCTCAGTAGCTGTGTGAGTTGGTAGGCTTAAAATGGATATCAGTTTCCAGGTGGATGCCAGAGATGGAGACAGAGAGGTCTGGGAAGGAGAGAGAGGTCTCAGAGATGGTCCAGGTAAACTTAATGTTGGGGTGAAAGGTGATAGTGAAGTGGATGAAAGGTTTGAGCTCCTCGTGGGAAGACAAAGCAGCGCCGAAACGGTCGTCAATGTAATGGAGGAAGAGGTCGGGGATAGGGCCAGTGTAGCTTTTGAATAGGGATAATGGGAACTGCAGATGCTGGAGAATCCAAGATAACAAAGTGTGCAGCTGGATGAACACAGCAGGCCAAGCATCATCTCAGGAGCACAAAAGCTGACGTTTCGGGCCTAGAGCCTTGGATGAAGCCATGTTTCAAATCCATGTTGAATTTCTGTACGCTCATTCACTTAGTACAATATTTCGAAGTTGTGCACCCAGCTTCATTTGAAATAATTGATCATTTCTCCTTCCAAAATCTTTGCCATTAAAGAGTTTAATGTCATTCATTATGGTAGGATAACATTCTTATGCACATCCCACATGGATCTTCACACTTGTGCAATCTCCTCTTTCTAAAATTAATGAATATGAACTGTTCTTCTTTACTTAATTGTTGTAGACTTCATGCCCTCTCACGTCTCCCACAACAATCTCACCTCTCTCCTGCCAGCCATTCTCTTTTGCTTGAAGGAGAGGAATTATAACTGCTGCAACCAACTCATGGAGCTGACGTTCCTTATCTCTGGAATCAGAAAAGGAATCTCATTGGTTTTAATCTGGAAAAGGAAGACACAGAAGCAGCTCTGCCATTGCGTTTTTCTTCCCCTTATATCTCCTCAAATCTGGGGACTCCAATTCAATGTTCAAGAGCATTTTAATGAGAATCTTGAGAGGTATAATCATATGAGGAGCAGTTGAAGGATCTGAGTCTGTATGTGACAGAGTTTAAAAGGATAAGAGAGTTCTCATTGAAATTTACAGAATACAAAGAGGCCTGGGTATTTGGGGACATGGAAATGATACTTTTTATTCCAATAGGTGGTAGACTAGGAACCAAAAGCACAGCTTCTGAGTGAAGACCCAAACATGTAGAATTGAGAGGAGGAGGAATTTCTTCAGCGAGAGGGATGTGGACCAGAGGAATTCTTTGTCACAGGGGGCTTCAGATGCCAAGTCATTGAATGCATTTACAACACAGATAGATAGGTTCTTGATGAGTAATGATGACATCAATAACTATGGGAAAAGGCAGGAGTTTCATTTTAGACATGACTGAATGGTGGAACAGAATAAATGGGCCAAATAATGTAACTCTCTTCCTATTTCCGGTGATAGTTTGGTCTTCCAGAGGAAGAACATATATGGCATTTTCATCAGATGACAGAGACTTTCAAAGACAGGAGGTGAAATGTACTTTACACAAAGAGTGGCTCACTTGTTGAATGAACGTCCTGAGGAAGTGGTGAATGTGGTAACAATTACAATGTGTAAAAGACATGTGAATAGACACATGAATGGGAAATGCTTGGACGGAAATGGGTTAGGAGCAGGTAGGTGGGATTGGTTTAATTTGGGACTGTGCTTGGCATGGACTGTTTGGACCAAGGATCTGTTTGCATGCTGAATGACTCTAAGACTGTGAGAAACAAACTCAAATTATTGAATAATAATAATGACCCTAATAAAAATGTGAGGAATCACAATGAGTTCCAGGTTGACCTTCGCCTACATATGAAATGTCAAATAAGAAATAATGGAAACTTTTTTAAAAAAAAACATGCAATCTAACACAATTCAGAAGGAACAAAGTTTGGCAATTTATTCTGATATCTAGTGTTAGTATCCATGTTTACTTCATTGATCAAGAGTGAATGCTGATACCTGTAGCAGTAATGATTAACTGCCTCGCTGACGTGATGCTGAGACTCTTGCCCTTCTAGATGTTCCATGTCGGTTGCATGGGGCTATTTTCCACACTGGCGTGGGAATTACTGCAGGGTGTCGAGTGGATCAGAAACATTGTAGCTAACGTGTGTAAACATCGCCGTGTTGTTTTCATATCAGAGGAAATAATCTCTATTCAGACAATCACACTATAAGAGAGATAGGGTGGGCCATTCAGAAGATCAGGTCTTTTTCTGTTTGTGGGGAGAAGCATGACTGATGAAAAGGGAAAATGCTTGCTTGCAGCATTTGAAGCCTGTGGCTGCGTGAGAATAAGATTGATTCAAGACACTGAGGTGTGTGCTGAAAGTAGGAAACTGACGCAAATTTATTGTAAAAGAAAAATAAATATAAGTGACAAAACAAAAATCATGGCTGCCCAATGTTGATGGGAACAGCAGCTTCAGTGGACTTCTGGATCCAGTGTGCTCCCTCTGCACCATTCTACCATATGCAGGTCTTGTTGTTTTTCTGATTATTAACGTTAAAGAAAGCGAGACCGGTATGTCCTTCCTTATTGTTTTTGAACAGGAAAAGACATGTTGGGACCTTGTGCTGGTGGTACAGTTCCATTGGGTTACCCCAGACAAAAATGAAAATAAAACACAGAAGCAGCAACCCACATAGATAGACTAATAGACAAAGGAATCGAACCAGTAGTTGAAGCACTGAGATGTAGAGGCAGTTCTGTGGAAGGGTCACTGGACCTGAAACGTTAACTCTTTACCTTCACAGATGCTTTAGTGTAATGAATATATCTGCTTCATTGCTGTTCGTTCAATGGCTACATCATATCTCCTCACCTCTAAATAGTTCCTTGCAGCTTACCTGTGTCATTTTCTACCTTAATGTCAACTCTGTGGAGCCACTGCTGTCTTAATTGAGTAACTGTGATTTATAATGTGTTACTGGCCTCCCTGTTCTGTCATAGTGTGGTTTGGTGTAGTCCCTTGTATCATTGTTGTATGACAATACCCTCTGCTATGAAACTGACATCAATTCTTGACCAGCAAGCTTGATCTCCGCGCAGCATTCAGGTGTGTGACAGTGTCCAGTAGAACATTCAGCGGAACTTTTTTGTGTGCAGCTGCCCCAATGTGTATCTAAGTTTGAAAAAACAGAAATTTATGATAAATTCCAGCAGGCCTGGCAACATCTCATAGAGGTTAAAGAGTTATACAGCATGGAAGCAGACCATTCAGTCCAACTCGTGCCTAAACTGATTAGGCCCGTTTGCCAGCATTTGACCCATATCCCTCCAAATCCTCCCCATTCATGCCTTATCCGCATGCCTTTTAAATGTTCGAATTGTACCTGCCTCCACTACTTCATCTGGCAGCTCGTTTTGTACATGCACCACCCTCTGCATGAAACGTTAGCAAATCTGTTTTAAGTCTTTTCCCTCTCATCTTTACTTTTGGATTCACCTACCTGAGGAAAATCACCTTGACTATTCATCCTATTCTTGATTTGATCAAGTTCTACAAGGCTGCCCCTAAGTCATTGAACCTCCAGGGTCAGGTGCTCCAGCCTATTCATGTTCTCCCTATAGTTCAAATCCTCCAATTCCAGAAATATACTTCTCTGAACTCTTGTTATATCATTTTTGAAGGTTTCTCACTTTCCAAATGTCCCTTTACCCATGAACAGCCTTTCCTAAACAACTTGAAAATTCCTATCCTAATACCAGCAAAATTGGCCTTACTCCTGTTTAGAACTTTGACTTTTGGCTCAGGTCTACCTTTTTTCCGAATTTTTAAACTGCAAAATTACAATGCTTGCCTAAAAATAACACCTCAATCGATTCCCGTGGCTTATTTCCCAATGCTAGGTCAGGTTTGGGTCAAGTCCTTCTTTAGTTGGCAGTTCCACATGTTGATTAGATTATCTACAGTGTGGAAACAGGCACTTCGGCCCAACAAGTCCACACCACCTCTTGGAGCATCCCATCAAGACCTATCCCCCATAACCCACACAATACTGAACACTACGGGCAATTTAGCACGGCCGATCCACCCAGCCTGCACATCTTTGGACTGTGGGAGGAAACCGGAGCACCCAGAGGAAACTAACGCAGACACGGGAGAATGAAATTGAATTGAGATTGAATTAGAAAGTTTTCTTGAACAGACTTAACAATACCTTTGTTGTTTACTGTGGAAAGCGCATCTTTTAAGGAATGACCATAAACCTCCGACACCTTACGTGACACATCTTTGACATGTGAATTTAGGGCTGCACCAAAGAATTGTTTTACACAGCATCAAAATCTCCAGTCAGCGCTCAGATTAACCACTGAAATGGTGCAATCAAATGCGATCTCTTTCCTCAATGTGCTGGTTGAGCAGTCTACCAAAGGGTTCTCAGTTACATCGTACCGTAGGTATATGTTCGGTATTCGATTTAAATGATGGGATTCTTTCTCCTCCACAAGGTATAAGATCAATTGTGTTGGCAATTTTGTGAATTGAACATTAGCTATCTGCTCACTGTGTAAGCTTGACGCTCAGTTGGGGCATCGCGGTATCCAGTATGAAAACAAACATTTGATCATTGAGCACTTATTGCACAGCAGATAAACTCATGAAGCAGCGTATGTCCGCTGTTTTTGGCCAAAAGCAGTACACAGCCTACCTCAAAAGGTAGAAAGGAGAGGTGCACAGCTGAAGTTAGCTGCCTTAACGGGACTCCTATACAGAAAATCCAGAATCGTTTTCTCTGCTAAAAGGTTGTTGTGGTAAAGCCAGCAATACATCTCGATACCACATGGATTAGCCGTGTGAGATTGACTTTTATGATAATGTGATGCTAGGTACATAGGCTGTGCGGACCAATGACTGGCTGACCCGATCAAACATCACAACTTAGTGACTACTCACAGAGGGCAGCATGATAATCATGCTCAACCAGCCCGCGGAATGAAATCAGGGTTAATGTTTCGGGTCCAGTGACCCAACACGTTCTGAAGAAACGTCGTCAGAAATCTA
This sequence comes from Stegostoma tigrinum, assembly GCF_030684315.1. Taxonomy (NCBI): domain Eukaryota; kingdom Metazoa; phylum Chordata; class Chondrichthyes; order Orectolobiformes; family Stegostomatidae; genus Stegostoma; species Stegostoma tigrinum. Next base: position 4,055,731 of record NC_081360.1, read on the forward strand.
GCCACAGACCTGTTCAGCTTTTTCCAGCAATTTCTGCTTTTTGTTTCATATTTCCATTATCCACAGTTCTGTTTTATTTTTGCCAAGTGTATCAGATTGTGTCATTCTGTTGCCATCTCCCTGAATCCTGATACATTGTTTCCCTTCAAATAACCGGCTAGTTCTCTTTTAAATATTTCGACTGAATCTGCATTCACTGAGGCAGTTTACTCTGGTCCTGAACTGTTTCCTCTGCGAAAAAGTTTCGCCTGATAACAGTTTTGCTTCTTGTATTAATTACTTTATATTTATGAGTCAATATTTACACGAGGAGGGAAGTTTTCTTTCTATTTACTCTGTTCTGCCGTCTTGTCATTTTGAACACTTCAGTCACACATCATCGTCGCTACCTTCTTCAAAGAGAAAGTACCCAGCTTCTCCAGCATATCTTCAAAACTGACAATTCTCGTGAACGAGCTGTAAACTTTGAAATACTGCCACTGCACCATGAATGTCCACCGGCGATCCTAGCAGAACCGGATTTTACATATTTTTGGCACCCTCATGAATCACACGGAAATGAGATGCTTTGCACGTTAGGCCTCGTGAACACTGAAAAATGGAGGCAGTTTGAAATGATTGTAGCGAATGCATGATGAATCTCTCCACAATGGATTAAAGTGTTCATTTGAGTTACACTTTTGATTGTAAAGTTACCTAACCAGGCTTGTCCATCATTGACACAACTAGGACGATCTGTTGAAGACGACACTGAATGTAAGATTAGTGAATGATACCTGGTACCCGGTGTAATGAGCCATTGATGAATTAGATTCCACAGGATTGTAAATGGGTTCCCTGATTCGAACGTTGATCTGGCAGAACTGAATGAAATTGAGAATGTGCACAATCACACAGTTGAAAATTACTGACATGACAGTGATATGTTTCAGAAAGTATGGGACTAGTGTCAGAAAAAAAAAATGTCCAATCTGAACAGTCGCAGTTGACAACAAAGCAGTCCAAATGTAATTTCAAGATAGTAGGAATGCCGATGTTGGAATCTGAGATAACAAGGTATGGAGTTGGAGGAACACAGCAGACCAGGCAGCATCAAAGGAGCAGGAAAGCTGACGGTTCGGGTCCGGACCCTTCATTTCTGAAGAAGGTATCCGGAACCGAAACTTGCTGCTCCTCTGATGCTGCCTGGCTAAATATAATGTAACTGTGCTGGACTGGAACTGTTGACATTGAGTTCACACATGCTGAACGGAACATGTCAATACTAAATTGCGCTGACTAGGCCCAATTCGACAGAAGAAACCCACTGAAATGTGTCTGTTCACAGTGAACCACAACTCTTAACAGTTAATAAAATTACTATACCTTGGGCAGGTCGGCACTAGATATATGAAGTACTGTGCAAAATTACATATTATGTAACTGTACAAAACTGGACCCTGTCACAATAAATGCAAATAGTTATGCTCTTGCGTGTGTACAGTCTCAGTGAGCCTCAGGATGCACTTCACAAGTGATCATATGTGATGACCACAATTGAGATCTAGCCCTAACCCAAATATCCATCTCAGGAAAATAGAAATGCATTTCTCAATGAGGTGATTGGGAAACATCACTGTTTGCAATAACACCCATATTAATCAATGGGGACAAACGACCAAAATGTAAAACAGATCACTCTGCATTCCTGAGATAATATTTGTATCAGTACATTGCATGAAAACCATTCATTTTCATGAAAAGATAAACAGCAAGCAGGCAGCAGCTGCACAGTGTTTACTATATAATGAATGTAAAAGAACCATCAACTAATCAATTCCCCGGTGCCCTTCTTCAGTTATAAATAAAACAAATTTTCATTGAATTGCACTACGTGTTCCACGTTTCTCATAAAAATGCATGAACTATTAACAGGTATTGTGTTCGAAATTTACTATCCCATGATTGCAGCTATAGGAATTCCAGGTAAAGTACTGCAGTTATACAGTATCCCATTAAGCATTGATTAGCTACATCAATCATCCAAGTTTAGCAGTGTGGCTTTTATTCTGAGTCGAGATCTCTGACTTTCTCTGGAATTGGATATAATCATCCCCTCCTCTTTGCATTTGGAAGATCATCACTGTTTTTGTGTTCTGCACCTAAGGAAGGAGGCGTTGACTTGAAGGGGTCCAGAGGAGATTCACAATTATGATCCCAGGAATGACAGGCTCATCATATGCAATGAGGGTGAGAACTCTTGGTCTTTAAACGATGGAGTTTAGAATGATGAGGGCGATCTCATACAAATCACAGAATAATGAGAGGCCTGGATAGACTGGAAGTGGAGAAGATGTTACCACTCGTCAGAAGGATCAGGACACGAGCGCACATCATAAAAGTGAAGGCTACCCTTTCGAATAGATGTGGGGAGGAAGATATTCAACCAGAGGGCAGTAAGTCTGTGGAAGTCATTGTGACAAAAGATTGTAGAGGCCAAGTAATTGAGTAGAATAGAAGATCCTTTATTGCCATCTATAATTCAGAACAGAAATACACGAGTACAGTGAAACAACTTTTAAATGGCTGTCTCGAATGGTGCCATCTTAGGTCCAAGTACCTAATTACAAAACTTGGATACAAAGAGGAATAAAAGGAAATATAGCAGCATTTGGCATTGCAATCCAGTAAAGAGTTTCAAATAGCAACAGTTCGGCACGTGGTCTAATTGCCCATGCCAGGCCCCAGTCGAACAATTTTCCCACTTACTCCAGACTCCAACCCACTCCTCATCGGCAGTCAGCTGCATCAAGGTATGTCATGCTGCGCTACGACTCGCTTCTTATCGTGCTATCCCAGGTCTCGATCAGAACATCTCGTGCTGCCCCAGGACTCGTTTCTCCTCACATTGCTCAGGGGCTGCTTCCCTGCTGGCTGTTCCGTGACTTGTTTCCCCTCACGCTGCCCATCGACTGCTAAAAACAGAGAGTGGAATAAAAAAAAGGAAAAGAACAGGCGGAGCAATGAAACTCAGAATGGAGCCTCCTGCTCTGCTGCTATCTTGCTGCCTTTTGGCAACTTCAAGTATGGAAACAGGTTGAGAAGGACAGTCTTTTCGTAGCAAACTCAGCCAGCCATGGAGCAAAGCAGTCACCCAGACAGCCATCAAATTTTCTCTTTTCTCATGTGAAACACATAGACTTTAATGCCGTCAGTCATTCAGTCCTGTGACAATTAAAGTCTGCAATATCCCATCGGAAAAATTGCCCCTTCCTTCACCTCAACTGTGCTGTGATCCGTGTGGCTGAGCATGCTGAGGACAATAGATAGATTGGTTCTTGATTGGTAAGGAGATCAAAGATTACAGGGAAAAGGCAACAGAATGGGATTGAGAAACATACTCGCCATGATCAAAGGCAGAGGATATTCGAGCAACCAAATTTTGCTCCTTTATCTTCTAGTATTATGGTAAATTTGGGAGTAGAGAAAAAATAAAATTGCCTCTTTACTCGAATACTGATTTTGACAATAATTTGATAATTCCCAGAATTGCACAATTGAGAAGGTTGAAGTGTTGCATTAATAACAGGATAATCCTGCTGACAAACACCAACGCAATGTAACAGTAACTATTTCGTAGATGATTAAGAATTTTGTTTAGCTCACAGAGCATAAATGCTTTTGGTCTCTGAGAATTCAATCACTGCTCCAGACCAGCTCTCCTTTTCCAATTTCAGTGCTGCTAATAAATTTGTGACTGCTGATAATTCATATTTCCTTCCGACATCAATAGAATGCAACATATTTGAGTGTGCCTGATCACACTGTCTTTTCCAGCCTGCCCGAAGCTATACAAACAGTAAGCACTTTTACATTCAGGACAGGAGGTCTAAATATTAAATATCCTCTGCTAAATTAAGCTGTTCATTTATCCTGACAGCAGAAAGCAGCACTGTTGACATGCTACATTTTGGAGGATGTTTCACCAAATGAGACATCATCCTTGACCAGTTTGTGTTTTAAGTCGATCGAGAACATTCCAGATATTTATCCGATAAAGAGCGTAAAGGGGCCATTTTTTAAAAATCAATGAGATATGATCCGTGTTTTTTCCAATTTCCACATCACAGTTAGGTTATTTGCTGTTTGCTCATTTTTGCATTTTATTTTTACTTGTTTAAAGCATTTCAATGGTCTCATTTTAATTTCAAAAGTACTTTTCTGATTTCATCATTTTCCCTCTACACTATCTAAATAACGTTTGATGACTTGACATTGACTTACAGTGTTTCCAATCTGCATGACTATTATAGAATTTGAAATAATTGTCGAAACAGAATGGATAACTTCAATATTACAAACATAGCTAAATTATTTACATTCAACTAGGAATGGTCTAAACCTAAGTTGTTTGGCCAGAGTATAACTTTTTGTTCTCACTCTGTTTCATCAGCATATTTTATGAAAAGCTCTCTCTTTCTGTCTCTCCTGCAGCTAATTTTGCAGTGATTATGATTCTGTCTCGACGAAGATATGGTCTTTCTCAATGCATTTCATATCACCTAGTGTATATGGCAGTGATGGATTTCCTGGTTATGCTAACAGCTGTAATATTAAACCAGGTTGCTGGAATCTATTTTTCATTTACTGTCTTGTCCATAACACCAATATGCAGCTTCCACAATGCCATAATTTATGCAGCCCTTGACAGTTCTACATGGTTAACTGTCGCTTTCACCTTCGATCGAACTGTGGCCATTTCTTGCAAAAAGTTGAAATCACAATATTGTACTGAAAAGGTGGCAGCACGTGTCATAGGAATTGTGTCAACATTGAGCTGTCAAAAATATCTTCATATATTTTACATATGAACCTGTTTACATAACTGATAGAATACCCTGGTTCTGTGAGTTAAAAGATCCATTTTATACATCCCCTGCATGGGCAACATATGATTGTATTCGATCCATTTTAACCCCTTGTCTCCCTTTCCTTCTGATTTTACTACTCAATGCTCTGACCACCAAACAGATTCTTGCAGCCAGTAGATCCCGCAGGAGATTCCGCACCCACAGCATTGGAAAGAACCAAAGTGACCCAGAGATGCAGAAGAGGAGATAATCTGTTGTTTTCCTCTTCACCATTTCGGGTAGTTTTCTCCTGTTAAATTTGTTATGTTTTATAACAATACCGTATGTAGGAATTATGAAAGTTACCTATCCTTCAGCTTCTGATTTCCAGAATTCAGCATTTATTCTTCAAGAAGCTGGATTTATGCTTCAGTTATTGAGTTCCTGCATCAACCCATTTATTTATGCAAGTATATAGAGTAAATTCATAGCTGAGTTAAAGAATGGGGTGAAATATCCACTGAAACTATTTGTTAAACTACTTAAGACTTGAAAAATAAGTTATTGTGAACAACGCTTTTTATTACAGCATACACAAGGTATGCTGGAAAAATGCAACAATTCTGAAACCATCTGCACAGACCAAAAAAGAGTCTTGATTTCATGCCTGGTATGAATGCCCTTGAGAACATCATATTAGACTCAGAATGTTAAGTCTATTTCTCGCTCCACAGATGCTACTAGACTTGTTGAGCTTTGTCAGCATTTTGTCTTTTTTTTTACAAATTTCCAATTAGCATTTTCAACTGTTCTTAATTTCTTCCAAGTAGTAACGCAGTGTGGAGTTGGAGCTACACAGCAAATTCTGACCTGCGATCACCATTAAATCTGACCTTAATATGAATTCCAGAAAGCATTAGAAATACCAAATTACCACTAAGGATAGCATTTTCAACTGTTCTTAATTTCTTCCAAGCAGTAACGCAGTGCAGAGTTGGAGCAACACAGCAGGCCAGGCAGCATCAGAGGAGTAGGAAAGCTAATATTTTGGTTTGGAGTCCTTTGTCAGAAATGGGGGAGGGGGAAGGTGTCTGAAATAAATAAAGAGACGGGGGATGGGGCTGGTGAAGGTAGGTGGGATGGTGATAGGTGAGTGCAGGTAGGCAGTGTTGGGGATTGGTCACTGAGTTGGGAGGATCGCATAGGTGGGAGAGAAGACAGATAGGTCAAGAAGGCCAGGGTGAGAGGGAGGGATTGATGTGGGATGAGGCCATGGCTGGGGAGATTTTGAAGCTCGTAAAGTTTACCTTCTTGTGGTGTTCATCTGCATATCTGCTAATGTGGTTTCTTGCATTCACTGTTCCCAATGTGGCCTCCTCTACATCAGTGAAACCAAGCGGAATTTGTAGAACACCTGCGCTTTGTTCATGAAAAACGACACCTTCCAATCATGAACCACTTCAACTGCCCCTCCCACTCCTTGGACGACTTGTCGATTCTGGGCTTCCTCCAGGATTTCAAAGAGGAGCAGCATCTCATATTCGGCCATGGGAGCCTACAATTCAATGTTCTCAGTGTGGACTTTCAGAGACTCATTCCTTCTTCAAGTGTTGTGAGAGATAGCATTAGAAGCAGACTTTATAACAAAAAGATAAAAGGGTCACAGCACTGACGAAGATGTATTAAACAGACGTAAAATGCTGCTAAACCCTCATCAGTTAGAAGGTTATAATTGATAAATGTGTATATGTAAATTCTAAATTCATTTCAAGTCACTTTGCTGAGAGAACTACAAGTTTTTACAGTGTGAAGAAGAGGTGACATTTTACATCAGACAATGTATGTTAGGCCTGAAGCTTTGTTTAGAATCTGTGTTTTGGTTTGGAATCAGACTGGTTTTCTTCTAAAGCAGGAATTTATAAAATTCCACGTTGACTGACTGTTAATAAATTGTGTGCTTCTCAAACTTCTGGAAAAGCTCAGCATGTCTGGCAGCATCTATGGAGTGAAACCGGAGTTAGCATTTTAGATCCGGTGACCTTTGTCGCAAATCACCTTTTTCTAAAATACAGTTCGCCAGTAGTAGCAGTTGCACAAAGAGTCACCAGGGACAAATGAAGTTTCCATGATTTACCACATACCACAGGATGATCACATCATGGGCGTGAGCACTGTTGACATGGTTTCTTACAAATAACACTCTTTTAAAATACAGTTTTTAATATCATGAATTAATCAATGCACCACTTTCCTGTGATGTCACTGATTTGATTTGTTTCCCAGTCATCAACCTCCTGAAAGCGCAGCAGTTAAATTATGAATCCCTTCTCTCTGCTCAGATGAAGCTAAAGAATATCACCTTACAATCAATGAATGCTGAAAAATGACCATCACCATAATAAAAGAAACTTTGTCCCCTGTACACAATGGTACATATTTCCAACATTATCTACACGCACAGGCAGTGCCTCAGTTTTGAGGAAGGGTTACTGGACCTGAAACATTAACTCTGACTTTTCCTTCGCAGATGTTGCCAGGCCTGCTGAGCTTTCCCAGCAACTTTGTTTTTGTGCCTCATTTTGGACATGTGTTCTCTCAACTGCCTGTGCAAAGAATACTGATTGTCTCATTCATAGTCACAAAAAAAACCACAAGATTCTCACACTTGAGGAAGATATAGGGCAAGTGGAGAGCCTTTCAAAAGAACCTAAACTACCTTAGAGAAATGATAAGGATTTGATGCACCGCATGGTTAATACATTTATATAATTTATATAGAACATAGAACAGTACAGCACAGTACAGGCCCTTTGGCCCATGATGTCGTGCCGAACTTTTAACCTAATCCTAACATCTATCTAAACTCCACCGCTACCTCATACTATCATCCATACACTATCATCTGTGATATATTTTATATAAGCTGAATCATCCAGTTGAGGAGAGACTATTCCAACACAGCTCTGCTTTTGTACCTACAATAATTTGAATACTGGTCCTGTGCAGTTTCTGTTCAATCGAATGAAGAACAATACAGCACAACAACAGGCCCTTTGGCCCTTTAAATTTTGCAAACACTGTCTTCATTTCGATACTAAAACTGGCTTCACTTAGAGGATACATATCTCTTCATTCCCTTCCTATTCATTTATTAACCCAGGTGTTTGTTGAATACTGCTATCATGTCTGTTTTCACCATCTCTCCGGAACTGCGGTCCAGGCACTCAACACTCCTTGTATGAAAAATTTGCCTCACACCACACTGTTTATAACAGATGATTCAGCGATGTTATCGCAATTGAATATTATGGTGAAATGATTGGATTCTCTGTTGTTGGAAATAGTTATTGCCTAGCACTTGAGTGATGCGAATGTTATTTGCCATTTGTCAGCCCCAACTGTAATGTTGTCCTGCTGTGTTTCTACACGCATTACATCAGGATCTAATATAAAGCAAAGAATGGCGGATGCTGGACATCTGTTTTTTTTTGTTCAGTATCTGAAGAGTTGCAACTGGAGTTCATCATTGTGCAATCATCTGTGAACAACTCAACTTCTGAACTTGTGTTTCAGGGAACATCATGACAAAACAGCTGAAAAGGGTAGCACTTAAAACATTCCAATTGATTTTCTGACTCTAAGATGTTTGCTCAGTTTGAACGAGGGATGGAGGATGAGTTTTGCTTTAGTAAAAAAATGCTTCACATAACAATGGTGAAAGCTGCTTTTCAAAAATAAAATTTCTGTTGCTGATCTAACTCACCAGATATGCTCAGTGGAAAGTATGAACCAACAGGACACAACACAACTGGGAGGAAGAGATAGTAAGAACTGCTGATGCTGGAGTCTGAGATAACACAGTGTGGAGCTAGAGGAACACAGCAGGCCGGGCAGCATCAGAGGAAGAGGAAAGCTGACATTTGGCACCAGGGGCAGATGGGGCAGTGTTGGGAATTAAGGAAGAGGGGACGGCAATGTTCCTTGCAGAAGGCCGAAAAGGGAGGGTGTGAATCTCATTGGAGATGGTGGAAATGGCTGCTAATAATCTTCTGCATGAGGATGCTTGTGAGGACAAGCAGATCACTATTGCTGTTGTATAAGGGAAGAGGGGTTAGGGACAAATCGGGAGATGGGTCAGACCTGGGTGAGGGCCCTGCCAGCAACAGTGCTAGGGAATCCAAAGAGGGAGAAGGTGGACATTTCCGAGACCCCTTGTCAAGGTTGGTGTCAGAACACAGAACATAGAACATTACAGCACAGTATAGGCCCTTCAGCCCTTGATGTTGCGCCGACCTGTCATACCAATCTGAAGCCCATCTAACCTACAAAATTCCATGGACGTCCATATGCTTGTCCAATGACGACTTAAATGTACTTAAAGTTGGCGTATCTACTACCATTGCAGGCAAAGCGTTCCATTCCCTTACTACTCTCTGAGTAAAAAAACTACCTCTGACATCTGTCCTATATCTTTCACCCATCAATTTAAAGCTCTGCCCCCTCGTGCTTGCTGTCACCATCCTAGGAAGAAGGTTCTCCTTAACCACCCTATCTAACCCTTTGATTATCTTATACATCTCAATTAAGTCACCTCTCAACCTTCTTCTCTCTAACGAAAACAGCCTCAAGTCCCTCAGCCTTTCCTCGTAAGATCTTCCCTCCATACCAGGCAACATCCTAGTAGATCTCCTCTGCACCCTTTCCAAAGCTTCCACATCCTTCTTATAATGTGGTGACCAGAACTGTACGCAATACTCCAAGTGCAGCCGCACCAGAGTTTTGTACAGCTGCAGCATAACCTCATGGTTCTGCAACTCGATCCCTCTATTAATAAAAGCTAAAACACTGTATGCCTTCTTAACAACCCTGTCAACCTGGGTGGCAACTTTCAACGATCTGTGTACATGGACACCGAGAACTCTCTGCTCATCTACACTACTAAGAATCTTACCATTAGCCCAGTACTTTGCCTTCTGGTTACTCCTACCAAAGTGCATCACCTCACACTTGTCTGCATTAAACTCCATTTGCCACCTCTTAGCCCAGCTCTGCAGCTTATCTATGTCTCTCTGCAACCTACAGCATCCTTTGTTACTATTCACAACTCCACCGACCTTAGTGTCGTCTGCAAATTTACTAACCCATCCTTCTACGCCCTCATCCAGGTCATTTATAAAAATGGCAAACAGCAGTGGACCCAACACCAACCTTAGCGGTACACCACTAGTAACCGGCCAACACCGACCGTTGCGGTACACCATTAGTAACGGGCCAACACCGACCCTTGTGGTACACTGCTAGTAACTGGTCAACACTGACCCTTGCGGTACACCGCTAGTAACTGGCCAACACCAACCCTTGCAATACACCTCTAGTAACTGGCCAACACCGACCCTTGCGGTACACCGCTAGTAACTGGACATCGGGACTGAATCAACAGAGATGGAGGAACTGCGAGAAAGGAATAGAGTCTGTACAGGAATCAAGGAGTGAGGATGTACAGTTTACGTAACTGTGGCTGCTTGTGGGCTTATATTGGATGTCAATGGCCAATCAATACCCAGAAATGGGCACAGAGAAGTTGAGAAAGTGAAGGGAGGGGCCAGAGATGGACCAGGTGAAGATGAAAACGTAACATATATTGCTGAGAATCTGCTGGATTGTATTATTAAGGAAGGGATTGCAGGACATTTAGAAAAGCTTAACATAATCAAAGTCAACATGTTTTAGTGAAAGGGAACTCATTTTCTGCTGTGTGAAATCACGCAAAATTTTGTTGGAGTTCACTGGAAACATAAAAGCCAACTTGATGAAGGGGAACTGCTAGACAGTGCATTTGTCTTTTCAGCACTTTTTGCTTGTGTACCCAAAATAAATGTCATTACTCACGACAGGAGCTCACAGTATGACAGAAACTGTGGGACAAAGATAGGAGGAAGGGCATCTTGTATTAAGAATGTAAGGAATCTGAAAGGTAACAGACATAATGTCAGTGAAATTTTACGTTTAGATTTATCGTCAAAGGTACCCAAATCCAGTGAAAATGTCTGTTTCGAATTTTAATTGCAAAGGGTTGTCACCAGCAAATGGAGTTTATTCAAAGAAAGTATGAGGTCATGCAGCTTGGCACTGAGAACCAAAGGCAGACTACTATTTACTGGAGAGGACTCCAAAAATGATGCAGTGCAAATAAATTGGCAATGTTCCTGTGTATGAAACAGAAAATTAGCTTGCTGGAACAACAAGCAACTCGGTTGATTCATGAGGCTGATTCCTGGGATGAAAGTGTTGAATTGTCAAGAGCATCTAAAATGGTTAGTCGTTGTTTCATTGTAGTTGAAATGAATAAGGGGTGATTTTACTGAAGCATACAAGATACAGAGGGAGCTTGACAAGGTAGATATTGAGAAGATGGTTTCACTCCTGGGGGAGGGCATACATGTGGAATAAGGGACAGCAGCTGAAAGCTATGATGCAAAGAAATGCTTTCTCTCAAAAGGAAGTGAATGCCTGGAATTCTCTAACACAGAGACCTGTCCAGGCCAGATAACTGAAAGTACTGACAGATGAGAGGGATGGATTTTTGAAAATATTGGCGTATTGAGCGATGTAAAGAGTTGACATGAAAGTTGTGTTAAGGCCTGGACCAGATCAGCCATGCTGATTGAATGAAATACAGTCTTGAGGGGTTGGATGGCATACTCCTGCTCCTATTTCTTATGTTCTTATGTTATAGACCAGACCAAATCTCCTCATTATATTCAGAAGATAGTCTAGGCCCTAACTTTGTCTTAATTTAAAGGTAAATGTAAAGTGTTGTGTTGCAGAGGTAATTTGATTGGTGACACAACTGGATTTAAAGTAAAACACACTATTTATTCACAATAGTTAACGTACAATAAAACAAAGAAGGAACTGGAATAACAACTCTATTGGAAAAGTTAACAGAATTATAGATACAGTAAATATTACAAGTTACCTGTTTCAATATAGTAACATCCCATGAGCACAAATTGGCAAAAGGCAAATTCAGAAAACATTGTCTCACATGCAACTCTTATAGCAGAAAGGGAATCACCAGCTTTTAGTGATACCAACAGAGGGAAAGAATAGTTTTCATTCCTTCAAGACGCCAACAGCAACTGCAGGTTAAAACTGAAATTCCTCGTTCTATGGGAGCTTGATCACACCCAGCCTGGCTGCTCCTATTGTTCCAACTTACAAAACAAAGCCCGAAGGCCTCATAAGCTCTTACTCATGTAGTTCTTACAAATTCTCTTCAAAAAAAGAACAAAATGCACATTTAAAGCCAGAGAATCACCACTCTTATTGTTTGTAATTAGAAAGCTACTGGAAGCCATGTTGTGCAATTTTCCATTCAAAAGGTCCAGAAGATTTGGTTGAGAAATACTGGGTGAGGTTTGAAGGTTGTATTCACTGTGAAGCTGGGTCTGCATCATGACAAATATCTGGAACAAAAGTTGCAGAGTTGCATGCATGTAAAGAAGGAATCAACCTGCATCTTCCAAGCACATTTACCAAAATAGACCTAACCAATGGAGCGAACATGAGCTGCTCCTGAGCAGAATTATCAAAGAGGTTATTTGGAAGTTCAAAACATCGGACTAAAAGAGGCACAAGCACATTTGACCCTTTTACACTACTCCACAAGTGAAAAAGATCATGGCTCATCTTATTGTGGTCTCAGCTGCACTTTTCGCTCTCTGCACCATTATCACGGACACTTCAGCCAATTGGAAATCAGAGCCAGCTTGACATACTGTTCACTATTACCACTGAAATTACTGACCTATGCTGCCCCATTCACCCATCACTCCTGTACTCAGTGACCTACACTGTCCTGTTCACCCATCACCCCTGTACTTACTGATCTAGACTGTCCCATTCACTCATCACTCCTTTACTCATTGACCTGCACTGTCCCTTTCACACATAACCAATGTACTCACTAACCTGCACTGGCCTGTTCACTCATTATCACTGTACTCACTGACCACTAATAAGGAAGCCATGGCAAGACACATAATAAAATTTGAACATTATCAAGTATATTCAACAAGGTGTTGTGAAAGAAAAATCAAGTTTTACAAATTTACTTTGGTTTTCTGAAGAACAGACAGGCAGAGTTGATAAAGGGGAACCAGTAGATGCTGTGTATTTAGGTTTCCAGGTGATACTCAACAAAATTTCAAATGAAAGGTTATTGCACAAGGTGGGAGATAGCACTTCAGAGACTAATATATGAGGATGAATTGAGAATTGGTCAACAAACAGAAGACAGAGTTGGGATTCATGGGACTTTTTTCAGGTTAGAAAGACATAACACGTGGAGTACCAAAAGAATAAGTCCCAGATCCGCAAGCATTTATGATCTATATGATACTTGCGGAAGGTGGAATGCAATGTATCCATATTAGCTGTTAATACAAAATATTGTGATATTGCATGTTGTGATGAGATCATAAATAATCTATAATGAGATATAGATCGATTGAATAAGTGGACACATATTTTTCTGATTGTTTTCCATGTCAGAAGAAGGGTCATCATTTGGTTGGAGGAATAAAAATTCTTGTTTGTAATTTAAATGAAGACAGACTCCAGTGATAATGGAGCACAAAGGGAAGTGGGTATTCTTGTGCATGAAAGTCAAAACCTTTGCAGACATGTGTAGCAAGTAACTAAGACAGAAAATAGAATTTTGGCCTTAATTGTGAGGAGGCCAAATTTTGTTTTATTTAAGAAGTAAGCCTTGTTGCAACTGTAATGGTGTTGGTGAGGCTGCACCTAGAGTGCAGTGTACAGTTTTGATTCCTTACTTAAGAGAGGATATATCAGCACTGAAAATAGTTTAATAGAGTTTGTCAAGGCTGATTCCTGAGATGATAGTTTTCAGTTTTCAAGAGTTAAATGTTAAATATTTACACATTGAAACTTGGCATAATGGTTGATAATCTTGTTCAATGTCATGATTCAGATGGAGCTTGACGGCTCAATGTTGAGATAAGATTCCCTACACTGTCGAAACAGGCCCTTTGGCCCAACAAGTCCACACTGCTCTTTGAGGCATCCCATCCAGGCCCATCCCCCTATAACTCACACACCCCTGAACACTGCGGGCAATTTAGCATCGCTGATCCACCTAGCATGCACATCTTTGGACAGTTGGAGGAAACGAGAGCACCAGGAGTAAAGCCACACAGACATGGGGAGAATGTGCAAACTCTGCACAGACAGTTGCCCAAGGCTGGAATTGAACCCAGGTCCTTGGTGCTGTGAGGCTGCATTGCTAAACACTGAGGCACCGTGCTGCCCCAATGTTTCCAATCATGCTTCAATCTAGAACTAGGGGACTTAGTGAAATATATAAGGACCATTAATTGAAAACTAAGATATGAATATATTTTGTCTCTCAGACAATAATGAATATTTGGAATCTTCTATCCCAGAGGGTTGTGGAGGTTAGATTTCTGGAAGTATTTAAAGAGGAGATGGATAGCATTTTGAAATATCAGGGTGTTTTTGACAATGAAGAGTCATCAAACCACGGAGACAGACAGCACAAAAACAGACCCTTCAATCCAACTTATTCAAGCTGACCAGATATGTAATCTTGTTTGTCAGCATTTGGCCCATATTCTTCTAAACCCTTTCAGGGATAGTAGGAACTGCAGATGCTGGAGAATTTGAGATAACGAGGTGTAGAGCTGGATGAACACAGCAGGCCAAGCAGCATCAGAGGAGCAGGAAGGCTGACATTTTGGGCCTCGACCCTTCTTCAGAAATGGGGAAAGGAAGGGGCTTCTGAAATAAATAGGGAGAGAAGGGGAGGCGAATAGAAGATAGATAGAGGAGAAGATAGGTGGAGAGGAGACAGACACGTCAAAGAGGCAGGGATGGAGCCAGTAAAGGTGAACATAGTTGGGGAGGTAGGGAGGAGATAGGTCAGTCCAGAGAGGACAGACAGGTCAAGGGGACAGGATGAGGTTGGCAGGTAGGAGATGGGCATGCGGCTTGAAGTGGGAGGACGGGATAGGTGGGAGGAAGGACAGGTTAGGGAGGTGGGGACGAGCTGGGCTGGTTTTGGGATGCAGCCGTGGGAGGGGAGATTTTGAAGCTTGTGAAGTCCACATTGCCACCATTGGGCTGCAGGGTTCCCAAGTGGAATATGAGTTGCTGTTCCTGCCACCTACAGGTGGGATTGTTGTGGAGGCTCAGGATGGACATGTCATCTGAGAAATGGGTGCAAGAGTTGAAATGGTTCATGACTGGGAGATGCAGTTGTTTAGTGCGATCCGAGGATAGGTGTTCTGCAAAGCAGTTGCCAAGCCTCCGCTTAGTTTCCGTGATGTAGCGGAGGTCACAACAGGAACCTACTACTTTTGGACACCTCCACCCAGGGGAAAAAAAATCTTTTCTATTTATCCTATTCATGCCTCTCATGATTTTATGAACCTCTCGAAGATCACCCCAAGCCTACGATGCTCCAAAGAAAATAGCCACAGCCTATCCAGCCTCTCCCTTTGGCTCAAACCCTCTACCCATAGCAACATCCTTGTAAACCTTTCCTAAACCCTTTCAATTTTCACACTATCCTTCTTACACAGGGAGACTGGAATGGAACACAATATTCCAATCATGATCTATGCAATGTCATGTACAGCAGCAACATGACTTCCCAACCCTGTTATACAATGGGCTGACCAATGGGCAAGCAGCTTTTTCACTAGCCTATCCATCTGAGATCCCACTTTTCAGGAATTATGAATCCGTGTTCCAAGATCTCTTTGTTCAGTAATACTCGCCAGGAACTTACCATTAAGTGTATAAGTCCTGCCATGATTTGCCTTTCCAAAATGCAGCACTAAATTAAACTCCTCAGCTCATTGGCCCATCTGATCAAGAGCTGACACAAAAGAGAAGTAGAGGTCTGTGGTAGATCAGCCTTGACCTTATTGAAAGGTGGTGCAGGGCTGAGGGATTAACTGTCTTCTCCTGTTTACCAATGGTCTCATCTGTCTCTGGTCTGAGGTTTTTTTCAGGCTATCTCCTCCTCGAGCTCAATGTCAAATTATGCCTGAAGGTGCTGTATGAAGCACCTTGCAACATTTTTTTCTATGTTGAAGATGTTATGTAAGTACAAGTTATTGTCGGTCAAGGCAAATCAATGAAATTATTATTCTAAGATGTAGAGGTTTACATTATTCAGGTTTGGATTCCTCAACCTTTGACTGTAATGAACTTTGTAGTCACATTCTGTTTCAATCCTGAACATGCACAATAATTTTCTGAGCATTTTTGTTTGTCTGATGAGAAGTGATTTGTGTTTGACAGCCAGACAACTCTGCTGCTGCTCAATCCAGTAACTGCATCAGTAATCACTCAATTGTCTAAGCCTGTGCCTTACATATGATATAGCAGACTTGTTCCATGGGATGTACAGCATCTTGGTCTATGCTGCTGTTTATGGTCTACACAATCCTCTCAAAAATAACCTATCAGAATTTCCTATTCTTATCTGCATTTGACACTTGCAGGCCTTCCCTGCTAATTGTACAGAGTTATTACAACACAGAAGAAGGGTATTCAGTTCAGTGTGTCCTTATTGACTGTCTACCTGTGAAATCTGCTTCCTCCGGTCCATGCCACAGCAAGCTCCGCTTTCTGCCCGCTTTATGTGTAAAGACCTTTCTTGTGATTCCCTCGTTGCTTTTATTTGTGACTACCATTCATTAGTAATTCCCAATCCTCCACAAGTGAAAAACACCTTCGATACAGCATCCGGATCAATTCTGTTGTTAAATTTATAGTGCAGAAAAGTGCAATGGAAGTAGATTAATCGGCCCAAGTACAGATTATCATTTGAAAAAGAAGAATGTGCAGCATTACTGGGAATGGCAGCAGGTGAACCGCTTAGTTAAGAGAGTCAGCAGAAAAAAAATGACAGAATTAATTGCCATCTTCTGTGCTGTAACAATCTGTATCATATGCCCCAGGAAAGGAAAGGGTTACTTTCAGTGCTTGAGATCAGAACAAGTTACATTCAGTCTGGAGTTTTGGCAGGGCATGGTGGAGAGGAGGCAGAGATGCAAAGACGAGTGCAGAAAGTATTTGTTTTTTTATCTGATATCATTGCTTGACTTCAGGATTTTGTCAGTGGATTTCCTTCATCCTGTGACTGTACATGGGTTAGCATTGCTGCCACCTTCCTGTACTTTAGGGTTCTGCTTCCAAGAAGAAAACTGATAAATTGCCCTGTTCTATTGACAAGATGAAACTTCCCTCAGGAAACAGAGGCTGGCAAACTGGCCATGAATGCATTGCATTCCAGCCTCACAAGTGATGCCTGGCAAATCATTTGATTTTGAACCTATTTGAAATGTTCGAGATTGTTATGGCACTTGACAAGGTAAATGCAGAGATGTTCTTTCTCCTTGTGGCAGAGTGTGGGACCTGACGGCAAAATCTAGAATAAGGAGTTGTACATTCAAAAAAGAAGATGAGTCATTTCCTCTCAGAAGGTATTGAAACTGATTGGGGGTTTGGTTAGCTCATTTGGCTGGATGGATGATTTATCGTGCAGAGGCATGCCAATTGCATCATGTCAACTCTTTCCTGGTTGAGTTTGCCACGATGGACTCTACATCTCACCTTGCCTGAGGCCTGGTAACCCTCAGTTTATACCACCACCAACCATCTCTCTCCAGTTAAAGAATAGTCCTATGGTACAGTGGGGCTTGGATAACTTTCCTGAAATAACACCACAGAGACCGGTAACCTGTCACAAGATACACTTTGTTTTATACATGGCGAGTCCTTGACACTGATACAGCTTCCTCAGTATGAACAGAACACTTGACACCGTTATTTGTATCTGTCTACCAGGCACCCTGATTAACAGCCTGACCAGATTAACAGCCCCAGTCAGGGATGTCATATTCTGAGGTCCCCCTGGTTGACCTTATTCCAATCACTGCACTTACCTGAAGCGATTCTGTGGGATTCCGCGCCACAGTGAGCTGTTGAGATTTGGTCATTGAGCATATTCAAGACTGAGATGGGCAGAGCTTTAATCAGTCAGAGAATGAAGGGGAAATGATGGAAAGGGGATTTGAGGGTTACCAGGTCAGCCATAAATAGTACAGAAGATTTGATGGGCTAAGTGGCCTACTTCTGCTCCTTTGTCTTCTGGCCTTATCGTAGACTACATCCTAGTGAATCTCCCTTGCACCCACTCCAGTGCTATCACCTATGTTGCAGTAGCCAGAAATGCACACACTACTCCAGCTGTGGCCTAACTAACGATCTGAACAACACCTGCACATCCGCCAATGTGGCATACTGCATCCACTGTACCCGTTGTGGCTTCCTCTACATTGGGGAAACCGAGCGGAGGCTTGGGGACCGCTTTGCAGAACATCTATGCTCGTTCGCAATAAATAACATGACATTTTCTGAGGAGAGCCAGGAGGGGGCACGAGAAAGGCTTGGCAGAAGGAATCCGGGAAAACACAAAGGCATTTTACACTTACGTGAGGAATAAGAGAATGGTCAAAGAAAGAGTAGGGCCGATCAGGGATAGCATAGGGAACTTATGTGTGGAGCCTGAGGAGGTAGGGGAAGCCCTAAATGAGTTTTTTGCTTCTGTCTTTACGAAAGAAACGAACTTTGTAGTGAATGAAACCTTTGAAGAGCAGGTGTGCATGCTGGAATGGATAGAGATAGACGAAGCTGATGTGCTGAAAATTTTGTCAAACATTAAGATTGACAAGTCGCCAGGCCCGGATCAGATTTGTCCTCGGCTGCTTTGGGAAGCGAGAAATGCAATTGCTTCGCCACTTGCGAAGATCTTTGCATCCTCGCTCTCCACTGGAGTCGTACCTGAGGACTGGAGAGAGGCAAATGTAATTCCTCTCTTCAAGAAAGGAAATAGGGAAATCCCCGGCAATTATAGACCGGTAAGTCTCACGTCTGTCGTCTGCAAGGTGTTAGAAAGGATTCTGAGGGATAAGATTTATGACCATCTGGAAGAGCATGGCTTGATCAAATACAGTCAACACGGCTTTGTGAGGGGTAGGTCATGCCTTACAAACCTTATCGAGTTTTTTGAGGATGTGACTAGAAAGGTTGATGAGGGTCGAGCTGTGGATGTGGTGTATATGGACTTCAGTAAGGCATTTGATAAGGTTCCCCATGGTAGGCTCATTCAGAAGGTCAGGAGGAATGGGATACAGGGGAACTTAGCTGCTTGGATACAGAATTGGCTGGCCAACAGAAGACAGCGAGTGGTAGTAGAAGGAAAATATTCTGCCTGGAAGTCAGTGGTGAGTGGAGTTCCACAGGGCTCTGTCCTTGGGCCTCTACTGTTTGTAATTTTTATTAATGACTTGGACGAGGGAATTGAAGGATGGGTCAGCAAGTTTGCAGACGACACAAAGGTCGGAGGTGTCGTTGACAGTGTAGAGGGCTGTTGTAGGCTGCAGCGGGACATTGACAGGATGCAGAGATGGGCCGAGAGGTGGCAGATGGAGTTCAACCTGGATAAATGCGAGGTGATGCATTTTGGAAGGTCGAATTTGAAAGCTGAGTACAGGATTAAGGATAGGATTCTTGGCAGCGTGGAGGAACAGAGGGATCTTGGTGTGCAGATACATAGATCCCTTAAAATGGCCACCCAAGTGGACAGGGTTGTTAAGAAAGCATATGGTGTTTTGGCTTTCATTAACAGGGGGATTGAGTTTAAGAGTCGTGAGATCTTGTTGCAGCTCTATAAAACTTTGGTTAGACCGCACTTGGAATACTGCGTCCAGTTCTGGGCGCCCTATTATAGGAAAGATGTGGATGCTTTGGAGAGGGTTCAGAGGAGGTTTACCAGGATGCTGCCTGGACTGGAGGGCTTATCTTATGAAGAGAGGTTGACTGAGCTTGGTCTCTTTTCATTGGAGAAAAGGAGGAGGAGAGGGGACCTAATTGAGGTATACAAGATAATGAGAGGCATAGATAGAGTTGATAGCCAGAGACTATTTCCCAGGGCAGAAATGGGTAACACGAGGGGTCATAGTTTTAAGCTGGTTGGTGGAAAGTATCGAGGGGATGTCAGAGGCAGGTTCTTTACGCAGAGAGTTGTGAGAGCATGGAATGCGTTGCCAGCAGCAGTTGTGGAAGCAAGGTCATTGGGGTCATTTAAGAGACTGCTGGACATGTATATGGTCACAGAAATTTGAGGGTGCATACATGAGGATCAATGGTCGGCACAACATTGTGGGCTGAAGGGCCTGTTCTGTGCTGTACTGTTCTATGTTCTATGTTCTATAACTGCACCTCCCACTCGTGAACCATTTCAACACTGCCTCTCATTCCCTAGACGACATGTCCATCCTGGGCCTCTTGCAGTGCCATAATGATGCCACCCGAAGGTTGCAGGAACAGCAACGCATATTCCACTTGGGAGCCCTGCAGCCCAATGGTCTCAATGTGGATTTCACAAGTTTCAAAATCTCCCCTCCCCCCACTGCATCCCAAAACCAGCCCAGCTCTTCCCCACCTGCCTAACCTGTTCTTGCTCTCACCCATCACCTTCTGCCACCTCAAGCCGCGCCTCCATTTCCTACCTACTAACCTCATCCTGTCCCCTTGACCTGTCCGTCCTCCCCGGACTGACCTATCACCTCCCTACCTCCACACCTCTACTCTCCACTCCACCTGTCTTCTCCGCTATCCATTTTCGGTCCGCCTCCCCGTCTCTCCCTATTTATTTCAGAATCCTCTCCCCATCCCCCATTTTCTGATGAAGGGTCCAGGCCTGAAACGTCAGTTTTTGTTCTCCAAAGATGCTGCTTGGCCTGCTGTGTTGATCCAGCGCCACACTTTGCAGTTCCCGTTATCTCTGAACTCCACATAACCTCCCTGCTATTTTAATCAATGCATTGAATAATAAAGCATTCTATATGCATTTTTAATTATCTTTTGAAAGTCTCCTTCTGTTGCCTCCCCACATCCAAAACATCACCTGTCCCTTCACCTACTTTGGGAGCAATCATACTGGTTTGATTGAGGACAGACTGCTATTTTGAAATGACTCACTGTATTCAGATTTTTTGATATTATTGGAGCTGGAATAACAAACAGAAAGTTCTGAAGGTTTTTTAAATGCGGTAAGACACAAGATACTTTCCATTCCCAAACACACAGACACACACCCATAAGAATAAATGGTTTCTCGAACATTCCCACACTCTCGATCACTAAAGAGCAGAGACAGGTCACATTTACAGTTCCTAATCCAGAGGGTGAAAACTTTGCCATCCTGAAAGATTCTCATCTTGAAGACAAATGGAAGTTGAAAATTTCTGTCTTTCAGTCTTAATTTATGGTCAACAGAAATGTACATGGAAGGTAAACGTATACGTCCCTTTAACTTCCTGACGGAACTTCGAAACTGTCTCCTTCACCCTGCAACAGGAGCTGTTCCCTTGAGGTCTTATCTTTTGTTCAATTAACTGACGCCCGGCCAGTCACAAATAACGTCAGTTCTGGAAGGCTCTGGAGAATGTCACTTCTAGAATATTCTGGATTATGTAATTTACAGAATGTTCCAGATAATTTTCTAAACAATTCCCAGGATCAGGAAAAGACCAGTTTTCCACAGTGTAACACACTAAGATGGGCAGAGTCCATACAATACAGGTGCATCAAGAGGCCATTCAGCCCTTCAAATTTATTCCATCAAACAATAAAATCCAGGCTGATCTGATGGTCACCTGAGATCGATATTACAGGAACTCAACCCCCTTGGTTCCTATCACTGACCATGCGACACACGGGCACTTCCTACACCAGGTTCCTTCAAGCAGATGTTCAGAAGTTATTTCGTTTTATCTGTATCAAGATTTACTTACAGTTAGGAGATTTTGTTATTTCATTTGACGAATCTTATAGTATTTAGCCAATGACAGAATCTATTCCCTTCTTTCATTATAAAATAAAATAAAAAAGGCAGTCCTGTGTGGGAAATATCAACAATTTGGAACAGAATTAATGAGTAGGACCTCAAGTGTTATAATCTCTAGATTATTACCTGAGCCACCTGTAAATCGGCACAAAAATAAGAAAATTTGTAAAGTAAACATGTCACTAACGCAGTTGGTGAAGGGAAAAGGGTTTCCATTTCATGGGACGCTGGCATGAGGATCGGGACAGGAAGGAACTGGGCCATTGGGATGGACTCCACCCGAACCGATTGCAAAGAGGATCTGACCAAAAAGGTTTAATAGTGTGGACGCAAGGACTGTAAACTAGTTAAAGGGTGGAGGGCTCAGGAGAGGTATTTAGAGTTTCCAGAACAAGGAAAAGGAGAGAGAGTATGGAGCAGGTCAGTAATCTAACTTCAGGCACATCAGATAAGGGAGAAGTATGACAAGGGAGACAGTTAATGCAGCGCTAAGGGTGTTGCACTTCAATGCATGCACTACATGAAACAAAATAAATAATTTTGCAACTCAGATTGAATTTGGCAGTCCAATGTTATGGTATCACAGAGACGTTGCTGAAAGGGCGTCAGGGCTGGGAAATAAGCATCCACGGATAAATGTACTACTGAAAAGACAGGCAGATGGGCAGAGTGGGCATAGATACCTTGTTAGTAAGAAATAAAATTAAATCAGTGGCAAGAAGTGATATATGGTCAGAAGGTGCAGATTCTATATGGCATAGATGAGGAGCTGCATAGGCAAAAGAAAAGTCCCTGTGGAAGCTGTATGCAGGCTTCCAAGCAGGAGTCAAGATGTGAGGCAGAAAATAAATCATGGAGGTTGAAAATCCATGTCAGAAAGGCACTATTACGATGATCATGGGAGGCTTCAATCTGCAGGCGGATTGGGAAAAACAGGCTGGTAGTGGATCCCAAGAAAAGGAATTTGTGGAATGTATACAAGATTTTTTTTTGACCAGCTTGCGACAGAAAACACTAGAGAATAGTCAGTTTGGATTTAGTACTGTATAGTGAGGCAGATTCAATAATAAACTTGAAAAGGAAGGAGGCTCTGGGGCATGGACCGCAATATCATTGATATCACAATGTAATTTCAGAAGGAGAAGCTGAAATCAGATCTAATTAATCAGTTAACTAATAGTAGGGACAAATACGTGATGGAGTTGCCGGCCAGGCTTGATTGGAATGGGAGCCAACCAGGGAAGACGGTGGAGTAGCAAAGGCTGGAGTTTCTGGGTGTAAGTCTGGAGGCACAGCAGAAATTCATCACAAGGAATAAAACAAATACTAAGGGGAGAGAGAAGGAAGATAGGAAAATGGCTAATGTAATGCCCCTTTTTAAAGGTGAGAGTTAACCAGAGTTGGGGAATTCTAGGCTGACCTTGGTAGATCATTAGATTTTTTTGTTCATCATTAACCATGAAACTGCAGAGTACTTGGGAGTGCTTGGTCGAACAGGGAGAAGTCAGCACCGCTTTGTCAAGTGAGGTAATGCCTGATAATACTGTTAGAATTCATTGAAGAGGTAACAAACAAATTGGATAAAGCGGAGCCAGTGGATGTAATCTTCGGATTTACAGTAGGTCTTTGATAAGGTGCCAGAGAGGAGGCTGCTGAATAAGATAAGAGCCCTTGATCTTAGGTTCTGTGGATAGAGGATTGGCTGACAGGAAGGAGGCGAAGATCAGGGATAGAGGAGTCTGTTTCATGATGGCAGCTGGTGACGAGCAGAGGTCTGCAGGGCCCATTGTTGGCTCCACAACTGTCCATGTTGGACATTAACAATGTGGACAAGGGAACGGAGGCCATTGTTTGTTTTCCTCCCCCACAGTTAATGTAGTGACGATTGTCGTCCTGCAGTATAAAGACTATCGATTGTCTCCATGTGTCAGTCAGCAACTGAGGGCAATGGCAGTGGCAGATCTACTGGCCACTGTACTCAGCCTGATATTGAGGCACAATTGTTTATGGGGAACAATTTTATTTCATGGGGTACATCCCCAAGTGTAATATCCACACCATCCTGCTTCATGCAGCCACTGTATGTTCTGCCTAGTTCACCATCACTTTCACCTTTGATCGGCTTGTGGCCATTTGTTGCCAGAAGCTGTAAAGTATATATTGTGGTTCTGGGAACAGTGACTGTGCTGAGCTGTTTAAAGAACATTTTCTGGTATTTTATGCTCACAGCTCAGTGGTGAACAACCCCAGGTTTTGTGATGTAACAGATGCTGTTCTATTATCTCATGTCTGGGTCACAATCAAGTTCTTCCACTACATTCTCTCATTTTTCCTGATGTGCTGCTCAATGTTTTCACTGTCAGACACATTTTAGTGACGAGCCAAGATTGCAGGAGACTCCGGGCTCACACAGATGGGGACATTCAATGTCACACAGAAATGTAAAATTGAAAAAGCCATCATTTTACTGTTTGTATCTCAGCCAGTTTCATCCTGTTGCAGTCAGCAATGGTGTTATCTATATGGTTCCAGATGAGTTTGATTGGGTATTACTCCGTCTATCTACTTGAGTTTGTTTGAGAATTGGGCTCCATGCTGCAGCACCCCAGTTGTTGCACGAATATAACGATTTATGCTGCAGCCCCAACAATGTTTGGACAGCAGCTGAATAATGTGTTGAAACATCTCTTTACCCAAATTCATCAATCAATCAATTAATCAATCAAATTCATTCATGAATCAACCCATCCAGAGATTTCTTATTTCAGTTTGAATTTTTTAGCAATGAAGCAGCATGTTACAGACATGTAACAGACTGAGTGTAATGTTGGTTAGTTTAACCTTATCCCACAGGGGATTTCAGAGGCAGATTTCAATGTCTACCTCAACTCAGGGGCCAGTGAGAAAAGGCAGCAGTTCACTGACTGTAGCTTTCATTTCAATTTGTAAGTAATGAAACTGCTCATCAAAAAGTGCCAAGCAGTGGAGCAAATGTTATTGCTTGTCTTTGTTTTGGAGAAACTGAGATGAACAGAGGCAGACTTGGACCCAGGTCCTGGTCCTCAAGGAATGGGAGGTGAAGGGACCAGGGCTGAACTCAGGTGCTGGGTTTAAGTCACTCTGTCCTTGTTTTCATCTCTGGTTCACCCACTCTGTCCTAGCCTCAGCACAACTCATCTCTCTCCCGTGTTAACTCTCCCTCCACATCTCCATCCCATTCTCACCATGTCACTCTCTATCATGCTTCCTCTATTGGTCGTGCTTTTTTTCAATGTCCTTCCCTGCCCCATTCTCCTTCACAGTCTCTCACTCTTGCACATTCTATCCCTCCCAATCTCCCTCTCTTTCACTTGCCTCACATTTTCCATATCTTGTATTGCTAAGACAACAGACTGTGGATGAGTTTGCAGGCCGTTGCAAGGGAAGCAGACTGGTGATGGATTCAGAAGGCCATTGCTAGAAGAACAGAGATTCATAGGTCATTGCCAGGGGATCACAGTGGAAATGGGATCACAGGCTGTTGCTTAGGGAACAGCGTAGGGATGGATTCTAAAGTTGTTGATCTGAGAGCAGAAGGGGAATGGTTTCACATGCTGTTTCTCGGGGAAAAATTGAGGATGGGTTCACAGGCCATCACTTGGAGATGAGAGTGGTAATGGCTTCACAGGCCTTTGCCAGTAGAAAGGTGAGGGGATGGGTTCACAGACCGTTTCTGTGGGAACAGTTTGGATATCAGTTTGCAGGCCATTATTGGACAACAGACTGGGGATGGATTCAAAAGGCTGTTGCAGGGACAACAGAGTAGGAAAGTGTTCACAGTCAATTGCTTGAAGTGTGGAGTGTGTGTGGGTTCACAGACTGTTGCTCGACAGTACATACTGCAGATGTGTTCAGAGGCCATTGCTGGAAGAACAAAATGGGGATGGGTTCACAGGGCATTGCTGGGTGAGCAGTCTGGTAATGGGTTAACAGGCTGTTGCTCAGAACTCAGAACAGAAGATAGGTTCTAAGCCTTTGCTGGGAGAATAGGTTGGGGATCAGTTCACAGGCTGTTGCCAGGGGGAAAAAAATACTGGGTTTAGTTTCACAGGTGATTTCTAGGGAAATAGAGTTGAGATGAGTTCACAGGACGTTGCTGGGAGAACAGAGTGGGGATGTGTTCAATGGCTGTTACTAGGCGAGCAGACGTGATGGGATCAAAAGATCATTGCAAAGAGATCAGAACAGGGTTGGGTACATAGACTGTTGCAAAGGAACAGTGTTGGGATGGGATCAAAGCCATTGCTAGGAGAATAGAGTTTGGATGGGTTCATAGGCTGTTGCTAGGACTCCAGTGTTGGTATAGGTTCACACTCCTTTGTTAGGAGATCCCGGTGGTGTTCGGTTCACAGGCCATTTACATGGGAATCCAGTGGGGATGGGTTCACAGGCTGTTGCTAGTGGAATAGTGTGAGCATGGGTTGACAGGTCTTTGCTAGGGTAACAGTATGGAGATGAGTTTACAGGATCTTGCTAGATGAACTGACTGGGAAAGGGATCACAGGCCATAGTTGGGGTACAGAGTAGGCATGGGTTCATTGACCTTTAGAAGGAGTATAAAATGGTGGTGGGCTGTCAAAGTATTGATGGTGGAAAGAATGGGGATGTGGGACAAGAATGGGGATGGAGAAAGAATGGGGATGGGGCAAAGAATGGGGATGGAGGAAAGAATGCGGATGGAGGCAAGAATGGGGATGGGGGAAAGAATGGGGATGAGTACAGAGGCTATTGTTAGGGAAGCAGCGTGCGGAAGGCTTTACAGACCTTTACTGGGAGAACAGTGTTGGGATGGGTGCACACACTGTTGCTTGGAGGCACGGACAGGGAATGGGCTCATGAGCCGTTGCTCAGAGTACAAAATGGGGGTAGATTCACAGAACATTGCTATGGCAACAGAGTGGGAGATTGGTTCTTGGGACATTGTTTGGCAAACAGAGTGGGGATTGGCTCACAAGCTCTTTCAGAGGAATAGAGCCGGCATGCATTCACAGGCCATTGCCAGGGAAAAAGCACAGGAATGGGTTTACAAGCAGTTGCTTGGGGAATAGTGGTGATGGGTTCACAGGCGATTTCTGTGCGAACAGTGTTGGGATGGATTCATAGGCTGTTGTACGGGAACAGTGTGGGCAGGGATCATAGTCCTTTGCTAGGAAAACAGATTGGGGATGTGTTCTCAGCCCATTGCAAGGGGAATACAGAGGAGATGTGTTTGCAGTCCTTTGCTGGGTAACAGAGTCAAATGGGTTCACAAGCAGTTTCTAGGAGAACATAGAGGCGATGAATTCACAGGCCATTGCTACGTAAAGAGAATATGGGCAGGTTGAAAAGGCCGCTGCAAGGAGAAGAGAGTGGGGATGGGTTCACAGGCTGTTTTCAGGTGAACACAGTGGTGAGGCATTCTACAGGCTGTTGCTAATGGTACAGAGTGATGATGGGTTCACAGTCCCATGCTAGGAAAACAGAATAGGGCTGGGTTCATAGGCCATAACTAGGGCAATAGTTGAGTGTGGGCTCCCAGGCCATTGCTGGGAGAAGAGAGAGGCAATAGGCTCACGTGCCATTGTAAGGAGAAAAGAGAGGGGATGGGTTTAAAGCCATTGCTAGGTGAAAAACGCGGGGATGGACTCACAGGCCTTTGCTTGGGCAAGAGTGGAGATTGGGTCACACACGACAGTGAGCAGACCACAGTAGTGATGGGTTCATGGGCTTTTAATAGGTAAAAAGGTTGGAGATGAGTTCACAGGTCAATGCTTGGAGAACATAGTAGAGATGTGTTCATTGGCAGTTGCTTGGTGTCCAGAGTGGGGATGGGTTCATAGTTTGTTGCTCAGTGTTAATTGTCGGTATAAGATTGTGTACATAATCTGTTGCAGACCTTTAACCTGGTGTCAGATCCGTTTTATCTTAAAAACAGGAATTTAGAAAATGCCACACTATCTGACGTTGGCTTCAACTGTATGCTGTGTAAAAATAAACAAGAACATCAGCAATGAAACAGACCTCCTGCATGGAATGATTCTTCCCATCAGCTTTTGCCTATGTGTGTGAGAGAGGGAGAGACAGAGAGGGAGTATGTGTGCGTGTGTATGAATGTAGTGCAAGAGTGTGTATGGTGTGAGAGTGTTGGAGGGTGGGGGAAAGTGTGTGTATTTGAGAGAGTACATGGCTATCAGTGTGTGTGGGATTATGGATGTGTGCGTGCATGTGAGTATGTCTGTGTAAGGATAGAGATAGGTTCTTCTCTAACATGGGTCCACAGAAGAATATCTGAGTGGGAGTGTGTATTTGTGTGGCTCTCTGTCAGCCTGCGTGAGAATGTGAATGCATGCATGCATGTGTGCATTGCTGAGTGAGTTTGTGGGTGTGACAGAGTGTTTCCATGTCAGAGATTATGTGTGAGATTTAGAGATTGAATGAGTGAATGATTCTATTTACGAAAGTATGACTGTGCATGAATGAGAAACTCTAAACGATATTAATATCTTCAGTGAAACAGAAAATCTGACCTTGAGAGATTCACAGCAACACTTCCTCATGTACCTCTCATACTTTTTCCTGGCAATGACTAACTATGTATAATTTGTCTCCTATTTGTTGGCTCCAACAGCATGTTAATTTTCGATACCATCAAGGCACCCTGGACAATGTTTAATAATTTCAAAACATTCTTTTTCTTTCTATTCCAACAACAAACATAAATTACATTTCACAGCATTAATTTTATCTGCTAATTTGTCAATATAATTCACATGATACAGACAGCAAAGTAAATGATGTGGTAGGATGTAGCAAACTTTGTTCCACTCAGTAGCTCCATGTTGGAATGCAAAACTATCCAGTCAGAAACTGCCCTCCCTCAGGGAGGAAGCCTCACTGGGTCTAGTATGTGGACCGGCCAGGGAACACGGATTTTACTCTGTCAGTGAGTAAATTTGGAAATCTCTGCTGCATGTGGACATTTCTCCACATTATATGCCATCTGCCAATTATGTGCCCACTTAGTGAACCAATGTCTGTTTACAGCCTCTTTAATTTTTCCCATAGCTTTCTCCCCTTTCAAGGTGATCTTTTCAGCACTCATGGAGACATTACACTGAATAGCCTAAACCTTATCCTGTTTTTATGTTTCTGCTAGTTTCATCTCCTGCAGAAAATCTCATCCTGAAAATTATCAATAGCAGTTTTCATTCAGCTATTCCTGCATCTTGAAAGTGTGACCTTTCTTTGCAGAAGCTGTTTACATCCTGTGTCAGGATGAAAGTGGTCCACAAGAGTCTTCATTGCGATCTTGTGATGGTAAAGGAACAGCCAATATAGCTCCAAGTGAGGGCAGCGCACGACCTGGAGGAGATTGCAGATGGAGATGATCTCATGTAATCATTGCTCTTTTTAAAAAAATAAATGGCAGAGGTTAAGCAATTGGAACATGTTGACGAACAGCATGGATGTTGTTGCTGATAACACCAGACCTAACTCCTGTATTCATTTGTGAATTTGCTCATTTTTCCACAGGTTTGATGACTGAGTGAATCCTTTCCA
Organism: Stegostoma tigrinum; assembly: GCF_030684315.1. Classification (NCBI taxonomy): domain Eukaryota; kingdom Metazoa; phylum Chordata; class Chondrichthyes; order Orectolobiformes; family Stegostomatidae; genus Stegostoma; species Stegostoma tigrinum. The sequence continues at coordinate 4,085,110 of NC_081360.1, forward strand.
CGATCAGATCAGGTAAACAACTTCTTCCCAGTATGAACTCATTAGTACATCTGCAGACTGCATAACAGTGAATACCTTTCCATACTCCAAGCAGAAAGATGGGCTCCCCTCAGTGTGAACTTGCTGATTCCTCAACAGGATAAAATGTTCATTGACCTTTATTTCCTTATGCTCAGAGCAGGTGAATGCCCTCTCTTCAATGGCAGCATGCTGGTGTCTCTGCAGGACAGCAAAGTCAGGAAATTCCTTCCCACATTCTGTGCAAATGGATGGCTTCTCACTGGTGTGACCATGTCAATGAAATCCAAGTGTTGGCAGGGAATGGAATTCCTTCCTGCGGTCCTCATACTTCAACAGTTTCTCTGCCTTTGAAAGTTCAACAATCAACTGTAGCTTTACCCACAAAACACAGGCATGGCCTTTACAGCAGAGGAGTTAAAATGAGTTATGGGAAAGAATTGTGGCTGTTAAAGCTGCTGGTTTATTTTGAGGATTTTTTCAGTGCTTGAGCTGACATTCTTGATTTCTATATTCCACGTTTTTGCTTTGTTTTTGGTACTTTGAATTTTTTTTAAAAGAACTGTACTTTAAACGGGAGAAGTAAAATCAGGTTGAAGGTCTGTTGGCAAATGACTCTGTCTGTAAACCTTTCCCTTCTACAATTCCTTGTATAGGATGCTGTAATTAATACATGCAGATTTTAAAAATTAGAACAAACAATCATAATTTCTCTGGAACAGATTTTTCCTCTCCCCACAAATCTGTAATTCTCTCTCCCACACAGTCTCTCCCACCATTCTGACTTAGCTGCCCCAAATGCATGTCATTCCCATTCTTCTGAATTTGCTGACAAACAGATCCAAACTCACCACTTCTTGTCCGGGACAGTTTCTACCACTTTCCTGGGTTCACTTCCTACGATTTAATAAATTAACACCAGCATTTTTTTTAAAAAAGGAAGAATTGGACAGAAATATAAAAGTCATTGTTGTGCTGACAGATGATGGACAGACGAGGAAGTTTCAGTCTGGGTGAAGCTCAATCTTCATTCAGAGAGAGAAGCAGCAACAGTTTTACTGAGCAGGAAGGAGCAGAGCTTCACAAGTTTATTGTTCAATCCTTGCGCTCAGACAATTGGGGAAGTCTGATTCGTTGGAGGAGCAGCGTGATTCTGGCTCTCCAGTGTTTGTCATTGGTCAATTTCAGTATGGGGGTGGAACGAGGGGAGAGAGACCCCAGAGTTTAAAAACGAGACAGGAAAGCACGCTGACGCTTCATCGGAGGCTGGACAAAGGATGTTTCCAAGCATAGTAATGAAACGTCTGCAAAACAATAAACAAGCTCGGTGAGCCAACCGACCTCAACGAGGAGAGACATAGCAATAGAGGCACAGAGATAATGGGAACTGCAGATGCTGGAGATTCCAAGATAATAAAATGTGAGGCTGGATGAACACAGCAGGCCAAGCAGCATCTCAGGAGCACAAAAGCTGACGTTTCGGGCCTAGACCCTTCATCAGAGAGGGGGATGGGGGGAGGGAACTGGAATAAATAGGGAGAGAGGGGGAGGCGGACCGAAGATGGAGAGTAAAGAAGATAGGTGGAGAGGGTGTAGGTGGGGAGGTAGGGAGGGGATAGGTCAGTCCAGGGAAGACGGACAGGTCAAGGAGGTGGGATGAGGTTAGTAGGTAGCTGGGGGTGCGGCTTGGGGTGGGAGGAAGGGATGGGTGAGAGGAAGAACCGGTTAGGGAGGCAGAGACAGGTTGGACTGGTTTTGGGATGCAGTGGGTGGGGGGGAAGAGCTGGGCTGGTTGTGTGGTGCAGTGGGGGGAGGGGATGAACTGGGCTGGTTTAGGGATGCAGTGGGGGAAGGGGAGATTTTGAAACTGGTGAAGTCCACATTGATACCATATGGCTGCAGGGTTCCCAGGCGGAATATGAGTTGCTGTTCCTGCAACCTTCGGGTGGCATCATTGTGGCAGTGCAGGAGGCCCATGATGGACATGTCATCAAGAGAATGGGAGGGGGAGTGGAAATGGTTTGCGACTGGGAGGTGCAGTTGTTTGTTGCGAACTGAGCGGAGGTGTTCTGCAAAGCGGTCCCCAAGCCTCCGCTTGGTTTCCCCAATGTAGAGAAAGCCGCACCGGGTACAGTTCACCTGCACATCTGCCAATGTGGTATACTGCGTTCACCTGCACATCTGCCAATGTGGTATACTGCACTCCGTGACTCCCTTGTTCGCTCCACACTGCCCTCCAACCCCACCACACCCGGCACCTTCCCCTGCAACCGCAGGAAATGCTACACTCGTCCCCACACCTCCTCCCTCACCCCCATCCCAGGCCCCAAGATGACATTCCACATTAAGCAGAGGTTCACCTGCACATCTGCCAATGTGGTATACTGCATCCACTGTACCCGGTGCGGCTTTCTCTACATTGGGGAAACCAAGCGGAGGCTTGGGGACCGCTTTGCAGAACACCTCCGCTCAGTTCGCAACAAACAACTGCACCTCCCAGTCGCAAACCATTTCCACTCCCCCTCCCATTCTCTTGATGACATGTCCATCATGGGCCTCCTGCACTGCCACAATGATGCCACCCGAAGGTTGCAGGAACAGCAACTCATATTCCGCCTGGGAACCCTGCAGCCATATGGTATCAATGTGGACTTCACCAGTTTCAAAATCTCCCCTTCCCCCACTGCATCCCTAAACCAGCCCAGTTCATCCCCTCCCCCCACTGCACCACACAACCAGCCCAGCTCTTCCCCCCCACCCACTGCATCCCAAAACCAGTCCAACCTGTCTCTGCCTCCCTAACCGGTTCTTCCTCTCACCCATCCCTTCCTCCCACCCCAAGCCGCACCCCCAGCTACCTACTAACCTCATCCCACCTCCTTGACCTGTCCGTCTTCCCTGGACTGACCTATCCCCTCCCTACCTCCCCACCTACACCCTCTCCACCTATCTTCTTTACTCTCCATCTTCGGTCCGCCTCCCCCTCTCTCCCTATTTATTCCAGTTCCCTCCCCCCATCCCCCTCTCTGATGAAGGGTCTAGGCCCGAAACGTCAGCTTTTGTGCTCCTGAGATGCTGCTTGGCCTGCTGTGTTCATCCAGCCTCACATTTTATTATCATGCAATAGAGGCACAGTTCCCTTGACATTGATAGCATCCAGGAGCAAAACTGACACTGTCATCTTCGTTCCAATCACTCATCGGACACGTGCTATTGCAGGCTTCCCTCAGGAATTGTGGGGGTTGGAGTCCTTACGAAGCCACTGTAGCCCCATCTGCGGGAAGTGAGTGAAAAATGTGAGTCGGAGGGTTATGGGAACGGGATCCCCATTTGGACCTACAAGAGGTAGGGGCAAGCACTGGAGAGTACTGTGAAAGACCTTTAGCCAAACAGTTTTCAAACATCAGGAATAAAGATTCAGCCATTTGTAAGGCAGGTAGAGGGTTAAGGGGAACAGATATAAACGAGAGATGGGGAGAAATATACTTGTCTGAAAGTGTTAGGAATCTAGCATTCGCTTTCCAAAATGTGGTGGATGCCAGGACACTGAGCAAATTAAATGAAGAGATGCAAGTTTTTTTAAATTGGTAATGTTTATAGAGCACAGGCAGGCAAGGCTGAATTGGAATCAGTCATCATCGGAGTAGGCGGGAAGGAATGAATTGCCTCCTCTTGCTCGCAGTTGTTATTATTTTATGTTAAGTAAACGTGAAGCTGAGCACCCCGCCAAAAAAAATCCGCGTCTACACCAAAGGAGGTTCAGAGGAAAAGCAGGAGAAACATAAAAAACATAGTGCAGGAGGACGCCATTCAGCCTTTCGATCCTGCTGTGCCATTCATCCCAACTATGGCTGATGGTCCAACTTAGTAGCCTTATCCAGCTTTTCCCCCATAACCTTTGATTCCCATTCAGCCCAAAGTGCTATATCTAGCTTCCTTTTGAATGTACTAAATGTTTTGTGATCAACGACTTTCTGTGGTAATGAATTCCACGGGCTCACCGCCCTTTCAGTGAAGAAATGCCTCATCTCTGTCCTAAATGGTCTAACCTGAATGCTCAGACTGTGACCCTGTTTATTCCTGCCTGGCACAAAGGCAAAATGGATAAGAGGGCCAACCCATGGCTTACAAAAGAATAGTTGGATGGATTAGCATTCCAAACTTAGAGAAGGAAGAAGTACATGGGAGGTAGTGATTTATACTATTAGACTGAGCGGTATATTCAAAACATCCACAATAATTTGTTCTGAATGTCTATTCTGTGCTTACAATGCTGCCTTTGGAAAAACTCTCTTCTTAAACAGACATAAAGGATAGAGGATGACTTTCGTCCACTGCAGTCCTGTGGGACCTGTTTCAATTAAATAATTCAGTTTTGGATCCATAATCCCCAACATTGGTGTGGCTAGTGCTGAGGTGAGTGGGTGGGATGTTTGGGTTTTTACATGCTCCCACCTACGAAAACCTTCATTTAGGATTGTCAAAGATGCACAGCATAGTTCGCTTTTTGCAGTTGCTTCTTCTCCAAATTCGTCAGCATTAGCTGAGAGATTGTCCTAAATTGATGGGGACATCTTATTGTCTTTTTCAGAGAACATTTGAAGACAGTGGTACAATGACTCAGTGGTGAGCACTGTTGCCACAGATCCCGGTTCAATTCAATTCTTGGGAATTCGCACATTCTTCCTGTGACTCTGGATTTTCTCCGGGCGCTCTGGTTTCCTCCCACAGTCCAAAGATGCACAGGTTACATGGATTGACCATGGGAAATGCAGGGTTACAGCGAGAGGGTACGGCAGATAAGTCTGGGTGGGATGCTCTTTGGAAGTTGGTGTACAGTCAATGGGCCGAAAGGTCTGCTTACATACTGTAGGGATTCTATAATTCGACATCCTTGAATCATTTCATCCGTCCCTCTGGATATCAGTTGTCATGATGCCACTCATCTAGATTTGAAAAATCTTCGTTCTGGAAATACCGTATCAGGCAAGTGTATAACACAAAATAAAAATGAAAAGAATCGTGGATGCTGTAAATCACGAACAAAAACATAGATTACTGGAAAAGCTCAGCAGGCTTGGCAGCATCTGTGAAAAAAAATCAGAGGTAACGTTTTGGGTCCAGTGACCCTTACTTAGAACTATGAATAACACAACCTGCGAACGGAGCTGATTGATTGGGCGTGACCATTCACCCTTTTTCCCATGGCCACCAGTGGATCTGATTTCCCTGGATCCCCACCGTCAAGCAGCTACATTGAATGTAGCAATTAAGCCTCTCCCAGAGTTAACAAGAACTCGTACTGGTATCATTCACCTAGTTGATGCCAGCGTGAACGTTTCCAACAAAATCTCAGCGTTTCAGTGATCTGACATAACATGCAGTGTGAAGCAGTAATCTTTGAATCTCAACTGCCTTTGACCAATGCTACAGGTAGGTGTGACAGCCTGCTAATAAGTGCCCGCAAACAAAAGTTGCATAAGCAAAATGAGTCTTTTCTTTTTCGTGGAAGAAGTATGAAGTTGGACAACTTACATCTGTCGGTTGCACGAACAATGCTGAAGACAGAACTTTGCAGGTGGCCATGGCTGTGATAATCATGAGAAAAGACTTGAAGTTACTCAAGGGGACTCACTGTATTATGCCCATTGAGCTCAGATAGTTGGGGGGGGGGGTGTTAATAAATGAAAGTTGTGTGTTTGACTCCATCAGTGCACAGCCTGTAGGCTTCAAGTCATGAGTTTAATGCTTTTTCGTTCTGACTGCAAGCTTGTGTGGCCAGCTTTTCTTTACGCTTCACCATCTGTATGCAATTGAGGTATATCTTGGGAAAGTGCATCTGCTGCAGCATAGTTTGCACTCAGCGTTGTGTAACCTGATCTGATTCATCCAGTAGCTGAGCTAACCTGCTGTATTTTGGCACAACATTCCAGTGTGCAGTCATTGAACAGAAAGCATCTACTGCACAATGTTACATTGAAAAGCGATCATTGCAGTAGGTTGGAGCAGCACAGGGAAGAAACCCCGCTGCAGCACACAGGAAGAAGTCACCGGAGCAGCATGCAGACAGTGAGTCTTGGATGCAGACCAGTGTGAGGGGATGATCCTTACCTTCAAATACCATAATGTAAACCCCTTAATATATTCCTACTTTCATCTTATTTTCAACGCCGTACTGAAGCAACTACTTTTATCCCTTTGATGTAAACAAGAATTGTACCGAGGTACTTGTAAGAAGGCAGACATTATTAAAGTTTTCCACTGTACTCCAACAATGAAGCATGCGTGAGAAAGAAGGATATTGATATTATATATTATATGCACAGAGACTATTCAATGCAATCTGTGACATTGTTCCAAGAAAGATAATGAAATGATTCATAGACGGTTGCAAACATTAAAGTGAGCATTAAATGGGAGCATTAACAGCACTATGGCATTTCAGTAGTAAGTTACCCAGTCTCTGCATTCAGTCAACAAAGGAGATATAAAGGCAGAGTAACATTGTAGGCCCCAAAAATGAATCACAGGTCATGGGCCACTCATAAAACATTGATTGATTTGATTAATTGATTGTCACGTGTACAGAAGTATCGTGAAAAGCTTTGTTTACAAGTATGTACAAGCACATCATAGCAAGCAGAGGGTGTACAGATCGAAAGGTCTGAGACAGAGGGACAGGTTACGTTACACAGGCGAGTGCTAGTCGAGATCAACATTAGCGATATCAGCATTAATTGATGTTAGAGAGTCCATCCATCTGGATGTGAGTTTGCTCGCTGAGCTGGAAGGTTAGTTTTCAGACGTTTCGTCACCTTTTTTTATTTGAAAAAATATACTCTACTCATAAGATGTACGAAAAAAAACATATTTATACAGCTACCCAGTCACGCAAGCCGCTCCGGGTTACCCAGGAGGTACGTACACCAACTAAAGGAAAAAAAAACAAAGCAAAGAAAATACCCCGGCAGTCGTCACCCCGCACAGTCCCAGTTGGCCCCCTGACCAGTTGGGGAAGGCGCCAGCTGGGCCCAGTTACCAGATAGGGCCCTTTTTACTATTCTGGGCGAGGGGTATTATACTGTGGTCTGTCCCCACTGTGCCTTGGCAGCGGCTGCCCCAAGCTTTAGCGCGTCCCTCAGCGCGTAGTCCTGGACCTTGGAGTGCGCCAGTCTGCAACACTCGGTCAGGGTCTGTTCTTTCAGCTGGTAGACCAGCAAGTTGCGGGCAGACCAAAGAAGGTCTTGCACAGCATTGATGGTCCTCCAGGCGCAGTTAATGTTGGTCTCGGTGTGCGTCCCGGGAAACAGTCTGTAGAGCACGGAGTCCCGCGTCATGGAGCTGCTTGGGACGAACCTCGACAAATACCACTGCATCCCCCTCCAGACCTCCTGCGCACAGGCACACTCCAGAAGGAGGTGATCGACAGTCTCGTCCCCCCGCCCAACGCAGCCGCCTCGAGGGCAGCGTGCGGTGGCGCAGAGACGCCAGCCAAGCAATGTCCTTGTGCTTGTTTGAAAGTTCTGGCGATGAGGCATTCTGCCAAATGACTTTGGCGGGAAAGCACACGACTGGATCCACCCTCTCCTTTTCCCGAAGGGTCTTGAGGATACTATGTGCTAACCACTGTCTGACAGCCTTGTGGTCAAAGGTGTTTCATTTCAAAAATTTCTCCACGAAGGACAGGTGGTACGGGACGGTCCAACTACTCGGAGCGTTCTGCGGCAACGAGGCCAGGCCCATCCTTCGCAACACCAGGGACAGGTAGATCCTCAGTGAGTAGTGACACTTGGTGCTTGCATACTGAGGATCTACGCACAGCTTGATGCAGCCGCACACAAACGTAGCCGTCAGGGCGAGGGTGGCGTTCGGTATGCCCTTTCCCCCATTTTCCAGGTCTTCATACATGGTGTCCCTGTGGACCCAGTCCATTCTCGACTGGAAGATGGCCCGGGTGACCGCAGCGGCGCAGGTCCAGGGAATAGGCCAGGCCTGTGCCACGTACAACAGTACCGAAAGCCCCTCGCACCTGACAACCAGGTTCTTGCCCGCGATGGAGAGGGACCGGAGCGTCCACCTGCCCAGCTTCTGCTTCAGTTTGGTGATATGCTCCTCCCAAGTCTTAGTGCACGCCCCAGCTCCACGGAACCAAACACCCAGCACCTTCAGGTAGACTGTCCTGACGGTGAATGGGATGAAAGAGCGGACGACCCAGTTCCCAAAGAACATAACCTCACTCTTACCCCTATTGACTTTGGCACCCGAGGCCAGTTCAAACTGACCGCAGATGTCCAACAGCCTACTCACTGACCGACAATCGGTGCAGAAGACAGTGACGTCATCCATGTACAGGGAGGTCTTGACCTGAAGTCCTCCGCTGCCTGGGATATTCACGCCCTTCAGGCTCACGTTCTTCCTGATGGATGCGGCGAAGGGCTCCACACTGCACACGAATAAGGCAGGAGAGAGCTGGCAGCCCTGCCTGACTCCAGATCTGATGGGAAAACTGTCTGATTCCCACCCGTTGATCGAGACTGCGCTAACGATGTTGGTGCAGAGCAGCCAAATCCAATTGCGGATGCCCTCCCCGAACCCCATTTTGGAGAGGAGGTCCCTCATGTAAGCATGAGAGAGACCCTGTCGAATGCCTTCTCCTGGTCCAGGCTGACGAGGCAGGTGTCCACCCGCCTGTCCTGCACGTAGGCGATCGTATCCTTGATGAGCGCGAGGTTCTCGGAGATCTTACTGCCCAGCACAGCACAGGTTTGGTCAGGGTGAATCACCGACTCCAGGACAGACCTGAACTGGTTGGCTATGACCTCGGCCAGGATTTTGTAGTCCACGTTCAATAGTGAAAAAGGACGCCAATTCTTAATTTCTTCCCTCTCCCCCTTCCTCTTGTAAATGAGGGTGATGATGCACTTCCTCATGGACATGCACATTTCCCCTGCCCGAAGCGCACAATCGTACACCTCCAGCAGGTCCTGGCCAACCAGATCCCACAGAGCAGAATACAGCTCGACCGGTAGGCCGTTGCTCCCAGGAGTCTTATTCCTCTCCAGGACTTGAGGGCTCTGGTCAGCTCTTTCAGGGATATCGGCCAGTCCAGCCACTCCCTTGTGCCGTCGTCTAAGACCACCGTGATAGACGACAGCAACGACTCGGAGGCCGTACTGTCCGTGGGCTTCATGTTGTACAGTCTAGCATAGAAGGATTTGCTGATCCTCAAAATGTTGGGCCGAGACGATATCACTGAGCCGTCGTCCTCCTTCAGCCGGCTAAGCATAGAGCACTCTTTGTGCCGCTTCTGAAAGAAGAAACGCGAGCTCATCTTGTCCTGCTCCACGGAGCGGACCCTGGACCAGAAGATTACCCTGGAGTCCTCCGTGGTGAAGAGCGAGGCTTGCTGGCCCCTCACCTTGCAGAGGTCCTCCGTGACATCGAGCCCCATCAACTGCAAAAGGAGCAGGTTCTGCACCCTTTTCTGGAGTTGCAACCGCTTTCCCTGCCTCTCTCTCGCCTTCCGAATACCATTGAGGACAAAGAACCTCTTGACGTTCTCCTTCACCGTCTCCCACCAGTCGCCTGGTGACTCAAAGACGGGTTTCACGGTTCTCCAACTGGCGTACTCCCTCTTAAGCTCCTCGACGTTCTCTGGGGTCAACAGAGTCGTGTTGAGCTTCCACGTCCCCTTGCCGGCCGGCTGGTCGTCCTGGTAGGGACAGTCGGCCAGCAGGAGGCAGTGGTCAGAGAAGAACACTGGCTCGACGCCGGAAGAACTGACCGAGAACCTCCGTGACACAAACAGGAAGTCTACCCTTGAGCGAATAGACCCATCTGGCTGCGACCAGGTGTACCTCCGCTGCACTCCATCTGCAGGGGTGCTGAAGACATCGAGCAGCTTGGCGTCCTTCACCGTGCCCATCAGGAATCTGGACGTGACGTCCAGTTGACTCCCCCATCCGCTGTCCCCACGCCGGATCTTCCATCTGCATCAATGATGCAGTTGAAGTCTCCGCCTAGGATGACCGGCCTGGACGTAGCCAGCAGGGGTGGAAGCTGCTGCAGGACGGCTAACCGCTCACTCCGCATCGCTGGGGCATACACGTTGATCAGCCTCAGGGGAGCATTCCTGTAGGTGACGTCAGCCACTAGGAGGTGTCCCCCACCACCTCCTGAACTTGAGAGATGGTGAAGTCGCGCCCCCGCAGCAGAATAGCCAGGCCCAAGGATCGACAGTCGTTACCCCCCGACCAGATCGAAGACCCACAGGTCCAGGCGCCAGACCATTTCCCGTACCTGCTGAGGCGCGGTATCCCGCAGTCCTGCAGAAGCAGGAGGTCTGCCTTGACAGTGGTCAGGTAGGCCAATGTGCACACACATCTTGCGGTGGACTTGACGCTCCGCACATTAATGCTCGCAACCTGTACCCCCATTGTGGGCAATGACCGCAGTACCCTCCCCAAGTCCAAGGTCCAGCCCATCTATCTGTCCCTTGATGCCCATTGCTCGGGCTAACTGCTGGACAAAATCCGGGGTCAGGAAACCGTCTGTGCTGCCTTCTGGGTGGCATCCCCCTGTCAGGGGTACGGAGGCAGGAGAGTCCGGCTCTGGGTCAGGCTGGGGACGCGCTGTTTCCTCCTTTCCTCCTGCAAGTTCCGGGGGGCCCTCCAGTGCCCCAGCGGCACGTGACTGGGTGTTGGAGGGAGCCTCAGGATGCCTCCCGTCACCTGGAAGCGTGGTGCTGCTTTCCTTCTCCCTTGAGATCTTTAGCTTCTGCTTCAGGCGGGCCCTCTCCGAATCTCCCTTTCAGAGGAGCTCTTATAGCCCCACTGTGGCTGCCTCTTCCCGCCTGATGGGTGCGGTTCCTGGGCCCACCGACACACCTTCCTCCTCGCTTTCCGGACCGTCGTCCACTCCCCTGGGTCGCCTGTCACCGCCTCCATCGACTCCGGGTTGTCGGGGGTGGGGGCAGCAGAACCTGGAGGGGCGCTTTGCTGGCCTCAGGCCCGTCCTGCAGGGCTGGGCCCTCCTGCACTACCTGGCCCTCCTGCACATTAGTGGGGTCTTTGCAGGGCCCTGGTGCCTTCCTCTCCTCCGGGGGGCCTGGCCCCACATTGCCCCTGCCAGCGACCTACCGTAGGTGGTCCCCCGCCACGGGCATGCCCTATAGTGGTGGTCCGCTTCCTCGCATAGGTTGCAGCTTTTTCTTGTGGGCAATCATTTGCAAGGTGTCCATCCTGCCTGCAGTTCCTGCAGATGGTGGCTTTGCAGTCGGCCGCCACGTGACCTGAACGACCACAGGCATGGCAGGCTTTAGGCTGCCCTGCGTTGGTCAGGTAGCCCTTGCTCTGGCCGATCACGAAGCTGGACGGTGGGTGTACAATGTTCCCGTCTGTGTCCATCCTCAGCGTCACCTTGACCTGCCTCTTACTGGTCCAGATGCCAAAGGGGTCCATGAAGTCCGTTAGGTCCCCTTCCACCTTCACATACCTTCCAAGGATGGTCAGGCCATCAACTGCTGGTACATGCGGGTTGTACATGTGTACAGTCACCATACGGCTCCTCTGCACTGGCATCACGAACAGCGGGACAGCGCTCAATACAGAGAGGGGGCCCTCACCTCCTTTCTCCTTGTAAACCTCCAGGAAGCGCTCGCAAAGCTTGGCACCCCTGAAGGTCACATCGTAAAAACCTCCTCCAGGGAAATCCTGCAGGCAGTAAATGTCCGCAGCAGCGAACCGGCAACAGTCCAACAGAACTCTCTTCATGAAGAAGGTGCGCTCCACAGGTGCACCTTCTTCACAGAAACAAGGATGGTGTCCCGGACCCCCTGCCCTGGGGCACGAGCACTTGCCGCAGCCATTGTTGCAGGTTGGCTGCTCCCCTGAACCAGCATTAGGCCGAAGCCAGCATTCAGATCCACCGGTTGCAAGGGTGCACAGCCAACCCGACGTCTTCCTTCCACCTCCAACACAGCGCTCTCCTCCTCTCGGTCCACAAGAGAGTGGGTCTTTATTTTGTTCCAGTTGTAAGCTGGTTCACTGAGCTGGAAGTTTTGTTCCCAGGCGTTTCATCACCATTCTCGGTAACATCATCAGTGAGCCTCCGACGAAGCGCTGCTGTTATGTCGTGCTTACTATTAATCTGGTTAGGTTTCCTTGGGTTGGTGATGTCATTTCCTATTCTTTTTCTCAGGGGATGGTAGATTGGCTCCAAATCAATGTTTTTGTTGATGGATTTCTGGTTGGAAGGCCATGCTTGTAGCAATTCTCCTGTGTGTCTCTGTTTGGCTTGTCCTAGGATGCATGTGTTGTCCCAATCAAAGTGGTGTCCTTCCTCATCTGTGTGTAAGGATACGAGGGTAAGTGGGTCATGTCGTTTTGTGGCTAGTTGATGTTCATGTATTCTGCTGGCTAGCTTTCTGCCAGTTTGTCCAATGTAGTGTTTGTCACAGTTCTTGCAAGGTATTTTGTAAATGACGTTTGTTTTATTTGTTGTCTGTATAGCGTCTTTTAAGTTCATTAGCTGCTGTTTTAGTGTGTTGGTGGGTTTGTGGGCCACCCTGATGTCAAGAGGTCCGAGTAGTCTGGCAGGCATTTCGGAAATTTCTTTGATGTAGGGGAGAGTGGTTATGGTTTCTGAGCCCGTTTTGTATGTTTGTTTGGGTTTATTGCTGAGGAATCGGCAGACTGTGTTCATAGGGTACCCATTCTTTTTGAATACGCTGTATAGGTGATTTTCCTCTCCTCTGCGTAGTTCCTCTGTGCTGCAGTGTGTGGTGGCTCATTGGAATGATGTTCTAATGCAGCTTCATTTGTGGGTGTTGGGATGGTTGCTCCTGTAGTTCAGTATTTGGTCCGTATGTGTTGTTTTCCTGTAGACGCTGGTTTGAAGTTCCCCATTGGCTGTTCGCTCTACTGTGACATCTAGGAATGGCAGTTTGTTGTTGTTTTCCTCCTCTTTTGTGAATGTTATGCCAGTATGGATATTATTGATGGCCTTAAAGGTTTCCTCTAATTTGTTTTGTTTAGTGTTGACAAAGGTGTCATCCACATAGCGGAGACATGCACGAGAATTCCTAGAAGCATGGCATTCCAACCGGAACTCCATCAACAAACACATTGGCTCCAAATCAATCTACCATCCTCTGAGAAAAAGAAAAGGAAATGACAGCACCAACGCAGGAAATGACATCACCAGCCCAAGGAAACCTAACCAGATAAATAGAAAGTGGGACATAACACCAGCACTTCGTCGGAGGCTCACTGTTGACGTTACCTAGAATGGTGATGAAACATCTGGGAACAAACCTTCCAGCTCAGTGAACCAGCTTACATCTGGAACAAAATAAAGACCCACTCTCTTGTGGACCGAGAGGAGGAGAGCACTGTGTTGGAGGTGGAAGGAAGACGTCGGATTGGCTGTGCACGCTTGCAACCAGTGGATCTTAATGCTGGTTTCGGCCGAATGCTGGTTCAGGGGAGCAGCCAACCTGCAACGATGGCTGCGGCAAGTGCTCGTGCCCCAGGTCGGGGGTCCGGAACACCATCCGTGTTTCCGTGAAGAAGCTGGATGAAGGTGCACCTGTGGACCGCACCTTCTTCGTGAAGAGGGTCGTGTTGGACTGTTGTGGGTTCGCTGCTGCGGACATTTACTGCCTGCAGGATTTCCCCGAAGGAGGTTTTTACGATGTGGCCTTCAGGAGTGCCAAGCTTTGCTAGTGCTTCCTGGAGGTTTTCAAGGAGAAGGGAGGTGAGGGCCCCCTCTCTGTATTGAGCGCTGTCCTGCTGTTTGTGATGCCAGTGCAGAGGAGCCGTATGGTGACTGTACACATGTACAACCCGCATGTACCAGCAGTTGATGTCATGGCCATCCTTGGAAGGTACGTGAAGGTGGAAGGGGACCTAACCGACATCATGGATCCCTTCGGGATCTGGACCAGTTAGAGGCAGGTCAAGGTGATGCTGAGGATGGGCGTGGACGGGAACATTGTACACCCACCGTCCAGCTTCTCGATTGGCGGGAGCAAGGGCTACCTGACCTACGCAGGGCAACCTAAAGTCTGCCATGCCTGTGGTAGGTCAGGTCATGTGGCGGCCGACTGTAAAGCCACCATCTGCAGGAACTGCAGGGAGGAGGGACACCTTGCAAAGGAATGCCCACAAGAAAAAAGCTGCAACCTTTGTGGGGAAGCAGGCCACCTCTATAGGGCATGCCCCGGGCGGGGGACCACCTACGGTAGGCCGCCGGCAGGGGCAATGCGGGCCCAGGCCCCCCGGAGGAGAGGAAGGCATCAGGGCCCTGCAAGGACCCCACTAATGTGTAGGAGGACCAGGTAGTGCAGGAGGGCCCAGCCCCACAGGATGGGCCCAAGGACAGCAAAGTGCCCCGGCAGGCTCGGCTCCCCGCCGACAACCCGGAATCGATGGAGGCGGTGACAGGCAACCCAGAGGATGGGACGACAGTCCGGAAAGCGAGGAGGAAAGTGCATCGGCGGGTCTTGGAACCGCAACCATCAGGCGGGAAGAGGCAGCTACAGGGGGGCTATAAGACCTCGTCTGACGAGGGAGATTCGGAGAGGGCCCACCCGAAGCAGAAGCTAAAGATCTCAAGGGAGAAGGAAAGCAGCACCCCATTTCCAGGTGACGGGAGGTGTCCTGAGGCTACCTCCGACACCCAGTCATGTGCTGCTGGGGCACTGGAGGGCCCCCCAGAACTTCCAGGTGGGAAGGAGGAAACAGCGCGTCCCCAGCCTGACCCGGAGCCGGACTCTCCTGCCTCCGTACCCCCGATGGGGGGATGCCAGCCGGAAGGCAGCACGGACAGTTTCCTGAGCCCGGAGAGCGTCCAGCAGTTAGGCCGGGCAATGGGCACGAAGGGACAGATGGAAGGGCTGGACCTTAGACTTGGGGAGGGTACTGCAGTCACTGCCCACACTGGGGGTACGAGTTGTGAGCATTAATGTGCGCAGCATCAAGTCCACTGCAAAATGTGTGTCCACGTTGGCTTACCTGACCACAGTCAAGGCGGACCTCCTGTTTCTGCAGGAGTGTGGATACCGCACCTCAGCAGGTACGGGAAATGGTCCGGCGCCTGGACATGTGGGCCTTCGATCTGGTCGGGGGGTAACGACTGTCCCTCCTCAGGCCTGGCTATTCTGCTTTGGGGGCGCAACTTCACCATCTCTCAAGTTCAGGAGGTGGTCGGGGGGCACCTCCTAGTGTCTGATGTCACCTACAGGAATGCTCCTCTGAGGCTAATCAACGTGTATGCCCCAGCGGTACAGAGCGAGCGGTTGGCTATCCTGCAGCGGCTTCCACCCCTGCTGGCTACGTCCAGGCCGGTCATCCTAGGCGGAGACTTCAACTGCATCATCGATGCAGATGGAAGATCCGGCGTTGGGACAGCGGGTGGGGGGAGTCAACTGGACGTCATGTCCAGATTCCTTTTGGGCACGGTGAAGGACGCCAAGCTGCTCGACGTCTTCAGCACCCCTGCAGATGGAGCGCAGCGGAGGTACACCTGGTCGCGGCCAGACGGGTCTATTTGCTCAAGGATCGACTTCCTGTTTGTGTCACGGGCGTTCTTTGTCAGTTCCACTGGCGTCGAGCCGGTGTTCTTCTCTGACCACTGCCTCCTGCTGGCCGACTGTCACTTACAGGACGACCAGCCGGCTGGCAAGGGGACGTGGAAGCTCAACATGACTCTGTTGACTCCAGAGAACGTCGAGGATCTTAAGAGGGAGTACACCGGTTGGAGAACCGTGAAACCCCTCTTTGACTCTCCGGGCGACTAGTGGGAGATGGTGAAGGAGAACATCAAGAGGTTCTTTGTCCTCAAGGGTGTTTGGAAGGCGAGAGAGAGACGGGGAAAGCTGTCGCAACACCAGAAAAGGTTGCAGAACCTGCTCCTTTTGCAGTTGATGGGGGTCAATGTCATGGAGGGCGTTCACGAGGTGAGGGGCCAGCAAGCCTCGCTCTTCTCCGCGAAGGCCTCCAGGATAATCTTCTGGTCCAGGGTCCAGTCCGTGGAGCAGGACGAGACGTGCTCGCGTTTCTTCTTTCAGAAGGAGCACAAAGAAAGCTCTGTGCTGAGTCAGCTGAAGGAGGACGACGGCTCGGTGACGTCGTCTCGGCCCGACATTTTGAGGATCAGCAGATCCTTCTATGCCGGTCTGTACGACAGGAAGCCCACGGACAACACGGCCTCCGAGTCGTTGCTGTCGTCTATCACGGTGGTCTTAGACGACGGCACGAGGGAGTGGCTGGACCGGCCGATATCCCTGGACGAGCAGACCAGAGCCCTCAAGTCCTTGGAAAGGAATAGGGCTCCCGGGAGCAACAGCTTACTGGTCGATCTGTATTCTGCTCTGTGGGACCTGGTCGGCCAGGACCTGCTGGAGGTGTACAATAGTGCGCATCGTGCAGGGGAAATGTGCATGTCCATGAGGAAGTGCATCATCACCCTCATTTACAAGAGGAAGGGGGAGAGGGAAGAAATTAAGAATTGGCGTCCCATTTCACTGTTGAACGTGGACTACAAAATCCTGGCCAAGGTCATAGCCAACTGGGCCAGGTCTGTCCTGGAGTCGGTGATCCACCCTGACCAAACCTGTGCTGTGCTGGGCAGGAAAATCTCTGAGAGCCTCGTCTACGTGCAGGACAGGCGGGTGGACTCCTGCCTCGTCAGCCTGCACCATGAGAAGGCCTTTGACAGGGTCTCTCATGCTTACATGAGGGACCTCCACTCCAAATTGGGGTTCGGGAAGGGCATCCACAATTGGATCCGGCTGCTCTACACCAACATCGTAAGTGCAGCCTCGATCAACGGGTGGGAATCGGACAGTTTTCCCATCAGATCTGGAGTCAGGCAGGGCTGCCCGCTCTCTCCTGCCTTGTTCGTATGCTTTGTGGAGCCCTTTGCCACATCCATCAGGAAGGATGTGAGCCTGAAGGGCGTAACTATCCCAGGCAGCGGAGGACTTCAGGTCAAGACCTCCCTGTACATGGACGACGTCGCCGTCTTCTGCACCGATCGTCGGTCGGTGGGTAGGCTGGTGGGCATCTGCAGCCCGTTTGAACTGGCCTCGTGTGCAAAAGTCAATAGGGGTAAGAGCGAGGTCATGTTCTTCGGGAACTGGGATGAACGCTCCTTCATCCCCTTCACCGTCTGGACAGTCTACCTGAACATGCTGGGTGTTTGGTTCCTTGGAGCTGGGACGTGCACTAAGACTTGGGAGGAGCATATCACCAAACTGAAGCAGAAGCTGGGCAGGTGGAAGCTCCGGTCCCTCTCCATCACGGGCAAGAACCTGGTTGTCAGGTGCGAGGGGCTTTCGGTACTGTTGTATGTGGCACAGGCCTGGCCTATTCCCTGGGCCTGCGCCACTGCGGTCACCCGGGCCATCTTCCACTTCACTCGGGGGTCGAGGATGGATCGGGTCCGCAGGGATACCATGTACAAAGACCTGGAAAATGGGGGAAAGGGCGTACCAAACGCCACCCTCGCCCTGATGGCTACTTTTGTGTGCGGCTGCATCAAGCTGTGCCGAGATCCTCAGTGTGCAAGCACTAAGTGACACTGCTTACTGAGGTTCTACCTGTCCCCGGTGTTGTGAAGGATGTGCCTGGCCTCGTTGACGTGGAATGCTCCAAGTAGTTGGACCTGCCCGTACCACCTGTCCTTCGTGGAGAAATTTTTGAAACGAAACACCTTTGACCACATGGCCATCAGGCAGTGGTCAGCACGTAGTATCCTCGAGACCCTTCGGGAAAAGGAGAGGTTGGATCCAGTCGTGTGGTTCCCCACACAGACTGCCAAAGTCGTTTGGCAGAATGCCTCATTGCCAGAACTTTCAAACAAGCACAAGGACATTGCTTGGCTGGCGGTGAGAGGGGCTCTGCCAGTGAGATCCTTTATGCATGCCCGGAATCTCTGCGCCACCGCACGCTGCCCTCGAGGCGGCTGCAGTGGGGGACGAGACTGTCGATCACCTCCTTCTGGAATGTGCCTGTGCGCAGGAGGTCTGGAGGGGGATGCAGTGGTATTTGTTGAGGTTCATCCCGAGCAGCTCTATGACGCGGGACTCCGTGCTCTATGGGCTGTTTCCCGGGAGGCACACCGAGACCAACATCAACTGCGCCTGGAGGACCATCAATGCGGTGAAAGACGCTCTTTGGTCTGCCTGCAACTTGCTGGTCTGCCAGCTGAAACAATTGACCCCGACCGAGTGTTGCAGACTGGCGCACTCCAAGGTCCAGGACTACGCACTGAGGGACGCGCTAAAGCTTGTGGCAGCCGCTGCCAAGGCATGGTGGGGACAGACCACCGTATGAAACCCCTCATCCAGAATGGGAAAAAAGGGCCCTATCTGGTAACTGGGCCTAGCTGGCGCCTTCCCCAACTGGTCAGGGGGCCAACTGGAACTGTGCAGGGTGACCACTGCAGGTGTATCTTCTTTGCTTTGTTTTTTTCTTCTTTGTTTTTTTTTCCTTTAGTTGGTGTACATACCCCCTGGGTAACCCAGAGCGGCTTGCATGACTGGGTAGGTGTGTAAATATGTTTTATTTTTGTACATCTTATGAATAGAGTATATTTTTTCAAATAGAAAAAAGTGACGAAACGTCTGAAAACTAACCTTGCAGTTCAGCGAGCAAACTCACATCCAGAACCTCAACCTGAGCTACAATCTTCTCAAAATTCGCTAGTGCATCCATCTGTCCGATAATGACAGGGAAGAATATGCTCCTAAACCAGCTCCTGTCTGTCTTCTGGCTTCTGCATCTTCTGCTTTATGGAAGAGGTTGTAGGAGATCATTACCAGGGTATTTGGTGATGTTAGCAGCCATTCTGTGGCAGTAAACCATGTAAAAGTGCACACCACCTTCTGTAGTTTCTTACAGTCCTGGGCAGAACAGTTGCTACACCAGACTGTGTTGCACCCAGAGAGTATTTTTCCAGTGGTGCACCTGTAGTAGTTAGTGAGGGACCTTATGGACATGTCAGATTTCCTGGGCTGCCTGTGAAAGAAGAGGTGTTGCTGTGCCTTCTTGATTGTTGCATTGACGTGGGAACCCCAGGACAGGTCGTCAGTTATTGTTATTCCAAGGAACTTGATGCTCTTCACCCTCTCAACCTCAATTCCATTGATGTTGATGGGGGTGTTCTTGTCCTTTCTCTCTGAATCAATGATTAATTCTTCAGTTCTGCCGATATTGCGAGTCATTTACATTTTACAATATTGTATGTTGATCCAATGCAACTATGTGTAGTACACTATATTTCTATTCATGTGGACAGACAGAAGTTTAGCTCAGGATCATTGTAATCAATGCAGAACTGTCCAGTTTAGGACAGATGCAGTGCTGATGGCTGAGTTTGGATTGGGAAAAAAGCATCTCATTAATTTTGAAATGTTCAGTGCAATCCAGCACGTTGATGTGCAGCCTGTACTGTACCAGTTTAACATTGTTCCTAAAAGAAAAACAGCCTGAATCAATTCTGGCAGGCATTACCTGTAGAATGAAGCCTGTGTAACATAAGTCCAATATATTGGTCTGAGCCTGCTCACAGTTCAGGAATTTGATTCACCTTGCAATCAATACAACGGCCTTGAACTAAGCTGCACCATGTGATTTTGGCCATGTGCGTTGTTCTAGTTTAACTATGAGCAGGTTCGACCAATACATCGTAGTCATGTTGCACAGGCTTTGTTCCAAAGGTAATGCCTGTCACGATTCAGCTTTTTTTTGATGAGGAACAATGTAAATAAGTTTTGAGAACCTTAAGAATAAATGTTGCCCTAACTTCTGAAGAGTTCAGGCATTTGCTTGCTTTACTCATTTCGTATTTCCAACTTCTATAGTTTCCTGTTTCGATGCTAAGTTCAGATAGGTGCAGTACAATCATTCAAGCACATTTATATAAGCATTCACATGGAGTTTTGAGCTCAGCCATGTTTAATATGCACAGAACATGTTTCTGTGAAGAATTATCTGCATTGTAATGCACTGAAACTGTCCCATTCAGTCTTTCCCCAAAAAAGTCATTTAGACTCCTGAGTCCTTTACTATTTAGACTGTTTCAGTTAACTGGTCCTAATGCTGTCTTTTTTCACAGAAGATTTCCAATTTCTCTATTTCTCTGCCTACCTCCAACTCAATGGTCTGATTGATCTCAACTTCTATCTTGAACTAAAATCAGATCAGTCAATATCCACAATTATACTTCAGTGTATGCCTGAACATATTCGAATATAGAACATGAATACGAACATGTTGAACTTTCAACTCCACCACTTTCCTTGAAATAGATGTGAACCGTATGGTGCCCTCCTCAATGCTACTTGCTTTCAACGAGCTAACATTTCTAATTTTGTCCCCTTTTTGACGGAAGTTCGTTGTCATGAAAACTTAAATGTGTTTTTTATTTAAACACTTCCTTCTATCACCACAGGTATGAACTGACATGCTGAGTATTTTCAGCATGTCCTGTTTCAGTTGGATTATGTTTACTTTTTGTTTTTTGGAGTATTTGTTCTGACAACATTACCTTAGGCCTTCATCAACATATTTTCTCTTGGAAGGTTATCCATTTTATCAATGCTATATTTGTTTGTTTGCGTGAATTGGAAATTATTATTAAATTCATTTCTAGCTTCAGCTTTTGACAATACTCCAATTCTACCCTCTAAGAATTTCCAGACACGGAAACAATAAGCATGCTTTTTAAATTCCACGACAGCACAGCTTTGTCATCACCACTTCTTTGGACTTAGCTTCCTCTGGAAATTCCATTTTCAATTTTTATTTCTCTCTAACTTTTGCCATGTTTGAATGTCACGACTGAGTATATAATAAGTTTACGTTTATTAAATGTTGCTATCGCAGGTGAAAAACAAAATAAATATTTCAGCCTTATTGTAAATCCACGGTTTGCCCCAAAACTTATCAGTATATTCAAAACTGTCAGAGAGGGAAAACTCATCACATTGTGCGACGACTTTCTCTCATCTCATGAAATAATGTCTCTTTAATCTTCACATGTGCACTCATGTTTCAGATTCTCAAAACTATGAATGCAATATCATGGCATCCAGCCTGTCAAAGATCCCAAGAATCTGTGATGTTTCAATGCAATTCTCTTTCATTTTCCTAGTTCCTATAAGTTTCTAAACTCCAAATGCTGTAGGTAGCCTCGGATATGACAAATATCAACAATTAAATTCCAGGGTCAAATCTATTTGACAATTTCTATTTGACAACTGTAAGTGTATTATTCCTTAAATATGGGGGCAATATGTACACATGAAGTTCCAGATCTGTGCTCGCAAAGTCCATATGCAGTTTTGCAAAACTTATTTATTTCGTTACCGTAGGAGTAAACAATGAATTTTCAACTTACAATGTATATCTGGATGCTAAATCTCTAATTTATTTGTAGTACAATGTGTGCAGGCCTCTCCAAACATCAATATGTATACATCCAATTCATCTAAATAAACCATATTTCTAAGAGCCCAAAGTGAAAAATTGGACACCTACCTTTGTTTTCTTCATCTGCCATCTCATTGTCACCACTCATAACCCACCCAAAGAACGTCTCTTAGGGGTCTGGATCCTGCTTATAGATTACATTTCAAACATTTTTAACAAGGTATTTTTCTAGGTCATTTTCTCTATGCCTTATTTATTATTTTAGATTTTATCTCATTGCAGTACAAACACTGAATCTTGTGGTATTCCAGTTGTTAAAACATCATTTTAAAATGTCTACTTGTAAATTACTTCTTGCAATTTTTCCATTAAACATTAGTCACTGCTTCAAACACTTTTTCTATTTCTAATTAATTTTTACGCTTGAAGTGCACCTTTGAGAGGCCCACCTTTATCCTTACTAGTGATCTTCGAAAAATAAAACTGTTGATTATTTTCTTTTCCTTTCACAATAAAATATTTGCTATGCCTTGCTAGATTACGATTTTGTAAGTGCGTTGTGAATACTCCTATATAAACAGATTCTCACACTTCTAATGCCCGACATCATGCTCAGTGGCCTGTTGTTTCCTGTCTTACCCCTCCTTACCTTTCTGATAGAGGTTTCACCACTAATCGTAATTTCCTCTCTGTTATACAATCTGTTTATTTTATTATTATTATTCACATTATTGTTATGATTATTATTACTAATTTCTGTTGCAAAGTTATGTTGTCCACAGCGAAACCAGAAGTGAAATATTTAATCTCTGTTTTGGCTCCTTCCTCAGACCACACTAATTTAAATTTTCTTTGTTTCTATGAGTCCAAAGCTCATAATAACTCTTCTCCCTAGTTTTAGGCATTGAGAAGAGGTGTGAAAATCTTCCTAACAATCATGGATAGTTTTGTCTCACTTTAGAATAATCCTATCACTCCGACAAAACACAAAAACACACACACATACTTTGAAACAACTATTGTCAGACGTCTTTGGTTGTACACTCCCAAACTTCACATTACTGCCCTCCTCCCAATGCCCCCGCATCCGACAATATTACTCAGCTCTTATTTCAACTATTGCTAATGTTATGCTTAACATCTGGAATCAATCATCGAATATAACTTCTTGATGAGTTCTTGTTTTGCAATGAAATTGTCACTGTTTACAATGTTAAGTCATTTCTTTTTGCTTGAAACTTTTCCACTGTTTGTTTCTAGCATCAGATTTTCATCAACGTACCCGTTCAAACGTAGGAAGCATGCATTTCATAACCAGGCAAATGGTTTGTTAAGGTTGCAGATCTTAAGTTGCTTCATTGCGCTTGCGGCATATCACTTTCAAGCTTGATATTAATTATAATGTGATGGATAGATCCCAGTGAATCTTTTGAAATAAATTAAAATTAATCTTGCCTCAACACAAAATTCTAGATCTGACATTTTCTATTACCAAGTTGGATCCTAACGGTTTTTCTGTAGGAAGCTGTCATGAAAACATTTTCCAAACCATCATATAGACTCAGTTGACAAGTTTGATTGCTTCAGTCTGTATTAAGATTCAGATGCCCAGAATTATTGTGTAGCCTTTGGTCATTTATCCTGCAATACACATGCAAATTGTCCTTACAACCTCAAATATAAATTATTTCCAAGGTAGTTTGCAGAATTACTGTGTTAACTACTTCATAAATATTTTCTGCTCCTCTTTTTTCTTTTGCGGTGTTCATGATTTTTGTGTGTTCTTTCCTTGTTAGTATTAATGTATTCTGATCATTTTCTGTTCTCCATTAGGATTTCATTCATTTCATTGAATTCTAGTTCTTTCTAATTTCCTTATTTTGAAACAGAAAGTGTATTGAAACAGAGAAACACATACCTCTAATTAAAAGAATGTCAACTTATGTCAATATTTTACAAGTCTCCCATATTGTGATTTGTCAGATGATTCCTCATCAATCTGCCACATACTTTTCTGTTTGGACTTGTCAGATGCAACTATGTATTTTATTTTTTCTCCGTCTCACTCTGTATATCTTTTCCTGCATTGCAGCGAATCTCGTGGTGATTATGGTTTTGTCCCAGGGAAGATGTGGACTCTCCAGATGTAACACTTATTATCTTTTGACTCTGGCAGTGACTGATTTTTTGCTCATTGTCAGTGCTGTGACATTGAATGCATTGCTGGAATTTATTTTCCATTTAGTTTCCTTTCTATCACACAAGTATGCAGCTTTAGTTCTGTCTTTGTCTATGCAGCAATAGACATATCTGCTTGGTTGACATTGCCACAAATCGATCAAAGGTGAAAGCAATATGCTGCCAGAACCTAAAAATAATATGTTGTTCCGAGAAGATGGCAAGGAGAATGATAGTGATTATCTTAGCACTAAGCTCCATAAAGAATGCATTCTTATATTTCACACATGAACCTTTGGTCATAATTAACACTGTACCTTGGTTCTGTGGTAATAATTCAACATTTTATACTGAAGCAGCCTGGGTTTCATTTGACTTGATCCATTGTGTTTTACCCCCTTTTTTACCGTTCATTATGATTTTACTGCTCAATGCTGTTACTGTCAGATATATTTTAGGGGCCAGTAGAGCTAGCAGGTGATTCAGGACATGCAGAAATGGAATGCATCAGAATGACCCAGAGATGGAGAACAGAAGAAGCTCCTTCGCTTTCTTGTTTGCCATTTCAGGCAGCTTCATCTTCTTATATTTGTTATTTTATAATAACAGTCATCTATATCAGAGTTGCAAACATTTCCTATTTCGCAGGTTCCAATTCCAGTGACTCAACTTTTGTTCTCGAATAGAATGGATGTATGCTTCAGCTATGAGTTGCTGCATCAGCCTGTTCACATATGTAGGTCCTCAGAGAAAGTTTAGAGAAGAATTAAAGAATGGAGTGAAATATCCATTAATCTGATTGTTAAATTATTTCAATAAAGAAAGCAAAAATATTGCTAAAAGAATTGTATGTTCCCATTATTCTGTCCTCTCCGTGCAAACACATATTCACGTGCTTGTGGTCTTTTCTCAATGAGTAAACGTGAGGATGTTGAATGAAGGTTTTCGCGATTTAATGTTGTAATATGCTGGAATCTAGGATGCCTTTCTCCCCCACCCCGATGCCATGCGAATCATGTACATTTTCTAAGTTCTGAAGGGCTACAAGAATCTCAGAACCCATAGCTCACAGTATCTCTACAGTCTGGAAACAGGCCATGCCGAGCAACAATTCCACACAGGCTCTCTGGAGAGCATTGCACCACAACTCACCCCGTACTCTGCAACCCCGCATTTACCATGGCTAACCCACATAACCTTCACACCGCTGGACACCACAGGCAATTTAGCATGGCCAATCCATCCAGCCTGAACATTTTGGACAGTTGGAAGAAACCAGACCACCCAGGGGAAACCCACACAGACACAGGGAGAGTGTGCAATCTCCACACAATTCCATCCAAGGCTGGAACTGAACCCTGGTGATCTGAGGTCAACACCAGGCCATTAATTGTCGACCACAGCAAGTTTAGCTTCAGATCTGTTAATGGATAATACACATAATTGTTCAAAAATTGATCTTATTATGCTAGTTTTAAATGGTTTATTTTTTAAAGGATAATGCATTCTCAGATTTGAACACATCGCATCTTTGGACATCTCTTTCTTTTCGCTCTGAAGCGTCGCATCTTTGGACATCTCTTTCTTTTCGCTCTGAAGTGTATCTCTAGCATATTGATGTACCTTAAACCGTTGAAACACATACAGTAATATCGAAATTTTGATTTAGAATACAACTCCATTTGTGAACAAGACCTGCCTCATCTGCAAGATCACAACTGATGTGATTACTCCACATTTTCACCCAATTACCAGTCATATCTTTCTCATGAATAATCTGTCTACGTATTTCTTAAAGAGAATTAAAGACTTTGATTCCAAGTTTATTTAGGGAATGGTCAATACAAAAGTTGACAATTATGTTTTCACAGTTTGTCACAAAGCACGCCATTTCACTGACCTTCAGGTCTCTAAGTTTTGCATATAGTTGAGGTGATAAACTTAGCAATTTTATTGCTGGAAGGTAAATGGAGCAACCCCTGATAATGTTTTTAAATGTTCTGACTTTGAATCTTGTAATGAAACAAGGTGAAGGTTAGATGCAAGAATTAATAATTTATTAATAATAAGTAAGTGATTTTTGGAAAATGTCATCTGTTTTACTTATGTCCTTCAGGGAATGGAATTTGCGCTACTCGTGACTCCAATCCTGAAGCAATGTGGTTGATTCCTCAATATCTTATGAGCAGTGAGGGTGGCAATAAATGTTCATCAAATCTATAATGCCTCCATTCTGAGAATGATAAAAAAGTAAATCTTCATCACTTTGTTATTCACCTTACGCACTTTCCACAACATACTACTATTTTGTGACATCAGCAAATTTAGCAAAAATCTTCATCAACGTCACTAAGAAATATACAGTGAAGTCGTGAGGTTCCAGTCCTAATTCCTGTCACATGTTACTCTATGAAATCAAATGTAAAATTCAATATTTTGGCGAAAGCTTCAAAGATGTGCCCTCACCATGAGTTCATCAATTCATTCTATTTTGTAACACTGTATCAGATCCAGTGGAGCCTGGATTTCTGGTTGATTCCAAATACGTGTCTCTAAGAAATGATCCCAAAAACATTCTCTGAATTCACCATTGTGTTTAACTGAGTCCATCTGCTATTTCCAGTCAATGTGCAGAAGAATTTCCACTGTGAATGAGAACTTTGAGGAGCAGGGAAACAGGCTTGAACAGACCGAGATTGAGGAAGTTGATGTGCTGGAAATTTTGGCAAACATTAAGACTGATAAGTCCCTAGGGCCAGACCAGATTTATCCCAGGTTGCTCCAGGAAACGAAAAAGGAGGTTGCTAAGCCGTTGGTGAAGATCTTTGCTTCCTCACTCTCCACGCGAACCATACTGGAAGATTGGAGGGAGGCAAATTGTTGTTCCTCTTTTCAGGAAAGGGAATAGGGAAATCCCTGAAAATTATAGACCAGTCGGTCTTATGTCTGTGGTCAGCAAGGTTTTGGAAAGAATTCTGAGGGATAGGATTTATGACTATTTGGAAAAGCACAGCGTGATTAAAGGGAGTCAGCATGGCTTTGAGAGGGGCAGGTCATGCCTCACAAATCTTATTGAGTACTTTGAGGTCACGAGACAGGTTGACAAGGGTCGAGCAGTGGATGTGGTGTACACGTACTTCAGCAAGGCATTTGATAAGGTTCCCCATGGCAGGCTCATTCATAAAGTCAGGAGGTGTGGGATACAGGGAGATTTGGCTGTCTGGATTCAGAATTGGTTGGCTGACAGGAGGCAGAGAGTGGTTGTAGATGGTAAGTATTCTGCCTGGAGGTCAGTGCTATGTGGTGTCCTGCAGGGCTCTGTTCTTGGGCCTCTGCTCTTTGTAGTTTTTATAAATGACTTGGATGAGGAGGTTGAGGGGTGGGTTAGTATGTTTGCTGATGACACAAAGGTTGGAGGTGCCGTTGATAGTATTGCAGGCTTCAGCGAGAAATTGACAGTATGCAGAGCTGGGTTCAGAAATGGCAGATGGAGTTCAACCTGAATAAATGCAATGTGATGCATTTTGGAAGGTCGAACTTAAATGCTGAATGTAGGATTAAAGGCAGGATTCTCAGCAGTGTGGAGGAACAGTGGGGTCTTGGTGTTCAAATACGTAGCTCCCTCAAAGTTGCTACCCAAGTGGATAAGGTTGTTAAGAAAGTATATGGTGTTTTGGCTTTTGTTAACAGGGGGATCGAATTTAAGAGCCACGAGGTTTTGCTGCAGCTCTACAAAACCCTGGTGAAACCACACTCGGAATATTGTGTCCAATTCTGGTCGCCCTATTATAGGAAAGATGTGGATGCTTTGGAAAGGGTGCAGTAGAGGTTTACCAGGATGCTGCCTGGATTGGAGGGCATGTCTTACGAGAAGAGGTTGACTGAGCTCGGACTTTTCTCTCGGGAGAGAAGAAGGAAGAGAGGTGACCTGATCAAGGTAATGAGAGGCATGGATAGAGTCGATAACCAGAGACTTTTCCCCAGGGCAGGATTGACTGCCATGAGGGGTCATAGTTTTAAGGTGTCAGGAGGAAGGTATAGAGGAGACGTCAGAGGCAGGTTCTTCACCCAGAGAGTTGTGAGCGCATGGAATACTTTGCCAGTGGTAGTTGTGGAAGCGGAGTCATTAGTGACATTTAAGTGGCTGCTGGACATGCACATGGACAGCAATGAATTGAGGGGAATGTAGGGTAGGTTATTCTATTTTTGGATTAGGATTATTCCACAGCACAACATCATGGGTCAAAGGGCCTGTACTGTGCTGTACTTTTCTATTTTCTATGTTCTATGTGATTGTCAAATAACATTCTTCCAAGCTCCCAGTATTTTTGCTGCACTTTTCTGCTCGCGCATTGTTATGGACCAGACCAGACCCCCTCGAAATATTTTTAAAGGGTAGCCCAGGCCCTAACTCTTTCTTATTTTATAGATAGATGTGAATTGCATGCTGCAGAAGTGTCGCAACTGGTGAAATAAATCAAGGTTAAGCAAAACATAATTCATTTAAACATTTTACTTAAAATCTAAATGAAAGAAAGAGGAATTTAGAATAAATGAACAAATGGAAATCGTAACTGAATAATAGATAGAGTAGTTATTACTAATTATCTGTTCCACAATTGTAACAGCCCATATACACAACCCTTGACAACAAGGTAAGTTTGGGAACAAATTCTAATGTTCAGTTCTCCCATCCAAGAGAATACAAATATTAGGAGAAATTTCAGAGAAAATTAGCTGCTGAGAATCACTCACTGAAGCTCCAATTCTTCTGTGACCCTCAACAGCTTCTGCTGGTACAGCTTAAAAAAAAGAGAAAGCCTGTGTATGAGAGCTGGCCATATCCATTCAGGGTGTGAAGGAAAACTAAGAGCCTCACAAATTATTTACTCCAATGGTCGGGTAGACTGCCCAAGCTTCTGCATTACAAACTCTATTAAAAAAAGACAAAACAATTCTATTACAGCGAGAGCATCAGCACACCATCATTTGCAGTTCTGCAATGCACATTATAGGATGGATGTGATGGCATTGGACATTGTACAATTGAAATTTGCCATGTTGTTACCTGTGTTGGACACTTCCAGCGCTGAAGAAAGATTGGACAGATTGTTTCTTTTATTTCTGTGCATACAGAGGACATGATTGAAATTATGATGGGCATATAGAGTGTAGACAGAAGTAAACTGTTCCCCACTATTGAGGGAACAATGATCAGGAGCATAAATTAAGGAATGGGACAGAAGATTTGGAGGAAAGGTAAGGAAATCTCTTTTTATTCAGAGGCGTTGGGAATCTGAAATTCACTTCCTGTCATGGCAGTCAAGTTACAAATGCTGTTTACATTCAGAAAGCATTTAGATGTGTACTTGCAACGTGAAGGCATACAAGGCTAAGGGCCAGTTGCTGGAAAGTAGGATTAGAATAGCTAGATGTTTTTATTTTTGACCATCCAATGCACAACAAGTTTGTGACAATGCTTTACCTTTAACAGAGATGAGCTTTGTCCTCTTTCTCTTGCAGAGAGGTGTAGTTTTGCTTTTACAAAAGAGGGTGTTTATGGAATGCTGTCAATATTGCAACAGTTGATGATTAATGGTTAAATAATAATGTACCTTGTGAAGCATTTCAATCAAGTTAAACTTATGCAAATTCTTCTTTTTTCTGCACTTTACCAATGTCATAAAATTCAAGTGTGTTATGATAAAAGCCGAGCAGTGAACCAATTCAATCACGTCTGGAAGACAGTGCCTTACACTTGTCTTTTTAAAAAATATATAAACATTAGCATTTAAGCTATCTCCTAATATACATTGGTGAGTGGGTAGGGTGCTTGTCTGAGCCATAACAAATTGAGGGCTTGGCAGCGATCAACATCTCTTATTCTCTGTTGAATTTAGAATTACTGGACTCAAAGACATGTGATGGCTGTTGGTGATCTATTTTCAACTGTTACATTTGATGAGTTGAAATTGGGAGTGCTTTGTGTACCACTGGTTGTTGCAGAATATAAGAGTTCCCTGGGTGTGGAAGAAGTCACTTGGGGCGATTTTCCAGAAGGTGAACAAAGAAAAGTTTCTGGACTTGTCAGAAAAGATGATATTAGCAGTGCCTTTGCCTGTGGAAAAAGGGAGATAATTCAAATGGTAACTCAGTGTTTACGATTGCCAGCAATTCAATCAGAATAGATGGAAATAACTTAAATTTGATAGCAAATGAATTAGCTTTATTTATAGCCAATGGCAATTAAAAGGGGAATGAAACAGTCTGAATTCTTCCTACATGCTGAATAGATAGAAAAATAAAGAATGACCCATGCAAAGAAAGGTGGGGGGGGGGGGGTGGGATGACAGAGAGAGAGATAGATTTTGAACTTTAGTAATGTGATGTAAAAGTTGACTTGAAATGGCGAAGTTAAAGGTAAAAGATGGGAGGACTGATGAGGACAATGATGAAGAGAAAATCTACTGTGGTGAAACATCTGGTGGGGATCTGTTTATATACATACAAGCACAGCCGAGGTTCGACAAGAAGGACATACAAGTCAATATGATTTCATTGTGGATGTGTAATGTTGATTCAAATGAAGTTGCTAGGTATAGCTCGTGAGGTGTTTGTGTCACGATCAGAAGAGTCGTCTGGGGAGTATGATGAGGTGACAAAAACCATCTCAAGTGCAAATGATGAAGTGCCCGAAGCCTATAGACAACATTTTAGGAATCTAAAATGGGAACTCGGACAAACATGCATATCGTTTGTAAGGATCAAACACAGTAACTTTGATGAGGTCATTGAAAATAGATCAAACCTATCATTCTCTTATATGGGTTGTTATTTTGGAGGAGTTCAAAAATTCACTTCCTGAAGTTGTGAGAACTCATGTGGAAGAGCATAGTGTTAAAACTGCAAGATTAGCAGCAGAAATGGCAGATTGGTTCATAAGTTAAGGTTTGGCTTCCGACATCAATTTCAATCTGGGAGGGATATATGTTGTAACAAAAAAAAATCCTCAGGTGGTTTGGGTGAGGGATGTCTGATCAAAGATAGTTAAAGGTAGTGAGCCAGAGGGTAAAAACCCATTAGCAGTGAAGAGATGTGGAAAAAAAACTCAGATGTTTTCACTGTAATAAAGTAGCACACATGAAATGCCATTGTTGGTGGTTTAAAAAGAAGCATGGAAAAGATGGATGTCATAAAACAGGATAAGCCAATGTGATTTGTTCAAGTGGTAAAATACATTACAGTTGAATCTAAAGAGCTGCAAAAGAACATACAGCCAGGTCAGTGGTTGGTTGATCAGAAAGTGCCGGGTCTCTTTCAAGAATGTATTTGCATAAGATTTACAGATGAGTACCAGGAAGAGAATGCAAGGAAATAAAAGATTTTCGGACGCTACTGTACTAAGTCAATTTTTGATGGTGAGAGGTGAGGAGATATGTAATTCAGAAGGAGTTTAGGCAGAAAAGGTGGGAACATGTGGAATTCATGGTGTGAAGACAGTACATGGTGAGGTTGGAGAATGGTCAAATGTAATGAAGTGATGATATGACTAACAGAGAAATTCTGTCTTCGGGAAATACAGTTTATTCTGTCATGATATAGTTAGATCACAGTGGGCAGTGATGCCTATTATGGTTGAAAAGCCAGTGGAAAATCATAAACGGAGATTTTACAGGAAATATATCCTGGGATTTGCTCTGATTGTGTGGTAAGAAGGTGCTGTGGGGAGAAATATCATAGAAAAGTCTTGAGTTCTGTTATCAGCAAAACAGGTGATCTTCATTCAGAGATCTTTTACTATACAGATGGGAGATGCCTGAGACTGCTGTGAATCTGGTTTTCAGGTGGCGTCCAGTTGCCCTCTCAACATGGCGCAGATTGCAGGACAGGTCAATGACACTCTAACTTGCCCCGGTGAATATAACATTTTCATACCCTTCATGTTACAATAATTGCATGCAACATTGATATCATTGTGAGCCACATCCCCTTAATCCACACATCTAATATAGTTAACAAACAATCATTGATGCACAACTGTATGGACAGCCTAGATCCTCCCATAATTGCATGATGTTTACCAAATATCTCTATCATCTTTCTTTGGGGTCTTATAATGCATCTGACAGTTATATTTCTTCCCAGGTATTTGACAGCTGGGCTGCATTATTCACCACTAACATAAATACTTATTGATCACAAATAACTTTGAAATTTTGCACTCACATTGGTATGGCAGCTTATGGAGGATGTTAATTTCTACCAGTTGTTATAAAGTCTGATAAAGTTACTACAGTTCAGTGTCTCAGCTGTCAAATTGGGAGCAACCACCCTCTGACTTCAAATAAACAGTCCTTCAAATTTGCAGTTGCAATTACAACCCTTGCTGTTCTTACAGTGTAAATAAGTTTTAAACCAGAAATTAGTACTTGAATCTTTTACGATGTCGACTCTAAGTACTTCGCATTACTAATGTACTTTTTTGAATATAAAGCATCTATTCGAATTTCCCTGAGACAACTGAAATTCTACCACTTCACAGCATTCCCAAGTCATTAACGAGACTTGTTTAAATTCTGCAAATAATGAGGGATATAACCACATCTTCACTCTGTATTTTTAAACTTGTCTCTGTCACTCTTCCGTTGGTTTTTGGATGTAAGAATCTGCTATTAAGCTGAAATTGTTTATTTCTCCATGTTTTCCAACCTCTTTTGCTCTCTTAGAGGTTGTTGCATTACATCATTTGGTGCTCCATCTTCCCCGTTACCTAGGGAGGCTCCTTTACTTGTCTACAATTTGTTGCTCAATAAAATTCCACTAAATCTCTGCAAGGGTGCATGTGAGTTGCATTTCACAATACTCTACTGGTATGTTTAATATGTTTTGACAATTACCAGAAGTCTAGATTACTGTGGAATCATACTTTTCCTTCCAACTTTTACTAAATTACAAACTTGAACAGTGGTGCAATGCCTTTTTAAATTCCCCAATGTTTCTTCTCACCAAGATTCTTTCATGATTCCCACAGGGCCTTTCATTACCTTATTCAGTAACTCTGTCTGAATACCACAGGTCTGGATGTAATTGTCTGCATATATGGAGCGCCAAACATTTTTTGGCCATCTTGTGTCAGCTAAAAAGCCCCAGGTGGCCATCCTGTGAATTTTCATTCTAGACCGCAAAGTCACAAAGCCATAGGTTGAATTAGGAGGAGAAATAAAGGAGTAAAGAGAAGGGAGTTGAAGTTCAATTATTGGAAACAATGTTTGGTCAAAAGGTTGAGAAAAAAGTTATAAGGACAGGTGCAGGACAGAGTGAATATTTCCTTAGTTGTGAGAAGTTATGTGAATTACAACAGAAACATGGAAAGATAAAGCAACTGTATCAACTGTGTACACGTAAGAAGAAGCTGAGTGTGTGCTGAAATGTTGGGATATCAAGAATGAATGATGAGTTAATGGAGACTAACATGTATTCAGGCAGTTGAAAAGATTGAATTATCGATGGGTGAGAGAAAGGATATTTTGTGGGTAGCACATGAGTTACCAGGAGGAGATCATATGGCAGTGACTAAAATTCAAGACAAGGTACAAGTTGGCACTGACACTGGATGACTGCTTGCGAGTTCCTACAGCAGATCTAACTCTAAAATTTCTTAAAAACATTCTACACTTTTGAACTTAAATTCTAAATCTGTAAAAATTAATAATAATTTTCTTTTAAATCTTAGTAT
The DNA here is from genome assembly GCF_030684315.1 of Stegostoma tigrinum. Taxonomy (NCBI): domain Eukaryota; kingdom Metazoa; phylum Chordata; class Chondrichthyes; order Orectolobiformes; family Stegostomatidae; genus Stegostoma; species Stegostoma tigrinum. The sequence goes on from NC_081360.1 coordinate 4,118,479, forward strand.
GGGTTGGAAGATACTGCGGTCATCCAGGCTCGAGTATTGGTAACGTTGGACTGGCAGACCTGGAACTAATGCTTCCCGCAGGACCCACAAGGTCAGCGACCTGACTCCTGACCCCTCAGTGACCCATGCACGTCCTGCAAAGGAATCGGCTCTGACAGACGCTTGACCCACCGGAATTCTGACCAGCCTGAGACTGGCAGCAGAGCGACCCAAGGACTGGCCAACCTATCTAGGCCTGATCCCCGGTCCTCTGTCTACTAGAGCTTGTATAGGCCTGTTCTGACCAGGCACGACTCACTTATCCACAGGAAAAGAAGACACACTCTACCAACATCTGAGGCTGCCCAGCATCAGAAACTCCACCATTGCAACCCATCCCCAAAGAGGTCAGGCCAGCCAAGGCCCAAAATCCAACTTTGTGGCATAAGGCCCAATGGAATGCCCAGCCTGACCGAACCCACTTCACCTGCTGGAGCAGCCGATTCACACCACCAACTACCTGCACTATCAGGATGCAGGAAACATACAAGGAAATGTGGAAAATGTGCTGGCCTGAATGTGAGGTTGAATCAATGCAGTTTCATGACTCCTCTCCACAGCATACTGCTGGCAAATGTCCAAAGTATTGAAAATGAAATAGATGAACTTAGACCTAGACTTACCCACACAAGGACACCAAATCACTATTGTGTGCTCTGCTTTACAGAAACTTGACTCAACCCTGCCAGTTCCGACTGTGCCAAATACCCTGATAGGTTCACCATATACCACATAAACAGCATGGCGTTCTCATGCAAAGCAAAGGGTGGTGGGGTATGCTTCCTGATCAACACTTTCTGAAGCTTGATGTAGCAACCATGGAAAGCCACTGTTTCCTGCACCTGGAACATCTTTCAGTACAATGCCGCACCTACTACCCACCTCAAGAGTTCTCCTCCACCATCCTGACAGCAGTCTACATACCACACCATACTGATGTGAAGAATGCCCGAGACATGGCTGACACCAACACAAACACACTAGAGACAAAATTGACTCAGCCCTTATTCATTGTGGCTGGCAACCTCAACCAAGCAAACCTCAAGCAGGTAAAGCCAAAATGCCGCCAATACATTTGCTTCCCCACTAGAGGAATGAACATTCTGGACTACTGCTACACAACCATCAAAGACACTTACCACTCAATATCCCACCCACACTTCAGAAAATCAGATAATAGCGCGGTGTTCCTCCTCCAAGCTTACAAGAAAAAGCTGAAACAGCAGAATTCTCTATGAAAAGAAGTACAGTGTTGCTCCGAAGCAGCAGAAGACCATCTCTGGGACTGCTTGTACCTGGTGGACTGGACTATGTTCAGGTGTTCAGTGGAAAACCTAATGGAGTATGTCACCATTGGCACGGACTTCATTAGCAAATGTGGAGGACTGTGTACCAAAGAAGTCAATCTGAGCATTCCCCAACCATAAACGTTGGATGTAACAGGAAATCCACCTTCAACTAAAGACCAGACATGCAGCATTCAAATCAGGTGACCCAGACCATTGCAGGAAATCTAGATATGACTTATGCAAAGCCATCATGGAGGTCAAGAGGCAGTACCGGGCCAATTAGAGGCCCAGACATAACAAATCGTCTATGGCAAGGTGTAAATGGTATTGCCGGATATAAAATATGACAGTGTAAGATAGTGGACAAAGACACATCCCTCTCTGACACACTCAATTCTTTCTATGTTCAGTTTGAGCAGAATACCACTGGTGCAGCGATGCCTCCCCTTTGGTCTCCTTGGGTGTCAACCCAAGGAAGGCAACAGGCCTGGATGGTGTACGTGGCTGAGCACTCATATCCTGTGTGGACCAACTGGCGGAGGTATTCACTGATATCTTCGACCTCTCCCGCTTACAAATGAAAGCTCCCACCTGCTTCAAGAAGACTCCCATTACTATGAAAATACATATATTGTGATAAAACAAAGGCCTGTGTCAGACTCCTGCTCATTGACTTCAGCTCCGCTTTCAACGCCATTATCCCCTCCATTCCAATTTCAAAACAGCATGACCTTGGACTTGGCTCAGCCCTCTGCAACTGGACTCTCAGCTTTATGATCCATAGGCTGCAATCAGTAAGGTTATGTAGCTGCGCCTCCTGCACAATAACACTCAACACTGGACACCCCTTCCATCCTGGAGGATGCGTGCTCAGCCCCACTATACTCTTTGTGCACAAAAGACTGTGTTGCCAAATTTTGAATTGCATCTGCAAGTTCGCTGATGACACAACTGTAGTGCGACTGATATCTTACAGTAATGAGTCAAACTACAGAAGGGAGATCGAGGGCTTGGTGGCGTGACGCAATGAAAACAATCTGTCTCTCAACATTGGCAAAAATTACAGAACTGATCATTGACTTTTGAAAGACAGGGGGAGAACCTGCCCCCATATGCATCAACTGAGCTAAGATTGAGAGAGTGAACAGCATTAAGTATCTTGAAGTGACGATAACCACCAACCTGTCCTGGCCTTCACACGTAAATGCGACAGTCAAGGGGGCACACGACACCTCTTTGTTCTCAGGCAAGTCAGGGAATTTGGCATATCTATAAGGTCCCTCACCAATGTCTATAGATGTCCTATTGAAAACATACTGTCCGGGTGCACCAATGTCTATAGCTGTCCTATTGAAAACATACTATCCGGGTGCATAATGACCTGTTATGGTAACTGCTCTGCCCAGAACAGTAAAAAAAAACTGCAGAAATTGGTGTACCATCACGGAAGCCAACTTTCCTTATATGGACTCTATTTGCATGGCTCACTGCTGCAGAAAGGGAGTCAACATCATGAAAGACCTATCACACCCTGGTAATGACTTCCTACAACCTCTTCCATCAGTCAGAAGTCTGAACACATGCACGAGCAGTTTCAAAAGTGCCTTTTTTCCAGCCGTTATCAGGCTGTTGAATGGTCTCTAGCCTCAAATAATGTCACTTGCAATTTAACCTGTATGCCTCTAAGTATGTTTGATCTGTACACCTTTTGCTTGCTGTGGTCTGCTTTTACCTCTCAGAAACAAAGCTTTTCGCTGCATTTTGGTACACGTGACAATCAATCAAGTAATTGAAATGTGACTAGGCACAGGGCACATGACTATCCCTCACCCCAAACATTGGACAATGTTGGCAGGACTGACTGCACAGACAGAGTGCCAGCCAATTTCAGTGCAGTTAATCCTGAGCATTATTAAACAAAGTTTTAGTTGGAGCAGAGTTTGTGCTTCAGGCCTTGCGAGGACATGTGAGCTGGTCTCAGGACTAAGATCGGGGAAAGAGTATGGCAGCAGATGTAAAATGAGCAATCAAAACCCGTGACAAAGTAAATCAAGGAGGCAATGGTAGCAATAATCAGTCATGGGAAGGAAAATAAATAAATAGAAAAGGAGTAAGTTTATTTAACAGCAACTCAAGTCATTGAGTGTTTGTCAAGTTGAGTCTTTGGAGGTTTGAGATTGACCATTGAATAAAGACAACAAATTAAAAGCTATAGAGTTGACACTGAGCAATGGATTGGACACAAAGGGTTGAAGTGAGGATACCATTACTCTCTGTTTCGAGCAATATGTGCTGGGGCATTTTCTGTACTGTCAAGTATTGCATTTCCTGGAAGTGAATATCATTTATAAATCAAAAATTTGTACCAAACACTAGTAGTATGGTTGCTTCACAGGCTGGCTTGCTGAAGAAGTGAACAAAGTTTCACTGGATGGAAAAGTGTCAGGAGATATTTGACAGCCTGAAAGCTGTCCTCAGATCATAGCAACACCGAACCAGCAAAGCCATTCAAGGTGACTATTGATGTGAGCAATATAGATGTGTTGTTCATGTATTCTAGCAAGAAATCAAGATGATAAAAAGACCTATTATGTATTTCTCCCAAAAGTTGGTTATTCGTCAAAAGAAATAATCCATTTCTATACCATTGAGAAGGAGACCTTGAGTTTGTTATGAGCTTGCAACATTTCCACTAGTATGTTGCCTGTAATGTATCTGAGATAATTGTATATATGGATCACAACTCCTTAATGCTTTAGGAAAAAAAAACAATAAAATACCAAACTGTTTAGATGGAGTTTTTTTCAATTTGAAAATTAGACACATGGCAGAAAATATATGACAAATTCACTGGCAGAAGAAATGGACTGCAGCATTAAATTTAAGCATGCAATTATTCAATGCATATGTATATAATGTAGCGTGCTAATAACGTGAAAGTAAAGTCTTTGAACATCAAGCTATCTTTGTACATTGATGTCTTTTTCAGCAGGGGAGGTGTGACGATATGTTCCTTTCAGAATGATTTGTTCTGTCTTGAAGAGGGGTTTTGTAAATCTGGTATCAAGATGTCTGCACCACTGAAAGTAAAGAGTCTTGGTATTAAAAAAAATGAAGCACAAGTGGGCAAATTCAGGATCATACAGAGGTTTTAATTTTACCTTCAGTTGCTGAAATTGGCAGTTTTGGACTTGAAGCTGAAAAATACAGTTCCCTTTGCTGCAGCTAAATGTTTGAGTTATTTCTCTGCTGCTGCGAGAAGACAACAAGTGAGATGGAAAACGTGTTGCTTAATTGTCATTCCAAGCGTGTGTTTAAGGGATACCATTGTTTTGGAACAGTGGATAAATTGTAGTTAAATAATGTCTTCTTTTATTAAGTGTTCAGGGGTGTGTGGGTAATAGGGGGATGGTTCTGGGTGGGATGCTTCAAAAGTGGTGTGGACTTGTTGGGCCAAAGGACCTGTTTCCACACTGTAGGTAATCTAATCAATATCATTGGGATTATGCCAATTTTTCTTTATTTTTGCTTGTTTGTATTTTAACTGTTGTGTAAGAATAAAGTGTGTTTTGCTTAAAGCCGTGTAGTGTGACCAATCAAATCATTTCTGGAACACAGCGCCTTATATTTCCAAATAAATAAGATAGAAGTTAGGGCCTAGGCAACGTGTTTAATATGTATGGAGAGGGTTTTGTCTGGTTGATAGCACCATTTTCTGTCTGATCATCTTTCATAACGTTGTGTTCTCTTTGTAAACTGAAGCTGTTTTGATTTTCTTTTGATGGGGTTTCAGATGATTCAAGATGATTAGGATTGGGACCCAGAAGATCCGAGAGGCGAAGTCTGGTGTCCCAGAGGATTAGCCTGGGATCACAGATGATTTGTGACCAATATGCCTGTGGTCACAGAGCATCGAGTGGATTAGGCTGGCACGTCAGAGGATTCAAGAGGATTCAAGGATTATGATTAGTCTGAAATCCCCCCAAAAAATGAGAAGGTTAAGCCAGTGACACAACAATTTGGGATGATTAAACTGGGGTTACAGAGGAAGTGATAAACCAGGAGCTCAGAGGATTCAAAAGAATTAGCTTGGGTTCACAAAGGATTTATAACAAATCACCTGTGGTCACAAAGGATTTGAGAGGATTAGTTTGGGATCCAAAAGGATTTAAAGGGACTAGTCTATGTTCTCAGATTATTCTCCCAGATTAGCCTGTGGTCCCAGGGGAGTTGAATAGATTGACCTGCAGTGCCAGAGTATTTGATTGAAATAGCTGCAGCAGCAAAGGATTTCAGAGGATTTGGTAGTGCCTCAGAGGATTCACAATGATTAACTTTGTGTCCCAGTGGATTCAAGAGGATTGGTATCCAGAAAATTTAATGAAATAACTCTGTTCCCAAATCGTTTGAGAGGATTTTCATGATGTTTCAGACTTTTCAAGAGGATTAAAATAGGATCTCAGAGGTTTGAGTGGTGGTTAAGAATGAGGTCCCAAGGGATTCAAATGGATGGTTAGGATTCGCATATGATTTGTGAGAATTCCTCTGTAGCCCAGCAGATTCAAAAAGTTTATGTTGGGGTTCCGGAGGATCTAATTAGGTCCATTCCAAGACAGATCAGCCAGAGACATGGCCAGTAGGGTTACCTTACTTTCCCTGTGTCTATTTGCCCTCCAATGGATTCAATTTACAAACATGTGATGCCTGATCACCCCCTGTGATGTTCAGGGTGAGGGCCGCACTAGTTCTAAGAGGTCACACTTTCAAGTGTGCAGTTCAAGGGACCTCACCACGTTCAGTTCGGGAGTTGCAAAAGCCCTCATTTTTCTGAAGTTAGAATAAATTGACATTTAAGAATTGACAAAGCACTTCCAGACATAGATAGTCAGGTGCACAGTGATGGGCAATGATGAGATATCACGCATATTTGAGCCCACTTTTGGTAATATTACAAAACATTTGTCACTACTCTCCATTTGCTTACAATCACCAATGGCTGGAGCAGACTCCTCAGTCAGGGAGCTTGAAATTATGATCAGGAGCCACACTTTCCAATACCTGTCACCTTCTCCAGCATCTACACTGCTCCACGTCTTTGATTTGTCCTCCAGCCCTTCACTCTTCAATATCTCTGTAAACTTCTCCACCTCCAAACACCACCGTTGTCTCTGTTTGCTGAAGTAGTGTTCTTGGGGCAGTATTTGGATGGTATTTTGTACACTACATTGGCCATGCATATTGGTTGTATGGGGTCTTTGTTCCTTGAAAGTGTTTGTCATTGCGTAGCTGTCGGTTTGTGTGATATCCTTTACATTACATCAGCCAGACTGGAAGGGAAAAAAAACCCATCAGGATACATGAACACCAGATAGCAGCAAAAAGACGGTGCAAACTTTCTCATATTTCAGTACACTCAGAAAATAAAGGCCATCAATTTAACTGAGATGATGTGACCATTCGAGCCCAAGCCAAACATAGACATGCACAGGAATTACAAGATGCCTGGTTCTCTCCCTGTAATACAATTAATAAACATGTGGAGTTAGATCCCATGCAGAAACTCTTGCAGAAAACAACCAGAAATGTCACAAAACACCTCAATCGACTGGATTGCATAAGTATGAAACAGAGTAGAACTACATCACTTCATCAGACGTAGCACTAATGATGTTAGCAAGCATGGTGATGAAACATCTGACGTATAACCAGCCAGCTCAGCAAGCAAATCAAAACCTCATGAGAAAAGAACTGAATTCCAGGGTGAAGTGACAGGCTTTGACATCAACACTGCATTCGATTGAATGTGGCAACAAGGATCGCTTGTAAAAGTGGAATCAACAGGTATCAGGGACAAATTCTTCCTTAGTTGGAATAATACCTGAATGAATGAATGAATTTTTATAGTCAAGGTACAATGAAAAGTGTTTTGTCATTACAGTCAGTCTGCATTTTGTGCAACAGAAGTAATAAAAATATTTTGCTCAAATAATAGATCATCTTCCTTCAAATTGGGTCTCAAGATTAAGGACTTTTGGAAGGTTTTCCATTCTTTAAGGCATCTTGCTCTGGGGACAGCAATAGCAATGCCAATTTACTGGGATGTCCTGGCTGTGCTTCTATCAGAGACTGCCAAGAGTCCATGCCCTGGGCAACCACCACCAGGAGCAGGATAGTAATGGTTGTTAGAGGTCAGTCATCTCAATAACAGGATCCCTCTGGAGCAGTACGGTGGCTCAGTGTTCAGCATTGCTGCCTCACAGCGCCAGGGACCCGGGTTTGATTTGACCCTCAGGCAACTAACTGCGTGGAGTTTGCACATTCTCCCCATGGCTGTGTGGGTTTTCTCCGGGTGCATCGCTTTCCACCCACAGTCCAAAAATGTGCAGGCCAGGTGTATTGATCATACTAAATTGCTAATAATGTTCAGAGATGTATGGATGAGGTCGATGGGTCTGGGTGGGATGCTGTGAGTGTCAGTGTAGACCTTTTGGGCTGAAGGGCCTGTTTCCACTCTCAGGAAATCTATGATAAACTTCCTTGGGATATTGTCCCAGGCCCAACCATCTCTGGTTGCTTGACCAATAACCTTCCTAAAATTATTATGCCATAAGTCGAGCTTTTCATTAAAGATTGCCCAACGTTCAGCAACATTGATGACTCCTCAGATAGTGAAGCAGTCCATGTTCAAATGCAAAAACAAAACAAAAAAATCTGGACAATATCTTGGCTTGGACTAGCAAGTGTTAGCAACATGTGCGACACAGAAATGCCAGGCTATGTTCATGACCAATAGGAGACACTCTAACCACCATCACTTGATGTGCAATGGTGTTACCATCACTGAATCCCCAACTGCCAACATTGTAGTCGTTATAATTGACCAGAAGCTCAACTAGACTTACCATCTAAGCATAGTTGCAACAACAGCAGGTCAGAAACTAGGAATACTGCAGCGAGTAAATCACCTCCTGACTCCCGAAAGCCTGTCCACCATCTACAAGTCAGGATTCTGATACAGGAATCCCCATTTGCCTGGATGGCTGCAGTTTGGCAACATACAAGAAGCTCGACTCCATCCAAGCCAAAGTAACCCGTTTGACTGATACTGCATCCATATACATCTACTCTCTCAACAACTGTCGCTCAGGAGCAGCATTGTGTACTATCTAAAAGGTGCACTTAAGAAACTCACCAAAGATCTTTAGGCAGCTTTTTCCAAATCCGCAACAATTTCTGTGTAGAAAGACAAGGACAGCAGATACGTGGGAACACCAACACCTACAAGTAGTCCTCAAGCTATTCATCGTTCTGACTTGGAAATATTTTGCAGTTTCTTCACTGTTGCTGTGCCAAAAATCATTGAATTCCCTTGTCAAGTGCGTTATGTGTCAATCTACAGAATGTGAATTGTAGTGGTTCAAGAAACCAGTTTACCACTGTCTAATTAATTACAACTTGGGACAGGTCATAAATGCTGGCCAGCCAGTGACACTAATATCCCACGAGTGAATGAAAAAGAAAGAGTCAACAAGTAACATGTGTCTGTACGAAAGGTGTGGTGAAAACATTGGTGGATTTTGGTTGCAAGAGAGATAGATAAAGAGAGAGTGCTGATTGTAATGAAGTCGGCAGGTCCAACCTCATAGAATATGAGTTCCCTGATTGGAACTCTTAATCCGATTCAATCAGGGACCCTTTGCTGACAGGTATAAACATTTGCATCAGAACTTCTGTTTACTCCAGGTGCAGGCTCTGAGGTGGGAGAAAGGGTGTCAAGGTCCCTCTGCGTAGACAAGAGAAGAAAGAAAAGCAGAGAAAATTAAGAAATAAGAGATAAGTGAGAGACAGTCAAAATGAGAGGCTAACAGAAAAAGACAGAGGCAGAGACAGAGAGATAAATTAAAACAAAGAACTGCGGGTGATGGAAATAAGAAAAGAACTCAAATTTCCACAGAGCATGATCAAGGCCAGCAGCATTTATGATGAGTAAACAAAGTTAATGTTTCAGGTCTGGTGACCCTTCTTTCAAACAGGGTGGACAGAGAATTTGTAGGAGAGTGATATAGCGATAGTCTGGATGGGGCATGGGGATGGCGTGCAATAGACAGAAAAACGGAGACAAAGAGGGAGACAGAGTGGCAAAGAGACCGTGAGGTAAATGGAACAGTCAGACACAAATACTACCTTGAGGCAAAGAAATGCATTGAGTGACAAAAGGGGCTTTACTCGACAGTTAATTTGGTCCCAGCTCAAGGAATGGCCCCTCACATTCCCCATCACCCATTAGGGCCGGTCCCTGCTCCAGGGGTTTGAGGATAGCTGGTTTAGGATTTTTTCAAGCATCAAAAGATGAAGTGATATTGAAACATTACTCACAATCTCTCTCACACACAGGGACAGAGAGAGTGATACACACTCCTGGTAAGTCCTAATGAAAAGACAGTTAATGGTTGCCACAGTGAGGTCTAATAGTAGGACAAATGCCTGACGCAAGATGCTAGCAGCGAGATCATTTCTGTTCAAACTGGCCAGTGATGTTATCAAACAATGCTCCAGCAGGTGGAATTTGAACTTGGGATAATAAAATGTGAGGCTGGATGAACGCAGCAGGCCCAGCAGCATCTCAGGAGCACAAAAGCTGACGTTTCGGGCCTAGACCCTTCATCAGAGAGGGAGATAGGGTGAGGGTTCTGGAATAAATAGGGAGAGAGGGGGAGGCAGACCGAAGATGGAGAGAAAAGAAGATAGGTGGAGAGGAGAGTATAGGTGGGGAGGTAGGGAGAGGACAGGTCAGTCCAGGGAAGAGGGACAGGTCAAGGAGGTGGGATGAGGTTAGTAGGTAGGAGATGGAGGTGCGGCTTGGGGTGGGAGGAAGGGATGGGTGAGAGGAAGAACAGGTTGGGGGGCAGAGACAAGTTGGACTGGTTTTGGGATGCAGTGGGGGGAGCGGAAGAGCTGGGCTGGTTGTGTGGTGCAGTGCGGGGAGGGGACGAACTGGGCTGGTATTGGGATGCGGTGGGGGAAGGGGAGATTTTGAAGCTGGTGAAGTCCACATTGATGACATTGGGCTGCAGAGTTCCCAAGCAGAATATGAGTTGCTGTTCCTGCAACCTGCAGGTGGCATCATTGTGGCACTGCAGGAGGCCCATGCTGGACATGTCATCTAAAGAATGGGAGGGGAAGTGGAAATGGTTTGCGACTGGGAGGTGCAGTTGTTTATTGCAAACCGAGGGGAGGTGTTCTGCAAAGCGGTCCCCGAGCCTCCGCTTGGTTTCCCCAATGTAGAGGGAGCCACACCGGGTACAGTGGATGCAGTATATCACATTGGTAGATGTGCAGGTGAACCTCTGCTTAATATGGAAAGTCATCTTGGGGCCTGGGATAGGGGTGAGGGAGGAGGTGTGGGGGCAAGTGTAGCATTTCCTGCGGTTGCAGGGGAAGGTGCCAGGTGTGGTGGGGTTGGAGGGCAGTGTGGAGCGAACAAGGGAGTCATGGAGAGAGTGGTCTCTCCGGAAAGCAGACAAGGGTGGGAATGGAAAAATGTCTTAGGTGGTGGGGTCGGATTGTAGATGGCGGAAGTGTCGGAGAATTCGAACTCGGATGATTTGGTTCAGAGGAAGGGACACTGTCACCGCAACACAAGGACAGACACATGCGGACATAGGCAGTGATTTATTTTTGTCATGGTTGAATGCATTGATAGATTGAAGGAGGTAAATCACAGGCATTGATTGTCAAGTGGTACTATTTCTGGAATATCAATCCAGAACCCCAGAGAACGTAATAGGCATCTGGGTTCGAATCCAGCTCCGGCTGGTGCTGGAATTTGAATTCAATATTATCTGGAATTAAGAACCTCACGATGATTGTGCATCCAATTGTTCAGTGGAACCCATCTGATTCACTAATGTCCTTGAGAGAAGGAAGCTGCCTTCCTTACCTGGTCTGGCCTAAATGTGACTCCAGGCCCACAGCAACCTTGTTGACTCTAAACTGCTCTATAGGCAATAAATCCTGTGAATGACCCAAAAAAAACATACAGCTAACAAGACAATGGAGCCAATGAAATCCTAACAGTTAGTAACAGTTAGAAATTGGCAGCCATAAGTGTATGAAATGACAATGTAGAAACAAATTCTGTGAGAAACTTACTTCAATAGAAGATATCATTGGTGCCCACATATTGCCAGGTGATAATGCCATATATCGATTTTGCAACAGGAAATGGACAAACGCAAGAATGGAATGATATCAAGCCAGACAAATAGAAACATGTTGGTGTTAAATGTGATAAGAAGACGAGAATTGGAGCAAAATGGCAGACAGAATGTCACCATTTTAAGTAGTCTAAATGAGCATCAAGAAGTGATAAAGAGGCATCCTTCCTAGCAGGAAACAAGATTGTGATATTGTGTTGCTCCCATTCATAATTTGGACATAATTGAATCACATTCAGTGTTTGTTATCAAACAAAAACTTGACCACACAACATAAGTCAAAGGGTTTGAGAAATATGGTGCACATATCCACCGAGATCCAATTATTTTTATCTGTTTCCATGACTTTGTATAAAATGAGTAAGATGCAGCAAACAGATAAGTAAGAGCAAAGCTCCAAGTTTAAATGTTTAGATGAATCAGCGAGTTGGTGCAAGAGGATAAGATGGTGGTGGGTATCCTTTGGATATGGTGTGGGGCTGGAATGTTCAAATTAATCACCCAACAGCTGGGGTCTGCTTCCAGCAAAGAGTTTATTGAAATTACACCGTGGGATGAAATCTTTTAGGGTCCACAAGACTCTTCAATGAACAAAGGAAAATCATGCATTTTTATACATCTGTTTTCAGTCTTTCTTCAGCAATTGCAGAACAATCATTTTATTAATGAATTCCATGCACACATAATCAGATTAATAATGTTCAGTGATGGCAGCCTTGTGGGCAACACTTGGTCTTCCGTGATCTCATGATATTTATCTGATAGGCGTTTCACAATGAATTCTATACAATCACATTCCGATGTCTGCTGTTTCTGCATCAGTACTTAAATTCATTCTGCATGTGGTGTGGGGCCTTTTCCTTACTGCCTGAGACTGTCTTGCTCATTGGAATTTCAGTGAAATCTCTTTCAAGCCTGTTGATGTTTTTCTTTGTTATATGTTCAAACCTGTAACTTGGACTTCAAATCAATTACAGGTTTGAACATACATCAAGTTCATTATGACGATTATGTGGAAATCTCAAATAAAGTCATTATTTTTGGCAGAACCCAGATGGCCATTTAAGTTTCAAATTCTCCTGTAACAAAAGCAGGTCTTCTTATCTAGCTGTTCCTGTGAAATCAATTGTTGCTGTGTGCTTGTAACAGAATTCTTTGTGTATTAATTACATTAGATTAGATTAGATTAGATTACCTACAGTGTGCAAATAGGCCCTTTGGCCCAACAAGCCCACACCGCCCCTTGGGGCATCCCACCCAGACCCACTCCCCTATAACCCGCACACCGCTGAACACTATGGACAATTTAGCATGGCCAATCCACCTAGCCTGCACATCTTTGGACTGTGGGGCGAAACCGGAGCACCCGGAGGAAACCCACGCATACACGGGGAGAATGTGCAAACTGAGCACAGACAGTTACCCAAGGCTGGAATCGAACCCGGGTCCCTGGCGCTGTGCGGCTGCAGTGCCATCCACTGAGCCACTGTGACACAATATCATAATCTTGTTTCCCGCTAGGAAGGATGCCTCTTTATCACTTCTTGATGCTCATCTAGACTATTTAAAATGGTGATATTCTGTCTGCTATTTCACTCCAATTCTGGTCTTCTTATCATATTTAACACTAACATGTTTATATTTGTCTGGCTTAATTAATTGTAAAGACCTTTTGTGCACTCTCTAAATACTGTAATTTTGGAGGTACATTCAGTCTACAGAGTTACCATTGTTCAACTTACACAATCTAAACCAAGCAAGACATTTTTCTAAGTCAACTGAAAACTGCAGGTCATGAGAAGCCCCCAGAATGACTTTAGATAAGAACGTAACCTGGCTTATGTAGGTTCTGCATGATGAGTAATAGAGGAAAGGCAGTCCATAAGATTGTATTTTAACAATGTGGAATCATTCAAGGGTTTACAAAAAGCACAGCCACTATTGTTGTAGAATATGTCTGGATGGCAATGGAAGTAATGTTACATTATGAATTTAACTCTGAGAAGGACCTTGTTAGTTGAACAAGAGAACTGCAGTTCCAATTGCTATTCAGTTTCAAATCAACTTTCAAAAAACCTTTAAAATTCAAGTAAATGGATACTTCACCTCAATTTTAATTCAGCTCCATTTTTTTTTCTGGGTTCGAGCATTAATAGGGCGGCACGGTGGCTCAGTGGTTAGCACTGCAGCCTCACAGCACCAGTGACTGGGGTTCAATTCCAGCCCCGGGTGACTGTCTGTGTGGAGTTTGCACATTCTCCCCGTGTCTGCGTGGGTTTCCTGCGGGTGCTCCGGTTTCCTCCCACTGTCCAAAGATGTGCACGTTAGGTGGATTGGCCATGCTAAATTGCCCGTAGTGTTCAGGGGTGTGTGAGTTATAGGGGGATGGGTCTGGGTGGGATGCTTCAAGCGGCGGTGTGGGCTTGTTGGGCCGAAGGGCCTGTTTCCACACTGTAGGTAATCTAATCTAATCTAATTAATGAAGGCATTGGTGCAAAAATTCAAACGCTGCAGCGTGAGTCCAAGTTCTGAGACAATGTACTCTGGATTGCTAAAATATTGATCTGTATAATTCAAATTTGACACTTGCCATTTTAATGAATGTATAATACAAGTAATTACATCTGTAAAATTCATCGACAAAGCAAATAGCAATATGATTGATTTCCTTCTGTTCTGTTTCTGTGTCATTGTGATCTCCATGTTATTGTGGTCACGGAGGCTCCTTCGAAATGGATTGGCCATTATACTATGCCTGACAGTCAGCAAATTGAACAGTCGACCTGCTATTGTTATCACCAATAGGTATGGCCTGATACACTTAGAGATGCTCCAGCCATCTCATTCAATGATCAAAATTACACTTACGAATTGCAAGTAGAAAAGAAGTATCATAATAGGCAATTTCACAGACAAACGAAGTGAGTTTAACAGGAGATATTAAATTTACAATTATGCATTCTTTCCAAGAAATTTAATGCATTTACTAGAATATTTACATAATTATATAATGGTGACATCTTTCAAGAGCCAAATAAGACAAATATTCAAAGAAATTGAAGAGGCCACAGTCAAGGCAAATGGAAGCAAAGGAGTCTGAATACTTTCAGTCAATTTACATGCTGCCCAGTAGGGTGAAGTGTAATATTTTGGGATTAGAATGCCACATGATTTAACACTGCTAGTGGTTAGCACTGCAGCCTCACAGCACCAGGGAACTGAGTTCGATTCCAGCCTCAGGCAACTGTCTGCGTGGAGTTTGCACAATTCTCCCCGTGCCTACGTTAGTTTCCTCTGGGTGCTCCGGTTTCCTCCTACAGTCCAAAAATATGCATGCTAGGTGGGTCAGCCATGTTAAATTGCCCGTAATGTTCAGGGTGTGTGGGTTATAGGGGGATGGATCTGGGTGGGATGCTCCAAGGGGTGGTGTGGACTTGTTGGGCTGAAGGGTCTGTTTCCACACTGTAGGGAATCTAATCTAAAAAAAAGCATCATTAATAATTATTGAAGGAAGGAATGCAATGTAGCAGGGAGCAGATCTTTCAAGAAACTTAGAACATTGATGTCAATACAACCACATTTGCAGTTCACTCAGCACAATATTTCACTTGTAACTTGTGTCAACAAGTGACCACAAACCTAACAAAAGTAAAAGAAATTTTGAACCTGACACAGCAGTTCAAGACATCATTAAACAAAACAGTTTTCATACTATACACAGGAGTAATTAAAAATAAGCTTTTTGATAAATAAATATCATTAATTCAATGAAATATGACTTCAATGAATATAAGCAGTCGACCGGCAATTGTTATCACCAATAGGTATGGCCTGATACACTTAGAGATGCTCCAGCCATCTCATTCAATGATCAAAATTACACTTACGAATTGCAAGTAGAAAAGAAGTATCATAATAGGCAATTTCACAGACAAACGAAGTGAGTTTAACAGGAGATATTAAATTTACAATTATGCATTCTTTCCAAGAAATTTAATGCATTTACTAGAATATTTACATAATTATATAATGGTGACATCTTTCAAGAGCCAAATAAGACAAATATTCAAAGAAATTGAAGAGGCCAAATAAACCTTGTTTCTTTAACAATTGAGCACAATAACAAAATCTGTAAACAATAAGTTAAATGGATAGATAATGATCAACAATGGAATTTTGAAAAAAAATGCCTGGTGGTGATCATTCTTGAATGGTTCACAAATTCAGCATTGTGATTTGAAACTGTAAGCTGCAGAACAGTAAGGACAGTATAACGGTGGCTGAAAGAACTTTTGATGAGGACTCGCCTACTGAGGTGGTATGGGTAGAGGTCTGAAACAGGAGAGGAGGGGTAACACTGCTTGGAGTTTTTTTTTATAGGCCTCCGCAAAGTTCCAGGGATGTGGAGGAGAGGATTGGCAAAACTATTCTGGGCAGGAGTGAAAGGAAGAGGGTGGTCATTAAGGGAGACTGTAACTTCACTAATGTTGACTGGAAATGCTATTACTCTAGTAAGTTGGATGGATCAATTTTTGTCCAATGTGTGCAGGAGGGTTTCCTGACTCGGTATGTTGAGGGGCCGACAAGAGGGGAGGCCACACTGGATTTGGTACTTGGTAATGAACCAGGCCAGGTGTTTGATTTAGTGGTAGGTGAGCACTTTGGAGAGAGTGACCATAACTCAGTTATGTTTACTTTAGCGATGAAAAAGGATAGAAACATGCCATAGGGCAAGAGTTATGGATGGGGGGGAAAGGCAATTATAATGCGATTAGGCAAGACTTAGGAGGAATAGAATGGGTTAGCAAGATGCAGGGGATGGGGACAATTGAAATGTGGAGCTGGTTTAAGGAACAGATATTGCGTGTCCTTGATAGGTATGTCCCTGTCAGGCAGGGAGCAAGCGATAAGATAAGGGAACCATAGTTTACTAAAGAAATTGTATCTCTTGTCAAGCAGAAGATGGAGGCTTATGTGACAATGAGACGAGATGATTCAGATGAGGCGATGGAGAGTTACAGATTAGCTAGGAAGGATTTAAACAGAGAGAGTTAAGAAGAGCAAGGAGGGGACATGAACAGACATTAGCATGTAGAATAAAGGAGAACCCTAAAGCTTTCTATAGGTATGTAAGGATTAAGAGGATGACTAGGGTAGGAATAGGGGCAGTCAAAGGCAGAGTGGGAAGTTGTGTGTGGACCCTGTGGAGAGGTGCTAAATGATTATTTCTCATTTGTTTTCACTGAGGAACAGGAGAATATTGGGCAGGAGACAGGTGAGTTACGGGCTTCTAGAATTGAAAGGATTAAGGTTAGTAAGGAGAAGGTGTTATCAATTCTAGAAGGTGTGAAGGTAGATAAATCCCCTGGGCCGGATGGGACTTTTCCGACGATTCTATGGGAAGCTAGCGAGGAGGTGGCGGAGCCTTTGGCCTTGATCTTTGAGTCCTCATTGTCTACAGGTTTAGTACCAGAAAACTGGAGGATTGCAAATGTAGTACCCTTGTTCAAGAAGGCCAGTAGGGATGATCCAGGTAATTACAGACTTGTGAGCCTTACATTTGTTGTAGGAAAGGTCTTGGAAAAGAATATTACAGATAGGATTTATAATCATCCAGCAAGCAACAATTTGATTCGAGATAGTCAGCATGGATTCGTCAAGGGCAGGTCGCGTCTCACAAACCTGAGTTTTTTTGAGAAGGTGACCAAGCATGTGGATGGAGGGTAGGGCAGTTGACGTGGTGTACATGGACTTCAGAAAGGCCTTTGATAAGGTTCCACATGGTAGGCTATTGGAGAAAATACAGAGGCACGGGATTGAGGGAGATTTAGCAGTTTGGATTAGAAACTGGCTTTCTGTAAGAAAGCAACGGGTGGTGGTTGCTGGAAAATATTCAGCCTGGAGTCCAGTCACTAGTGGTGTGCCTCAAGGATCTGTTTTGGGATCACTGCTGTTTGTCATTTTTATAAATGACTTGGATGCAGGCATAGGTGGATGGGTTAGTAAGTTTGCAGGTGACACTAAAGTCGGTGGACTGGTGAACAGTGAGGAAGAATGTTGCAGGTAGCAGAGAGACTTGGAAAAACTGCAGAATTGGGCTGAAAGGTGGTAAATGGAGTTCAATGCTGATAAATGTGAGGTGATTCACTTTGTGAAGAATAATAGGAAGGCAGAGTACTGGGTCAATGGAAAGATTCTTGGTAGTGTGGATGAGCAGAGGGATCTTGGTGTCCATGTACATAGATCCCTGAAAGTTGCCACCCAGGTTGATAGTGCTGTTGAGAAGGCTTATGGTGTGTTAGGTTTTATTGGTAGAGGCATTGAATTCCAGAGCCGTGATGTCATGCTGCAACTGTACAAAACACTTGCGCGGCCTCACTCGGAATAATGCGTGCAGTTCTGGTTGCCCCATTACAGGATGGATGTGGAAGCATTGGAAAGGGTGCAGAGGAGATTTACCAGGATGTTGCCTGGTCTGGAGTGCAGGCCCTATGAAGAAAGGCTGAGGGACTTGGGTCTGATCTCATTGGAGAGAAGGAGGCTAAGAGGGGATTTAATAGAGACGTACAAGGTGATCAGAAGATTAGATAGGGTGGACACTGAGGGTCTTTTTCCGAGGATGATGACTTCAGCTTGTGCAAGGAGGCATAGCTACAAATTGAGGAGTGATAGATTTAAGACAGATGTCAGAGGCAGGTTCTTTCCTCAGAGAGTGGTAAGGGCTGCCTGCTAATGCCATTAACTGAGCCACATTAGGGGCATTTAGAACAGTCCTTGGATAAGCATATGGATGATGATGGGATACTGTAGGGAGAGGGGCTTAGATTAGTTCACAGGTCGGCACAACATTGAGGGCTGAAGGGCCTGTTCTGTGCTCCATTGTTCTATGTCCTATATTCTAAACTGAACTTAATAACTCTCATGTTTGCAGTAAAATCAGAAGTAATCACAGGAAACAGCAGCATGATAGAAGGTAAAAACACGCATTCCTCCCTCAGGACAAAGAACAAACTTCCTTTACCAATCAAACATTCTGTCAGTGTAAATGCTTCCAGTCAATGGAAATTAATTAGAGCTTGATGAACGCAAAAATACAACAAATAGGAGAAACAGCAGGTTAATTGTTCCCTCTATCATATGCACCTTGTAGGAAGATCGCATGATACAATTTAAATTCACTTCCTGCCTAGCCCACCTCTACAAGCCTTGACAACAATAGAAGTTACTGCAAGAGCTCAGCAGGTCTGGCAGCATCTGTGGACAGAAATCAGAGTTGATGTTATGTTAGCTCTGATTGCTGTCCACAGATGCTGCCAGATCTGCTGAGCTTTTCCAGCAATTTCTAGTTTTGTCTGTGATTTGCAGCATCTGCAGTTCTTCCAGTTTTTGTTTAGTCCACAAACCTTGACTGGGTTTCAAATCAAAAATGAATTATCTCAGGCTTAATTTGTAAGCTGTCCGCTGTATGTTTGGAAAATGTAATCCACAGATTGCACCCCTTGAGAAAGAAACCACGACTCTAAATGGTACCGAGGTCATAAATGTCACAGATTTATACCGGTACAAGCATAATGGAATAGACCCAAGGGGAAAATCTGTAGGTGAAGTTTTTGATCTCAAGCAGGATGGAGAAAAAAATGACATCAAGGGACAACTTTGTAGATTTGAAGCAGACGCTAACCATACCAGAGAAGAAACTAAAAGATTGTGCTGAGCCAGATACATGTGACAACAATGAATCAAATGAAATTAAATCTAAAAAGACACAACTCAGTCAAATAAACTGCTTCTTCATCCTTGATCCTTTGTTCCTTTCATAAATTTAGCTTTTCCAGCATTCATTCTTCATTTCTTTATATTCCCTGGGTCATATATTCCAAACTAACTTCCAGATAAAATTTGAGCAATTGACAAGTAAGCGATTATGGAAAAAGATGTGAATCTGAGGAACAGTGATGTGAATGAACAAGAAATATTTCATGCCTTAAGAAAGGTACTGTAATGTGGCATTTCTATGATCGGATTTTACTAGTTTACAATTTGGCAATTTGCTACTTTTTTAATGTGTGCTCTAGTTCATATCTTTAAATTTCTTGGGATCAAAGACATTTTGGTATTGTAAATATGATTTTTTTTGGCCGCAACATTGGAAATGGAGGAGAACTGTTATTTTGTTAAACTGTTTCGAAGAAAATAGTTTCTGTGTCAAGCTACCAAACATAGTTCCCATTTTATGCCACATAATGCCACAATATTCCAAGAACAGGAGTTAAAGTCAAAATTTTCAAATGCTCAATACATCAGTGATAATTGAGAAAAAAGTAACACACTTCAGGAAGACACTAAATTAGTACAAAAATGTACAAGTCCATGGTGGATTAATTCTAGTGCTGTTAACTGAAGAGCAACATACTGCAAGAGAAAATTAGATGAAAGCATTAATAATCATGTGCCTCAGCATTAATATGTACATGGGACTGTTAGAAGATGAGTCATTGAAAGTAACTCATCAAGTTGAGAATTTTACTAACTGGGTTTAAAAGCCTTTCAAACCACGACATAAGATGAAAAAGCAAAATGAATTGATGATTTGTTAATTTTTTAAAAAATACATTGCATGAGCAAATATAATTTGTGCACTTCTGGAAATAAATTTGTAGCGATTTTACAATACCCTCAGGAGTAGATATACCTGAAGTTCATCAGACATGAATGTCATGAATAAAATGCAGAAGCTGGCCAGTCTGGGACAGTTATGTAAACTGAGAAGTTCTGGACAACCTACATTGGAGGTTGTCAAAGTGATGAAAATGTTATATTCGACCTAAGTAAAAATGCTGTCCAAAAATGCTTTGTGTCTTGATCTTGACACAAAGATCAAAGAATTGAAAGTTACAGATTGATGGCGTTGGTGAAAATCAAAAGAAAGACGATGAGGAAATTTAGGCCTACCTAAGTTACTGTACCAACAATGATCTGAAATGTTTTCTTATTAGAGTGAAACAAACCGAGTATTTTGTAATGAGAGTGAAATTAATGAAAGAACGAAATTAACCTGTACTCGAGACCAATCAAAAAAAAGGCTTACCGGGAGAGAGGAGGACCGCAAAACCACTTGAGTTGTCACGTGCACTACCAAATTAATGATAATAAAATGTGAGGCTGGATGAACACAGCAGGCCAAGCAGCATCTCAGGAGCACAAAAGCTGACGCTTCGGGCCCAGACCCTTCATCAGAGAGGGGGATGGGGTGAGGGATCTGGAATAAATAGGGAAAGATGGGGAGGCGGACCGAAGATGGAGAGAAAAGATAGGTGGAGAGAGTATAGGTGGGGAGGTAGGGAGGGGATAGGTCAGTCCAGGGAAGACGGACAGTTCAAGGAGGTGGGATGAGGTTAGTAGGTAGATGGGGTGGGAGGAAGGGATGGGTGAGAGGAAGAACAGGTTAGGGAGGCAGAGACAGGCTGGACTGGTTTTGGGATGCAGTGGGTGGGGGGGAAGAGCTGGGCTGGTTGTGTGGTGCAGTGGGGGGAGGGGACGAACTGGGCTGGTTTAGGGATGCAGTAGGGGAAGGGGAGATTTTGAAACTGGTGAAGTCCACATTGATACCATATGGCTGCAGGGTTCCCAGGCGGAATATGAGTTGCTGTTCCTGCAACCTTCGGGTGGCATCATTGTGGCACTGCAGGAGGCCCATGATGGACATGTCATCTAAAGAATGGGAGGGGGAGTGGAAATGGTTTGCGACTGGGAGGTGCAGTTGTTTGTTGCGGACTGAGCGGAGGTGTTCTGCAAAGCGGTCCCCAAGCCTCCGCTTGGTTTCCCCAACCACGACCAAATTAGCCTGGCAGCCTCTGCGAGTGTGCAATATCATTCATTGAAATGAAAAACTACGTGCACAAAATACACTAAACACTTTTTTAACTGTAAGAAAGCCGTAATGAATTCAACAATGCCCTTCAGGCAAAGCAATAATTGTCGAATCAGGCGACTCCAAACAACAATCTGAAATGGTCTGGTAATCCATTCCGATGTAGTAAGTGAAAAACAAAACAAAGGAACTGAAATCTCTCTCACATCACAGATCGTAACTTACTTTAAAAAAAAATGTCACGAGGAATAACTCTAAGGAATAGATAATGAAAGTCAGCCCAACAGCGGCATGAACACTGCACCACCAACACAACCCCCTAAAACAAACATAACGGATTAAAGTAGATTTTGTTGATGTGAATTGTTAAGTTTTGTTCAATTAAAAAGAAGTGAACACAATAATTTGTTTTTGTGAGGCCAGTTCATCTTTTTAAAAATTATTTGTGCTATTTAATATAATAACTATTCATTAATATTGATTGGTTTATTGCAATAACCAACACAATGAATAACTTATTTCACGGCACATGACTTCACAACTCACAGCTAAGAAAGACATTTGCGCTGTTGTCATTGTTATGTTGGAAGAAAAATGCAAACAGATTTGCACATAATTAGCTTGGGCACCATTTTAGCACTGTCAAGATTTTTTTTATTCTGAGCTTCGTCGACTGTGCAAGTGGAAAAATAGTCGGCACACATGGGGAATTCTTCCACGTTTACAGAAAGGTACTCCGTTACTTTTGCGTGTCTAACTGAGAAACCATAACAGATTCCATTAAACACCCTTCCAAATTTTGAGACCTTTGCAGACGTAACTCTTCTCAATACTGCACTGAAGTGTCAGTTTGATTTTTGTGTTCGACATGTCGAATCAGATTTCAACAAGTAGTCTTCTTTGGAAGGGTCTAACAGCCGTGCCTCCATTCAAATTTTGATTTAAAGATGCCTGTTATGCATAATTGCAACATTTAGAAAGTTTAAGCTGCGAAGCAAAAAGAGATCATTGTTGGGACACTCATTTAAAGCGGCTTTGTTCTTGGGGCAAATTGTTGATTTGCAATATGAAGTATTAAAGTCAATGGACTTAGTATACAGGAAACTTCCATGTAAACAGTTGGTTGTAATACTCGAACGTTGGATGATAAAAAGGTGACTGTAGATCTTGCCTGATTTTGATCTGTGACTAAACAGCAATACATAGAGAAGCTGTTTAATGTAAACTACTTTGTGATGTATGTTGTGTTTTGTTTTATATGGGCAGAGAAAGGGAATGTATGAAATATAATGCTGAAAGGTGCATTCTCAGAAAATCTTATTTTCCCCTGTCTCTGGCAAGATAATTTTACTTTAAATTTTGTAAGAAATAATGAGATTTATTAATATGTTTATGTTACAGTCCAGTATGGGTTTCAAAACTAATAGCATTGGATTTGAAGACTTACCAGTAATACCAACAGCTGCAAAAACAGGGTCGGAAATGCTTTCTGTCTGAAAGATTAATGGATATCCAATTTTATTGTGCAGGAAGGACTTTTGCACCTGTTGCCACTTCTAAGCAATTTCAGGTAATTAATTGCATTGATTGAAATAATTCGAGCAGGTGGAACTCTGACAGCCAGCTGATCAAATATTGCACCAAATTTACTCCTGACTGAGATAATTTTCTGCTTTTCTGAGCATAAACTTGTCGAGCTCGTCATCTCAGAAATGATAACATTTCACAACAAATAGGCCGATATATGTTTCACGACATTTACAACTGCCTGCCGACAGTTAGAAAGGCGACAGTAAGAGCTCTAAGCTGTCAGTAAGTCATGATATTACATTTCACTGTACTACAGCATACAAAGAGACCATACAATATTTTACCCGTTGATTAGAACTCTAGGGCACAATCAATCACACCACAGCAAAGATAAGAAGTCCTTTCATTCACACCTTGCCATGAATAAAATGAAACAATAATTTATGGGAATCACTTAAAAGAAAGAAATACATCGTTAGTCGAGAGCTAAAGTAGAAATCTCATTGACCGAGCTGGACATGGAAAGAAACTGTTTTTATGTAAGACTTCCAAGCCTCATAAAACCATTAATACATATTTATGCACCTTCATATTTACTTTGGAAGTGTGATTATACAACAATCAAGAAATGGTTAGCATCTGGCACCATTAAATCAGCCAATGAATGAAATAATGGATTTTCATAAATAACTCTATTCAACCAAATTGCAAACAAAATAAAGCAACACTTGATCAAGCTCATAACATCCAAGCTGTACATTACAGCACGTACAGAAATGTAATGCTGTTGCAGTGCCAGACAGGATGCAAAGCCATTAATACTGGATTTGAAGCCTTACCAGTAACACCAACAGCTGCAGGAACAGGGTACTGAACGCTTTCTGTCTGAAACCTTAATGGATATCCCAATTTCTGAATGAGAAGTGTAATTGTCCCTGACTGTTATTGTATGTTATAAAAATCCACTATTTATATTCAACAGAACCTTCCAGCGACAGAATTGGTTACACAATGAGCAACATTTGTTACAGTGACTTTACAGAATCAAGGCAAAAGAAATATTTCTCAAGACAATTAGAATTTAATTAAGGAACATTCCATACTAAATTAGGGTAATATGATTGGATTAGATTCCCTACAGCGTGGGGACAGGCCCTTTGGCCCAACAAGTCCACACTGCCCCTTAATATATCCCACTCGGATCCATTTCCCCTATAACCCATGCACCCCTGAATGCTATGGGCAATTTTGCATGGCCAATCCACCTGGCCTGCACATTTTTGGACAGTGGGAGGGAACCGGAGCACCTGGAGGAAACCCATGCAGACACGGGGAGAATGTGTAAACTCCACACAGACAGTTGCCTGAGGCTGGAATCGAACCTGTGTCCCTGGTGCTATGAGGCCGCAGTGCTAACCACTGAGCCACCGTGTTGTCCCTAATATTACTTTAAATCCTCCTCAGATAAAAAAACAAAGTGTTGTAAAAAGCACAGACACGGCTATAAAATGAAGATGCATGCTCAACTCTTGTTATAAAATGCTAATACTCTGCCTATAGGTTTACGGACATTTACTTAATCGTGGGGGCTTGCTACATCGAAATAATTACAAAATTTCCCATCAAACCACATGCCATCCTGACATGACAATGCATTGTTTTCATTCATCTTCTCTGGTCCAATCCACGAAAAGTCATTCCAAACATCAAATAAGAAAAGTACAATAAATATGACTTTAACAAAATATACCATGTCGTGAGCAACATGTGAATAGAATGTCTGAGCCTAAGCAACGTGAAGCTGCTCTGTTAGATATTTGGATCGTTCATTAAAATTGTTAATTTTGTTTTCAAAATTAATGTCTGAGGAGGACAGTAATGGTAGTTGTAACCCGATGAGAGATTTAACATGAAACATAAATCACAATTGGTGACGGCATTTCTTTATTTTTTACTGACAGAAGGTCAGCTCCTACTCTAAACCAATATCAATCCCTTCATGCCATAATTCTCATGTGTTTCGCAGCGCTCCTGCAGTGTATTTAATCCTAAAATCAATATTATTCCCTTTAGTACAACAGCTAAATACTGCAGCCCAATGAGGTACATATTCATTTTAACCATATTAGCTCATTTATTCACAGTGTGTCCTTCAACGCATCAGCACACAGTATCTGTGTAGTTAATTTAAATGTTCTATTCACTTACGTTTGCATCTAAGTAAGTTAACCATAGCGATCCCATAAGAATATATTGTCAACTTATCAAATGTGTTCCTTTCAATTCAACTAGCTTGATGTTCACCCCATACAATCCATGTATTCACAGGAATCGCCTCACCACCAAACACCACTATTTATTAAAATGGGAGTAGGTGCAGTTAGAGTAATATCTTTTGACATCATGGTGATATTTCTCTGAGAAATCCGTACAAAATTAAAGTCAACAGTACTTAAGAGAGTACTTTCCTACTGGTAGTAGTCAAACCAGGCATAAATGTTAAAACGCAGGAAATGGGAACAGGAATGGGCTCTTTGTGATTTGGATCAGAGACAATGGGGACTGCAGATGCTGGAGAATCCAACATAACAAAGTGTGAAGCTGGATGAACACAGCAGGCCAAGCAACATCTCAGGAGCACAAAAGCTGACGTTTCGGGCCTAGGCCGTTCATCAGAGAGGGGGATGGGGAGAGGGTTCTGAAATAAATAGGGAGAGGGGGGAGGCAGACTGAAGATGGAGAGAAAATAAGACAGATGGCGAGGAGAGTATAGGTGTGGAGGTAGGGAGGGGATAGGTCAGTCCAGGGAGGACGGACAGGTCAAGGAGGTGGAATGAGGTTAGTAGGTGCGAAATGGAGGTCCGCAACATCCGCCCCGCAGTGGTCGAGTAAGCCCTTGACCACGTCTCCTGCATTTCCCGCAACACATCCCTCACACCCTGCCCCTGCAACAAATGCCCTAAGAGGATCCCCCTCATCCTCACATACCACCCTAGCAACCTCTGGATACAACACATCATCCTCCGACACTTCAGCCATCTACAATCCAATCCCACCACCCAAGACATTTTTCCATCCCCACCCTTGTCTGCCTTCCGGAGAGACCACTCTCTCCATGACTCCCTTGTCCGCTCCACACTCCCCTCCAACCCCACCACACCTGACACCTTCCCCTGCAACGCAGGAAGTGCTACACTTGCCCCCACACCTCCTCCCTCACCCCCATCCCACGCCCCAAGATGACTTTCCATATTAAGCAGATGTTCACCTTCACATCTGCCAATGTGGCATACTGTATCCACTGTACCCGGTGTGGCTTCCTCTACATTGGGCAAACCAAGCGGAGGCTTGGGGACCGCTTTGCAGAACACCTCTGCTTGGTTTGCAGTAAACAGCTGTACCTCCCAGTCACAAACCATTTTAACTCCCCCTCCCATTCCTTCGATGACATGTCCATCATGGGCCTCCTGCAGTGCCACAATGATGCCACCTGAAGGTTGCAGGAACAGCAATTCATATTCCACTTGGGAACCCTGCAGCCCAATGTCATCAATGTGTATTTCACAAGCTTCAAAATCTCCCCTTCCCCCACTGCATCCCAAAACCAGCCCAGCTCGTCCCCTCCCTCCACTGCATCCCAAAACCAGCCCACCTTTCACTGCCTCCCGAACCTGTTCTTCCTCTCACCTATCCCCTCCTCCCACCTCAAGCCGCACCTCCATTTCCTACCTACTAACTTCATCCCCCCTCCTTGCCCTGTCCTTCATCCCTGGACTGACCTCTCCCCTCCCTACCACCCACCTATACTCTCCCCTCCACCTATCTTCTTTTCTCTCCATCTTCAGTCTGCCTCTCTCGATTTATTTCAGAACCCTCTTCCCATCCCCATCTCTGATGAAGGGTCTACGACCGAAATGTCAGCTTTTGTGCTCCTGAGATGCTGCTTGGCCTGCTGTGTTTTCCCAGATTCACACTTTGTTATCTTTGTGACTTGGAGCCTGTTCCACCATTAAACATGGCCATGGTTAATCATCCATCATGATAGCCAATTCTCATGAAAAGTTCAGAAAATCCAAATAAACTACAATCATTTGTCTCCCCAAATCTGCCTGAAAGTCAACGCTACTAGCTACATCCTTGAAGAAATCCACGAGATTTGTCAGGTATGAACTTCCGTTCATTAATCCATACTGACTGTGTTTGATACTGGCACTGTTTTGCAAGTGGTCTGCTGTTAAATGTTTTATAGTGGAACCAATCATGCCCTCTACTACCAGTATCAAGCTGACTGGTGTATAATTCCGAATTCTTGGTTTTCTCTTTGTCTTCGTTCTTTCAAATAGAGGGATTAAGCAAGCACCTACGATCTTGAGGAACGGAGTCCACCTATACGATGTTAAAAGGCAATCACCAGTGCATCTTCTTTTTCTCTCTTGGACAAAGCTGTTAAATACTGTGAGATGTCGAATATTGGTCCTGGGGTAATTGTCCTTTAATCTATTTAACGTCAGGAAAAATTCTCAAACAAACTGATATACTTCATCCCGTCCCTGTCAATAAACAATTTGTTGCCCAAGATATCTACCATGTTATTTTGGTTTGCCTTTGGGAATACAGAGCTGAAACATGCATTTAAGTGGTAAGAATTCTCTGTTCCCTGCTACAAATGCTCAGTTTGTGTGATGGTCAGGCACCTACATTTGACTTCCACTATCTTTTTTTTCTCACATAACTAATAAAAACTTTTATGGTCAGTTTTATTTTCCCTACAAGCTTACTGTCTCACTGTAATTTTCCTTTCTTAATCAATCCCCAAGTTCATTGTTGTAGAATGGTAAATTCTTCCCACTCTTTAGATTTTTTTTAATCTGGCAAATTTGCATGCCTCATCCTTCTATGTAATAGCACCTATAGTTTTCCTCAAATAAATTTTCATCAAATAAAAACGGAAAGAGCTTTGGATGCTGTAAATCAGGAACAAAAACAGAAGTTGCTGGAAAAGCTCCGCAGGTCTGGCAGCATCTGTGAAGAAAAAAATCAGTTGATGTTTCAGGTCCTTTGGCAGTTCTGAGGGAGGGTCAGCGGACCCGAAACGTTAACTCTGATTTCTTCACAGATGCTGCCAGACCTACTGAGTTTTTCCCGTAACTTCTGTTTTTCATCGTGGTTTCATTAAGTTTCCTGTTTTGGCAATTGGCTGGAAAGAAATGAACAAATTTTGCAGGCAATCCACGCGCTCTTTGAATATTTGGTAGTGCCTTTCAAACAAAATCACTTTAAATAACTTCACCCAATCTGTCATAACCACCTCGTGCCTCGTACCATTCTGTTTCCATGTATTTAGTCTCAGGATACAGAATCAACAAAGTGACTCTCCAACTTAATGAAGAATTCTATCATAGTATAATTACAGATCCCCAGGGCCCTCCACAACGCGACTGTCAATTATTCCTTTCTCAATAGGCAATATCCAGTTTTGGATATCCTGTTCTCTAATTGGTTCCAGGAATTTCTCCTCCGCAATGGTGTTACCTAAATTGTTTTATGAAATCCAAATGCAACATTAAAGTCACCATAAATACAGATAGTAGTGGATTATACGCGTCTCTTATGCCCTGTTTAATTTCTTCTCAACATCATCCCTACCATTTAGTGAGACAATGCGGCGATCCAGAGGGGGAGTCTTTCATTTTCCCGGCGTATTAGACCAGTAATGGAGGAGGTGGGGTCAGTACAGATTGGATGAGCTACAATGGGGCAGGACCACGACTGAAGTCCTGGGGGGGAGGTGGGGGTATTTGCTAGACTGTTTGGGGCTAAAATGACAGGCCGTTAGGAATCTCTACAAGAGTCAGTGGAAAAGGGAATGAAGAATAAAAGTAAAATACAGAAAGTGGAAAAAAGAGAAATGGTAGGCAGAGAAATGAAGAAGCAGCATCATAGAACACAGAACAATACAGCGCAGAACAGGCCCATCGGCCCTCGATTTTGCACCGACTTGTGAGCTAATCTAAGCCCCTCCCCCTACACTATCCCATCATTATCCATTTGCTTATCCACTGATTGTTGAAATGCCCCTAATGTGGCTGAGTTGACTACATTGGCAGGCAGCGCGTTCCAAGCCCTTACCACTCTCTGAGTAAAGAACCTGCCTCTGAAATCTGTCTTAAATCTATCACCCCTCAATCTGTAGCTATGCCCCCTTGTACAAGCTGAAGTCATCATCCTCGGAAAAAGACTTTCACTGTCCACCCGATCTAATCGTCTGATCATCTTGTATGTCTGTATTAAATCCCCTTTGAGCCTCCTTTTCTTCAATGAGCACAGACCCAAGTCCCACAGCCTTTCTTCGTACGGCCCAAAGCTCCAGACCAGGCAAGCAGGGCCTTGATCAAAAGTAATGGGCGTGGGACAAATAACGTTTAAAAGTTGAGCCCTAAGTCTTCCTAACTATATTCATGATAAATTCATAATAAAGTGGATGAATTTTTCTCACGTACAGATGTAAACAGATTTGACACAGTCAGGATTGCAGAGACATCGCTGCAGAGTGACCAGTGATGGAGTCCTGGGGGAGTATTTGCTACACTTTTTGGCGCTACAATGGCCGCCGGTGATCCAGCGTTAATCAGGATCGAGGAAGAAGAAGAGACACTAAGTGAAATTCAGTGCTGTTCGCATTGCTAGGTAAAGACAAAATTAGCACAATATAATGAAGAATATCGGCTCCGATGTGGGATATTGCTGATCTCCAGGTGCACTTGAAAATGTCGTGGTTAGATGCCTCCTTGAGCGCCTGCAGTCTCTTTGGTCTTGGTAGAGCCTGAAACGTTGTTCATGAGGGAGTTCCAGGTCTTTAAATCAGCGGCACCGACAAAATCTTCCAACCTTTTGTAAGAGAAAGAAAGAACAGCATGCTACATGTATATGTCCCTGATAATGTGGTGAAAGAGGGAATCAAAGTAGTCCTCAGCAAATGAGTGACAGAAGGAGATGGCAATTCCTGCAAATTTCTGCGAGACACCCACTTTGAATTGCCAAGAACTTTAGAGATTGTACCGAAACGGTAAATTATTGTTTTTGCAAGTTTCTCGACTGTGACTTCAGAAAATAGATCAGAGAAGCAACTACATTTAAAAAGAAGCCCAAAACTTGCAATAGAAGACAAATATTTTCAAAATGTTGTGGGCTTTAAATGACGTGGAAACAGACAAAGGGATCTCATTGGTCCTTCTGCAGCTGCACAAGGCCCTGGTGAGACCTCACCTGGAGTATTGTCTGCAGTTTTGTTCTCCAAATTTGAGGAAGGACATTCTTGCAATTGAGGGAATGCAGTGTAGGTTCACTAGGTCAATTCCCAGAACTGGGGGGAGGTATCATATTTTGAAAGATTGGAGCTACTGGGCTTGTATACACTTGAGTTTAGACGGATGAGAGGGGATCTGATTGAGACGTGTAAGATTATTAAGGGATTGGACACTCTGGAGGCAGGAGGCATGTTTCTGCTGATAGGTTTGTCCAGAACCAGAGGACACAGTTTAAAAATAAGGGGTAGGCCATTTAGAACAGAGTTGAGGAAAAACTTCACCCAGAGAGTGGTGGATATATGGAATGTTCTGCCCCAGAAGGCAGTGGAGGCCAACTCTCTGGATATTTTCAAGAAAGAGATGGATATAGCTCTCAAAGATAGTTGAATCAAGGGTTATGGGGATAAGGCAGGAACAGGATACTGATTGTGGATGATCAGCTTGATCATAATGAATGGTGGTGCTGGCTCGAAGGGCTGAATGGCCTTCTCCAGCACCTATTGTCTGTTGTCTTGTCACTTGTACGTAAGAACCCGTGACATTAAAACCTCAAATTTCTATTGTCTATTGGGATCAAAGGAACACATGTTTCCAGGGTTGCAATGACGTAGATATTTCGCAATATGAAATTAAACGTCTTTTCATATGTCAGATATGTTAGGATCTTAACTGAACTGAACTGACAGAATGGGAAGAAATACACAGCATAATGATGAGGAGAAAGCATTTTATTGTGATGTGATGTGGTAGACGGCCAACGCGACCAGAATATTCAAAATGACCAAATGCTGTGTTGCAGCCATTCTGATTTACTTTCTGATAAAACAAGGTGTAAAGCTGGATGAACAGAGCAGACCTAGTAGCATCAGAGGAGCAGAACATTCTCCAGAATGGTCTATACCCGAAACGTCAGCTTTCCTGCTCCTCTGATGCTGCTTGGTCTGCTGTGTTCATCCAGCTCTACACCTTGTTGTCTCAGATTCTCCAGCATCTGCAGTTCCGACTTTCTCTGATTGATTTTCTTTCTTGATTCTGCATTTTCTTTTTCCAGTGGAATCCCTACAGCTATAGAGAGCAGCGATATCTCAGTGTATGACTGAGCCGCTTACAAACCAGTCTGGTGTCAGATATTGTATTTCTAAATTGTCCTGCAGAGTCAAGGGCATCAGTGAAACAAAACGTGGTTTAGAGATTATACTAATTATGTTCGTGCAGCACAGCGCATATGCCAACACCACTGCCAATCACGATTAGTGATTTAAAAGCAAACCGAAGTTTAATAAAGTGCATGCAGTGCACTTGATTTTAAGAGGAAATGCTGGCGAAAATCAACTTGTTTGAGAAGACCTGAGGATGGGAAAGCAAGTTAAAAATTGGAGTCCATTATGATTGATTGTCTGAGATGAAACTCGTCCATTCTTTGAAGTGGGTGAGCTCACAGGATCCCACGTGATCGTTAAATGAATATTAGCAACAGGGAATTGATGCATCTGCTGTAATTTGCTTCTTCAAATCCAAGGAAATCAAGTCTAATAAAAGACACATTCTGAGTATCTCACTGGAGATGTCGAATTGTATAAATATAAAGCAATGTACACATATACTTCCATATTTAAAATAGGGTTATTGTCTGCAGAACGAACAGAGAGAGCAGTTCATAAACATGCACGGTGTCGTTCTACTGATTGGAAAGATTTTCTATATTCTTCTTGCAATTATTGGAGTTCGTGGCGAGTGGCCTGAAGGAATGAAGTTATTTGCATCTGTATGTACGTTGGTTTCTGATATTCAGTTGTCAATTCTATTATAAAATGGGAATTGACAGCTGCAGTTATGTACATAACGATTCAAGTAAATAATTATATTGATACACGTTTTCTGATTTACCTTTCATCTGTTTGCTTCAATTGCCATGTTGCATTGGTAATTTATTGAATTCAGTTTCAGGTTGCATCCTGCACAATCAGATATAAATCAACGACATTTCTGATGAAAACGATTATTGCAATGATCTGTCACTGCAGACAAAGGTTATGTGGCAATTGACTGACGTTGAACACATGACATGTATTAGTGGCAGTGTTTCTCACTGCAGATTCGCACTGATGTTGGTGCATAATCATACAGCATTTGACAGAATCGATCATGCATTTCATGGACTATCTGCCATTCTACAATTTTGTACAGTGAAGAACACCATGTCTCTCCTACTCTGAGGAGAGTCAGTGACAACAGTTTCCAGTGCTGATTAATGTCCTTACCGTGTATGGCCTTGACAGACGTTCGGTCATTCACATCCTGTTTTAATAAATAAACCAACGTAGACACCATGGAAGACACGCCAATAACACAAATTAAACCATGTCAAAGTACACGTTTTAAGCAAGACCGGACATTCTACCCACCTAGGGCGAGCCCATACTCCTGCTCCACGGGAGGCCCTATATATTCTTGTTCAGCTAACCCTGACTGAATTAATTTGATTTCTTTCCTTCTACATTTACTTTGTCATTTCAGCTTAATTATTTTCCAGCTCATTGGCACCATATAGAAGGTTTTCTCATTAACACTGTTGTTGGAGGAACTCAATCTCTCGATTTCTTTTGAAGTTCCTTCTTGGAATACATCGCTATGTTACGTTGATAGTTCGCCCACACCCCACCCTCTGTAAATTGACATTTGCTTTCCAAGAGTCGCTCTCAAACTAGTAAGCAGTTAAAAAGACTAAATTCTTAAGTTTAGAATTGAACAAAACTCCATTGAACTCTTCTCGAATAGTTGTAAACTCCTAGTTCCTGCATTACTCTCCATAGAACAGTGGCCTGTTCCAATGCCTCACTCCCGCTTTTTTAAAGTGGAGTTCATAATTGTACGCTGAATGTAAAGTGTTGTGTAGTCACACTTTAACATTTTAAAAAATAAAATTTAGCTTCATTCAACAAGCTTCACGCAGTTATATGCTCTGTGCATTCATCATCTTTACAGAATCCATTAAAACTTATTTTAAAATGTAGAACATTTATGAATGTTACCATTCAGGACAAAAAAAAAGTTTGGGAGTGATGAGAGTTTATAGTCACAAAAATTGCTTCACTTCTGGGAACTGAGTTTCAAATTCTGGGGAATGATCCCAGTCCTTGATTGCTTCCAAAGCTGGCAGTGGACAGAATCCTTTTGAGCTAACAGTTTCTTGATTTCTTCATTAAAGCCTGGAATTACCTAAAGATATTCCTGTAGTTTCAACCGCATGCCTCAATCCCAAATCTGATAAAACAGTCCTATGCAAGTAGAAACAAAATACAGATTATTTTTGGGATTTTTAGTGTCTGTATTCACACACTAACTAATCACTAATTAAATCCAGCCCTAACTAGTCTCAGAAATGGAGATCCTTTGCCATTCGTTTCAATGTTATCTTACTGTTTTTCTCTTACAGTTAATGTAATGGCCATTGTAATTCTGCCCCATGAAAAATGTGGTCTCTCGGCCTCCACCGCTCGTTATGTTGTGGCCATAGCAGCAGCAGATCTCTTAGTGATTACCAATTACCGTCGATTAAATGATTATTATTTCCACTTAAAGTTTTTCTATATCACTCCTTTATGTCGTGCTCACTGTGTCATTATTCATGCAACCATAGATTGTTCTGCCTGGTGCACCATTGCCTTCACTCTTGATCGATTTGTCTCCATTTGTTGCTAAAAGCTCAAACCTAAATATTGCACCAAGAAAACTGCCAATGTGGTTTCAGCAACAATTGGCTTCCT
This sequence comes from Stegostoma tigrinum, assembly GCF_030684315.1. Taxonomy (NCBI): domain Eukaryota; kingdom Metazoa; phylum Chordata; class Chondrichthyes; order Orectolobiformes; family Stegostomatidae; genus Stegostoma; species Stegostoma tigrinum. The sequence continues at coordinate 4,152,499 of NC_081360.1, forward strand.
ATTTTGTTTTAAAAAAATGTTTCAAACTACTTTAGGTTTCGACCAAGGAAGATACTGAACAAATTTCCATTTTACTGTTCTAATCAGCCAAGATACTTTTCAGACCCAAGGTGGATTGGATTTAGAATCTTTGAGAAGGTGTTGTTCCCATTATTGCCATTCGTTCTTATTCTGTTGCTGAATACTCTGACGGTCAGACACATTTTATTGGCTAGTCAAGTCCATAAGGGACTGAGGAGTCAAATTAAGTTGGAGAATCACAATGACCATCAAATGGAAAGCAGAAAAAAGTCTATGATTTTACTCCGCAGCATATCAGGAAGCTTCATACTCCTGCGGTTTGTGTACATTTTATATATTTTCGATGTTGGAAAGCCAAATAGAAATGTGCTTGAAAAAGTTGCCTGTAAGCTACACAATTTCAGCTGCTGCACAAATACGGTTATTTATTCGGAGACTCAGAACAAGTTCAGAGAGCATTTTAAAAATGCATTGAAACATCCAGTTGCATCAATTATAAAATCAATTAATAAACTAAGCAACTGATATCATCCCCAGCATCCAGCCATGAGCAACAAGTGAGGGTAGTGGAGTAACGTAGCTGGAGAAGAATGGAGTTACAAATGCTTGCAATGCTTCATAGAGACAGTGAACAGAAAAATTCCAAGCAAATTGGTATCAATGACACAAGTATATGATTCAGAAGTGACAGAAAGTGAATACTCAAACGCACCAGGAAAGATTGCATTGTAGAACCCCTACAGCATGGAAACAGGGCCTTAGTGCGAACAAGTCCACACCAACCCTCAGAGCATCCCACCCAGACTCATCCCTCGATAACCCATCTCATCTCATCTCCATCTCTGAACACCATGGGCAATTTAGCATGGCCAATACACTGAGCTTGTACATCTTTGGACTCCGCAGGAAACCCACACTGACAGAAGGAGAATGTACTAGCCCTACACATATAATCGCCCGAGGGTGGAATCGAAGTCGGGTCCTGAGCATTGTGAGGCAGCAGTGCTTATGTATTAGGATAATTATTTATTCATTAATTAACAGAAAAATGTTACTGATCTTATGATTGTCCCAGACTGATTAATAACTGATTTTTCTTCAACATTCTTTGTTTACTTTCTTTTATGTCTCTGTCTCTCTGCTTCAACTGGGACAGAACGTCAAAGAGTGGTTGTGAAACCATGTCTGGATGACCCAAACTCAGTCAGTCAACGGTAAAATCAGAGCTTATTGATAGGCAAGGCAGAAAACTGTTCTGGGTTATCCATGCCAGCCAATCAACAATGAGATGAACACAATAGGCCTGGCAGCATCTGGATGAAAGGGGCAGTCAACATTTCAGGTATTACCCTACTTCAGAACTCCTGAAGAAGTCCTGAAGAAGGGTAATACCCAAAACATTGACTGCTCCTTTCCTCCAGATGCTGCCTGGCCTGCTGTGTTCTTTCAGCCTCCTGTTTGTCCTCTATAGATTCTAACATCTACAGTGCATTTTGTCTTCAAAAATGTGAGAAGCTTGGTGGCTACCTATTGACTACATCTGTGTCATGAGAAGGTGTCCCTAAAAGTTCCTGCCTGTTTTCAGACTGTTCCTGTATCCTCCTGATATAGGTTTGCAATGGAGTATTCACACTACCTCTCGGACAATGGTTTGCCTCGATTACATTATGCGACATTCTTTCTATTTGATTTGAGTCGATGCTCCAATCCTCTTTCCTTCTGTTATTTCAACTAAACTCAGCTATTCTAAAGCACGTTCCTTGGTCTGCCTTTTATTTGTATTGGCACAGTAACTTGTCCTTTTCCGATATAAACCATGCAAGTCTTATCAAAGTTCATGATTTCTGGCGTGAGGCCAATATTTCATATCTACTTAAATTGTCCAAATTTCCAAGACTGCATTTCAGTGAAAACTTCTCCATCTCCAAAACACTCCAGAGCACAACAAAATTGCCCAAACTCTGAATGCCATATCGCTTGAACATTCTGCAGTCCATACAACACTCAGGATCCGTGAAACTTCTTCAGCCACCACCATCACCACACCCAGCTCTCCCTACTTCTGAAACATTCACTCTCACAGAAGTGCATCATAAGTTTGATACCATTGGGCTGCAGGGTTCCCAAATGGAATATGAGTTGGACTTCACAAGCTTCAAAATCTCCCCTTCCCCCACTGCATCCAAAAACCAGCCCAGTTCTTCCCCTCCCTCCACTGCATCACAAAACCAGCCCAGCTCGTCCCCTCCCCCCACTGCATCCCAAAACCAGCCCAGCCTGTCTCCGCTTCCCTAACCTGTTCTTCCTCTCACCCATCCCTTCCTCACACCTCAGGTCTCACCTCCATTTCCGACCTACCACCTCATCCCGCCTCCTTGACCTGTCTGTCTTCCCTGGACTGACCTATCCACTCCCTACCTCCTCACCTATGCTCTCCTCTCTACCTATCTTCTTTTCTCTCCATCTTTGGTCCGCCTCCATCTCTCTCCCTATTTATTCCAGTTCCCTCTCCCCATCCCCCTCTCTGATGGAGGGTCTAGGCCCGAAACGTCAGTTTTTGTGCTCCTGAGATGCTGCTTGGCCTGCTGTGTTCATCCAGCTCCACACTTTGTTACCTTTAACACCCATTCCCACATTTGAGGAAATTCTCCCATGGGCCTTGATTGATTGTGTAGAACTCCAAACGAAAGCAAGAAAAAAAATCAGAATCAACATTAGTTAACAATAATGAATGTGTCCACTAGATTTCCAGAGGCCATTCCATTATGCAGTGTCAAAACTTAAAGAATTGCTGAAATGTTACTTTTTTAACTCAATGTAGACTGCTGACAGAAGCATAATCAGATAAAGGGTCAAATTTTACATCAAAACTATTAAATAAAGTTATGTATATCTTAGGAATAAAACAATTCAAATTCATTGTGTTCCATTGGGAATTGCAGGCAGAATTAGAATGGCGGCATGAAAGTTTACAGACCATGTTGAGGGTTTATAGTCAAGATTATGCAGAAGATTGGTATGAACAAATTTCATTTGTACATTTTGCAATTAGGAATGCATCAAGTGAATATACCAAGTTCAAAACATTTGAATTAGTTTTTGGGATGAAGTGAGAGGGCTACTGAATTTAATTAATTGAGGAGACAACTTAATTAAGGAGAAATTGGTGAGTCAGAGCTCAGAGACCACATATTTGGACAATGTGTCAAATTTTAAGGAACAATTAAGTTGAGCAGGTGAGTTGGTGAGACAGTATTTGAAAGCAGCATAGCACGTGATGAAACGGGAACAGGCAAGAAATCCAGCAATCACAATTTTACTCGCGGAGCTAAAGGTTTAGTTTTATTTCCAGTGTTCGGTGGATCTTTAAAGGCAGGGTTTAGTGGGCCTTCTCAAAACGAAAGGAAATTGAGTGAGGTGAACTATTTAATAAAAATGTCACATAGAAAGAATTTTCACAGATAAAAAAGAGTGGAACTGGAAGTGCACAGCAGGCCAGGCGGCATCAGAGGAACAGTCCCATCCCAAACCATCAATTCTCCTGTTCCTCTAATGCTGTCTGGCCTGCTGCATCGCTCCAGCTCCACCCTGGGTTATATTTGACTCTAGCAACTGCAGTTCCTGTTATCTCAAGAAATCTCACAGAGAGTGATGTGTGATTGTCCTCAAACTTTATTTGACAGGGAAGGAAAACAAAAGGAGAATGTGTTACGGGTGCCAGCTCACAATGAAGAACCATGTTTAAAGGATTCTAAATTGGACATTCCTCAAAATAAAATCAACAAAATGGCATTTTCAAAAAATGAAATAAATTACTGACTTACCTTCCAGAGGAAAATCAAAGTGACCTGAAAGAATAATTGCAATCACATGGGGTCAAATGTGGTAATGACGTGAGAAGCACTAACCTGAGTGCACAGTACATAGATGCATAAAATGTTGTTCCACTTAAGTAGCATCCCAGTAGACTTAATGCTCCAAAGTTGGCACCGTTTTTATTCTATTTAACTCACTGCCACACCAGGCATACCCACTCTGAAGACGTTCTGCTCCTCTCCGTGTGTTTTCTTCCTTCACAGGTGCTGGCACACCTGCTGAACTTTTCCAGTAACTTTGTTTGTGTATCTTCAATTTCCTGCCTTTATTTGATCATGGGGAGAATAGAAGACATTTGGAGGTCAAACCTGAGAGAGTGCAGGGACAGCGTGAAGAGCCAATATAATTTTCACTGTGTCATAAAGACAATCATTTGCAAAATATTTTACTCACTCAGTTTAATGGCCTATTTCTCGAAGGTTGAGAGTAGGGTGGTCCGAAATAAAGTTTCAGAGACCCAAGATGGCACCGGCAAGCAAGAAGTTGGTTTGAAGTGTGTCTACTTCAATGCCAGGAGTGTCCGGAATAAGGTGGGTGAAGTTGCAGCATGGGTTATTACCTGGGACATCAATGTTGTGGCCATTTCGGAGACTTGGATAGAACAGGGACAGGAATGGTTGTTGCATGTTCTGGGATTTAGATGTTTTAGTAAGAACAGAGATGGTAAAAGGGCAGGGGGCTGAGGTGTGGCATTGTTGGTCAAGGACAGTATTACAGTTGCAGAAAGGATGTTTGGGGACTCGTCAACTGAGGTAGTATAGGCTGAGGTTAGAAACAGGAAAGGAGAGGTCATCCTGTTGGGAGTTTTCTATAGGCCTCCGAATAGATCCAGAGACATAGAGGAAATGATAGCAAAGTTGATTCTCGATAGGAGTGAGAGAGACAAGGTAGTTGTCATGGGGGACTTCAACTTTCCAAATATTGACTGGGAACACTATAGTTCGAGTACTATAGATGGGTCAGTTTTTGTCCAGTGTGTGTAGGAGGGCTTCCTGACACAGTATGTAGACAGGCCAACAAGGGGCGAAGCCACATTAGATTTGGTACTGGGTAATGAGCCCGGCCAGGTGTTACATTTGGAAGTAGGTGAGCACTTTGGTGATGGCAATCACAATTCTGTTTTGTTTATTTTAGTGATGGAAAGGGATAGGTGTATACCACTGGGCAAGAGTTATAGCTGGGGGAAAGGCAATTACGATGAGATGAGGCAAGATTTAGGGAGCATAGGACGGGGAAGGAAACTGCAGGGGATGGGCACATTAGAAATGTGGAGCTTATTCAAGGAAAAGCTCATGTGTGTCCGAGGTAAGTATGTACCTGTCAGGCAGGGAGGAAGCTGTAGTGCGCGGGAGCCGTGGTTTACGAAGGAGGTGGAATCTCTGGTCAAGAGGAAGAAGAAGGTGTATGTTAGGATGAGATGTGAAGGCTCAGTTAGGGCGCTTGAGGGCTACGAGGTAGCCTGGAGAGGCCTAAATAGAGAGCTCAGAAGAGCCAGGAGGAGACATGAGAAGTTGTTGGCGGATCGGATCAGGGTAAACCCTAACACGTTCCATAGGTATTTAAAGGAATAAAAGAATGACGAAAGTAAGATTAGGGCCAATCAAGGATATTAGTGGTAAGTTGTGTGTGGAGTCAGAGGAGATACGGGAAGCACTAAATGAATATTTTTCAACAGTATTCACTCTAGAAAACGACAATGTTGTCGAGGCGAATATTGAGTTCCAGGCTACTAGACTAGGTGGGATTGAGGTTCACAAGGAAGAGGTATTAGAAATCCTACAGAGGGGGAAGATAGATAAGTCCCCTGGGCCAGATGGGATTTATCCTAGGATCCTCTGGGAAGCCAGGGAGGAGATTGCCAAGCCTTTGGCATTGATCTTTAACTCATCATTCTCTACAGGAACAGTGCCAGACGACTGGAGGATAGCAAATGTGGTTCCCCTGTACAAGAACGGGAGTATAGACGACCCTGGTAATTATAGACCAGCGAGCCTTACCTCCGTTGTTGGTAAAGTGTTGGAAAAGGTTATAAGGGATAGGATTTATAATCATCTAGAATAGAATAAATTGATTAGGGATAGTCAGCACGGTTTTGGGAAGGGTAGTTCATGCCTCACAAACCTTACTGAGTTCTATGAGAAGGTGACCAAACAGGTAGATGAGAGTAAACCGGCTGATGTGGTGTATATGGATTTCAGCAAGGCGTTCGATAAGGTTCCCCAGAGTAGGCTATTGTGCAGAATGTGGAGGAATGGAATTGTGGGAGATATAGCAGTTTGGATCGGAAGTTGGCTTGCTGAAAGAAGGCAGAGGGTGGTAGTTGATAGGAAATGTTCATCCTGGAGACCAGTTACTAGTGGTGTACCGCAAGGGTCAGTGTTGGGTGCACTGTCTTTTCTCATTTTTATAAATGACCTGGATGAGGGCGTAGAAGGATGGGTTAGTAAATTTACAGATGACATCCACAGTGGAGTTGTGGATAGTGACGAAGGATGCTGAACATTGCAGAGAGACATAGATAAGCTGCAGAGCTGGGCTGACAGGTGGCAAATGGAGTTTAATGCAGAACAAGTGTGAGGTGATGCACTTTGGTAGGAGTAACCAGAAGGCAAAGTACTGGGCTAATGGTAGGATTCTCAGTAGTGTAGATGAGCAGAGAGATCTCGGTGTCCATGTACACAGATCCTTGAAAGTTGTCACCCAGGTTGACAGGGCTGTTTAGAATGTATACAATGTTTTAGCTTTTATTAGTATAGGGATCGAGTTCTGGAACCAAGAGGCTATGCTGCAGCTGTACAAAATTCTGGTGCGGCTGCACATGGAGTATTGCGTACATTTCTGTTCACTGCATTATAAGAAGGATGTGGAAGCTTTGGAAAGGGTGCAGAGGAGATTTACTAGGATGTTGCCTGGTATGGAGGGAAGGTCTTATGAGGAAAGGCTGATGGACTTGAGGCTGTTTTCATTAGAGAGAAGAAGGTTGAGAGGTGACTTAATTGAAACATATAAAATAATCAGAGAGTTAGATAAGGTGGATAGGGAGAGCCTTTTTCCTCGGATGGTGACAGCGAGCACGAGGGGGCATAGCTTTAAATTGAGGGGTGAAAGATATAAGACATATGTCAGAGGTAGTTTCTTTACTCAGAGAGTAGTAAGGGAATGGAACGCTTTGTCTGCAATGGGTGTAGATTCACCAACTTTAGGTACATTTAAGTCGTCATTGGGTGAGCATATGGACGTCCATGGAATAGTGTAGGTGAGATGGGCTTCAGATTGGTATGACAGGTTGGCACAACATCGAGGGCCGAAGGGCCAGGGACAGACGTCTGGAACAGAGGTTAGCTTGCAGAAACTAAAAGGAAGACCCCCATTCATGCTCCAGCTTAAACAATGGATGCCAGACTACAAGGAAAATATTGGGTGATTTCATGATTCTGAATTAGACTCATTGATTCCTTGTCATGGCAATAAGTCCACATGATAGTTATTTCCTGGAGACTTTGACTGTAACTCAGATAACAATCAGGAAGTGGACAGCATAAACCAATATTGCAACTGAACACATTGCCTGCCATTGGATTTACCAACACGGTACATCAAATTCAGACTCACCATTATTGTGAATAAGGTCAGTGGGACTGCAATTTCCTGTCCTGCTGTTGAATAAAGATCATTTTAACTGTAAAAGGAACTGCTGTGGGTTGGAAAAAAAAATCTTTGTGAACTTACTGTCACCTGTTTTAACAGCAGGAGCTGGAATCTCCTGATAAATTGAAACATAAAGTCACGTGTTTACAAATTAAGTAATAAAATGTCAGTAACATCGTGCTGTCACCAAGTGAATGAAGCAGCTGCCCAGTGGGATGTGGCTCTGTGTTTAAAGTCCACCACATCCCTGCAGCATTGTTCCATATAAAATTGAAAGGAAAGTATTACAGTTCCTTGAAGTCTGTTGAATAGGGGAAACACGATCAAGTGTCATTCCCAGACAAGTTCCAACCTGATATATATCAGGAGTGATATACTGCTGCCAAGCATCATGAGCCTGACGTGGCTTATGCATGCATCCTTCTGATTTGGTGACAGACATGTTAGCATTGTGCCACAAGCTCACATTACATGGGTGTAAGGTGGAACAAAACCCCCCATCAGTTTATGGAAATACCCTGGACTTAAAACCTTGGAAGGCAGAAATTGTGGAAATTACATTGGATTAAATTCACGGGACCTTTGGGACTCCAGAAACCATGGGTGGCAACTGAGCCAAGGAAAGTCTGGTTGGGACAGGATGGGAATGATACAAGCCCAGGAACAGATGTCTGGAACAGAGATTAGTTTGCAGAAACTAAAAGGAAGACCCCCATTCATGCTCCAGCTTAAACAATGGAAACCAGGCTGCAGGGAAAAAAAATAACTTCAGCAACTTCAGACCCTTTGGATCCTGAACAGGTATAAAGCCATCCGATTTTCCAACCCTGCTCAGACACAGAAATACTGAACATTCCATTCCATTGTGCTACATGAACACTTGTTCCACATATGGATATAAAGACATTCAAATCATTATTCAAACCTGTACGAATGCCCATCCAAGGAAAATACTGGACACTCCTTAATCATCAACACCATTCTCCTCAATTGTAAAACCATTCACACCTACTCGAGTGTCCAGGAAGCCCATTCAGCCCCGACAGGAGGAACAATAGCTTAACAGATTTGGTAGGAGATAAAGGGGCTGTATTTGATTACAGCTGGAGACCCCACGCCCAGCACAGCTGTGAAGAAAGAGGAATGAAGAAAGAGAGGAAGAGAAGGGAGTAAGGAGAAAGAGAGTGATACCAACCCTGTGATACCAGCACTGTGAAACCAGCAACATGGTCTGAATCCAACACGCTCTGTGCTCTGAAGTGGGCTCTGCAAGGAATGTTCGAGAGTTCAAGAGAGAAGCAGGCCCCGCACGTGAAGAAAAGCAGCCCTCGCAACGAGTGAACAGTAGCAACTGACCACGACCATGACTTGACGTCCAGACGCAACCGGGGGAAATCCAAAGACACAAGGCACTGACCAGGGCAAAGTTAGCAACATCCAGCTCCACCTGCTTGCAAGGACCAGTAGATAAGAAAGAAAACCTGAGGTACCCACCAGTCTGGTCCCACGAGTGAAACTGCATCAGCAGGCATCACTGAACTGAGTTTTACTGATACTTACGGCCCTTCATGGAGTTCCAACTCGGGCAAGCAATTATGGACAAGAGCCAGTCAAAAGCAAGCTTTTCACACCAGGGGTGAGTCTAAGGTCATTAAAACCCTCTAACCCAGCTTGGCTAGACTTAGAGGAAGCTGGGGTTCAGGAAAACTGACGAAACAGGGCAGTCCTCAGGAAGGGGAGTGTAATAGGTCTCCAGGTCAGCAGGTACTCTCTCTTTCTCTCTCCTGTTAGCTTTAGTAACAAGCCACCCACTGTATCTATTTTACCCATTGTATTAGTTCTTGTCTGCAAAGCTCAACTGGGGGTCAGTTAACTGTGAGACAGGTCTCGGTCAGAGAAATGTGCATTTTAATTTGAATGTTCACTTTCATGTTTTCTGCAAATATATTAAATTTTTATTGTTTGTTCAATAAAATCAGTGTTCTTTGCCTCTGAAGCATCTGCTTCCCGTATTTTCCAACACACCACCGTCCGCTACATAAGCCCAAGTGTGAGAACCAGGAAGCTGCTGAACAATGACCCAGGCAGCATTCCTTATATAGGTAACTATGTGCCCTATTAAGGAAAATGATCTTTTTCTAGTGAGACATTACTACTAGCAAAGGCACTTTTACCTCTTCCCATGCTCCCTGCTTGTCTCCAGTTCTCTTCTTTCTCTCTCCACCTGTTTTTCTGTCACTTTGTCTCCCTCATCCTGCCCTTCTCCACCTCGCTGTTTCAGCTTCAGACTTCTCACCTTTTCCCTTTCTTGTTGAAACATCCTGCACTGTACTGGGGGGAATTGATTCCAGTCTGTGTGTCAGAGGACAGATCCAGGAATTATTCTCAATCCGCCTTTCAGATGTAACAAGAAAGAAACAATTTGATTGTGATGTTAAAGGGAGATTCCAATACAGATGCACTCAGGTATCTTACACCAATATGCTTACAAACATGATGGCAAAAGAAATAACTGACTGTATTCCTGCACTTGGATAATTAGAAATCTAATTTTTTTTTGGTTTCCAACAACTCTGATTTGCTTTCCCCAGCTCCAGAGTTGCACACGGCCAGAAGCACAATGGATAATGTGTTTCTTTAGGTGTAAGGAGATTGTAGGTTCCTGTCTGGCTAAAGTGCACTTCACAACTTCTCCTTGCAGATTATTTTTTCTATGGCCTGAAGCTGAGATGAGGTTTGAATTCCTGATCTGCACAAACAAGAATCCTTTCACTGTAAATGTCACTGAGAACATCATCGTCAATGTCCCAGCGTCATCAAAGGAAGGGCAACTGAAACAGTTTTACAAACTGCTCACGGGTACCTTTCAATTTTCCAAACACGCCAACCCAATCACTGCATCTCATGGGAATGGCAAGGAAACAAAACAGAAAACCCAGTCTCGGCTTTGTGCATCTTAAGTAATTCTTTGGGAAGTGGAATCAGAAGAGAATAAAGAGTGAATATTCTGACGGAGCAAAAATGGTCAAGCAGCCTTCCCCTCCTTTAAGAGTCTGTGACATTAACTGGGATGTTCTCGGGGACATTAACTGATCTGAGACACTGAAAGGATTTCCGTCAGAGCTCTCTGCTTCAGCCGTTGTCACCATCAGGAACAATAAATCCTGATTCCGTGACCAGGAATCGAAGCCAGACCATGGCAGCGAAAGTGCCAAATCCTAACCACTAGAAGGAAGGAATCAATTATGTTTGAATGAATATTTCTTCTGATTTAATTTCATCAAACTCCTGCTCTTTCATATTTCACAATTTGACGTTCGATTGACGTTAGAATAGTAAAGATGATCATCCATCCATGTGGAATAAAACACAATGCACATCTCAAGCAGAAACAGTCTTGGCTTACTGATGCATTAACTGGCCAGAAGTCCAATACATTCTCCATTGCACCACAGAGCCGTGCACAACAAAGCCTAATTGCTCATTAGAGCACAGCAAGCAGCCCTTTGCCCATTGCTTTTGCACTTTTTAATCGTCTATTCTCAACCCACGTTCCAGCACTTGACTTTTCCCTTGAGTGCTCTCGCACCTCAATTGATTATCTTCAAACTCAAGAAATATTCTCTTGGTTGACAGCATTACCACACAGTCAGCAGTGAGGTCAGATTCCACACTTTGTTTAAAAAGTACTCCATTGATTGTAACTTTCAGAATCTTTTGTGTTTGTGTGACAACTCTCGGCATGGAAACTTTCATTTCCTTTTCGAGAAATTCTGTCCAAAGTAGAATTGTCCCTACTCCTCTCTTTCCGACTCTCCTGCACATAGGTCTAATAATCAGGAGTTCCAGTCTGTCTGCCACAGTGCGGGTCAGAACCCATTTTCTGTTCCAGTTAAAGACCTCTGCAGGACACAAAAACACAAGTGTGACTGCTGGAATTTTCAAATAAAAACAGAGTGCTCGGCTGACTAAGGCTCCGCAGTCTCTGGGGCAACAGTTTCCAACGTTTCACCCCACTCTGAGTCCGTTGTTTGGCAAGTATTCCTGTTGTGAGAAATATACATTTCCGTATACCTACTCCTGGCATGCCCTCTGGCACTGCATTCATTTCCCCTATCTACACATGCTGCTGAGAAGACCCGAGTTTTGAAAATGCAAAAAGGCAGAGTCTGCTTGTTGGATTTCTTGGGCAATGAGCAATAAGTTTGAAATGGACACAGAATCTTGTTAAATACGATCAAATTTTCAGGCACCAGATAAAAACAGGAATTGCATCTCCAGGAGAATTGTTTACTTCCTAATTATTATGGTATAACGTTACTTTCCAATTGGAAAAATAAAGCTCTGTTCTATTGATTCGCGGATAAGCATGTACCACACATTTTAAAACCATTTCATTGAAGATAATGAAGATAGTTCACTACAAAGTAAAAACAGAAACCCATGAGGTGGAAAGAGAATGAAAATAGTTCAGGTGTTTTGATTGTAATAACATAGACCACACAAAGTCATAGCATTGGTGGTTTTAAAATAAGCACTGTGGAGATGGATGTAGGGAAACAAGATAAACGATTTTGTTGAATTAGTAAAGGAAAGCACAGCTAAAAATCTGCACCTGAATATATGTGATCAGTTATTGGTTGAGAAGAAAGTGCCAGATCTCCTTAAACAATATACTTGCAAGGGTATTGTTTGCTCACGTACCCAGAACAGCGGGTAAAAAAATTACTATTTTAAGAGATATGGGAGCATGCTGAATGGGTGTGGCCAGCTCTCACAGGATAGTCTTTCTAATTTATCTTGCAATCAGACGGACTCTGTACGAATCTGTGTCTGAATTTGGCATTTTGCCAAGGGGTGTGTTTATGGGTTGTAACTATATCAGAACAGTTAATTAGCAATAGGCACTACAACGATTATTCATTTAAGTTTTCAACAGTTAAGTTATTCTAAATTCCACTTTCTGTTGTTTGCATTTTAGCTATAGTGTTTACATTAATTGTGTTCTGCCCAATGTCGAGTAGTTACATCAGCCACATCAAATGTACTCCCCATTTACCTTTAAAATAAGAAAATGTTAAGGTCCAAGCTACCTTATTAAAATATTTTGAAAGGGTCTGGCCTGGTCCGTAACACAAGGATAGAGTGACTTAAAACCGCCTTCGGAGCTTCCCCTTCCTTGAGAACTAAGACTTGGGGCCGATCCTGTCCCTGTCAAACTCAGCTTGTTCAACAAAAAGACAAGCGAAATATAGTTAGTGCTGCTGCCTCGCACTTTTTAATGAAGATTTTTATTAATTACAAATTGAAGTTACAGGTACAGGTTGTGGAATCATGCCTTTTCTCACTGCCCTTGTAACCTGTTTAATAAGATTGGACAACCAGCATCACCAAAGTCTGTTACCATGGCGACAGGCAGCTTCATCGCCGAAACTTATGAACTGAAATGAGAAAGCATCCAGGATGGATTAACAGGATGGATTGATTAATAAGTACATGTGATTGATTGATGAACTTGTGTAAAGGGATATTTCAGCACATTCTTCAGCTGCTGCCTGAACTTAGTCTGAGTCACCGCATAAATTGAGGTGTTTGTGCAGCGAATGAGGAGCTGCATGATGAAGACCAATTCCGCCACATAGTCATCCAGATAGACAGAATCATATCCAATCCACCACATCCTGTTCCATACCGAAAACACCATTAACACTGATCACAACAGGATGAAATTGGCTGAGATCACAAACAGTAAAATGATGGATTTTTTTGGACTTTGCATTTCTGTGTCACACTGAACGTCCTCATTAGTGTGAGTCCAGAGTCTCCTGCGAACTCTGCTGGCCACTAAAATGTGTCTGACAGTGAAAACATTGAGTAGCAGAATCAGGGGAAATGAGACAGTCGGCATTAAAATGTTGTGGAGGAATTCGGTTATGAACAGACCACGAGAGAAACGAACTATGGACGCTACACTACAAAACCAGGGGACGTTCCCCCTTCAATACCGACCTGTGAGCACGAAGTACCAGAAAATGTTCTTTAAACAGCTCAGCACAGTCACTATTTCCACAACCACATCTGCCATTTTCTGAGTGCAATATTTAGTTTTCAGCTTCTGGCAACAAATGTCCACAAACCGATCGACAGTGAACCAGACAGAACAATGAGTGGCTGCATAAAACAGAATGGCATGGATATTGCACACTGGGATGGACATCCGGAAATAAAACTGTTCCCGATATCAAGTCCAGAATAATGACCAGTAGATTTGCCAATACCATAGCCACCAGGTAACGACTGACACATAAAGACAATCCACAATGTTTATAAAGTAGAATGTATCAGAGAGCTCTCTGATGAAGGGTCTAGGACCGAAACGTCAGCATTTGTGCTCCTGAGATGCTGCTTGGCCTGCTGTGTTCATCCAGCTTCACACTTTGTGATCTTAGATTCTCCTGCGTCTGCAGTTCTCATTATCTCTCGTCGAAACCGTTGCTGTCCTGAAGGATTCTCTGCAAGTTCCTTGATGACAAACGGTGGTTGGAAATTTTGGTCTTTTAGTCTGAACTAGGATTTATTCTTTACAATTAAGGCATGTGAACACAGGGAAAATGCATTGACCCTCTCACAACTTTAAAATGGTGCCTCCTTCTCCGTGGAACAGGATCTCTTCTCTCAGAGTCTTATCTTTTCTTGAATTAGCTGACGTCCAGCCATTCAAAATGTCAGTTATAGGATGATCCAGAGAATACTGTTTGTAGAATGATCTGGAAAGTGCCATTTTCAGAATTGTCTGGATGATGTTTACTGAATAAATAAGGACCAAGACCAGAAAAAGCTCAGCCGTCCCAGAACTTAATTTCCCTGGGCAGGAGACTTTAAAACATAAGGGCATCAGTTTGAGTTGAGATAGGAAAGGTTAAAAAGGGGCAACTTTTTCAAGCAGAGAATAGTGTATGTATGGAATGAGCGACCAGAAGAAATAGTGAAAACTGATAAAATTACAACATTTAAGAAGTGTCTGATGGGTACATGAATATGAGGGTGGAGAAGGATATGGCCAAATGCTAGAAAATGGAAGTCAATTAATTTTGAGACATCTGGTCAGCATGGATCTTTACACATGCATACTTAACACAGACCAATTAAAAAAATACATTTATTTCATAGTTATCGATGTCCAATCTCAATTCGTAATTCTGGTTATTTTGCTTGTCTCACCTTACTTCATTCAGCTGAATATAGCAGCAAAACACTTCTCTAATTATGAAATCAGTTTCTAGCAGAGAACTTTTTATTCTCAGCCATTATCTTGAAATTATCTGTCTTGTAGATTCTTCATTGTTATCAAAGCTTCTATTATCCTTTGTATTTGACTATCTCTGTATATAGCAGCTTCGTATTCTCCCTCTCAGTTGGCTGGGCAGTTGGTTTGTAACGCGGGGGAGGCTAACAGTGCAGACTCAATTCCCACAGTGACAGAGGTTAACATGAATTTTCCACTTTCTTGCTCCTTGCCTGAGATGTCATGACTCTCAGATTAAACCACCATGCATGGCCTCAGTCTCTTGATATAGCAGTCCCATGGTCCTCTGGGACTGCAGCAACTTTATTCCATCACTGTTGGGATTCTACATTTTCGCTATATTATAAATTATTTATTCATCGTATTCCTGGCTGTTCCGGTCATCTGCAGTTTCATTTTATACCACTATCACCATTTTCCGCCACATTGCATATTCCTGCGCATTCCATGATAATCCTTGATATTGTTGTTATTGATGAATCTCTCAATCAGTGACTTAAAAATATTCAATATCTTTGCCTCAAATGCTCTCTGGGAAAAAAGAGTTCCAAAGATTCAAAACGCTCTGAGAAAAGGTAGTAAATTTCCTCATCTTTGTAAGAGATTGAAGAAGACTTTAAATGAAAAAGACACAAATTGTGCCTGCTAGCTATGCTTTCAATCAACTTTGTAGAAAGGACATTTTGCTGCAGATGTAAACTGTCTTTTGAGAACATATCCAGAGGAATCGGTATGATTTTTTTGTTGTCTGACCTGAGAAGGGACATAATTACATTGGAAGAAATTCAGATATGTTTCACTTTCCACATTCCTGAAATGAAGGGTTTACTTTATGAAGGTTTAATAGATTACCCTGGGAATGAGAGGTGATGAATCATGCAAGATCTTGAGGAGAGTGAATCAGGTGGATACTTGATTGGTGTTTGTATAGTCCAAACTTCTTGTAATTGCACTTTGCACCATTGTATAAAGAAGCTTGTTTTGGTCATAAACCAACTGTTTGTTCCTGACTGAGGAATTCTGGCTGACTTGTTCCCATGACTGCACCTGACCTAGTCTGCAGCCTACATCATTGACAGTATCATTGACCTCATTCCATTCAAAATCTGTTGTGAATAGTGGAGGAGTGGTACTAACAAAGGAAATATTGGCCCCTCCTACATTGGTCAGAACAGAGATGACGGGGAATTTACAAAGTTTAATTTCATTCAAGTGGCAATTCTCTTTTCCAGTGTTTGTCATAGCTGGATCTTTAAATTATGTTGAGCTTGACTTACTTTGATTTTTGATAGGCTGGTGAATTAGGGATAATGTGGTATTGACAGAAAAGTGTATCTGAGACCTCAATGAGATGAACCACAAACTTATTTACCAGTAGAGTAGTGTTGAATGGTCGAAATGACAACTTGTACTCTCAGTCCTTTGTTCTGATGTTCCATTTAGCCCTCTTGACTGCTACATAGGAGCAGACGAAGGCCACTTCAATGGGTAGGTATAGGTTGGAAACTACATTAGAAAATTACAAGCTGGGTCAAAAATTGACCCTTCTCCTCCCCCCTCAAACCCACTTTCCAGGTTTCCCCTTTCTGAAACTTCCACTCCAGGTGTTGACCATGCTGCAGATGCAGATTCATGAATATAGCCCTTGCGCCTCACCCAAGGTTAGTTCAAGCAAATTCTCTGGGCTCCCTGAATGCAACATTGCACAACATGACTTTCAGAGAAATAACCAGTTTCTTTCCAGAACATGGGGAATAGGAACATGAAGAGGCTATTCAGCCCATCAAATCTGTCTGTCATTCAGTAAGAACATGACTGATCTTTTCCTGGGTTCAGCTCCATTTTTATGCCAATTCCATGCATCTCTCAATTTGCCAATGTGTCAAAAATCCTTTAATTTCATCTGTAAATACTTTCAGTGATCTCGCCTCCACAATCTTATGGGTTGGGGAATTTCAGACGTCCACTATCTTCTCAGAGAAGAAATTTATTTTTGCCTCAGTTTTAAATCAATGTCTCTTGTGCCTTCGTTCAAGACTCCACCCAAGGCATCTCAACATTTACCCTGTCAAGCCCCCTCTATATCTTGCATTTTTGCACGAATATCACCTCTCATTCATTTCAACAGCAATGAATACGTACCTAACCATTTTAGACACTCTTGATAATCAACACATTCATCACAGGAATCTAACTAATGTATTTGCTGCACCAGTGTGCTAATTTTTTTGTTTCATGCACAGAAACACCCGAAAGCCTTTGTACTGCACTTTTTTGAGTCCACTCCATTAAATTATAACCTGTCTTTAGGCTCTCAGTCCCAAAGTGCATGACCTCGTACTTATTCTTATAATAAACTCTATCTGCAAATTATTTGCCCATAACTGACCTTATCTATATGCCTTTCAGATTCCTTACATCCCTACTGCAATGTGCCCTCCCACTTATGTTCGTATCAACCACAAACTGGGATACATATTGCGCTCGGCCTCCGCCTTCAGGCCATCAGCATAGATTGAAATAACTGATGCCATTTTACTGATATTTGTGACACTCCAGTAGATTCATCGTATTAATCTGAAAAAAGAACCATTACTCCCGACTGTCCATCTTCCATGTGTTAAATAACCCTCATTATTTATAAGACAGATAACTAATCCATTATCTGTCATACTATGAGCTCCTATCTTGTGTAGGAATCTTTATTTTGTGGGACCTTGTAGAAAAACACTGGAAAGTCTCTTGTCTACCAGTTCCCTGTTACTTCTTTTGCTTTTTACAATCTCAGAGAATTCCAGCAAATCTTTACATGATTTTACAGACCAAAACATAATTCCCATTTCACAAAATCATGATGACTCTGATTGAGTTAAGCTTTGCCAAATGTCTTGCAATTCCTTCCATTATAAAGGACTCTAGCAGGTTCCCAGGAGACAGGCACCACACTGGAGGTTCTCTAGTTTTGCTAGAACACTCTTGCAATCTAAAGAGTCATGGAAGATTTCAAATAATGCCACCAGTCACTTTACTTTGCAACACTTTAAAAAAAAACGTTTATAAAGCTCGTCTAGATTCACAACGGTTTAAACCACATATAAGACAAGACTAGTCTATTTAGATACTTGGTTCTTTTCAATCATTCAGGGGAATATTCTGTTTGTGGCTGAACACATGAGCAGCTGAGAGTCTCTCTCTCCTTTCAGTTTTACTGCCTCTGTCATTTCAATTTGATGATGTCACATTCTAGTTGTAAGCTGATCTCCTTTTCCCTCAAACCAGAAATCCCACCAACTCTAGTGAACAGGCCCTTCGGCTGTGACAGAACCATCACACGAGTTTCTGCCTTCACCTTTCCCCCCCTTTCCAGAAGAATGTTCAAGATCTCCTTGTCCTCACTTTCTACTGCACTAGAAGCATCCTCCACCACTTCCACCACCTTCAACAGGACAGCACCCTCCCGACCACAGTCTGCATTTCACAGGGACTGTTCCTTCTGTGACACCGTCTATCACCCTGAAAATTTCCCACACCCCTCTTGCTTCTGCCCATGGAATTGTAGAAGCTGCAACACTTGCCCATACACCTCCTCCCTCCTCAACGTCTACTGCCCTAAACACAGCTTCCAGGAGCATTTCTACTGTACCACTGTCATTACTGCTCAAAGTGCAGTCTCCTTTACATTGGCACAACCAAACAGAGATTGCTTTAAGGAATAAGTCCAGTCTGCCTGTAGGAATAACCCTGACTTTCTTTATCGCTGATCTCCATTTTACATACATTCTCTCTCCTGTCTCCCTATGACCTCGTCTTATTTGTGTCTTGTTTATCTCACACTCAGGAGACGGAACCCATTTCCCCCAGTCAGGACTTAATTTACATCTACTTTATATTGTTTTCTCTTCCGCCACATTTAAAAGCCTGTTTGTCTTTTTCACAGCAGTTGCACTCACTTTGTTGCCTGTCACCCCCCCTTCACCTCTGTGAAGCTTTTTTTTTAAAAATCCAAACCTTTTTGGATTGACATTTGGCAAAGCTTTGGCAAAGCTTCTGAAGAAGTTTGATGCTGAATTTGAAACGTCAACTCTGTTTCTCTGTCTGCCCAAATTCTACTAGACCTGCTGATTGTTTCCAGAAAGTAATAGGCTCAGAACAAATCTTCAATGACACAAAGAACTGTGGTTACTGGACAACTGAAAAAAAAAACAAAAATTGCTGGAGAAATTGGGATGTTTGACAAAGGGTCACTGGAACCGTAACAATAAGCTTGCATGTCACAAAGTCTGCCTGAGTTTGGCTTCTTCAGCAATTTCTGTTTCTGAACAAGTTTCAAAGACTTGTATCAAAGTGTCTCAAAGGCTGTGTTCGACATTGAGAGGCATGCACCAGGAAGTGAACGATACTGCAAGATGCACACATGGATTGGTTCTGAAAATACAAAACACTTCCATCACTGACACAACCGAGCTATTAGTCATGGCCAGGGAGAGAAACAGGAGGAAACACATTCACTTTAAATACAGAAAGTAACACCAGTTGAAGGGAAAAGAAGTCTCTGATGAATATGTTAAAGGATTTTGGGGAATGTGACAAATTGGAGGCGTGACACCATGGAGAGACCCTCAGAATAATAAGAATATTAAAATGGAAGTGCACAACACTGGAAACCAGAATAGGTCACTGCATACAAGGATAATGGACAAATGGGCCTCAATGTGAATATGGGAATGAGCAGAAAAATGGTTTTGTAGACACTGCACCTGAGAACTGGGTGTTCATGTGATGCTGTGGAAGCAGAATTGTATTCAAACACAATCTGTAACTTTTTGCCCAAGGTAATCCCTTGGTCTATCACTACCACCAAGCCAGTCTATGGTTCAGTGACGACTGCAGGTGAACATCCTAGGGTCAAAACCACGTGTACCTAAAAATGATGACAACCCATTAAAGCTACCAACCTTGTCTGCTTGCATTTGAAACAGCAGAACTAACATCTGATAGAAAGGGTGAAATGATCCCAAGACCAGCAGATCAGATCTAAGCTCTCCAGTCCTGCCACATCCAGTCATAAATTGATATAGATTATTAAATAACTCACTGGAGGAGAGGGGTCCACAAATATCCTCATTCTGAATAATGGAACAGCCCTGTACATCGGTGCAAAGGACAGGGATGTATTATCCTCAACATCCTCGGCCAGAAATGCTGAGTTGATGATCGACATCACCCTCGCCATGATGTCCACAGAACCACAGATGCCAGTCTTCAATGAATTAAATTTGCTGCAGGGGACATCAAGAAATAGCCGAACACAGCAGATACAACAAAGGCAATGGGCTTTGACACCACACCTACAATAGGACTGAGAAGTTGTTTTGCACAACAATTTGTGTACCTGGGAATATTGTTTCAATACATCTCCAACTCTGGCATCCACTGTACCTGGCAATATGGAAAGTTGCTCCACTATGTCCCTAATATGAGAATAATTATAATCTGACCAATTGCCAAGGTCTCAGTCTCATCAGGATAGTCAAATTGGTAGAAGGTTTTCTGACAGAGTTGTCAAGCAGCACAGAAATAATCTGCTCTGAGCTGTTTCTGATAGGCCCCAGTATGGCTGTGATGTTGTTGTGGAAGTGTCATTCAATTGCTTGTCTAGACGAGGTAATGGCCTGGCAGCAGGTAAAAGTTAAAAAAAAAACTGTGATTGAAAGCTTGCTGTTAGTGAACATGAAGCCATATCGATTGTAAACAACATTTTATTTCATCCATGTACATTCAGAAAGCAAATTGCCCGTCCTTTCTGGTTGTGGCCATAAAAGTGACTCCAGACACACACACACACACACACACACACACACACACACACACACACACACGCACACACACACACACACACACACACGCACACACACGCACACACACACACACACACACACACACACACACACACACACGATGAGCCCTTGAAAAGTCTGTAAAATGGTCAAGCAAAACAATAAATTGCGTCAAACTGCCCCAAGGTCTTGAGGGATAAAACTGGACAGAACACCTGACAGTAGCATGTGATTTGGAAAAGGGCACAGGATACATATTAGTGATGACTCTGATGAGGCCTCCTTCATAACATCTGAGAGTTTGTGGTAATATGTACTTTCTCATACAGTGCGCAGAAATATTAGGAAAGGAATAAACCATTCAACCCATTGAGCCTCCGCCCATAATAGTTCATGTGTAAACATCTCTTCAGTGCAGCTTCTCCACATAACGCACAGGTCCTTTAATGTGATTGACCATGGGAAAAAAAAATAAAATAAGAATTGCAGTAGCCCCTTCAGTCCATTGATTTTTCTTGCTTATTAAATATGATGATGGCTGATTCTCTATCTCCACACCATACTTCGGCTCTCTCCAATTCTTTTAGTATTTTTAGTGTCTAGTAATCCTTATTTAAAATCATTGTCTTGAATTCCACAGTCTTATATGGTAGAGAATTTCCCAGGTTTACCAGCCTCTGAATGCAGACATGAATTCTCATCTCAGTGGAGAGTGGTTTGCTTGGATCTACTACTGTGGCCCTTTGTTTATCATCTTTGAATTATCATCTATGTTTGCAAACTGGCTCATCCTGTTAGTTTTATTTGTGCTACTGAGATCTCCACTCATTTTCTTAAACTCCATAGTATACAGGCCCAGCCGATCCAAAATCCGCTCACACAGCAAGCCTGTCTTCATAGAGATCAGTCTGATAATTCCTTGCTGCACTCCCTGAATGTTAGGTTTGTCCTTTATTAGGCAAGGCAACCGAAACTGCACACAACCCTGCACGATGTTCTAGATGAGGTGCATTTAAGGCCCTGCACAGCTGTTGTAGGGCGACACAGTGGCTCAGTGGTTAATACTGCAGCCTCACAGCACCAGGGACCTAGGTTCAATTCCCACCTCAGGCGACTGTCTGTGTGGAGTTTGCACATTCTCCCCATGTCTGCATGGGTTTCCTCCGGGTGTTCTGGTTTCCTCGCACAGTCCAAAGAAGTGCAGGCTACGAGGAGTGGCCATGAGAAATTGCCTGTAGTGTTCAGGGATGTGTGGGTTATAGGGGAGTGGGTCTGGGTGGGATGCTATAAGGGGCGGTGTGGACTTGTTGGGCCAAAGGACCTGTTTCCACACTGTAGGTAATCTAAACTAATCAAACTGACTCCTGTATTCAAATCTCCTTTATGAAGACCGACATGTTATTTCTTTTCTGAACTGTTTTCTGCTACTGCAATGTTGATTTCAGTGACTGGCGTACAAGGATATCCAGATCCTTTACAACGTTACTGCCACCCACTTGTCAGTGTCAATGTATCAGTGTGTCAATGCCTTACCCAGAATTAACTTCAGATTTCAGAAGCCACTGTCCTGCATGGACCGCAGAGGACTGCACAGGAGAAAACAAATAAAGTGGAGCATAAGTCCCTTTTCATGGATCAACATTTTTCAATCAATTCCTTTTAAATGGTGGGCTGCCATTCTACTTTACCACCAAAGTACTGTACATCACACGTGTCCACACTGCTCTTCATCGGCAATGTAGTTACCATTCACTCTAATTATTTCTGTCACCTTGGAGCTTTTGTACATTCTCATCATCACTCACAATCCTACATAACTTTGTACCATTAACAGAATTGAAAATATTGTATTCAAATCCGTGAACTAAATTTTCCATCTCCATTATGAATAGCTGGGACCCAAGAACTAAAAGCTGCAATACCCCATGAGTCTTCCACTCCAAAAAAAAGAACCATTTTATTCCTAATCACTGTTCCTGGTCATCTCTCCCATTTTAAAGCCAAGTCCATATGTTGTCCTAATTCCACAATTTGATTTTGCACACTAGACTAAGAGCTTTATCAACAATCTTTCTGAAAATCCAAATCCATTGCCTCCATTGTTACTCCATAATTTATCTACCAGTTAGCTTCTCAAATATGATCCTCATTTCGTAAATCTATTGACTTTGTATGTGCCCATTACTGTCAGTCCCAATAACTTCTCTGAAACCATTCATTTACTAATTTCATTCTATTTCCTATTTCTCGCCAGACTTAGATTTCCTAGTATTGCTGGGGAGATTTCATTTTCATTTTGTTTCCATCTGTGAAAGCAGAACTAAAGTTGTTACTTAATAGTTCTGCTGTTTCTGTGTTCTCCATTCTCTAGTTTCAGATGGTAAAGAAGCTGAAGTTGTTTTGTCTTACTTTTAACATTGGCATACATTTTTACAGTTCACTCATATAACCCTTGTTGATATACTCATCAGAATCTCATCAATTGCCACCTTCAATTGCTCGACGATTCACTGCCCTCCATCATACAACCATAGAAGCATAGTCTTTGCACCATCAGAAATCCAACACGATCTACATGTGTCCTATTTTCGGACTCAAGGTCTGTACCTGTGAATGTTATAAAACTTTAGTGTTAGTCTAAGTACCTTTTAATGGTTACTCGGTTATCCATGACAACTAACCTCTCAGAAAGTGCATTCCAGATTCCCAACACACTTTGGGTGAAAAACAATCCTCAATTTTTTTTCTAAACTTCAAACCCTTCATGTAAAAAGTGTGCTCCCTTGTTTTTTTTGCCCTTTGACTAAAAGAAAGAGCCTACTTACACATACCCTGTCCATATCGCTTGTATTCTTACGATTCTGAATTACGTCACCCCTCAGCCTCATCTGCTCCAAAGTAAACTACCTGAGGTTAAAATTGTATCAGAGATAATGGGAACTGCAGATGCTGGAGAGTCCAAGATAATAAAGTGTGAAGCTGGATGAACACAGCAGGCCAAGCAGCATCTCAGGAGCACAAAAGCTGACGTTTCGGCCCTGAAGGGTCTAGGACCAAAACGTCAGCTTTTGTGCTCCTGAGATGCTGCTTGACCTGCTGTGTTCATCCAGCTTCACACTTTATTACCTGAGGTTATCCAGCCTCTCTTCATAGCTGATATGCTTCATCCCATGAAATGTACTGGTGAATTTCCATTGCTCCCGTAAGCACAATCACATCCTTCCTGTAATGTGGCACCCAGAGTGCGCACGTATTCAATATTGTCCTAATTAACGTGCATAACTCTTATAATCTATGCCTCAATGAATAAAGGCTATGCCTGTGGTCCATTACGCTTTCTTAAGTAGCCTATTAACCTGCCTAGTCAAATTCCAGGATCTGTACAGAAGCACCCTCTGAGCTTCCAGGTGTGATCCCATTCACAGAGCACTCCCCTGTCTGGTTCTTTCTTCCAAAGTGCATCAGCTCATATTTATCAAGGTTACATTCCATCTGCCATAGTCTGCCCTATTGACCATTCCATCAGTAGCTTCCTTAACATCTGATCTTCCTCCATAGTACCAGTCACCTGTCCCATCTTTGTGTCACACACAAACTTACTTTAAAGTTTTAGCAAAGATTTGTAGCTCTGGTTGTGGATGAGGTTGTTGACTTGCTTGCCGAGCTGGCTTGTTTTTGTTCAGACGTTTCATCAACATGCTAAGGAACATCATCATTGAGGTCTCTGGTGAAGTGATGTTTTTCCATTCTGTTTGGAATTTATACTGTCAGGTCTGTTATGTTGAATAGTGTCATTTCTGATTTTGTTCTGTATGGGTTTGTATATATGGTCCAATTCTATATGTTTGTTGATTGCATTACGGGTTGAGAACCATGCCTTTAGGAATTCCCACGTGTGTTTATGTTTGATTTGGCTTACGATAGTTATTGTGTCCCAGTTAGACTAATGGCCTTCATTGTTCGAGTGTACTGATACTAAGGAAGGTCTGTCGTGTCGTTTAGCTGCTAGCTGATGTTCATGCATTCTGATGGCTAGTTTCCTTCCTGTCTGTCCAATGTAATATTTGTGGAAGTCTTTGCATGGTATTTTGTAAACCATGTTGGTTCTGCATGTTGTGTGAATGGGGTCTTTAATACTTGTGAGTGTTTATTTCACAAACAAAGCTGCAGTAGGACACTGTTTAAATGGGCCATGACACACTGCAACACTCCAGATCTACACAGGGAGGAACAGGAAGAATACCTATACAAAATCTTCGCTGTGAACAAATATCCCCACAACTTCACCTCCAAGTACCTACTAAATAGATGGCAACAAGAGAGCACAGTACTCCCTAACACACTGCCCTATATCAAAAGCATACCAGATCTGACAATGAGACTCCTGAGGCGACTAGGAATCATGGTAGCACATAAGCACAAAGCCAGCCTTTGACAAAATTACAGCCATTGCTTGTCTCCCACTAAATTTTATACAGTGCTTTTCCAATTCACCAAAGCCAACTTAACTCTAATACCTTTACAGCTTGTGGGACTCAGATTTAGAACCTCAATTTCCAATGATTAAAAAACTGTTTTATCTTCAGACATCATGTAAAATTCAATATATTATGATCACTACTCCCAAAAGCTCCTTTGCAGCAAGGTTTTCAATTAGACCTCCTGATCACACAACACCAATTCCAAATTAGCCTGATCTCTATCTCAATGCTCAAAGTACTGTTAAAGCAAACTGCTCATGAGATTCATTTTCTCCAGCATTAGCATTCAACGTTTGTCAGCTCTGTTTGAATAATAATTGAGGCGTTTCCTAATATTGCTTAACACTTGATTAGCTGAGAGTGACGAACACAGGCATTCAGTCGACAGGCATGGCCCAGGCTTCAAAGACGTGTGTCAAATGCTTCTGAAATCATTGGTCTAATATGGAGTATCACATAGGGCATGCAGGGAAGCCAGCCACAGCCCAACACACATTATTCCATTGTTTCTGAGATTTGCAGTGTCAGCACTTTATAGTTGAGGGAGCTGAAAACCAAGCACGGAGAAATATATTGATGCTCATCCAGTGCAATAAATATAGAGACAGACAATTCCTTAAACAAGGATCAAGTGAGAGAATTATGGAGAACAGAGAGTGGAGTGGGACTAAGAGAGGAATGAAACCTTGGGTTTAATCACAAGAGTGGGAACATTAAACAATGGCATGGCCTGAGCAGTGAAATTATTCACTATCTTGCATTCTCAGTTCGCCTCACAGAATGAGCCCAGATTCTTTTAACTGGGATAAGGTAATAGCTCAGCATAGAGTCTCTGATGTTACTGTTAGCTGTGCCAACTACACAAACGTACTGTTCAGTAAACTGGGCTATCTTCCCAGCATGTGGAGAATTGGTCCTATTGCCAATGCATTGCAAAGCTTACCTTCACTAGGTAACCGCCTTCTGGGGAAATTTGCAACCCATTCAGTGAGTAACTGGAGATTGGTGTCCCACCAGTTTACATCTCCATATCATCATTGCACCAGTCTAAATTGTGTGAAGGGACATGGTTGTAGGTGTGAAACCACTTTTAGAGATAGATCAGGGGGTCTACCACTTTAAATCTGAACAACTTGGTTTTGGGTAACAGACAGAGAGAAACAGAGGGATGTGTCATGGGCAGACATAATCTCACAGTTGAGAATATCAGGGCAAAGGCATTGCCAGAGCCATTGCAATGTAGATCAACACTCACAGCAATGAAAAGTGGAATGAATTTTAGTGTGAGTTAGGACACGAGCTGACAGGGTTTGTCTGAAATTTGCTTTGACTCTGGGTCTGTATTGAGTAGATTCTTCAGATTATTGAGATTGGATTTCACAGTTAAGGGTTTATAAACTGAATAACTGGCTACAGAGTCTCAGCTGAGCATTAGCAGCAAGAAGAGAATAGTAAATTATACGGACAATAATGGTAAAGCACAAAAATAAACATGGTTTATAGAAATAGTTGGATAGTGAGACTTACCTGCTACACTCACAATAGCCAGGATGGGATAATAAAAATATCGAACAATAGGAAGAGCAATTTCTATCCACAATGATAATAATAATCAATCGTAATATGTAAGAAGGTACCAACATCCCAGGATAAGCTCTTGTTCATTATTGGGACATTCCAGTCCATTTTTCTCAGATTCAGGTTCATTGTTGGAACACGGCACATGGTTGTTCTTGGATTTTGATCCATTTTTGGAACATTCCAGTCTATTGTTCTCAGATCCTAATCTCTCCATTCCCCTCTTTCTGGCACCACTGATCTCTGTTAGTGTTGGAGATAATGTTCCCTCTGAAACAATGGGATAACACAGTGAACAGAGCCTGTTTTCAATGGAAGAGTGAAACCATCTGGTGAGACAATCTGGATCCAGGGAGAATGATCTTCATCACAGTCGCTGAACAAACAGATTCAGGTCTCCCCTTTCAAAACATTTTTCATATTATTACAAATGAGACTATTTATTCAGTTTGAATGTAACCTTTGAGGGTTGGTGAGGGAGAAATAGTGAAAATGGCTGAGAAAATAACAATAATATTTCAATCCTCATTGTCTGTGCAGTAGTGCCAGAGGACTGCAGAGTTGTGTATATTCCACGTTGTTCATAAAAGGACACAAGGATCAAACTTGAAACTATAGACTACTGCAAAAAGGTAACAATGGGAAAATTTAACTCGACCAGAATCTGGGGTAACAATATTATTCTTTGACTTTGTGTAATGCTGCTGCAATTTTAAGAATCCAGTTATAAAATTGTTTCAAAACTGTGGAACATCATTCAGATCATGCAACATACATAGGAACAAAGAGGGCACCATTCTTCCTCCATGTGCCAGTTACATGAGTATAGAAGGAGGCCATTCAGTCTACCCCAGCCAATTACAACTGGTGAAATAGAGAGCTAGAACGTTAGCACATGTCTCTGAGAAGGAAAAGACATCAATCGATACAAGATTCATTTATCAGATTCTGATAGCAAGAATAGGGAATGATCTTTAGGAAACATAAGTGATCCTGAGGGATCTTGATAGGGAGTATTCTGAGAGGATGCTTAAACTTCTGAGGGACTGGGTCATTGAATTTGAGGACAGTCCAAAAATTAGTTACCTCCAATTTTGCTAAGTGATGAGAAGGAATATTTTCCCTCTGAGAAAACATTCCTCCTAAGGTGGCAGTGTGGCTCAGTTGTCAGCACTGCTGCCTGATTGCATCAGGAATCAAGGTTTGATTCCAGCTTTGGACAACTGTCTGTGTGCAGTTTGCACATTCTCCCCCTGTCTGTGTCGGTTTCATCAGTTTGCTCCTATTTCTCCCCACCCCCTCTCAGAGGCCAAAGATGCTCACACAAGGTGGATTTACCACGCTACATTCCGCATTGTGTGAATGATAAGTGATTTGTAATGGGAAATTCAGGGTTATAGTGAACAGGGTAAGGCGTAGATGATGTCTTCTTCAGAGGGTAGTGTGGACACGACTAGCTGAATGGTCTGTTTCCACACGTTAGAGTTCGAATGTTGAGCTCCTGGGACTTTTCATGGATTGAATTGTCTATTTCAGCTCCTAAATCATGTCTCGTGGTACCATTCAGCATCACAAATATGTTTAACAACAGGAGAAGTCAATTCAGTAGTATTTTATGAAATGGGAAGAAGCCATTCAGCTCCTTGTGACTGTTACACAGTAAAATAAGGTGGGTCTTTGATCATTTAAGTGTTTTATACCGAAAAACGTTATAGACAATGAATCCATGCTTCAAGAGCCCGTATGTCTGCTTCTTTCTGTGTCCAAGCTTCACCTCTCAACAATTCCCCGAGAAAGAGACAAATTGCTGAGCTCAAAGCCAAGATGTTTGATACAAAAAGAGACAAAAAGATTCTATCAGTCACTGACTTCCAAAATCTCATTCCAAAGTCACAGGGACGTGTGGTATGGAAACAAGCCCTTCATTCCAAATTTGTCCATGTCAACCAGGTTTCCTAAACTGAACTAGCCCCATTTGCCTGTGTTTGCCCATGTCCTGTAAAACATTTCCTATCCATGCGTCTATCCACTTATTCTTTTTCATTTTGTTATCTGACTGGCCTCTATAACTTCCTTTGGTTGCTTTTTCTGTACAAGTGGAACTTGGAAATCTCATCCATGGGCGTCCATCCTGATGTCTCGAGTCACTGCCCAGTGCCACAGCTGGAATGTTGCTGCCTCTGCCGTCAGGTTCCCGGGTCTAGCTACAACCTGAAGCATCGGCTCAGCCTATGATCCTTGACAGGGCATTAAGCAAGGGACATGTTTCTCATTCATCGGGAGACCTCGGGCTGCATGGTGCGTCAGTCTGAAATTACTGCCATTGCTGCTGCTGCCTACGACGGTCATTCTGCTCAGGTCCATTTCCCTGCTACCACTGATGTGTCCATGAAAACAAGAAAACAAAGAATAAAAGTAAAGATCAAAAGTAAAGAGAAGAAAAAAGAGAAAAAGAATGAAAATCAGATGAGCCCAGACATGAAGAAACACCCTACTCCACTGCTTCCATATTTCAAGTTTACACCTTCCTGTTCCAGTTCTCTGGGTTTAATATCAGGGACTGTGCTGGGTAACTGTACGATTGTGGAAGTCAGTGTGCAATGTGATCTTGCTGTGCTTTTAGTGCCAGATCTGCACCTCAGTCACAGCCTCTCTCCACCCTTCCTCTGAGGAGATTTGATTTTAGACCCAAAGTCCAGACAATACAGAGACAGAGATAAACTATCATTGTGCCATTTGGAATCCTTGGATAAGAGTTGCAAGTAGAGAGAGAGAGAGAAAGATAATAAATCATCCTGTCTTTTCATTCATTAAAACATATAAACACACACACAGAAGTACACACATTCATAAGCGCGCACACACACACACACACACACACACACACACACACACACACACACACACACACACACACACACACACACACACACACACACACACACACACACACACACACACACAAATTGAGTGATTCAGGCAGTGTCTGGGATTTTTAACACAAGGCAGGAGCTGTAAGCTGCAGTGAAAGAAGTGGGAACAAAATGTTCAGAGGGGCTGTGCACAGAGCCCAGTATGATCCCACAGATTTCACTACTTGTGTGAGTCTCTCTCTCTCTGTTTTCATGTAGAGTGTCTTTCTTTAAATTGCCATCTCTACACATCCTTCACATCCTCCCTTGCTCACTTTCACCTTTAAATCTGTTTCTACGAGTGACTGCCTCCTCAGTCTCTTCTGAATTGTTTAACCGTTCAGTCTTTCCAAGCCTAACCTCACTGATCATCACTCCATACACCATTCTATCTCAGACCCGTGGATCTTACTTTTCCTGTACCTGCACCATTCAGTCTGCATCACAGTATCTTCACCCGATTTCCATACATCACATAGCTTATTTTCTCTGTCTGCCTTTCTTGCTTTCCATTTTTATTCTATTTCTGTTTCTATCTATCTTTCCTTATTCTTTATCTTTCCATTCTCTTTTTTTTGCCTGCAGTTTTGCGTTTCTATCACTAGATTTTGTCTACCCTGTCCATTTATTTCTCTCCCTGGGTTTTCTCTTACCGTCTCTGTCCACGTGCCAGTTTCTTCCATTTTTTTTCTCTCTCGTCCCTCTTTATCTGTCCTCTGTTTCTGGCTCTGGCTTGTATTTTCTCTGTCTGCCTGTCTCTACTTGACCTCCATTTCTGTCTTTTTTCCTGTGTCTCATTCATTTATCACTGTCTCTCTGACTCTATCTATCTCTCTGGGTTTTGTTCTCTCTTCCTCTCTCTCTCTCTCTCTCTCTCTCTCTCTCAAATATATATAAAAAAATGACAGGGCAGTTACAAGAGAGGCTGAGCAAAATTGACAGTGAGGGTATGAGAGAGGTTGAATGAGATTAACAAGGAGGGAATGAAAGAGACTGAGCAAGATTGAGAGGGAGGGTATAAGATGGGCGGAGAGAGATTGACAGGAAGAGAATGAGCGAGGCTGAGAGAGATTGAGAGGGAAGGTACGGATGAAGATGAGGGGATTGACAGGGAGGGTATGGGTGAGGCTGAGAGAGACTGAGAGGGAGGGTATCGGAGAGGCTGAGAGAGTTTAATTGTGAGGGCATGAGAGAAGCAGAGTTGATAGGAGTGGTATGAGAGAGGCTGAGGGAGATTGAGAGGGAGGGTGTGAGAAATGCTGTGACATTCATAGGGAAGGTGTGGGAGAGGTTGAGAGACATTTACAGGCAAGGTATGGGAAACTCTGAGAGAGATCGACAGGGAGTTAATGAGAGAGGTGGAGTGAGATTGACAGGGAGGGTATGGTCATGCTGAGATACAGTTCAATATGTTTATTGATGGAGATACAGTTGGAATGCCAGGCCTCCAGGAATTCTCTGCCAGTTCACTGTTTGGCTTGTGCTATTATGGATGTGTTGTTCCAGTCAAATTTGTGTCCTTCTTTGTCTGTGTGTGCATTGAGACCAGTAAGAGCTGGATGTGCCTGTTGGTGGCTAATTGGCGTTCATGTATCGTTATTGTCAGTTTTCTTCCGGTTTGGCCTGTGTAATGTTTCTCACAGTCTTTGCATGATGTTTTATATATTAAGTTAGTTTTATTGGTTGTGGGTATGAACTCCTTTAAGTTTTTCGGCAACTGTCACTACTGACAGGCCACAGGGTAGCCTCTAAACCAACCACTACCCTGCAACAGCCACTGGCTAAAGTAATATACAAAATACCATGCAAGGATTGTGAGAAAATTACATTGGCCAAACTGGAAGAAAACTGATAATAAGGAGACAAAAACACCAACTAGCCACCAAGAAACACATCCAGTTCTCACTGGTTTCAATACACTCAGACAAAGAATAACATTAATTCGATGAGGAAAACACATCCATAATAGCACAAGCCAAACAGAGACATGCCAGAGAATTCCTGCAGGAAGTAATATGGCATTGTATAGGAAGTGTAATGGAACAGGCTGGTTAGAGGCATCAGACAGGGGTAAATATCAGGGAGCTGTTTCTCTCCTTTGGATTTCTATCGCTAACTTCCTGCCCTGTAAATGACAAATCAGGAAAATCCAACTCTCAGGCAGATTATACCTGAATGGGATTGGTCTCAGTTGGAGATACAAAGTGGCTTTTATATGCAGTGAATCGACAGTGAGCGTATGAGAGGGCCTGAGACAGAGCGGGAGAGAGATTGAAAGGGAGGAAGAGATGGCGCAAGGGGCAGAGAGTTTAACACAAGACAGGGCATCAATGGATTGGTTATCCAGTGGAGGACAGATAATAAATATAGCTTTTCAGGGGCTGTTTCTCTCTGTGGGATTTTTCTTTGTACGTCTTTATCTTTCTGTCTCTCTCTGGTGTTCACACACTTTTTCTCTGTCTTTCCCTTTTTCTCCACCTGTTTGCTGAACCCTAAACCTGGGTTTTCTCCACCCTTTCCTTAGCAATTTTTCCCTGAATCAATCTGCTATGTCCCCTGACTGGGGTAGATTTGGACTCAGTATCACACGGTGTATACATAGATAATACAGTATGATCTTCCTGTTCCAAAACGCCCCTGAGATTTTCTTCCATGCTCTCCAAACTGAGAGGTAAAGGGTGGTGTAGATAAAGCAGGGTTAACGTTTCAGGTCTGGTGACCCTTCTCAGAACTCCGCTCTGAGGTGGGGTCACCGTACCCGAAACGTTAACTCTGTTTTTCTCCGCCACAGATGTTACCAGACCTGCTGAGCTTTTCCAGCAACTTTGTTTTTGTTTCTGTGCTGTATGACTCTGTGATCCTAAGTGGTTACAGAATGACTGGCAGCATTGTTTGAATTATTGTAAAACTCTCTGGATTCCTGGAATATTCTGACAAATCTGAGAAACCCCGATTGTGATATTGATCAGTGTAATGAATATAGGCATTGGGATGTTATATTGTAGCTGTACAGAATAATGGAATCACTTTTAGAATACTTCATTTAATTATGATACCCCTGCTATAGGAAGGTTGTTGTTAAATTTGGAATTTTAAAGTTCAGAAAATGTTGTCAAGGATGCTGCCAGGATTGGCATGTTTGAATTGTAGGAAGAGACTGAAGAGGCTGTGCTTTTTTTCCTGCCAAACAGGAGGCTGAGATGTGATTTTATAGAGCTATATAAAATAATGAGGGACGTGGGTAGGATGAGTAGCCAATTTTTTTTTACACCAGTGTAGTGAAATCCAAAACTAGAGGCCATAGGTTTAAAGTGAGAGGTGTAAGATTTAAAAAGGACGCTCGGGAGAACTTTCCCACGCAGTGGTGGTGCGTGTATGGAATTAGCTGCCAGAGGAAGTGGTGGAGGCAGATACAATTTCAATATTTAAAAGGCACCTGAACATATGAATAGGAAGGATTCAGATATTCAGCTCACTGAAAGGATTCAGATGATTTGGGCCAAACAGTCTGTTTCCATGCTATATGACTCTATGACTCTCTAACAGCTGTCTTCAAGAGAGGGAGACAGAAATCAGGAGCACACAGGTCAGATGGTCGAACATTTGTTCTTGGGAATCTGCTAGACTCCATTATCACAGAAAGGATTGTAGGACATTTAGAGAAGCGTCATGCAATCAGAATCAACATGTTTTGTGAAAGGGAATTGATGTGCTGCCATGTAAAATAATGCAAAATTTTGCTGCAATTCCCTGAGAACATAACAAGCAGGCTTGATAAAGGGGAACTGATAGGCAGTGCATTTGGTTTTCAGAGGTTTTCTACAAGGTACCACAAAATAAAGGTTCTTGCACAAGACCAGAAGCTCAAAATATGATGGATAATGTACAGGATGGAATGAGGATTGATTAACACACAGAAGACTGAGAGTCAGGATTATTAGCTCTTTATTGGGTTAAAATATGCATCTACTGAAGTACAAAACATATCAGTCCTATGGCATCCGTTATTTACAATCTCTACTGATGGCTTGAAAGAGAGGCAATATGTAGTGCATATCCAAGTTTGTGGATGACACAAAGATATTTGCGAGAGCATGCTGCAGTAAGGTGATATAGGTGAGGTCACTGCGTGGCTAAATAATTGGCAGGTGAGTTCATTTCAATTATGAAATCATGCATGGTGCCATTGAGAAATAAAGACACTGTTCTATATAGAGAGACCCCAAAAATGTGCAGCACAAAGGGATTTGGGTGTTTCTGTGTATGAAACGTAAAGTTAGCAAACTGGTGCAAGAAGTGACTAGATTGATTCATGGTGCTGATTCCTGGGATGAAATTGTTGACATACGTGTCAAAAATGGGTCGGCAATTTTTCATTATAGTTGAAATGAATGAGGAACGATATTTCTGAAACGTACAAGGTACAGAGCGGGCTTGACAAGATGAATGATGAGAATGTGGTTCCACTCCTGGATGGAGTCTTGAGCTCAATGATATTCATACAGAATAAGGGACGGTGATTTAAAACTGAGATGCAAAGAAATTTCTTCTCTCAGAAGGAAGTGAATGTCTAGAATTCCCTAACCCAGAGAGTTTCAGAGGCCAGCTCACTGAAAGTATTTTACGGACAAGGTGGATCAGTTTTTGACATATCTGCGAGTTGAGGGATGCAAGGTGTTGGTATGGATGTGGAGTTGAGTCCTGAAGTAGACCAGCCATGTTCTTTATGAATAACAGGTCAAGATTGAGGCACCAAATAGACCATTCCTATTCCTATTCATTATGTTCTTATGTTCTGTTATTGGAAAGTAACTGTTTTTTGCCCAGAAGTCATATTGCACAATGTTGCATTCAGGGAGAACAGAGGATTAAGTTAAGCTAAACCTGAGTGATGTATGGGGGCTGTATTCACAGTCAATCTGGGTCTGCTGCATGCCCAACATCTGCAGCAGAAGTTGCAGCGAAGGGGAGCATGTAACTGGGATGATAAGGTTCTTTCTGACCCAGCCTGGATTTTCCAAGAACATTTTCCAACCTCCACCTAACCATCAAGTGGCCTTGATCTGCTCCTGTGTAGCAGGCCTGAAGGGCTGAATGAAATATCAGAACATAGCTCTGATGGTCTATTTCACCCTTTGAACTACGTTAGCCACGTATAAGATTGTGGCTCATCTTATTATGATCCCAGCTGCCCTTTTCTGTCAATGCGTATTATCCCCGATTCACCTGCCAATCATCTCGATTTAATTTTAACATTCACTCAACACAAATTTCTGGGAAAGAGAATTCCCACTTTGTGAATTTATCTTCATCCCTGTTCTGACTGAGGTTGGAGTGATCACTGTTTCTTTTCTAGCCCCATTCATCTACTGGTCACAACAAACGTTAAAAGTTACAGTTTGGTGATATGGCCAATGTATAGGCCTCTGACTGGGTCAGATTCAGTGACAGGAACAAGTCAGACAGGTTTCTTTAGTCTGTCACAAGAAGCGAATGAGACAGCATTGTGTATCATTGGTCAACACTGCTGCCTTATAGCACCAAGAAGCTGGGTTCAAACCCATTCACTGGCTGTGTGGAGTTTGCACGTTCTCCCCATGTCTGTGTTGGTTTCCTCCCAGTGCTCCAGTTTCTACCCACAGTCCAAAGATGTCCAGGTTAGACCATGCTAAATTGCCCATAGATTACAGGATTGTGTAGGTTAGGTAGTTAGAGGAATAGGATAGGCTAGGGGATAGGTCTGGGTGGGGGTGCTGTTCGGAGAGTTGGTGTGGACTCATTGGGCTGAATGGCCTGCTTCTACATGGTAGGGATTCTATGACAATGATAACAAGATTACACCATACAAACGCCCAGCTGGTATCCAGCTGATCCACTCTCTTCAAGATCCTGTATGTTTCAATAAGATCATCTCCTGTTCCTAGCATAACCAGTTAAATGTCAATCATATAAGCCCTTCATCCCAGGAATAAGTAGAGTGAAACATTTCTTAACTGCTTCCAATGTGATTATATCCTTTCTAAATAGGGAGACAAAAAAAATTCACACACAGACGAGGAGACTAATTTTGTTTTTTGAGTGTTGCGAGACTTTGAATTGCTCGTCTCCAGAGAGCTTTGGAGACAGAGACATTGAGTATTTCTGATGAACAGACAGATAGATTCATGAATAACAATGGAGTCAAGGATTGACGGCGAAAGTTCAGGAATATGCAGTGCGGGGGGAGTGCTTACAGTAGTACAAAATGAAACTGTAGATATCTAGATCATCCAGGAATGCAATGCAAAATGGAACGATAATGTACCTAAAATTTAGAAGAATGAACAGTGCTAAAACTCGTGACAGTTTAATGTGTCTATTTCCTAAACTCCTCCTATTTGTTAGTATTTACACTGAGTCCCCAACATCTCTATCTGTCAGTGCATTTCACACCCACAGCGCCCCTTGGCACAATGGAGATATGGAACTGAAAATTGATGGGGGCTGTACGTCCTATCACTTTCAGCATGGGTTGCAAGATTGCACTCTCTTTCACTTCCAAGTATCCTGTGCAATGCTCC
Organism: Stegostoma tigrinum; assembly: GCF_030684315.1. Classification (NCBI taxonomy): domain Eukaryota; kingdom Metazoa; phylum Chordata; class Chondrichthyes; order Orectolobiformes; family Stegostomatidae; genus Stegostoma; species Stegostoma tigrinum. The sequence goes on from NC_081360.1 coordinate 4,188,718, forward strand.
ATGTTGGACAAGAGTTTCAGCACCTTTGAGACCCATCTTTGAAAGTTGCTCTGTGCCTGTCCACTGAATGCCTGAGTTAGTCACTCCATGCTGATCATATGTTCAGTAACAGGCGAAGAATCGCCTGGACTGTCATTCATTCAGACAACATTCTTAACTTAGAGCTGAGTGGTGTTTGACTTAATTATGGTGTTAGAAAGTTCGTGGAAATGCTGAATTGGTTTCCTGGAGTTTGTGTTTTAAGCTGCTGTGGACATTCAGGAAGACCAGGAGTTTTGGTGACCCATTTTGAATGAGTCATGGTGACTGCAGTTGCAGCATCTGGGTCTGCAACATGACCAATAAATTAGGCAGAGGTTGCAGAGAGAGGAAACACTGTAAAATCAAATCAGGTGTCACAATCAGGTCAACCATGTCCATGCTGAATGTTAGAGCAGGATTGAATGGTCGATTCATGCAACTTGTTCATATATTTCTGTTTGTAACAAGCCAATTCTCCTTCTCTCCCAGTGTATCACACTTGTGACAAGTGAGCCTCCTCATTCCTGTTCCTGGGTAACAGGATCCTGGCGGCTCACTGACCTCCAGGCATTCCTGTGTACCAGCCTCAAGCAGTTGAATGACAGCTCCTGTTCTTATATATCAGCTTTGTGAAAATAGATGTCTTCCTCCAGCTCTTGAGTATAGAGTCGAATAAATGGGCTGTCTCCTGCTCTTCCTGTGGAATGAATTTGAGGGAGTGATTGGCCTCTTCAAGTTCCTTCTAGCTTCTATTGATTGAAAGCCTTTGAACTGTTTCTGTATAACATCCTCAAAGTCTGAATGATCAGAATGTGTAATTTACACTCTGTATTTGAGCAAGCAAGCTGACTGGTTGTGCTTCTGTAAGGCACATTTGAGAAGCTGAATGGCATCCTCCTGTTCCTCTAACAGGCTCAAAAGGCTGAATGACCTTGACTTGCTCCTGTGCATAGGGCTCGAGAGACTAAATAACCTCCTCCTTTTCCTGTGTAAATCGACCAACACAAGAAGAGACACTATGGATTTGGTGCTTAGCAATGAACTGGGCCAAGTGTGAGACCTATTGGTAGGAGAACATTTTGGCGGGAGCGATCATATATCTTTTACTTTTACAATATTCATGGAAAAGGATAGGTACATACAGCAGGATAAGATTAGATTCGATTAGGCTACCTACAGTGTGGAAACAGGCCCTTCAGCCCAACAAGTCCACACTGCCCATTGAAGCATCCCACCCAAACCCATCCCCATTCCCCTACAACCCACATACCCCTGAACACTAAGGGCATTTTAGCATGGACAAGCCACCCAATCTGCACATCTTTGGACTGTACGAGGAAACCGGAGCACCCAGAGGAAACCCACGCAGACATGGGAAGAATGTGCAAACTCCAAACAGACAGTTAGCCAAGGCTGGAATCGAACCTGGGTCCCTGGCGCTGTGAGGCTGCAGTGCTAACCACTGAGCCACCGTGCCGCCCCAAAGTATATATTTGGGGGAAGGGTAACTATAATTCTGTTAGGCAAGAACTGGGTGACATAAAATGGGAACAGATGCTGTCAGGGAAGAGCACTATAGAAGTGTGGAGATTGTTTAAGGAATGCCTACTGCATATGCGTGATATGTTTGTCCCTAGCAGGCAGCGAAGATGCAGTTGAGTGAGGGAGCCTTGGTTCTCAAGGGACGTCGAAAAACAAGTTAGAGGAAGAAGGATGCTTATATAAAGTTTAGGAAACAAGGACCTGAAAAGGCTCTAAAGAGATATAAGTTAGCCAGGAAGGAGCTGAAGAAAGGGCTTAGGAGAGCTATAAGGGGCATGAGAAAACCTTGGCAAATAGGTTCGAGGAGAACCCCAAGGCTTTTTACACAGATCTGATGAATTACAGAACATCCAGAGAAAGGGAGGGCCAAACAAGGATTGTAAAGGTAATTTGTGCACCAAGCCTAAGGAGATAGGAGAGGTCCTTAATGAGTTTTCATCTTCGGTAATCACAACCAAGAGGGCTTGAGTTGTAGGGGAGGGCAGAGTGAAACAGGCTGTTAGGCTAGAGGAGGTGGATGTTAATAAGGAAGATGTCCTAGGCATTTTGAGGAACTTGAAGACAGCTAAGTCCCCTGGGCCTGATGGAATTTATCCAAGGATTCTCTGGGAAGTGAGCAAAGAGATTGAAGGGCCTTTGTCAATGATATTTTCGTCCACTGGTAGAGAGGCCGGGAGATTGCAGAGTGGCAAACATCATTCCCTTGTTCAAAAAAAAGGGAATAAGGACAACGCTGCAAATTAAAGGCCAGTTAGTCTTACTTCGGTGTGGGCAAATTATTTGAAAGTGTTCTGAGAGGTAGTATTTATGATCACTTGGATAGGCAAAATTTAATTTGTGATTGTCAGCATGGATTTGAATGGGGTAGATCATGCCTCACAAACTATATTGAATTCTTTGAAGAGGCGACCAAACACGTGGATGAAGGTAGACCAATGGATGTGGTACACATGGAACTAAGTAAGGCGTTTGATAAAGCTCCCCGTAGTAGGCTCATGCAGAAAGTCAGGAGTCACAGGATAGGGAGAAATGTGGCAGCTTGGATTCAGAATTGGTTGACTCTTAGAACAATGGTGGTAGTGGACAGAAAATATACAACATGGTGTTCAGTTATGAGTGATGTATCACAAGGATCTGTTCTGGGCTCTCTTCTATTTGTGATTTTTGTAAATGATTTAGATGTAGGAGTGGAAGGGTGGACCCGTTCGCAAGTGATACAAAGATGGCTCGAGTTGTGGATAGTGCAGAGGGCTGGTCTAGGTTACAAAGGGACATTAATAGGATGCAGAGCTTGGCTGAGAACTGGCAGATGGAGTTTAACCCTGAAAAGTGTGAGATGATTCATTTTGGAAGGACAAATTTGAAAGCAGAATACAGGGTTAACGGAAAGATTCTTGGCAGTGTGGGGGAGAGGGGGATCTTGGGGTTCATGTTCACAGTTCCTTGAAAGCTGCCACCCAGGTGGATAGAGTTGTTAAGAAGGAGAATGGCGTATTAGCTTTCATTGATAGAGGGATTGATATCAAGAGCCATGAAGTTATGCTCCAGCGATACAAAACCCTGTTTCAGCCATATCTGAGGTATTGTGTCCAGTTCTGGTTCCCTCATTACAGAAAGATGTGGAAGCGTTGGAGATAATGCAAAATGTGGGTAGAGCTAAAGCCTGTTGTTCAGAGAAAAGAGAGGTTGTGGTGCAGCAGTCCATTGCTATGGGAGCAAAGTGAGGTTAGAGGCACAGACTTTTGTGTGTGGAAAAGAGTGGGAGTGGGACTGGAGGCTGAGGGAACTGTGTCATTACTGGACTGGCCATTACAAGGACAAAAGTGAGGGAGTAAGTCCACTGGTCAATGACAGGTGAACAGTGTTTTGGTGGTACACAGGCCATTGCTAAGGGAACAGATTGATGCAGGATCACTGTCTGTTGCAAGGGAACAGAGTGTGGATGGTTTCACAGGCCCTTGCCAGGGTATTGGAGTGATTGTGGGGCCACAAACCATTGCTAGGGGAACAGAGTGTGAGTAGGACTACTGGTTGTTGCTGGGGGAATGAATGAGGGTGCAGCAGCAGCCCATTATGAGGGAACACTGTGGGTGCAGGACCACAGGATATTACTAAAGGAACAGAGTGGGGATGAGGCCATTGTTGTGGCCTTTGTGTGAGGCAGCAGTCCATTGTTAGGGCAGTAGTGTGAAGGGTGAGTGCACCATTGCTTGGCAAACACAATCGTTGTTGTGCTGCAATACATTGCTAGGGGAACAGCGAGGTTGCGTTGCCACTGGTCATTGCTAGGGGAATAGAATATGAATCAGTAATGTATCAGCTCAGAGACCCTCAAAATGTTTCAAGAAGGTAAACTAAACCGTTGCTTCTTCTTATTTTAAAAGCAGATATGAAGTGGCATGTTCCAAAGGCAAAGCTGCTGGTCAAACTACTCAACATTAAACAAAAGACATATTATTTGGACACTATTGTTAAAATGCAAACAAAAGAAAGAAGAATTTGGAATAACTAACTGTGTTGGAAAACTTAACCAAACAATAGGTACAGCAACAAATGCTAATTAGCTGTTCCAATCTCATAACATAGAACATAAAACATAGAACATTACAGCACAGTACAGGCCCTTCGGCCCTCGATATAGCGCTGACATGTGAAACCAATCTGAAGCCCATCTAACCTACACTACTCCATTATCATCCATATATTTATCCAATGACCATTTAAATGCCCTTAAAGTTGGCAAGTCTACTGTTGTTGCAGGCAGAGCATTCCACGCCCTGACTACTATCTGAGTAAAGAACCTACTTCTGACATCTGTCCTGTATCTATCACCCCTCAAATTAATGATATGCACCCTTGTGCTAGCCATTACCATCGAGGAAAAATGCTCTCACTGTCCAAGGAAAGGTCAAACACAGATTTTCACATACAGTTTTCCAATCCAGGAGGAAAAAATATCCAGAGATTATTCAGACAGTGGCAGCCAGGAAGCATTTACTGAAGCTTCAAACTCTATTGAGACCCCGTTAGCTTCTCATGTGACTGAAGAACTAAAATCCATAAATCTTGATCTGTGAGAGATGGCCACACCCACTAAGGCTGTTTAAAAACAAAAACCAAGGCCTCCCAAGATAACAAGGTGTAGAGCTGGATGAACACCGCAGGCCAAGCAGCATCAGAGGAACAATAAAGCTGACGTTTCGGGCCTGGACTCGTTTTCAAGGCCCCCGAAGCTGTTTACTCATTTGATCTTGATAGACTGATTGCATCTCGGCCTTACAAACACTCTTCAAAGCCAAAACAGGACAAAACAAACTTTAAAGGCCTCAATAATGTCACACCTACCCCTTAAAAAAATGAACCATTGTGCTTTACATGAGGCATAAGGTTTTGATTGTGCTCAATAAAAACCACCTTTCACCAAGAGTACAGATTCTCCACTGTGCAGTAAGGCTCTAGGGCACCAGCTCTGGAAACTAATGAACTTGGGTAAATTGACAATCTCTAAAGATAGACTGTCCGTCATGTTTTCTATCATCTGATTATCTTCTTTGTGATATTTTTAACAGAATTATAGAACATACTATTTAAAATATCGATAAAACAGATGATTTGTATACTTCAAAGCATTTTTTGTTTTGTAATACCATTGGGAATGGTTCATATGTATAATGTTAACTTGTGATCTCTTATGCTTATTTAATGCTATTCTGCTTATTCAACGCTAAATTGAAGTCGTGTGTGCATAAGTAAACTGTATTTGAAAATCATGCATTGTTAAACTCTCTGGCTGAAGTTTTCACTGTGGTTTCTGATTCGTTTTATAGGGTAAGTATCTATTTGAGGATTTATCTGCTAACTCACACATAGGTGTACTTTGTTGACAGTTGCTTTTTCTAAGCCTCAATAAATCCAACTAAAACAATTAGTTGTACATTTTGTGTTCTTTGCGGTTTTTGTGCACCATTTTGAGGTTCAGCACAGTGGTGTCAGTGGAAATTTAACGTCAGGGACAGGTTGTTCTTAAATCATTCCTTCAAAGTGTGGCAACTTATTTTTGTTGGTCTTCAAATTTCTGAGTATTTTACAAGAATTATATTGTTAGTCATGATTTTTTTTGTGCAGAATTATTTTCAGTCAAATTATTTCTAAAGCTGCTGTAAATGTGTTTATTTCATGGTCTGGAAGTGAGATAGTTGTATTTTATACTCTTAACTATGATAGCCGATGAGCTCAATCAGAGTGTCAATCATTAGGGCACCAGAAGTTCTGGCTAACTTTCTTTTAATACAGAGATAATGGGAACTGCAGATGCTGGAGATTCCAAGATAATAAAATGTGAGGCTGGATGAACACAGCAGGCCAACCAGCATCTCAGGAGCACAAAAGCTGACGTTTCGGGCCTAGACCCTTCATCAGAGAGGGGGATGGGGGGAGGGAACTGGAATAAATAGGGAGAGAGGGGGAGGCGGACCGAAGATGGAGAGTAAAGAAGATAGGTGGAGAGAGTGTAGGTGGGAGGTAGGGAGGGGATAGGTCAGTCCAGGGAAGACGGACAGGTCAAGGAGGTGGGATGAGGTTAGTAGGTAGCGGGGGGTGCGGCTTGGGGTGGGAGGAAGGGATGGGTGAGAGGAAGAACCGGTTAGGGAGGCAGAGACAGGTTGGACTGGTTTTGGGATGTAGTGGGTGGGGGGGAGGAGCTGGGCTGGTTGTGTGGTGCAGTGGGGGGAGGGGATGAACTGGGCTGGTTTAGGGATGCAGTAGGGGAAGGGGAGATTTTGAAACTGGTGAAGTCCACATTGATACCATATGGCTGCAGGGTTCCCAGGCGGAATATGAGTTGCAACTCATATTCCGCCTGGGAACCCTGCAGCCATATGGTATCAATGTGGACTACACCAGTTTCAAAATCTCCCCTTCCCCTACTGCATCCCTAAACCAGCCCAGTTCATCCCCTCCCCCCACTGCACCACACAACCAGCCCAGCTCTTCCCCCCCCACCCACTACATCCCAAAACCAGTCCAACCTGTCTCTGCCTCCCTAACCGGTTCTTCCTCTCACCCATCCCTTCCTCCCACCCCAAGCCGCACCCCCCGCTACCTACTAACCTCATCCCACCTCCTTGACCTGTCCGTCTTCCCTGGACTGACCTATCCCCTCCCTACCTCCCCACCTACACTCTCTCCACCTATCTTCTTTACTCTCCATCTTCGGTCCGCCTCCCCCTCTCTCCCTATTTATTCCAGTTCCCTCCCCCCATCCCCCTCTCTGATGAAGGGTCTAGGCCCGAAACGTCAGCTTTTGTGCTCCTGAGATGCTGCTTGGCCTGCTGTGTTCACCCAGCCTCACATTTTATTTTCTTTTAATACATTTTGTTTTGAAAGTCTGCTCCAGATGTTTATTTTCTAACAGTGTAGAGACATTCAAATTGAAGATCATAGTTGCTTTGAAGTCTGTTCAACTTTGGAATGAAATATTTGATGTAGTTAATAGTTTCAGAACCATACAAAGTTTCATTCTGAGATAAAACAAGGAATGGGTTTTAATTTTTGTATTGTCAAAGATGGCATAACAAAGTAGAAACTTTATTATCACTTTTTAAGGAACAGATTGAATAAAAAGGGTTTGTATGAATGTTGTTTTGGAAAACAGGCATGATAGGCTGCAACTTTTGTAAAAATTGTTAATTGTTTGTAAGAATCATTCTGCATTACAGTTGCTATATTTAAATGTTTAATATGCAGCCAGAGAAGCTACTGTGTGTAGCCATATAGTCAGGTGGAAAATTGACCCAAATTTTCAGTAGTTTGGTTGTATAAAAACCTTTGATTATAAATGACTGTCTATTTGGAGTTGCAATAATTACAGCAATATGTTTTATTTATGCCTGTGAGATTTCATTGTAATACAGAAAATATCTCAACCCAAGACAGAGGGTGATTCTGTTTACACTTGAAATGGACTTCAGTTTTATCAGACTAATTCATCGGTGTTTATGATGGCTCTTACAGCTAATCTGATTATAAACTAAAGTAATTGCTTCTGTCTTTGAGTCATACGTGACCGTTCCCACCTGTTAAAATTGTTTTAACTCAGTCTTCATTAACCATGGCAGGAAGGCAATTTAAATAAAACCATAAACTGAAAAATAACAATAAGTACAATCTTCCACAATTTAAAAAAAAATGATGTTCTTCTGCCAGGCCTTGCGCAACAGTTAGGACAAATAGAAGAAAAATCTTGGAGTATTTTGTTAGACTGGTGGTATTCCGTGTTGAACCAAATGTTCAGGATCTTCCATTTTGCAAAGATCTTTAGTTAGACCTCAGCAATAGCACATCCTGTGGTGTACTCCTGTTGATTTTATTTTTGCTTTTTTCCTTTGAATGTTTACCAGTTTTTTTTGCTGTTTGTCCTTCCATTGTGTTCTTTTTGAAATTTGCATCTGAAAATTCAGGGTTCATAGATGCATCAAATTTGCTCAGTATGAAAGTTATGTCTGTTTTGCAATAAGTTGGAAGATGTCATTATCCTGAAATATTTGAAATACTTGTGTTAGAAATCTGTGTGGTGCCATGATCCATGGGATGGAAATTGGCAAATAACAGTAGATTTGTTTGTGCAAAATATTTTGGATGTTCAGATTAACAAAATTGAATAGATTAAATAATAGAATGTTGATCCACATAAAATTGACCTAAAATGTTGCATTTTTGAAGTGGTAAAAGGACAATATACCTTTATTCCATTATTTTGACATTACTTCTATACAATTAAGCTCAGTAATTGATGTTAAATTAATAAATTAAATTTGAAGCTCCTGGTGAGAAATAGTTTCAGAATGCATCAGTAATAATCTAAATCTTATTGAGTGGTTATGCATGGGAGGGAAAGATGGTATTTAATGGGTGCTAGATGCACATGCCCACAGAAAGTAATTATTCAACAAAATGTGCAAAAGTTTCTGAGAAAATGTGGAGAATAATTAGTTGGTCAGGCAGAACCTGTTGAGAGAAACTGAGTTAATGTTTCAGGTTGAGATTAAACCTTCATCGTAACTGAGGAAAAGTAGAAACTGAATATTTTTGAACAAAGAGAGATGCCTGTAATAGGATCGAGGGCCGGAACAATAAAATGACAAAAGGGTTTATCGTAATGAGCAAACAAGTAGTGCAACCTACATGAGGCTTACAAGGCTGGTTAGCAATTGTCCATATGCAAAATGAGCAAATAATGAAACAAAAAATAATGAACCCTCTGAAAAAAAAAACAAAATGGAGAGAAATATTACGATCTAGAATTATTAAATACAGCACTGAATCCAGAAAGCTCGAGAGTCAAAAGGTGAAGTGCTATTCCTTGAGCTTTTGTTGAGGTTCCTTTGGAGTATTGCAGCAGGCTGAGGTCAAAATGGGGCCAAGGTGGAAAATTGAAATGACAATGGACATGACACTAGACATGCTTGCAGGTGGAACTGAGATGTTATGCAAAGCAGTCATAGGAGACCCCATAATAAGGAAACACAATATCATACCCCGAAAGAATTACAAGTAAATTGTTGTTTTACTTGGAAGGAGTGTTTAGGGCCTTGGATGATGAAAGACGAGTTAAGAAGTCTGTTGCTTAAACTTCTTTGCTTGCACGCAATGTGCAGATGGAGCATTAGAGGGATGGAAGCAGAGAGTGGTGTTGGAACTGACTGAGGAGTACACCAGAGAACTGAAGAGGGAGCTGCTTTCAAATGCTGGTTGGAGGGAAAGGGAAGGTGTGTAACGTCGCCGAAATTGTGGGCAATCATCCATTCAATGTGGATATTGATAGGTCATAAGCTGGGAGCAATTGGAACCCCATCCTCAGGAGGGAAAGGATTGTGAACAAAGGTTGAGAGGAGTGGGCAGCTGCTGAAGAGGAGTTTTTAGTTGAGGAGAAGGAGCTATGAACAGTTCTAATATAGAAGGTTGCTTTATCAAAACAGTGCAATGGAATTGAAGATGCTGAGAAAATGGAAATGTGTCTTCAAAGGAAACAACGTGTGAGGAAAAAGTAGTCAAGGTATTTGTAACAGTCCATGGCCAGGTTGTGAATATCAGTTAATTATCTAGGCTTTGGACATTGAAATGAAGGTAGAGAAATCAAGGAAGGGAAAGGATGAGTTAGAGATTGCTCAGGTGAAGATGCAATTTATATCATTTTGAAAAGAAAACTAACTTGCTTATAATTTTGTCTATTTGTGTTTGGAATACGTGCAGATAAAGAAGCAAGCAAGTATGTGATAACTCAAATTTGGATACTATAAGGAATGACATTTGACTAATTAATATTGCAGCTTTCATTTGTACTGTTGGGTCACAATGCTGACTGCAATTGTCCTGCCTCAAATTTAATGAAATTGTTGCTACAGTTTTAATTTCTTCAACTTTTATTATACAAAATGCAAATTCTGAATTTGTGATTAATATCGATTGCATTTCTCTGCTTACCATTTGTGCAATGATTGTTTTTAATACAGCTTTGCATCAAACATGCTGGTGTTTGCTGTTTTGGAGAAATAGATGACAAGCATATTTATGCACTTCATAAGGAGACATTCAGAAGGAGCCAATAATGTGGTCCTGGTGCAATAAGTGCTGCATCCACAGAAAATTCATACTCTGTCTGTTCCTGCACCTAGCTGATTCAACTTCCTCCAGTAATGCCTCATCAGCTAGTTTGTGACGCCCAAGAGCACCCAAAGTTTCAGTGCCAGCATTCAGTTGATTGGCCATTTTTTATGATCGAAACTGCTTTGGGTTATCAAGATCTCTATCAGTAATTGAAAGTAGGAAACCTTGAAAAAAACTTGGACAAATATGAAGAATGACCTCAGTGTTTAGTAGCATTTCTTGGATGTGATGTTCCAAGCTTCTTCTGCAACTCGGTTTTCCTTTTAATAGTTGTCCTCATATTCTGCTAGGGAACTGTACCAACTGACAGCAGACTTGTTGTGCCATGCTTGGAAAATTCTGCCTCTGGAGGAAGAAAAACAATTTAGAGGAACCACAGAGAAATGTTCCTTTTCTCTATTGAAAACCCAAATGATATTGCTGGGGCCTATGCAAAGTGATGTTCATGATTACTTCTAGGCGTAAAATCAGAGGAACCATTTAACATCAACCTAAGTGCTGAAAACAGCAAAGCAGATCCTGTCCAGCTCCTTTTCATGATAAACTTTTGGTCACTAGCAGGATAGCTCCTGTAGTGGTGTCAGTGCCATAGTATGAATTTTGGTAGGAATGAAATGCTAGAAATTGTTGAGATTTGTTTTATTCAGTCACTGTGCCTGGATATGGAATAATTAATTTAGAATTGAGATGAAGAGAGATCCCTTCACTTGAAGGGTCGTAACCTATGGAGTTTTGCACCACAGAAGTTCGTGTGGGAAAGTCAAGAACATATTTGTGAAGTAGTAGATTTCTGGACAACAATACATTGCTGGGTATGAGAAGTAAGGAGAATTATGGCTTTGAGGCAGAGATCAGCCATGATCATATTGAGTCATGAGCAAATGTGATCAGCTGAATGGCTTACCCTTTCATTGGTTTCAAGTTTCAACAAATATAGATAAACAAAGCGATTGCTGATGACCAGTTTCTCGAGTGTTGTTGGGAATGCACATGCACAGGCAAGTGGGGATTGACTTGCAGATAGTCTGTAGGCTTTTGGGAGTTCAGTGATGTGTCAATTGCTGGAAGTTTCCTAACCTTTGAGGTACTCCTTTAGCTTTCCATTCCTACCAAAATACATACCATGACAGTGAAACCACTACTGGAGCTATTCTGCTAGTGACAAAAAGTTAATCATAAAAAGTCTGTCAATGGAGCTGGACAGGATCTGCTTTGCTGTTTTCAGCACTTAAGTTAATGCTAAGTGGTTCCTCTGATTTTAAGCCAAGAAGTAATCATGAACATCATTTTGCACAGGCCCAAGCAATATCATTTGGGTTTTCAACAGAAGAAAGGAACATTTCTCCGTGGTTCCTCTAAATTGCTTTTCTTCCTCTAGAGACACTTACTATATGGGTTTTCCTGTTCAGTCTGTGGCCAATGGTAACTCCCACGGCATTGATAGTCAGAACTGACGGCTTCAGCAATGATAATGATGATTTGATTCTCTTTTATTGCAGACAGTCTTTGCCTGTTATTTGCTACTTGTTAGCCAAAGCCTGGATATTGTCCAACTCTTGCTGTGTTTGGACATAAACAATTCAGTGCCCAAGTGGTTGTGCAGGCTACTGAGCATTGTGCAATCTTTAGTGAACACAGTTACTAGCAGTAGCTCGGCAGCAGCCACTACTGACTGAGAAAGGGTCTGAGAAAGGGTCACCGGACCCAAAACATTAACTGTTATGTCTCCTCCACAGATGCTGCCAGACCTGCTGAGCTTTTCCAGCAACTTTGTTTTTGTTGCCACGAATGACTGAGCTGGTTGAGTCCTGATAGCCACTAGGCCTGCTGTGGCTGGTGAGAAAACCAACATGAGGGAAGAACATCCTTGAGCACATTATCACAAATCTACCTGTCGCATGGTAGGAGTGACAACCAGGCAGAATTTGTGAAGTTTAAGATCCTTCCTATTGAGCATACACTCCAATATATGATGTGGCATTATCTCTGTGCTGAATTTGATAGGCTTGGAACTGGTCTAGCAGCTCAAAATCGGGCACCCCCGAGGTCCTGTAGGGGCTATCAACATTATATTTAATTACAATCCATAACTTTGTGGCCTAGGTATCCCCCAATCTACCATTATTATCAAGCCAGGAAGTCCAATCTAGTTCAATGAAGAATGCAAAAAGGCATGCTACGAGCATGGACAGGCATAGCGAAATATTGGTATTATGACTCTTGTACTTTGCAGGCCCTTGATATCTTCAGTGCATCATCCAAATTTTGTTCAATGTGACAAACCCAGCAGAAGTGGTAACACAATAGCATACAGTTGAAAGGGAGTAGCTGTAGCAGTCCTCGGTATTGACTCAGAACTCCATGAAGTCTTGTGGCATTGGATCAAACATGGGTATGGAAACCTGCTGATTATTCCATGCCCCTCCCTCCTCTGCTGATGAATCTGGTCTCATTCATATTGTCCACAACAAGTCAATCTGATGAAACATACATGTCAAACAGTAGAAATGTTATATAATAGAGCCAAGCAATTTCACAAACAGGGGGTCCAGTCAAAGTTTCATAGTTCTGCCACATCCAGTCATGAATGGTGATGAACAGTTAGGCATCTAACTGGAGGAAGAGATTCCACCAACATTCTGAACTGCAAATGCAGGGAAGTCCAGCAAAGCAGTGCAGAAAACAAGGCTAAAGCATATGCATCCATCTTCAGCCAGGGTTGTCAAGTTGATCCATCACTGCCACCTCCTGAGGACCTCACAATCACAAATCTGAGTCTTCAGCCAGTTTGATTCACTCCACATCATACTAAAAGTACCCAAAGGCACTGGGTATTGCAGAAATTATCAACTGTATCAACATTTTGGTGGTAGTACTGGAGACAAGTGCTTTAGAGTTGGCTCACAGTTATTAAACTCACGGTTGTTAGACTCAATTCCCCAACCAAGGATTTCAATGGCATGAGAATATAATGATGGCAATGCCACAGGAAGATGGTTGGAGATTGTCATTGCCTGGCATTTGTGTGGTGCAAACACTATGCGCTGCTTATCAGTCTAAGCCTGAACATTATTCAAATCTTGCTGCACGCAAGATGGATTGTTTCAGCACCTGAAAACTTGCAAAATGTGGTCGACACTGAAGTTATCAATGCAAATCCCCACTTCTAACTTTATGTTCAATCGAAGGTAATTGATAAAATAGTTTGGCTGAAGACACTGCCCTGAGGAACTGCAGAACAGATTTCCCTGGGATGCTCACTAACTTCAACTGTAAGAGGACTTGTTAATGCCATAGTTGGATAAACAATGCTTTGATGTCGAGGGCACATTACCTCTGGAGTTCAGCGCTTTTGTCCAAGCCTAGAACAAGGCTGTAAGGAGGTCAGAAGCTGGGTTGGCCTTGTAAAACCCAAACTGGGTATCAGTAAACAGGTTTCTGTTGTGTAATGCCACTTGATAGCACCATAGGACAAGACCTTTCATCATTCTGCTGCTGAGCGTAAACTATTTGGTCAGTAATTGGCCAAGTTATACATATCCTGTTTTTTTGAAGGCAGGCAGGCACATAAGTTTTCTACATTGCAGGGTAAGTGTCAGTGTTGTAGCTGCACTGGAACAGCTTATTTTGAAGCTCAAAGGCTGATGCTACTGTTCTACTCCTTCCAAAGAACTTCCAGCAAGATGCTGGCAAGATAAGTTGCTCCATTTGGAGCTCCACTCTGCTCACAAGTTCCCTTTACTTTTCCCTTCTTTTACTCCCCCGTTTCTTCTCTCTGCAGTAATTCTAACACTCCACCTACCTACCTTACGATTTTGGAAGAAGTCAGGTTGTGACCAGGAACCGCATGGCAGGAGTGACATGTCGGCACAACATCGAGGGCCGAAGGGCTGTAATGTTCTATGTTCTATGTTCTATGTTCTATGTTCTATGTTCTATGAACTGAACATGCAGGCCGTGTCCTGTAATGACAGCACATCGAGCAAGGGCTGGAGTGATAGTGGTGGATCAAGAGTGGGCCAGTTCGGCAGCGAGAGTGGGTTGGTGAGGCAGAAGCAGTCAGCGCTGACTGTGGGCGGATAAGGTGGCAACATTTGGCTGTGAGAATGGGCCAGTAGGGCAGCAATAGCTGGTAGCGATGGTAGGCCAATGAGGCGGCAGCAGTCAGCAGCGAAAGCAGGCGGGTGTTGTGGCAGAAGTCGATGATCAGAGCGGTCCAGTAATGCAGCAGTTGACGGTGAGAGCGGGTTGGTTAGGTGCCAGTAGTTGGAGGGAGAGTGGGCCGGTGTAGCAGCAGCAGTTGATGGTGAGAGCGGGCTGGTGAGGTGGCAGTGGTTGGCAGCGACAGTGGGCTGGTGAGGCAGCAGCAGTTGATAGTGAGAGTGGCTGGATAAGCTGGCAGCAGTTGACGGCGAGCGCGGGTCAGTAAGCTGGCAGTGGTTGGTTTTGAGTGCAGGCCAGTGAGGCAGCAACAGACAGTGGGCTGGGACGGCAGCGACAGAAGTGAGAGAGGGCCTTTCGAGTGGCGGCAGCCTCCTGGATGTCTTAGCGGTTGGAGTGGCGCTTGCACCATTGTGGAGATGGAACTTGGGGACTCTGAGATCTGGACTTTTCTGATTTTCTTGTTTACCTTTTGGCTGTTAAAATCTTTTAATTCTGGTTTTTGTAACCAAGTGGGTGCCAGTGAATGGTGACTTTGTGCACTCTTCGCTGTACTTGTGTAATCTCATATTTTAGTGTATGTGACAAATAAATAAATCTAAATCTAATGTTCACTGCAATTCTGCCTGTTACTTGGTTGATGTGAATTGCTTTATTTCTAAACTATCCATAATTTCCCTGAATAATCTTGATGTAAAATTTGACCCTTGATCTGATTGTATCTGTGTACGTAATCTGCATCTTGTGAAAAAATTGCATAACTCTTTGATAATGCTTTTAGATGTGATATTTCATGATGCAATGGCCTCTGGAAATTTCATGGACACATCCATTACGTTCAACAAATACTGATTCTAAATAATAAAAATTGATAATTTAGGTAGAGATCCTATTCAATCAATTAAGGCCCTTTGTAAAATGTTGCTCAAATGTGGGAATGGGTATTATAGGTGCTGGTTTTGATACTACATGAGGTTTTCCAATTATCTGACAGATATGACGTATCTAGCAAAATTCAACTATATCCTTATGCAGTGCAGGCCTGTTTTTGTATTTTGTTTGAGCTTCTCTTACCCCTAAATGACTGTGACAAGAACCTGGAATGTGGATGGGAATGAGCATGAGAAGTTACCCTGTGGGTCCAATGATGCAATTGGTGAGCACACGATCCTTCTTTGACGGTATAGAGGCATGTGAAATGCCAAGGCTGTGAGCTCCAATGTCACTTTTGCAGCTTGTATTGACATGGAACATCAGGACAAGTGATAAAGAGCATTTTTGTGCAGGACAGTCTTTTTGGAAAAGACCACTTTCTGAAGGTTGAGAAACATTCAGTCATGGCGAGCTATCTCAGTTACCAAAAAAAATCCAGCAAATATTCACCATGTAAACAAGCATCTGTGGAGAATGAAATGAAGTGGTATTTTCGTGCCACGACCTTTCTCATTTGGCTTCCCCCGAACTGTTAAATTCTGGAAACACCCGTTTTGCTCATTTTACTTTGTTCAACATGCTGCAAACTCACATAGTTTGTTGCAATAAATGGAAATGAATTAGGGTTATTTCATTTGAATGTTTAACGTTGTATTCAATGTTGGTCCGCATATATTTCATCTTGAAGAAAATACTGCTGAGAAGAACAGAGGGCCAAACTGCAAAACCAATGAGTCTTGTTACAGGGTTTCTTGGCTGAAGCTTACTGAGTATTAAATGGACCCAACATCATGATGATTATGTTCACATTTTTAAGGCATTTGATTTAAACTGGAAATGGGTTTCTGAGCAACCATTCACTTCCTTTTCATTATGGAATATCTTTACTTCGCAGTTAAAAAAAAATTGCCTGCTCAGTGTCATTTATAATTATTTAAGTGGAAAATGATGCCACGTCTTCCAAAACCCTAAGCTGATATTTTACTCAGTCTTATTCAGCTGTACACACATGAAATTTCTTTACTTTTAAAGTTAAGCAAATTAGAGATTGTTTCCCCCCACTGACGCTGACCACCACTAGCCCCTCAAACAGCCACAGTTTCTCTCTCTCCTATTAAAATTAATTCCTTATGCATCTGCATATGTGTCTGTCAAAATATTTTGGAAACGGTTTTTTTGGAGTGACGGAAATTCAACTTCCATCGTTCTGAATGTCTGAATTTTAGTTAGTGGTTCACTTGAAAGAGGAAACTTTCCTCCTCTTTCCTGTCTCCAAACCTCGCATCATCTGGAAAACCTCCATTCAGTATTCCCTGGTACAGGACTAACAGTTCCAACTTTTCCAACATCCCCTTGTAAACAAAATACCATCACACTAATCCCCATCAATGTCCTCTGGACTGTCTTTACACCCCAGTGAATGCCGTTATACCCTCTGTTCATGAATTATTGAATCCCTTCGGTATGGAAAGAAACATTCAGCCAAGTGAGTCTGCACTGACCCTCTGAAGAGCATCCCACCAAGACCCAGCCCAATACCTGATCTCCACATTAACCACGGCTTAATCTACACATCCCTGGACACCACAGGGCAATTTAGCATGGCCAGTCCACCTAACTGGCACATCTAACAGCACTACTATCCACTGAGCCACTGTCCTTATATCCTGGTAACTCAGCTTATTGAAAACACGCTGGGCCCACCAACACAAATTCAATGCATCAAAACTCTCTTCTGTGCTGTCCAATCTCATTATTGCCGCAGGACAAGTATCTGCTGTTTCTGCATCGATTTACCCTTTATCTTCTTCAACCTTCTGCTTCTATTAAACACTTCGATTCAGAACATGTCAATCAAATGGTTTTCATTTCAACGCAGGCAGAACGTGCAGTTCACAGACGTCACGTGTCTGCACTTTTGCTGACAATCTTTCTCGTCTGGATCTGCAGTACTTCTCAACACTTATTCAGACAGCACGGCCCTTCCCACTCCTCCACTTTATCCCAGTAAATACATTACTAAATAACCATTGTCTGCACTTCACTGCACACAATGGGGCAATTTTGCATAGCCCATCCACTCAACCTGCACATCTGTTCACTGCAGAAAGAAACCCACATAGGCATATGGAAAAACATGCAACTTCCATACAGTCAGGCGGGAATCAAACCCAGATCCCTGTCACTGATAGGCATCTGTGCTCACCACTGAGCCACACCAAAGCACTGGAATCCTCGACGGTGGGGATTAAACCCTAGTCTCCCAAATAACAGCTGGCAATACAAACACTAAACTATCAAGGACATTAATGTAAAGGAAGATCCTTCAGCCTGTTGCATCTGCACTGGTTAAAAACAACCGTTTCATCTTCATAATTCCATTTTCCATCACTTGGCCAATAGCCTTGTATGCCGCAGCATCACAAATTGACATCTGAATAATTTTTAAAGTTATGAAGCCTTCTGCATCTGTGGCTCTTACAAGACAGTGTGTTTCAGATTCCAACCGTCAGCTGGCTGAAAAATTTTTTCTGCATATGTATTCAAACCTGTCTGCCTCTTACCTTAAATCTATGGCTCCTGGTGATCGATTCCTCCATCATTGGGAAACAGTTCTTTCAGTCTACCCTACCCTTATCCCTCATTATCCCTCATTATTTTGTACATCTCAATCATGTTTTTTTTCTCAAACATAAACAAAAACAGAAGACCAAAACAGGTCTGGCAGCATCTGTGAAGAGAAATCAAAGTTAGGGTTTCTGGTCAGGTCCTTTCAATCTCCTCTGCTTTAAGGAAAATAATCCCAGTCTGCCAAATCTCTCTTCATAATTGAAACTGTCCAGCCCAGACAATATCCCGGTGAATCTCTACTGCACTGTTTCCACACCTATCACATCCCTGCTATAATGTGAATTGCGAAACTGCACACAGTTCCCTAGCTATAGCCAAATGAACTAATGAAACAAATGACCTAGAAAGCCACAGAAACTGTGGTTTTCCAATAAAGCCTCTTCTGCTCAATATTGTCCTGTGTCCTTTTCCTGAGTCTGATGCTCCAGTAATCTTTGGTTCACGTCAGTAAAAGCTGCTATCTGAGGTTTGATCTCACAACTGTGGCATCTGAATGGATGCACTAGTTTGAAGGCACCAATGGTGATACTGGGGTACGTTCACCCAGCAACAACGATTGCTGCAGTGCAGACTGAACAGTGTCAATATGAAACAGTGTGTTAAATTGTGCAGTGCCTCAGTGAAGTTGGAGGCAGGACATAAAGGAGGGTTAATGATTGTGGGAGGGAGAAAATACTACAGGAAGAGGTGGGTGTGAAGTATGAAACATCAAACAAAGACATGTGAGAGAGTGGGGTTTGAAGGAACAAAATCATCACCTCAGAGAATATTTTCATGAAAAAGTGATTGATTCTTTGCTGCATTTCTTTTGCACGTGTCACAAGGAGAGCCCTCATTTTGGATTTGATTTGAAATTGTTGCGGCCACAACAGAGTACTACCCACTATATGATCACGGCGTCACAGAGAAAAGGACACTTGAAAAAAGAAATAAATAAGATGACAGAGGACGTTCTAGGAACTGCAACAGATACACAACAGGAAGAGTTGATGAATGGAGGGCTGAGATGTGGGCTGAACCTTTAACTTCAATGCGTCCATAGGCTGTGGAGATTCCACCATAGAATGTGTTGAAGACTGAGATTGATAAATTTCCACAGATTAAACAGATCAAAGGCTTGGGGTATTGTGCAGGATGTTGCCGAAATGTATTTTTCAATAACAATGTTAACATTGGTTACTTTAACAGCACAAAGCAGTAACTGCTGCTGCAGCCACCCATATCATGCCAGTTCCCAGGCCCAGAATCAGAAAAACCCCGTGGCCCAGCTGCAAAAGTACAACTGGAAATGGGGATGGGAATGAGCACACAGAGTACTCTGTGGACCCAGTGACACAATCGGTCAGTGTGTCGTCCTTCTATGATGGTATAGAGGTGTGTAAATGCCAAGGCTGTTAGTTTCCCCAGTCAAAAGTGAGGAGGAAATGAATATTTGTCTCATTTTATAACACAATAATCAGAAGTGGAGCAGCGGAGTGTGCTGGGCCCATAACTCAAAAGGTTGAGGGATCTAAGCCATCATCTGCTATTTACATTGTCGAAGCAGAATTTGTCACTTTCACAGTAGCAGCTGTTTTTGCTCACATAATTTCTGCATCAGCTTCTTACTCTCAGTGAGCACTTCAATATGGAAAACGTACTGTAGTGGTGAAATATTACAGAAGTCATTCTTGGGGATTGGGACACGTAACAGGTGATGTGCAAATTCGATGAATAAAACTTAGAATGCAAAACTGATCACAGGAATACAGATCATGACTTTAATGTCCTGAAATCCCATTCATTTAAATCCCTTTGGGAGGGAGATCTGCTGTCCTTAGCCAGTCCTGCACTACATGTGACTCCTGACCTGCAGCAACTTGGTTGACTCTAAATCTAAGAATCACCACATTGTGGAAGCAGGCCTCTTATTCCATCGAGTCCACACCAACTGTCCAAAGGGCTTCCCACCCAGACCCACAACACTTACCCTATCCCATAACCCTGCATGTTACATGGCTCATCTCCTTAACCGACACATCTTTGGACTATAGGAGGAAGACCATGCAGACACGGAGAGAGTGTTCAAACTCTACACATACAGTCTCCCAACACAGGAAATGAACCCATTTCCCTGGCACAGTGAGGTTTCAGTAGTAAACACTGAGTTATGATGCACTTTCTAACATCAGTTTGAAAGTGAATTAGGGATAAAGAGCGTTTAGATAAAGAGCGAATTAGAGAGGCCATTCACCAATCCTGTGTATGGGAAGGGTTCACTCAGAAAAACAACCTCTGGAGATACCAGCAAGTTCACATATGGCAACAAGTGTTCAATTCTGCTCTTATTGTTGCTGTTAATCCCAACCAGGAATGAACTATGTCCAGATGCCTGATCATTGAGGCATAGTCATACAGCATGAAAACAGACCCTTCTGTCCAACCAGTCCATGCTGAACATCCTCATCCCAACTAGCTGCTCCTGCGTATATCCCTTGAAATCATCCCTTTCCATATATCTATCCAAATGATTTTTAAATGTTGTAATTGTACCCACACTCAACACTTCCTCAGGATGTTCATTCCACACGTGAACCACCTTCTGTGTAAAAAAAAACTTCTCATATCTTTTTAAAATCTCATTTTTTCAGCCTTAAAAATGTGACCCCTAATCTTGAAATCCCCCTACCCTGGAGAAAAGACAGCTCCTATTAACTCTATCTATACTCTCATTATTTTATAAACTTCTGTAAGTTCACCTCTCAACCTCCTATGTTCCAGTGGAAAAAGTCCCAACCTATCCAGCTTTTCTTTATAGCTCAACCCTTCAATACCTGACAACATGCTGGTAAACTTCTTCTGAACCCTCTGCAGTCTGATAATATAGTTCCTCTAACTGGATGACCAGAAGTGGGCACAATATTCTAGAAGAGGCCTCACTAATATCCCCTACAATCTCAACATGACTTCCCAATTTGAAACTCAAAGACCTGAACAATGAAAGTAAGCCTGCCAACCACCTTTTTAACCATCCTGTCTATATGTGACGCAATCTTCAAAGAATTATGTACCTGCACCCCTCGGTCCTTCTAATGTACAACACCACTCATGACCCTATGATTAATTGTATAAGCACTGCCCTTGTTTGTTGGCCAAAATGCAATACCTTACATTTATCTATATTGAACTCTATCAGTCATTTGCAGCCCATTGATCTCTTTGATTAAGCTCCTTTTATAATCTTCGAGAATCATCTTTATTATCCACAATGCCACTAATTTTGGCATTGTCTTCAAACTTACTAACCATGCCTCTTGTGAGTTCCACTGTTTTCTGATGTAAATCATTGATTTGGACTTAGTTGTAGTGGCCATGATTTAGAAGTTTGCAAATGATGCAACAATTGGTCATGGAGTTAACCATGAGGAAGAAAGCCGTGAACTAGGGGGAGATATCAAACAATTGGGATGAATCAGTGATGGGAATTCAATCCAGGGAAGTGAGTGGTAATGAATTTGGAGAGGATAAATAATAAAAGTGAGGACACTAAGTGGATTCGAGTTAAAAAAAAATAGTTTGGAGTGGATATGCATATAGATGATGATGGAATAGTGTAGGGGGAGGGGCTTAGATTAGTTCACAAGTCGGCGCAACATTGAGGGTCGAAGGATCTGTTCTGCACTGTAATTTTCTATGTTCTATGTTCTATGTACACTGTTTTGAGTTAAAGGCAGAGTGTCTCCGAGCTAGATTTACAGACCCTTCCACAAATATATAGTACTAGCTTAAATAATGACATCTTGTTATGATCTTGTCAGGTGTGAAGACTCAATATTTGTAAAAATCCATTTTGCAGAAAGAGTAATATTTTCAGATGCCTATTGACTCTAATTTTATGATTCTTTGACACAATTCTCTGTGAAATGGAGCCTTAATGTGGAGGATAATCACTCTCCACTCTGAATTTCAGCTGTGTAGTTCATGTTTGCACCAAGAATGTAAGGAGATCCAAAGTTGAGTGACCCTTGCTTAACTGAAACTGAAACCCAAAAGCATAATATTGCAAAGCAAATACTGCTCAATGAACTGGTGTCTCCATGTTGTGATTGCATTTATGTCTCGACAGACTAGATGACTGACTGAAGCCTGTCCCCACACAGACCGCATGTATGTTTCTCTTCACTGTGATCAATGCTTTTTTCTTTCCATGTTCAAAGGTAAGTAATATTCAGCTCCTGAGCATCAAACATTGCTGGCAGCTATTGATCTCATGTTTGATTTGAACTTCCTGTCCAACTGCATGTAAAATAAATTGAAAACAAGAAGAAGCTGAATGAAATCTCCCGGAATGTATTTAAAAAATACCTAGTTAGATGATTATTTCACAGGGCAGTAGTGGAAAAATATAGACAAAGCAGGCTGTGGGAAACAGGCTGCAGCCAGTCATTATTTCAGCAGAGCAGGAAGTTTGAGTGTCTGTGTAACAATAGAAACTGTATAACTGTCTAACCATAACCTGTGTCAGTCATTTGGATATATAAATGATCTGGGCTCGCTGAAAACATTTTACTGTAAACAAGTGGAAAATCAGGTACAACCTTCAGGTATGTACAATTTCCCTTGCATACTGGTGAGACTGCCTCTAGAGGTCTGTGTACAGTACTAGCCAGCACACTTACGGGCAGTTGTTCCTACATTGGAAGTAGTTCAGAGAAGGTTTAAGGACTAATGCCGAGAATAAATGTATTGCTTTATGTGGAAAGGCTAGACAGGCTAGCTCTATATACTCTGGAATTTACAAGAAAATGAGGAGACTAAATTAACACATAAAACATCCTGAGGGTACCGGATCAGGCAGATGCTGAAAAAAATGTTTCTTCTTCTGGGACAATCTAGATGTAGGAATCATAGTTTAAATGTAAGGATCAACCTATTTTAAAGAGAGATGAGGAAACATTTCTTTTCACTCACCCGATTGAGAGGCATTGGAATTCACTTCCTTAAAAGGCAGTAAATGCAGAACCTTTAAGTACTTTTTAGACAGAGGGAGATAGATTCTTGATGACCAAGATGATGCATGATTATTGGGGATATGCAGGCACAGAGAATTGAGGTTGAAAAGAGATCAGCCACAATCTTATTGTGTGGCAGAGCAGGTTTGAAGGGCCGAGTGGCCTACTCTTGTTCCTGAGTCATATGTTCAAATAAACCAGTCCAGAAGGAAACAAGTCTTATTTAATTACAATGTGTGAGGAGGGTGTTTGAGTTCCCACTTCACCTACTCAGTGGAAATAGTTCCTCTCTATCTCCCTGACCAGCTTCAATTAACATCTTAAATTTTTAATCAAATCATGCCTCAATCTTCTCAATTCCAACTTTCCTGATGAGATGATGCATTTTGGTAAAGGGGGAGAGGATGTATGAAATCAGACCGTGAGGAGTCCATTTGCCCCCCAAGCCTCAAAAAGTTCAGCGCTGATCTATTTATGCCTCAAATCCATAATGCCTTTTTTCAAAGTTTGACCACAGAATGCAGGCATCACTGGCTGACCCCCTAGGTGCCCTTTTGACGATGGTGATAAGCTGCCTTCTTGAACCACTGCAATCCATGAGCTGTTGGTAGACCCACAATGTTGTCAGGGAGGGACTTCAGGATTTTGAACTAACTACAGTGAAGGAACAGTGACGTATTTCCAACTCAGGAAAGTGAGTAGCTTGGAGGGAATTCACACCCAACAAAGAGTCACAGAGATCTACAGCATGGAAAAAGGCCCTGCTGACTCTGTCCGATCTTGTCGCTATCTTCCAAGTACTCTGTTAATATACCTTTTAGGCTGTGCTTGAACATTTTTTTCCCCACAATCAGTCTTATGCAATTTCCCTGTGTTCTCTCTGCCACCCTTTTTAAATATTGGGGTTATGTTAGACTCCAATCCACAGGAACATTTTCAGAGTACATAGGATTTTGGGAGCTAACAACTAGTGCATCTGTTATTTCTTGGGCCACTTCCTGGGATACTCTTGGATCAAGCTTATCAATTTCTGGGGATTCATCTGCGTTTAATCCCATTACTTTACCCAATATCATTCCCTACTAATACTAATTTCTTACAATCCTAGCTTCCTGTTTGCCCCTGTCTTTTCCCCTTATTTTGGGGATGTTATTATGCTCTCCTTTTTGTAGATATAAAGACATATTTCATTGGTCTTCCATCACTTTGTACTCCATTTTCAAACTCCTCTGATTGTAAGAGCCCCTATATTCATCACTGTTAATGTGTTACTATCGATCTTTAATTAAGAGTTTAATGATGATCATAAAGCCATTGATTGTTGGGAAAATCCCACCTGGCTCACTAATGCCCTTTATGGAAAAGAAATTTTCATCCTTATCTGGTCTAGCCCATGTGTGACTCCAGCCCAACAGCAATGCAGTTGGCTCTTGCCAGTCTTCTGAGGAATCATGGATGGGCAATAAATTCTGGCTTCGCAGACAATGCCCACATTCTGTGAATGAACAAAAAAAGACTATTGGTTTGTATGGTCTCTGCAAGCATGATGCCATGTTCTATTTTCTGCCTTTTACTCAATACCTGTGTCTTTGTTTCCAATCCTCATGTCTGTTGATTTATTTCGCAGATGTAATATAATCAGCATTTCCCGCTTGTGCCATGGTTTGACCATGTTTCCCACATTGTTTTCATGCCTCACAGGGATGAATAACTTTTGTACATTGGTCATAGCAAACATTAGGTGCGTGGATTGGGCATGCTAAATTGCCCATAGTGTTCAGGGAGGTGTAGATTAGGTGGGTTATAGGGGGATGGGTCTGGGTAGGATGCTTTGAGGTTCAGCAGGGACTTGCTGGGGCAAAGGGCCTGTTTCCACACTGTAGGGATTCTATTCTATGCTATTTAAATAACGCATTGTCAATCTCCCTAAACCCATTGAAATGCTGACCCATGATTTATAACAGTTAGCTCACATCACATATAATTATAGTTTTATTTATTTAATTACAGCATCCCGTAAAAAAAAATTGCTCTCCATCTTAATGAAGAATTCTACCTTATTGTGGCCACTCCTTCCTAATGACCCATGCTCAATTTTATTACCGATTATTTCATTCTCATTACCCAATACTGAGTTGGTTCCCTGATGTATTAATTCATAAAACTGCTCCATATACATGCTAAGAATGTCTCCTGTTGCTACTAATTTGATTTGCTCAATTTATATGCAGATTAAAGTCACCCATAATTATGGCCCTAACTTAACTACTTGCATCTCTAAATTCCATTCTAGTACCTTTCACAATATTGCTCCTGCTTTTTGGAGTATTTTTACAACATTATTATCGTTTATATACTATTAGTGTTTATAAGATCAACTCATACATTCTACATACAACCAAAAAAATAAAACTGCAGATGCTGTATATCAGAAACAAAAACTAAAATGCTGGATAAGCTCAGCTGGTCTACTGGCAGCACCTATTGGAGAGAATTCAGAGTTAATGTTTCCACGCTGAGGAAAGGTCACTCGACCTGAAACTTTCACTCTAATTTCTCTCCACAGATACTGCCAGGCATGCTGAGCTTATCCAGCAATTTCTGCTTTTGTTCCACCACAGCTTTTATCCTTGCTTACAATCACATTACTCGTTTGTCTTAGCTAGCAGTTCTTACCCACCTCCTTTTCCTTTTTGCCTGCCTCGCCTATCCTCCTTAGATAACTCACTGATTCCAGATATTAATCTCATAAAACATCATCTGAAACACCTCCAATACATTTACAGAAGATTGCCCCTGCACACTTTATTCGGGATGTGGTCTCACCAATTCTCTTTACAAATGAAACAGAATATCCTTACATTCATGATTAAAGGATAACAAGGTGTAGAGTTAGATAAACGCAGGAGCCCAAGCAGCATCAGAGGAACAGGAAGGCTGACGTTTCGGGCCTGACCCTTCTTCAGAATTTTTTTCTGATGAAAAGTCTAGGCCCAAAACATCAGCTTACTTGCTCCTCTGATGCTGCTTGGCCTGCTGTGTTCATCCAGCTCTACACCTTGTTATCTCAGATTCTCCGGCATCTGCAGTTCTTGCTATCTCATCCCTACATTTATGTTCAGTTCTTGTCATAGTTAAGGACACAGCCGATTAGCTTTCTTGGTTACAAAGAAATCTTGATCAATTGGATCAATAGATTGACCAGCCGCAGATGGAGTTTATATCTTCTGACTAATATATTCCCAAACTGAGGTATTCATCCATGATAGATACAGGGGGAATAAAGCTCCTCCCCCACCCCCCCCCCCCCCACCCCCGCCAGAATGAGTGAAACTACACAGTCCTGTCCCCTTACATGTGGAACCAAAGAGAATCAATGACATGATAAATAAAATTAGACAAGCATTTAAGTGAAATAAACGTGCACGTCACTGGGGAGAGAACAGGGGAATTGGAGAGATTGCACTTCTGTACAGAAATTTGGCATTGATGGATGAGGCTAAATTTCTTCTTTCTGTGCCATTATGAATCTGAGTTTGATTTCTGCAACAGTTGTTCGTAATATAACCCTTCAGTCCAGCAATCATCAGGGCAAACCTGCGCTGCTCTCCCTAGGAGGGTCCAGCCTCTCCTTCCTAAACTGTGGTTCCAGAGACATCCTCCAGGGCTGCTGTGCACATGATTCTTTTGCAGATTCTTTTGAAATTTCTGAACATCACCACAGTCACACTGGAGAGAGGCTGTAGAAATGTGGGGATTGTGGGAAGGGATTTGATCAGTTATCCAGTCTGCTCAAACATCAAAGGGTTCACACTGGGGAGAGACCGTTCACTTGCTCTGATTTCAGGAAAGGTTTCACACATTTATCTAACCTTCTGACACACCACCAAGTTCACACTAGAGAAAAATCTGCTCCCAGTGTGGGAAGGGATTCATTCGGATATCCGGCCTGCTGAGACATCACTGAGAGAGACCATTCATCTGCTCTGAATGTGGGAAAAGATTCATTCGCTCATCAAACTTACTGTTACATCTGCGAGTTCACACCAGAGATAAATCAGTCATCTGTTCTGAGTGTGATATGGCATTCACTCAGTTATCAACTTTCTGGCACACCAGAGAGTTTACACTGGGGAGAGATCATTCACCTGCTCTGAGTATGGGAAGGGATTCATTCAGTCATCCAAACTGTTAAAGCACCAATGAATTCACCATGAACCACAGTTGAAAGATTTTGTTCTTATTCACACCAAGGAATGAACCATGGTCTCTGGACCGTTTGTACTGATGTTATTAATCCCTGCTCATTTAAAGGTGCTGACATTGTCGATAAAAAGTTTATCACATTTGTGTTCTATAGGATAGGTTTTGGAAATGATCACATCTGCAATCTCACTGGGTAAAAACTGTCCACCTGCGCACTGTGTCAAAGAGGTTCCCTTGTTCATCAGGACTAGTTAACTACCACTGAATTTCTAAGGAGCTGTAGGAATTGTTTTTGACGCTACTATTATTTACATCAAAACGATGTTTTCTGGACGTGTTTCTGATGAACTTAAATAACCAGACATGTTTGCAATTTGGGAGAAAAATAACATAAATAAGCTTTTTGTTATAACTATTGTGCATCAAGTCTTTGTCTTATCTCTAAAGCAGTTTCCTTTATTTTGCAGGCCTCTCCATCTCACCTCTAACAAGTGTGAGGAACTCATAGACATTGCCCCATTCTGTGTGACAAATAATCAGCATGCTTCACATGAGCTGTTGGGAGAAGACATATCCAGATTGTGGGACAGCCCGGAATGCTGGAAATGTTGTGCACTATTGGAATTCTGTACACAAGGGAAGATTTTTTTTTCTTTTGTTCCCGGTTTGTTTAAGGTGGATGGTTTTGCACCTGAACTAGAATGTTAGCAGCGTCCATCGGGGAGGAGGGGATGGGTGTGCATTTTGAGTGCTCTGGGTGTGTGCGTGAAGTAACATGGCAGGAGAGTGGGATGCAGAGAGAATGTTCAAAGAATTGAGGAGGGCCAAGCTGAGAAGAAACAATGAGTGAGTCAGGAAGACATGAAGATTACAATAAAACTTCCAATGAGTTTGGCAAGTTTGAATGATATTTATTTTAATACCAGGAGTCTTACGAACAGGGGAGATGAGATTAGGGCACAAAGTAAAACACTGAAGTACAACAACATTGCAGCTGGTGAGAGAGGGGCAGGATTGGCAGCTTGGTGCTCCATGACAAATGGTTTTCATGCAAAACTGCAATTGAATGCAAAAAGGAGAAGGATACAATACTGTTTGGGAAACTGTTACAGCAGTGATGAGGGATCACATCATAGAAAACTCCCTTAACTCTGAGAAATAGAAGAGCAGGTAAGTAGGCAAATTTCAGGTAAAAGTAATAGTAGTGTCTTGACACTGGGGAATTTTCCCAACGTTAATTGTGGTCAGCACAGTATGGAAGATTTAGGGGAACTTTTAGGATGCATTGAGTGCGGCATTTGCAGCAAGAATGGAGAAGTCCTCAACAAGGAAGGGATATGCCCTGGATTTACATTTAGATAACAAAGGCAAACAAGTGGTTGAAGCATCAGTGGATGACCATTTTTTATACAGTTATCAGGGCACTTAGATTGACTAGTGATAGAGACAATATCAGTGTAGAAATCAGAAAAAAAAGGTTTGTGATCAAATAAAGAAGAGGAAAGGTTCTGAGTAGCCTGGCATTCTTAAAAATATATAAATATCCAGGGTCAGATCAAACGTAGCCTAGGTTTTTGGAATGAATTAGCAGAGGCACATTAAAAAAAATTCAGTTCCTCTCTGGCCGCAAGAGAAGTGCCAAAGGACTGAAAGGCAGACAAAGTGGTGCTTTTATTCAACAAGAAATTAATCAAGAAATAGTAGGCCAGTCAGACTTACCTTGATGGTGGGAAAAATATTGAAAATAATTATGAGGGACAGAATTAATTTACATTTAAAGAGGCAGGGATTAATCAAGAACAGGCAGCATGGATTTCTGAAGTGGAGGTCAAATCTGACCAAATTGATTAAACATTTGAAGAGGTGTTCAGGTGCATCAAACACTTTTGATATAGCCTGCTTAGATTTCAACAGGCCTTTGGATAGGTTCCTGCATGGAAAGCTGATAAAACAGTAAGAGCCCGGGGGGTCCATTAAAATTTAGCAAATTGGATCCACATTTGACTGAGAGGCAGGAAACAGAGCGTAATGGCTGAGAGGTGTTTTTTTCCGACTAAACTGTATGTCCAGTTGGGTCCCACAGTCGTCAGTGTTAGGGCCCTTGCTATTTATAAAAAAAAACTTGAATGCGGAAGGGTTGATCAGTTATTTCACAGATGATGCAAAACTGCTTGGGTGGTAAATCATAAGGAAAGCCTTTGATTACTGGAGGATACAGTCTGGCTGGTCAAATTGGCTGATCAGTGACAAATTGGAATTCAATATGGATAAACAAGAAGTAATGCGTTTGAACAGAACAATTGGTAAACCCCATTAACCAAAAGGTTAGTGATTCATAGATCAGCTAGGGAAGAAAGTCTCATTTTTGCTCCCCTTCAGCATACTCTGGGATGCAGTCCTGGATTATTAATATGGATACTGGCAGCAAGACACTTTTCCACAAACATTGCTCTCACCTGTGTTATCCCGTGAGTCCCAGAAATTATAAGTTTTAATGCATGGTGCAGAAAAAATTATGAAAGAAAGGAAATGGAATTTGGCCATAATTGCTAATTGTTGAAGTTTAAAAAGCGGGAGTTTCTGCAGAAACTATACAGGTTGTTGATGAAGCCCCCTGGTGTAATATTTGCAGTTGTGGTCTCTTGCAGTCAAGAAAGGCGAAGCTGACATCAAATGCAGTCAAGAGATTTGATAAGACAATCGAGGAGGCAAAATGGTGGTACATAAGGAAAGAAAGGATTAAAGCAGCTTCATTGCCATGTATACTGGAATATGAAAAGTGCAAAAGTCACCACTTTCCAATACAATCCTGGATTTCTAAACAAAACAAGAAATTACAGCAGTACGCTTGGATTTTATCCTGTTTGGTCCAGTTTACGATGCCTGTCCAGGAGGTCAGGTCCCACTTAACTACAATCTCTTTGGATCTCTCTCCTGATGCTGAAAATCAGCTGGCTTCTGAAACTGGGCTCCTCCACTCCAGCTGCCACTCCTACAGCCAAGCCCAAGCTGGAACCGGCTGTGAGCCTGAGCCTGCACAAGGCCCCAGCAGGGTCCCATTTCACGGCTCCACCCCCTCCACCACCACTGCTCCTGTGGCAGGGTCCAAACTGTGTCCGGTGCTGGATCTGCACGCTGCTGCCGTCTGCCTCCACTGGTGCTCCTGTTGAGTTCAAGCCTGAGAGCTGCTGAACTCACCAACATAAAAAGCGGCAGCAATAACGATACTGAGAAGACGATTGAAGAGAATGTGTGAGAAGGTGTGGGTGTGGCCAGCTCCGCTGCATGGTGCCATCTTGATGGTGCACAGGAGCAGCCCCAGGCTAAGGAATGGTATATTGCCTACCCCGTCACTGCCATCTTGAGATTTCTTCTCTGTTCCTTCAGATCTCACTACCTCATGGGACATCCTGTCCCTTGACCCCCAGGTGTGCGGCTCTGTTCGGTCACATGAAAATCCAGGACAGAAACTCAAAACTTTAAATAGATGTCACCCTCCAATTGAGTGGCTGCCGACTTCATGAGCAGCCATGTGTAGGAGGGAGCATATGTTGTCACTCTCGGCCGACTGTGAATTTCCGTCTTGGAGACTGACTGTGATGAATTTTGTAATCCCTTTTTATAGGGATTAGAAGGGCAAGATTTATGCACAACAATTCAATCCCTTATTAAATAAATGTCTTTTCTCGAGGTTAATGCTGGACCAGCAGAGATGGACATTGTAAAATCTTTTTACAGAATATTCAAAGTGGGTTAGTCGAAAGCAAATTCCAACTAAACAATAGATAAGTATCGAGCAGAACGATCTAATTAATCAGAACTGTGGTATATCAGTCTTTGATAGTAACCAATAAGTTCTAGTTAATAAAACTGTACACTTTCATTATATTCTATACTTTGGTTTATTTTCCTGTGTTTTAAAATGGTGCCAGAGAGTGATAACACTACACAACAATTTTCCTCTATTTTTTTAACAAGATATGCTTGACAAAGATAAAAAAAATCAAATTAACACTGAAATAGATTAAAGATGGTGCTGGAGTATCATGACATTTTGTGAGCTGTCTGCATCTGATCTTTCTCTTACATATCGTTATAATTAGTAACAATCTTCTCTAAAATCTACTTTCAGTTTTCAAGTCTGGGCAACCAGCAAATTTTGACCAGTGATGCTGGAATTGCAAGCCCAGGTGAACTGAGGGCCTACTGATTTCCCATAAGCCCAACCTCCTCACAAAAACTGGGAACCAATGCCCGACCAGTGCAGGAACAAGACCTAACCCCAGAGTGCTACTGTTATCAGGGGGCATGACCAGACTGACTCCAAGTGCTTGTGACCAAAACTAGGGTCCAGAACACCACTGAACAGACCTGCTTACTACTATCCCACTGGCCTTCTGGCCTCTCTACCATCTGAAAACCCAGAAATGAGGCCTGATCATTGCAGACCTGACCCTACAGTGGCCCGACACTGAGGAGACCTGACTGAACCAGTCACAAGAATACAGCTGAAGGCAGTGACTGGTGCCTAGAATCCCATCAGGATCAGACATATGTCTCTTGGAGCAGTAGACTTCCTTCATTGATGCATGGGATCGACGAGGAATGGATTCCTACCAAAGAAAAGTGGAAGATGCAGTGGGCTCCAGATGAGACAAAAACTTCAGTGTTTCAAGATCCCCCCAGACTCTGCCCCAGCATATTCCTGACATACGTCCAAGCCGTTGAGAACAAAATGGATGAACATAAATAGTTAGACTCACAAGTTGCTGTGAAAACTCGGCAGTTTTGGCAACATTCATGAAAAAAAATAATTCTGAGGAAAGGTCATTGGACCCGAAACTTTAACTCTGATTTTTTTCTTCACACATGCTGGCAGATCTGCTGAGCTTTTCCAGCAAGTTTTGGTTTTGTTCCTGATTTACATCATCTGCAGTCCTTTCAGTTTTTATAAAGCTAGACTCGACTACCAAAGGAAATTGAAACACCGTTGTATGCTGTGTAATGGAGACATGGCTCACTTCTGCTACACCACATGTGCCTTTACAGCCTGAGGGTTTGTCAGTTCACTGAATGGACTGATCAACATTCTTGGGCAAGGCAAGGAGAGGCCAAGTTTGCCTCCAAATCAACACTCCCTGGTGCTCAGATGTGGCAACCTTGGTGAGTGACTGCTCCCTGGATTTATAACACCTTACGACCTGTCATGTGAGTTTATCTCTGCGATCCTGACAGTGGTCTACACACCACCCCATGCAGAAATGAACAGTGCACTTGATGAAGTATACAAACTTCAAACAGTCATGTTACTGAACATCCAATGCTATATTCATTGAAGCCAGTGACTTCAATCAGGCCAACCTGAAGACCATGCTACAGAAATGCCATCAATATGTCCCCTGCCCCACCAGGGATCTGAACATCCTTGAGCATTGATATACTACCACCAAAGATACCTACCACTCATACCCCATCCTCATTTTGGGAAATCAGATCACAGCGCTGTGCTCCTCCTCCTCCTCCTGGATCATAGATCATAAATTCCAGTGTGGACACAGGCTCTTTGGCCCAACAAGCCCACACCAACCCTCACTGCATCCCACCCAGACCCCTATAACTCACCTAGTCTACACATCCCCGAATACTATGGGTAATTTTAGCACGGCCAATCCACCTAGCCTGCACATGTTTGAACAGTGGGAGGAAACCGGACCCCTCAGAGGAAACGCACGCAGACACAGGGACAATATGCAAACTCTACACAGACAGTCGCCCAAGAGTGGAATTGAACTTCAGTTTCTGGCACTGTGAGGCACCAGTGCTAACCACTGAGCCATACTGTACTGTAAAGGTGGTTCCTATCTCTTGTGCTTGGAATTGAATTCTGGAATTACATTTTTAACAGTAGGCTTGAATGCATTTAATATTTTGGTCCAAAGCCTATTTAATTCTGCATTGTTCTACTGCATATAGAATTATGATCCTTCCCTTAATATTACATTTTAAAAACAAGGCTTCCATACAATCTACTAGATGCACCACAGCAACCAACCAAGGTTCCTTCGACAGCCCTTCCTAACTTCTGACCTCGATGACACATGGAACAAAAAATGGCAGGTTTGTTTTTAGATTAATTAGGGCATGATGGTCTGCACATGATTGAAGGGGTAAAGAGCCTGTTCCTGCGCTGTACTTTTTCAAACAATCTTAAACCTGCCGTTGATCATTCCATGTTGATCACAGTCATTTCTGTGGATCAGAAGTAATCTCAGATCAGCTTAATATTGTCACCTGCACAGATCAGACTTTTTTTCTCAGGCCATGGAATGAAAGTTTACATCCCATTTACTGGATGCACCACAGCAACTGACCAAAGCTTCTTAGACAGCCCCTTCCTAACTCATGACCTCGATGACCCAGCAAGACAAGGACACCAGTGATAATGGGAACTGCAGATGCTGGAGAATCCAAGATAATAAAATGTGAGGCTGGATGAACACAGCAGGCCAAGCAGCATCTCAGGAGCACAAAAGCTGACGTTTCGGGCTTAGACCCTTCATCACCCTTTCTGATGAAGGGTCTAGGCCCAAAACGTCAGCTTTTGTGCTCCTGGGATGCTGCTGGGCCTGCTGTGTTCATCCAGCCTCACATTTTATTATCTAACACCAGTTGGTTGTGAGCTCCAGTTTCTGCACTTTCCTCAATCCACATGTCATCCTGAGTTGGAAATGCGTCATCATTCCTTCACTGTCACTCAGTAAAATTTAATAATCTGTTTCTGACCAGTAACTAATTAATACATTTGGTTAATTGGAGGATGCCTTCTTCAATTAAATGTGAGGCTCAAAATGCACCTTGTTAGCTTATTTCAGTCAAACTGAAATGTAAATAGTTAGAAGATGGTCAAGTTCTGCTGAAATTCATTACCCCAACACATCTAGTCGTGCTGAAGATCTTTGCTTATCTTGCCTGCAAGATCCCAAATAACTCAGGCAGTGACCAAGCCATCAAATGCAGTTCTCTTTACAAAGTCATAGAAAGGGATACTAACATCCCCAAGGGAAGCCTTCTGTTTATTAGTCGTAGCTACATTTTCCTTTCAGTGGAATGCCCACCAGTAACAGGAAGCCAGTCAGTCCATTAAGTTCCCTCAAACACTTAATTTGATCAGGGCTGATCCATATTCCACATCCCTTGAAGATCTCAACAAAAGTTAACATTTTCGTTTGAAAATGTTCATTTGGCTCTCCGCATTCACAACATTTTGAGGCAGTCAGTTCTACATTTCTGATTCTCCACCTTGCTCTCATGCTGACATTTCTGTTCTTGCCTCACTGCACTCAACCGGTGATACTAAACATAAGCTTCAAGAAAGCACTTCATCTTTCAATAAGGCATTCAAGACTGTCTATGAATCCAACAATTTCATGATGTAAATTCTGCCCCTATTGTTTTCATTTCTTTCCTTGTTTCAATGTGTTTCTTTGTGAGCTGCACACCTGCTCCATCCCCATCTTTTATTTGTTTGTTTCTTTTCCAGCCGCATCTCTATTCCCTGTGACCTTGCATGACTAATGTTTCTGTCATTTAATTTCTCCTGCCTTTCAATATGTCACAGAGCATCTTTTTGTCCTTGTCTCACGCCCACCTTGCTCAAAACTTGTTATATTTCTTGTTGATGAAAGTTCACAGACCTGAAATATTCACTCTTTCTTTCAACACAGATGCCACCAGACCAGCTGACTTTTTTCCCAAAAAAATGTTTTCATTTGCAATTTCTGATATCTTTTGTCTGAAGAATTGCTTGTATAAGGCTTCACTGCTGAATGACTGAACTACAATCTTCAAATGATGGCCCTTTTTGCTCCATTCTCCCACTGGATTGTTAGGTATCTAGATACCCTAGTTTTTATACCTATTCAATTGATGCATCCAGTAGTTGTTGGTGAGTTCCCTTTAATCCAGATCAATGTCACTTTACTTTTGCATTCCAGGATCAGCAGTACTGCTGGAATGGTTTATAACAAGGATTTCATAGACTACCCCAACTCCATATTTTTCATCAATAAATGGCTTTGGGTATAATTCAGTTGCGCCAGCTTGAGCGTGCAGTGTTGGCTTTTGAATGGGTAATTGCTGCTCATATTAGACATAGAAAGACTCAAGAGGTTAGTGAGAGAACTGTAGCAAAACCATGCTCGCAATTCTCAAATCGCTTCATGGGGCAGGAATGATTATTGTCAGTTGAGGGAGTCCAGTCCGAGGAGGGACAGCCTTAGAATAAGAACTAGGTCATTTAAGGCTGAGACAAGGAGGAATTCCCTCATTCAATGTTTGTTCTTTGGAATTCTCTACCTCAAAGTTGCAGAGGTCACTCAGTCATTCAGTGTGTTCAAATCAGTAATCAACAAATTTCTAAATATTAAAGACATATGGAGATATGGGATGGTACAGAAAAATTGCATTGAGGCAGTAATCATCCATGGTATAATTCCCAAAACTTTTGGAGTTGGAATAGTCAGATAGAGAAAGCAGAGTTAACATGTTAGGTTTATTGACTCTTCTTCAGAACTAATGCTGCTGGGCCTGCTGAGTTTTCACAGCTATTTTTGTTTCTGTTTCTGATTTCCGACATCCGCAGTGTGTTGGGTTTTTGATTTGAATCATCAGGTACTTTTTAGATTGATGCGGACTCAATGGGCTGAAGGGCCTTTTTCCGTGCTGCCGATTTCTGTGACCAGCTGGTGGACTCCTGTGGCTATGGAACAAGTGCCACTAGCATGGATTAGAATAGATGGATGTTTGATAGCCTGTACTGATACGATGGATTGAACGGCCTGTTTCTGTGTTGTGAAGAAAAACTCGATGATTCAATTATCTTTGAGGAAAAAATTATCTCCAATGAAAATAATTTAAGATTTAAAAATGTCAAAATTAACATGCAAGCCTGCCTTCAGTCTGCTTTCAGTCTGCCCTGATGGTCTAGTGGCAACAATTTAGTGCTCTCACCACCCCAGACCGCATTTGATTCCTGGTCAGGGAAGCATAGAGTCATAGAGATGTACAACATGGAAACAGACCCTTTTGTCCAACTCAAAATTGTTAGATATCTAGATACCCTAGATAACTGGGTATCCTAAATAAATCTAGTACCATTTGCCAGCATTCAGCCCCATTCACTCTCAACCATTCCTTGTCATATATCTTTCCAGATACCTTTTAATGTTGTCATTGTACCAGCCTCAAACACTTCCTCTAGCAGCTCATTCCATGCTCATACCACCCTCTGTCTTTGTTGTTGACGTGGAGCGGGGTGAGAGGGCTGAGGTGTGGGAAATGTGAGAGATGCAGTCGAGGACGTTTTTGGCCATTGTGGATGTGAAATTGCGGTCATTGAAAAGCCTTGACAATTGTCCTCGAATAGCTTTACTTTTTCATGATATAGCCTGGGACATTCATTGTGGAGACATGGCAACTGTCTGATCCCACCCTCTGCAGACACATCCACGCCACCGGGTACCAACTCTCCTACAATTAGGGGCGTCTCCCTTTGAGCCTTTCAGTGTCTTGTCTATTCCTCAGTTTTCTCATTGTCCCAGAGCCTAGATGAGGTTTGAATTCCTGCTGTGCAGGCGCAAGAAAGGATCAGCTCCCTTAAAGAAGGAGCAGGTGTCTTGACTGTTTGCAATCAGTCAGAAAGCTCACCTTTCATTCTCCTGTGATTATGGTTCCCAAAAGTTTCCAAAGATTCCCAAAGCTGGAGACTGTGTTTTCTCTTTGGCTTCTTTAACATTTTTACCCCCGACAACTGACAATATTTTCACCAATCCTCCACTTACGCCATGATCAGAGATGACAAAATCCTGTTTTGTAGGGAGTTTACCAAGGTTGAGAATATTCTCTCTGGATCAAAAAAGATTAACCAGAAATTTCCTCAGGTTGTTTATATTGATGGAGGAGGGACTGGTGGGGATGGGTGGGTTGATGTTTGGGAGAAACTGTTGCCACCGACCAGGGTTAGGTACCAGAGGACTGGGATTGAAGACAGTTAACGCAAGTCAGTAATTATGATAAATAAACACAGAGAATACTGCAGAAATTCAAGAGGTTTTTGCAGTTTCTGCGGAAAGGCAAACAGAGTTTTGAGCATGGTAAGATTCTTGTTCAGAACTTGTATTTCCTGAATGTCTGAAAATGACTGGACCTGAGGAAACATGGGTTTGTTGAGACAGGTTTTTTGGAGTTTGAGCGATAACTCATCCAGCAGGAAGTCACTTAAAATCTGCAGTCTGAGGAAACATAATGGGCCGAATTTGAACCTGTGTGGAAAGATCCCAATGGATTTCCTCATCACTCGCCTTAACCACTCAGCCCTGACAACAGGCCCCAACCTGGAGCTTAATATTTCTCATGAAAAGTTTCAGCAGGAAAGGTGAGCATTCGGCTTGTTTTGTTCTTGCCATGACCCTTATATTTCCTGTCACCCTGTATTTGATGAGAACAGACGAGGCTGCTGGGAGATCGAATTGAATGATATGCATTGATGAGAAATAAAGTGGATTGGAAGTATCCATTTCCATGAGTGGAGAATTTAATAACCAGGGCAATGGATCAAGAAAGAATGATGTCCTTGTATTTCTATAAAACACCAGCTGAATCACAGCCAGTGAAGTACGTTTGAAGCAGACTCATCATTGGCCAATCTAACATGCAAATCAGGGCAATTTGTTGAACCAGAGGTCAAAAATGAAAATGTTTCAATTACTCACAACTGTCCCTGGAGACACCAGTGAGTTCATACCTAACTTTAGGTCAAGCTACTCTAGGTCAAGTTGACATAAGGAAGGAGGAAGTGTTGGGTATCCTAAAAGACATTTAGGTGGACAAGTCCCCAGGTCCGGATGGGATCTATCCCAGGTTGCTGAGGGAAGAGAGAGAGGAAATAGCAGGGGACTTAACAGATATCTTTGCAGCATCCTTAGACAAGGGTGAGGTCTCGGAGGACTGGAGACTTGCTAATGTTGTCCCCTTGTTTAAGAAGGGCAGCAAGGATAAACCAGGTAATTATCAACCGGTGAGCCTGACATCAGTGGTAGGGAAGCTACTAGAGAAGATACTGAGGGATAGGATCTATTCCCATTTGGAAGAAAATTGACTTATCAGTGATAGGCAACATGGTTTTGTGCAGGGAAGGTCATGTCTTACCAACTTAATAGAATTCTTTGGGGGCATGACAAAGTTGGTTCATGAGGGAAAGGTTGTAGATGTCATATATATGGACTTCAGTGAGGCATTTGATAAGGTTCTCCATGGCAGGCTGATGGAGAAAGTGAAGTCACATGGCGTCCAGGGTGTGCTAGCTTGATGGATAAAAAAAAACTGGCTAGGCAACAGGAGACACAGAATACTAGTAGAAGGGAGTTTCTCAAATTGGAGACCTGTGACCAGTGGTGTTCCACAGGGATCTGTGCTGGGACCACTGTTGTTTGTGATATATGTAAATGATTTGGAGGAAGGTGTAGGTGGTCTGATCAGCAAGTTTGCAGATGACACTAAGATTGGTGGAGTAGCAGATAGTGAAGGGGACTGTCAGAGATTACAGCAGAATATAGATAGACTGGACAGTTGGGCAGATAAATGGCAGATGGAGTTCAATCCGGGCAAATGTGAGGTGATGCATTTTGGATGATCAAATTCAAGGGCGAACTATACAATAAATGGAAAAGCCCTGGGGAAAATTGATGAACAGAGAGATCTGGGTGTTCAGGTCCATTGTTCTCTGAAGGTGACAACGCAGGTCAATAGGGTGGTCAAGAAGGCATATGGCATGCTTTCCTTCATTGGATGGGGTATTGAGTACAAGAGTTGACAGGTGATGTTGCAGTTGTATAGGACTTTGGTTCAGCCATATTTGGAGCACTGTGCACAGTTCTGGTCACCACATTACCAAAAGGATGTGGATGCTTTGGAGAGGGTGCAGAGGAGGTTCACCAGGATGTTTCCTGGTATGGAGGGTGCTAGCTATGAAGAGAGGTTGAGTAGATTAGGATTATTTTCATTAGAAAGACGGAGATTGAGGGGGGACATGATTGAGGTCGACAAAATCATGAGAGGTATAGATAGGGTGAATAGCAAAAAGTTTTTTTTTCCCAGAGTGGGGAACTCAATTACTAGGGGTCATGAGTTCAAAGTGAGAGGAGGAAAGTTTAGGGGAGATTTGCATGGAAAGTTCTTTACACAGAGGGTGGTGTGTGCCTGGAACGCATTGCCAGCAGAGGTGGTAGATGCAGACACATTAGTGTCTTTCAAGATATATTTGGACAGGTACATAGATGGGCAGGGAGCAAAAGGACACAGACCGTTAGAAAATAGATGACAGGTTAGACAGAGGATCTTGCTCGGCGCAGGCTTGGAGGGCCGAAGGGCCTGTTCCTGTGCTGTAATTTTCTTTGTTCTTTAAGAGTTTGCTCTGCTCTGACTGACACCCAAATGTATAATCTCCGGGGAAGGTGTTGCTTATTTAAGACAGAGATGAGGAGAATGTTCTTACATTCGGAGGATAGCAAATCTGTGGAATTCTTTCTGACGGAGGGCTGTTGAGGCTGGGTGCATTCAAGGCAGAGATAGG
The DNA here is from genome assembly GCF_030684315.1 of Stegostoma tigrinum. Classification (NCBI taxonomy): domain Eukaryota; kingdom Metazoa; phylum Chordata; class Chondrichthyes; order Orectolobiformes; family Stegostomatidae; genus Stegostoma; species Stegostoma tigrinum. The sequence continues at coordinate 4,228,495 of NC_081360.1, forward strand.
TAGATTTAGTCTATTTAGGAATCCAAGGGCCATGTGGAAAGGCAGTAAAATAGAGGTGAGGATTTCCAAATCAGCCATGATCTCATTAAAAGATGTGATTGACCTGATGGGCTAAATATCTTCCATTTGTTCTATTTTATTATCTGACAATTGAAAAATGCTAGAGACCTTGTAAAGGAAGGAAAAGAAAAAGGAGGATTAGAAAAGGTTATAAAATGTGAGGCTGGATGAACACAGCAGGCCAAGCAGCATCTCAGGAGCACAAAAGCTGACGTTTCGGGCCTAGACCCTTCATCAGAGAGGGGGATGGGGAGAGGGAACTGGAATAAATAGGGAGAGAGGGGGAGGCGGACCGAAGATGGAGAGTAAAGAAGATAGGTGGAGAGAGTATAGGTGGGGAGGTAGGGAGGGGATAGGTCAGTCCAGGGAAGACGGACAGGTCAAGGAGGTGGGATGAGGTTAGTAGGTAGCTGGGGGTGCGGCTTGGGGTGGGAGGAAGGGATGGGTGAGAGGAAGAACCGGTTGGGGAGGCAGAGACAGGTTGGACTGGTTTTGGGATGCAGTGGGTGGGGGGGGAAGAGCTGGGCTGGTTGTGTGGTGCAGTGGGGGGAGGGGACGAACAGGGCTGGTTTAGGGATGCAGTAGGGGAAGGGGAGATTTTGAAGCTGGTGAAGTCCACATTGATACCATATGGCTGCAGGCTTCCCAGGCGGAATATGAGTTGCTGTTCCTGCAACCTTCGGGTGGCATCATTGTGGCAGTGCAGGAGGCCCATGATGGACATGTCATCCAGAGAATGGGAGGGGGAGTGGAAATGGTTTGCGACTGGTAGGTGCAGTTGTTTGTTGCGAACTGAGCGGAGGTGTTCTGCAAAGCGGTCCCCAAGCCTCCGCTTGGTTTCCCCAATTTTTTGTTAGCACTCAACAAGAAGCCATATAAAAGGTCATTGTACAAGGTAGGAGTTCACAGTGTTGGCTATAGATGAGCATGGACTGCCTATTGTTTAATTGACAGGAGACATAGATTTGGGATGAATGAGTATTATTCAGTTAGAAATTTTTCAGTTAGCCAGAATGATCAATCATAAGGCTTTAATTATTTATCTCTATACTAATGATGTAGAGGAAGTGCCAGAGTGTAATATGTCCAGTTTTGCAAATGGTACAAAATAGGTCAGAGGGCATGTTATGATGGGGATGTCAGAATCTGCAAAGGGATACAGATAGGTTGCATGAGTAGGCAAAAACGTGGCAGATGCAGTTTCGTGCTGGGAGTATGAGGTCATGCACCTTAGGAAGAATCAAACGGCAGACTACTATTAAAATTGAGAGAAGCTTCAAACAAAGTATGGTGCAGTGGAATCTAGGTGTTCTTGAGCTTGAAACAAACAAAGGTTAATGACATATTTATTTTTCTAGCAAAAAGATGGCCTCTTTTCCCTATGCTCACAATGAAAGATGGTTGCCCAGGAAAAAGACTGAAACTAAATAGCCTGTAAATTAATCGAAGACCAAAATACGTCCGGTGTTTTTCTATGGGACATATTTGATGCATTATTTATGGTTCTTTAAACTTTATTTGCAATGGAGCCTGGAGTGGGAAAGAGGGAAATTAAGGCCATCCATGATTATTGCCAATTGTGAGGGAATTGGATAAAATGATACTACTTACCTGCTTGGACAGATCAGTAGCTAACTCATCAGTTTATTCACAATGAAGGTCATGTGTCCTGACGCAAGTCACAGACACTCTGCATACAACAGGTATCCTGTCTGAAGGATACACAAACAGTGATTGCTCAAGACATTTGGTGTACCTTATGCATTTGACAAGTCAACGACTGTGCAGGATGATGAATCATGGTATGATGGCAGCAGTGAGACTTAGAGGATGCAGCCATAAGAATGGGGTCCAAACCCATGCGTGCAAGACACCATTGCAGTCTACACCTTAGCTACTTGGCTCCCTCATCACGTACTCAGTAAACTGGTTGCACAGCAGAGGGTGGCACGATTTCATCAAGCTACCATGTGCTCAGTAAAGTTGAATCCATGCAACTATGTTTCTGATATCAGAGGAATTATAACATCAGTAAAGTCCAAGAAAATGCCACACTTCTTTGAAAGAGCAGTTGTGATTGGTTCATTCCAAGTGAGAATTGTGTGAGAATGAACCATCAAACAAGAAATTCCATCAAATTCACACTTACATTCTGCCTTGATTTATCACTTCTTTGGTCAATTTCTCTCATACCTTGCAGCTAGTCACAGCCGTTTCACTCCCCTCCTTCTGCATTTGTTTTCCACTGATGACATTTTGGATTTTTCCAAGTGAATTGAAAAGTCATTCAAGATAAGACTGACTGTCAGTATCACTCCAATAAACACGGAGTCATTCTCTGCCTGGATTTTAAACCAAGGTCACAGGAGAGAAAGCGTATTCCTAATCAATAAAGAAGCTGCAACTGAACAATGAAAGTTTGGCCATCAGAATTTCCTCTATTTTGTCTCATATTCCTTGTGTAAGTAAATTAAATCTGTCTCACAGTCTGTCACAGACTTTCGCTTTTGTTCTTTTTAGAATATGTTACATATGTTACATTTAGAATATTCGCAATCCTGCACCTCTCCTCCCAAGAATAAGCGTTTCATTGATCAAACTAAAGCAGATCACACCGGAAGAAAAATCTTCATTGCGTCTTGGAGAACGTTCAGGAGGAGTCCTCTCATTTCTCTGCTGTAATCTAAGCAAAAAGACCATTCCACCTTGGCTCCTACTTGTCACAGACCCAGTTCCATCATTCCTCAAAAAAAAGTGACTTTTCACATTCTGTGATTCTGAGTAGTTTTATTGATTCAGCTGTTTTTAGAGTCATCTGTCACTTTTAAAGTGTTATGATTCATTGACCATCAAGCTGGAGCTCTAAACTCACCTTTCATTCACCCAGTGAAGTGGAGGGAATTTTCACTCAGAAGCCAGTAACTTGTGCATTTATAGAAATCAGGAGAACATTAAAAATATAATTGTGACAAAACTGTGAGATTTATGTTTACAGACCAATACGCATAAATTGAAAATACACAGATGCTCATATGTATTGATTGTGTGTTTTTCTAGCATATGTGTATTTTAGCATCTTTTCCCCCTAATTTGCAATCTCAGATGGAGTGACAGAGCTGTGAACCACATAGTTTGATTTGTATTTGACCATATTTCAGCTAGATCCTAGAAGCTAGACTAAGAAGTAGCTAGACATTTTCATAGGGGTCAGTATGTTATTTCTGAGGTATTACCGACATACGAATAAGGCATTGGATTGGCTACCTGCACTTACATTTGACATGGCCAAGGAGCAGATCGTATGCATTAAGAATAATGGAAGAAGTGAGAGTGTGAACGTTGCTCAAGCGGGCAGACAAAGAAAGAAGTGAAATCTGTAGCAAAGGAAGCAGACTGATTCATCTTGAGGGGAAGTGCACGGAGCGAGCACAAAATAATAGAGATAATTTTAAAGTTGGAGGGGGTGTAGGAGTAGAGAGAGCTGGATGTCCATTCACAACAGAGAACTTGCTGATGGAGGTACTGTGCATGGGCACAGACGGAGTTACACATTGGTCTCTCCTATTCCCAATGCTGCTCGCCAGCGGTGAAGGCTGAACATGAGATAGAACACGAGCATGACAAGTTGGAAGCACACTCCGTCTCTTCACTCACACACCGGATACATCACATTGACCTGTTTGTCAAACTGAAGTGGTTAGCAGGTGAAATGCAGGGACTGAGCCTGAACTGTGGATCAAAAACCAGGGATTAATGCAGCAACCAAAATGAGAAATGATTTAAATAGTATTTATTCATGTCATTAACAGTGGGTTAAGTTCAGTCAGGTTATCTGTGTGGCTGACGAAAGGAGCGCAGTACATTTTAAGGTGAATGGTAATGTTATCAAATGATTTTCAAATTGAGAATTGTGGTAATAATTTTACACAAAGAACAGTTTCAGCTTCAGGAACACAAAACCACATTCCCACACAAGAAATAAAGATGTTGATTTACCTTACAAACAGAATCTTTACTAAGCTGCAGTTACTCAGCATGTGATGCAAGGTATAATTTTTAGAAGTATGGTACTTATCATTTTTTTACTTTGGATTAACTGCAACAGTCACATAGAACATAGAACAGTACAGCACAGAACAGGCCCTTCAGCCCACAATGTTGTGCCGACCATTGATCCTCATGGATGCACCCTCAAATTTCTGTGACCATATGCATGTCCAGCAGTCTCTTAAATGACCCCAATGACCTTGCTTCCACAACTGCTGCTGGCAACGCATTCCATGCTCTCACAACTCTCTGCGTAAAGAACCTGCCTCTGACATCCCCTCTATACTTTCCACCAACCAGCTTAAAACTATGACCCCTCGTGCTAGCCATTTCTGCCCTGGGAAATAGTCTCTGGCTATCGACTCTATCTATGCCTCTCATTATCTTGTATACCTCAATTAGGTCCCCTCTCCTCCTCCTTTTCTCCAATGAAAAGAGACCGAGCTCAGTCAACCTCTCTTCATAAGATAAGCCCTCCAGTCCAGGCAGCATCCTGGTAAACCTCCTCTGAACCCTCTCCAAAGCATCCACATCTTTCCTATAATAGGGCGCCCAGAACTGGACGCAGTATTCCAAGTGCGGTCTAACCAAAGTTTTATAGAGCTGCAACAAGATCTCACGACTCTTAAACTCAATCCCCCTGTTAATGAAAGCCAAAACACCATATGCTTTCTTAACAACCCTGTCCACTTGGGTGGCCATTTTAAGGGATCTATGTATCTGCACACCAAGATCCCTCTGTTCCTCCACGCTGCCAAGAATCCTATCCTTAATCCTGTACTCAGCTTTCAAATTCGACCTTCCAAAATGCATCACCTCGCATTTATCCAGGTTGAACTCCATCTGCCACCTCTCAGCCCATCTCTGCATCCTGTCAATGTCCCGCTGCAGCCTACAACAGCCCTCTACACTGTCAACGACACCTCCGACCTTTGTGTCGTCTGCAAACTTGCTGACCCATCCTTCAATTCCCTCGTCCAAGTCATTAATAAAAATTACAAACAGTAGAGGCCCAAGGACAGAGCCCTGTGGAACCCCACTCACCACTGACTTCCAGGCAGAATATTTTCCTTCTACTACCACTCGCTGTCTTCTGTTGGCCAGCCAATTCTGTATCCAAGCAGCTAAGTTCCCCTGTATCCCATTCCTCCTGACCTTCTGAATGAGCCTTCCATGGGGAACCTTATCAAATGCCTTACTGAAGTCCATGCTGTACAAGATACAACAAAGGACATGTTTTAGAATTTTTGATTGGGTGGTTATTAAAATATGGTTAGATTTTATGTTGCAGATAACATGTGAGTAAGTGTATACAGTTTACATCAGCAAGGTTTTGGAGTAGATTTGTAGCTCGGGCTGTGGGTGTTAGGGTTGTTGAAGTTGGTTGGCTTGCCAAGCTTGTTTCTTGTTTCGCAGACGTTTTATTACCATGTTTGGTAACATCGTCATTGCAGCCTCCAATGAAGAATCAGTGTGTTTTCTCACATGGTTTTTAAACTCTGGGGTCGACTGAGATGGACTGCCTCACTTCCAAGTTTCCTTCGTAGTGGAATGTGTGGGGTCGAGTTCAATGTGTTTATAAATAGCATGCTTCGTGGAGTGCCATGCTTCTAGGAATTCTCGTGCCTGTCTCTGCCTCGTCTGTCCCAGGATCTTGGTGTTATCCCAGTCGAAGAGGTGGTTCTCCTTGTCCATGTGGATTGAGAAGAGTGAGCATGGGTCGTGTCTTTTTGTAGCCAGTTGATATTTGTGTACCCTTGTTGTTAGTTTCCTTCCTGTTTGTCCAATGTAGTGTTTCTCACAGTCTCTGCAGGGGATCTTGCAGATGACATTGGTTCTGTCCATGGCAGGGAGTGGGTCCTTGGCTCAGATGAGCAGTTGTCATAGGGTTGACATGAGCTTGTGTGCCACTGATGCCCAGTGGTCATAGGAGTCTTGTGGTGAGTTCTGCCATGTTTCTGATACAGGGTATTGCGATGAGTGCGTCGGTGTGTGTAGTGTCTTACTGATGCTGTTCGTGTTGGCATCTTCTGACTCAATTCTTTGGATACCCATTATCCTTTTAATCAGCAATCCAGAGAAACTCAGTGGCCCAGCTACATAGTTACAACCGGATATGTGGATGAGAATGAGCACGTGGAGCTAATCTGTGGCTTGAGTGATGCAATTCGTGAGTGTGCAGTCCTTCTATGACAATGAAGAAGATTGTGAAATGCCAAGGCTGTGAGCTCCAATTTTATCTGGAGCAATGTTTTTTGACATGGGGCAGGGATTATTCTAACATTTTTTATTCTGTCACAATTACTAGGAGACCAGACTGAGGAAAGGGAGACTAAGCAATTTTATTCTGCAGCAAAAAAACTTTCAGCAGCACAGATATTCTGTATTGAGGGAGGGTCTGTCATAGGGAAATGTCTCAATTATAAAGAAAAGTCCTGCATTCATGAAGGAGCATCAGTGCAGAGAGAAGTGGAGGTAATATTTCGCTCTCTGGCCTTTCTCGCATGGCTGAGCCTGCACTGGGCTAAATTCCAAGAGTGCATTTTTAGCTCGTTTCATATTATTCAAGTTCCTGCAAACTCACACAGGTCATTACAGCAACCCAAACCTTCGATATTTAATGGGAATACATATATTGTGGTCAGGCTTAAGTTATATCTTGAGATATAGAGCATAGAACAGTAGAGCAGTGTACAGGCCCTTCGGACAATGATATTGTGCCAATCTATTATCCTATTCCAAAAACTAACTACCCTGCATACTCTACATTTTATTATCATTTATGTGCCTATCCAAGAGTCACATGTATGTCCCAAAGATATCTGATTCCATCACCACTGCTGGCAGAGCATTCTGCACACCCACCACTCTCTAACCAAGGAACCTATCTCTGACATCTCCCATACCTTCCTCCAATCACCCTAAAGTTGTGCCCCCTCTTAATAGTCATTTCTGCCCTGGGGAAAAAAAAAATCTCTAGCTGTCCACTCTGTCTATGTCTCTCATCACATTGTACACCTCTAACAAGTCACCTCACATCCTACTTCACTCCAATGAGAAAAGCCCTAACTCCCTCAACACTTCCTCATAAGACCTGCCCTCCATTCCAAACAGCATCCTGGTAAATCTCCTCTGTACCCTCTCAAAAGCTTCCACGTCCTTCCGAGAATGAGGTGGCCAGGACTGAACACAATATTCCAACTGAGGTCTAACCAGGGTTTTATACAGCTGCAGCATAATCACGCAGATCTTAAACTCAATTCCCCTGCCAATGAAAGCCACCACACCATACATCTTCTTAACAGCCCTATCAACTTGGGTAGCAAGTTTGAGGGATCTATGGACGTGGACCCCAAGATTCCTCTACTCCTCCACACTGCCAGGAATCTTGCCATTAACCATGTATTCTGCATTCAAATTCAATCTTCCAAAATTAATCACTTCACACTTTTCTGTGTTGAATTCCATTTGCCACTTCTTGCCCAGCTCGGCATCTTGTCAATGTTCTGTTGCAACTTACAACAGCCCTCCATGCTGTCTGTAACTCCACCAACATTTGTGTCATTCGCAAACTTACTAATTCACCCTTCCACTTCTTCATCCATATCATTTATAAAGATCACAAACAGCAGAGGTTCCAGAACAGATCCCTGTGGAACACAACTGGTCACCGAGCTCCAAGCTGAATACTTTCCATCTAATACCACCTTCTGTCTTCTATGGGACAGTCAATTCTGTATCCAGACAGCCAAATTTCCCTGAATCCCACGCCTCCTTACTTTCTGATTGAGTCTACCATGGGGACCCTTATCAAATGCCTTGCTAAAATCCATATACACTACATCCACTGCTCTGCCTTCTTCAATGTGTTTTGTCACATCCTCAAAGAATTCAATAAGGCTTGTGAGGTATGATCTGCCTCTCACAAAGCCATGCTAACTATTTCGGGTCAAACTATGCTTTTCCAAATAATCATACATACTATCTCTCAGAATCCTCTCCAATAATTTTCCCACCACAGTAGTAAGATAGTCTGGTCTGTAATTCCCAGGATTATCCCTACTCCCTTTCTTGAACAATGGAATAACATTTGCCACCCTCCAATCATCTGTACTACTCTAGTGGACAGTGAGAATGCAAAGATCATCGCCAAAGGTGCAGCAATCTCTTCCCTTGCTTCCTATAGGTATGTCAGAAACAAAAGAATGACAAGACTAAGATTAGGGCCAGTCAAGAACAGTAGTGGGAAGCAATAGCGTGAAATGAATATTTTTTGTCAGTATTCACACAGGAAAAAGACAATGTTATTATGGAGAATGCTGAGATATAGGCTATTAGACAAGAAGGGATTGAGGATCATAAGGAGGAAGTGTTCGCAATTCTGGAAAGAGTGAAAATACATAAGTCACCTGGACCAGATGGGATTTAACCTAGGATTCTCTGGGATGCTAGGGAGGAGATTGCAGAGCCTTTGGCTTTGATCTTTATGTCATCATTGTTGACAGGAATAGTGCCAGGAGACTGAAGGATAGAAGATGTTGTCCCATTGTTCAAGATGGGGAGTAGAGGCAACCCTGGTAATTATAGACCAGTGAGCCTTACTTTGGTTGTGGGTAAAATGTTGGAGAGGATTATAAGAGATAGGATTTATAATCATCTAGAAAGGAATAATTTGATTAGGGATAGTCAACATGGTTTTGTAAAAGGTAGGTTGTGCCTCACAAACCTTATTGAGTTCTTTGTGAAGGTGACCAAACAGGTGCATGAGGGTAAAGTGGTTGATGTGCTATATATGGATTTCAGTAAAGTATTTGATAAGGTTCCCCATAGTAGGCTATCACAGAAAATACAGGGGCATGGGATTGAGGGTGATTTAGTGGTTTGGATCAGAAATGGGCTAGTAAGAAGGTGGTGGTCGATGGAAAACGTTCATCCTGCAGTTCAGGTTACTAGTGGTGTACTGTAAGGATCTGTTTTGGGGCCACTGCTGTTTGTCATTTTTATAAATGACCTGGATGAGGGCATAGAAGGATGGGTTAGTAAATTTGTGGATGACTCTAAAGTTGGTGGAGTTGTGGATAGTGTGGAAGGATGTAGCAGGTTACTGAGGGACATAGATAAGCTGCAGAGCTGTGCTGTCAAGTGGAAAATGGAATTTAATGCAGAAAAGTGTGAGGTGATTCACTTTGGAAGGAGTAACAGGAATACAGGCTACTGGGCTAATGGTAAGATTCTTGGTAATGTGGAAGAACAGAGAGATCTCAGTGTCCATGTACATAGATTCCTGAAAGTTGCTACCCAGGTTGATAGGGTTGTTAAGAAGGCATATGGTGTGTTAGGTTTTATTGGTAGAGGGATTGAGTTTCGGAGCCATGTGGTCATGTTGCAGCTGTACAAAACTCTGGTGCTGCCACACTTGGAGTATTGCATACAGTTGTTGCATTATAGGAAGGATGTGGAAGCGTTGGAAAGTGTGCAGAGGAGATCTACCAGGGTGTTGCCTGGTATGGAGGGAAGGCCTTATGAGGAAATGCTGAGGGACTTGGGGCTGTTTTCATTAGAGAGACAAAGGTTAAGGGACAACTTAATAGAGACATACAAGATGATCAGAGGATTGGTTAGGGTGGACAGTGAAAGCCTTTTTCCTTAGATGGTGATGGATAGCATGAGGTGACTTGGTTTAAATTGAGGGGTGATAGATATAGGACAGGTGTCAGAGGTAGGGTCTTTACTGAGGGGGTAGTAAGGGCATGGATTGCCCTGCCTGCAACAGTAGCAGATTTGCCAACTTTAAGGGCATTTAAATGGTCATTGGAGAAACATATGGATGATAATGGAATAGTGTAGGTTAGATGGGCTTCAGATTGTTTTCACAGGTCGGCGCAACATTGAAGGCCAAAGGGCCTGAACTGCGCTGTAATGTTCTATGTGCCCAATAGTAACCTTGGTTATATCCTGTCTGGCCCAGGGGACTTATCTATCCTCATGTTTTTCAAAATTTCTAGCACACCCTCCTTCCCAACATCAACCTGTTCGAGCATCTCAGCCTGCTTCACATGTCAAGATCCTTCTCACTGGTGAATACTGAAGCAAAATATTCATTAAGGCCCTCCTGTACCTCCTCTGATTCTGCGCATAAGTTTTTTCCACTATCCCTGATTGGCCTTACCCTCACTCTGGCCATCTTCTTGTTCCTCACATAAGTAGAGAATGCCGTGTGGTTTTCCTTAATCCTACCCACCAAGGCTTTTTCATACCTACTTCTAATTCTCCTAAGTCCATTCTTCAGTTCCTTCCTGGCTACCTTGTAGCCCTCTCATGTCCTGTCCAATCCTTGCTTCCTCAACCTTAAGTAAGCTTTCTTCTTCCTCTTGACTTGGTGTTCTACATGTCTTGTCATCCAAGGTTCCTTCACCTTACCAGCCTTTCCTTGCCTCTGTGGGACATAACTATCCAGAAACCAAAGCAAGCGCTCCCTAAACAACCTCCACATTTCTACCTGCATTTCCGTGAGAACCTCTATTCCCAATTTATGCTCTGCAGTTAATAAAATGTGAGGCTGGATGAACACAGCAGGCCAAGCAGCATCTCAGGAGCAGATGCTGCTTGGCCTGCTGTGTTCATCCAGCCTCACATTTTATTATCTTGGAATTCTCCAGCATCTGCAGTTCCCATTATCTCTTATGCTCTGCAGTTTTTGCCTAAGAGCATGATAATTCCTCCTCCCCCAATTAAATACTTTGCTGAACCATCTGATCCTGTCCCTCTACATGATTACAACAAAGGTCAGGGAGATGTGATCACTCTCAGTGAAATGGCCTCCCACTGAGATATCTGACACCTGGTCCAGTTCGTTGCCTTGTGCTAAATCCAATATGGCCTCCCCTCCAGTCGGTCTATCTACATATTGAGTCAGAAATCCTTCCTGGGCACACTTGACAAAATCTGCTCCATCCAAACTATTTGCACTTAGGAGGTTCCAGTTGATATTCGGGAAGTTGAAGCCACCAGTGACAACAATCCTGTTACCTCTGCAACGTTTCAAAATCTGCCTCCCAATCTGCTCCTCAGTGTCTCTGTTGTTATTGTGTGCTCTATAGAAAACTCCCAATAAACTGACCGCTCCTTTCCTGTTTCTGACTTCCACACATACTGACTCAGTTGACAAATCCTCCTCCACAATCTCCCTTTCTGCCATCCCTGATTAGAAATACCACTCCCCTACGTCATTTACTTGCCTCCCTATTTCTTTTAAAACATCTAAACGCTGGAAAATCCAACAACCATTCCTGCCGCTCTGTTATCCAAATCTCTTATTGGCCACAACATCGTAGCTCCAAGTACTGATCCAAGCTCTAAGTTCATCACCCTTATTCCTAACACTTCTTGCGTTAAAATAGACACACCTAAACCCGTTGCACTGGCTGCGACTTTGCCCTATCAACTGTCTAAACTTCCTGACAGACTCCCTGCTTACCGTATCTGCTTGTACACCAGCCACCCTATCCTCTGACCTGTAGCTCCGGTTCCCATTTCACCATCCAAACTAGTTTACACCCTCCCGAAGAGCTCTAGCAAAGCTCCCGCCCACGAAATTGGTGCCCCTCTAGTTCAGGTGTAACCCGAACTTCTTGTACACATCCCACCTTCCCAGAAGGCACCACAAATGATCCACACATCTGAAGCCCCCTCACCTACACCAGCTGCTGTTGCTCTCTGTTCCTAGCCACACTAGCCTGTGCCACCAGTAGTAATCCTGAGATTACTACTCTGCTCATCATGCCTTTTCGTTTCCAACCTAACTCCCTGTATTCACTTTTCAGGATCTCATCCTTTTTCTCGCTAAGTCACTGGTACCGATGTGTACCAAGACTTCTGGCTGCTCTCCCTCCCCCATAAGAATCTGTAGATTTTATCTGAGGCATCCCTGATCCTGGCACCGGGTAGGCAACCTACCATCTGGGAGTCTCGCTTGGGACCACAGAATTGCCTGTCTATTCCCCTAAACAGTGAATCTCCTGTCACTATTGCTCTTCTATTCTCCCCCGTCCCTTTCTGAGCCACAGAGCCAGGCTCAGTGCCAAAGGCCTGGTTCCTATGGCTTTCCCTTCTTAGGTCGTACCCCCACACCCCACCAACAACAACCCCCCCAACAGTATTCAAAGTGGTATACTTATTATTGAGGGGAATGGCCACAGGGAATCCCTGCACTGTCTGCCTGTTACCTTTCCTCTCCTGATGGTCACCCAGCTCCCTTTATCGTATAACTTGGGTGTAACAACCGCCCTATAACTCCTCTCTATCATGACTTCTGCCTCCCGAATGATCCAGAGTTCATCCAGCTCCAGCTCCAGTTCCGTAACTTGGACTGAGAGGAGCTGGAGTTGGGTGCACTTCTCGCAGATGAAGTCAGAAGGGGCATTAGTCGTGACCCTTACCTCCCATATCCTACAAGAGAAACGCAACTGTCCTAGCTTCCATCAGCTCGACCCTAGATTACTGCAGAGATATAAAGAAAAAAAAAGAAGCTTATCTTACTGACACTCCACACAGTCTTCTTTTTTGGTTTGAGGAGGAGGATGAGTGGGACAGACAAGATGTGTAGTGTTTTGGGTTTAGCCAATGCCAGAAATATATTAGTTCACTTACCTGGCTACCCCTTGGCTTTCGCTCTCATCAATCCCATGGTTGAATTACAGGCGGCTGTCTCATGAGGGAAGTTTTTTTATAGGGAAACTATACCTTCCCAGCTGACCCCCGGCTCGTGCTTTCACCACTCCCACCGGTGAATTAGACGCTGCTGTCTCATGTGGAAAGTTTTCTTAGAGGGAAACTTTACCTTCCTGGCCACCTTCTGGCTCGCACTCTCAACACTCCTGCCGCTGAATTAGAGTTATGGACCAAAGTCAGGAAAGTGAAGTTGTGATTATCTCATTGAAAGTATGAGCAGTCGCGACGAGTTTATTGACCTCCTTATGCTCCTCTGTCTTGTGGTTTGGTGTTTTCATCTGGTAGATTGAGAAATGTGTCTGCAGTAACAGCAATGGCAGCAGAACAAACTGAACGGTGTTAATGTCAAATCTATAGTGAACCCTCCACTTGCTTTGCAGAAATCTCACCAATCCCCTTCGGAATCTGTCAGAGAGTGACCTGCACTTTTCTATCTCACTGCAACCTCATGCAGACTGCACCTGCGGGTGTTTTACTGCATCACTCTGAAGCTGAGGGAAGACAAACAGAACATTCCAGAGGTCTGAAGCAATTTCAGCTCTGATGAAATGTCACTAATCTGAAACTTGAAATCTGTTTCCTGCTCTGCAGATGCTGCCTCTGCTGCCTTTTCTGGGATATTTAATTTCACCTTTCCAGCATCCTCAGTCTCCTGCCTTTGTGTGATCCTGGGGGTGATGAGAAGACATTTGGAGGTCAAACCTGAGAGAGTGCAGGGACAGCGCGAGGAGCCGATGTGATTTTCACTGCATCGCAAAGACAAACATAGAACATAGAACTTTACAGCACAGTACAAGCCCTTCGGCCCTCGATGTTGTGCCGACCTGTCATACCGATCTCAAGCCCATCTAACCTACACTATTCCATGTACGTCCATATGCTCATCCAATGACGACTCGAATGTACCTAAAGTTGGTGATTCTACAACCATTGCAGGCAAACTGTTCCATTCCCTTACTAGTCTCTGAGTAAAGAAACCACCTCTGACATCTGTCCTATATCTTTCACTCCTCAATTTAAAGCTATGCCCCCTCGTGCTCGACGTCACCATCCAAGGAAAAAGGCTCTCCCTATCCACCCTATCTAACCGTCTGATTATTTTATATGTTTCAATTAAGTCACCTCTCAACCTTCTTCTCTCTAATGAAAACAGCCTCAAGTCCCTTAGCCTTTCCTCGTAAGACCTTCCCTCCATACCAGGCAACATCCTAGTAAACCTCCTCTGCACCCTTTCCATAGCTTCCACATCCTTCTTATAATGCGATGACCAGAACTGGACGCAATACTCCAAGCGCGGCCGCACCAGAGTTTTGTACAGCTGCAGCATAACCTCTTGGTTCCGGAACTCGATCCCTCTATTAATAAAAGCTAAAACACTGTTTGCCTTCTTAACAGCCCTGTCAACCTGGGTGGCAACTTTCAAGGATCTGCGTACATGGACACCAAGATCTCTCTGCTCATCTACACTTCCAATAATCTTACCTTGAGCCCGGTACTTTGCCTTCCAGTTACTCCTACCAAAGTGCATCACCTCACACTTGTCTGCACTGAACTCCTTTTGCCACCTCTCTGCCCAGCTTTGCAGCTTATCTATGTCTCTCTGCAACCTACAGCATCCTTCTTCACTATCCACAACTCCACCGGCCTTAGTGTCGTCTGCAAATTTACTAACCCATCCTTCTACGCCCTCATCGAGGTCATTTATAAAAATGACAAACAGCAGTGGACCCGACACCGACCTGTGCAGTACACCACTAGTAACTGGTCTCCAGGATGAACATTTCCCATAAACTACCACCCCCTGTCTTCTTTCAGCAAGCCAATTTACGATCCAAACTGCTATACCTCCCACAATCCCATTCCTCCGCATTTTGTACAATAGCCTACTGTGGGGAACCTTATCGAACGCCTTGCTGACATCCATATACACCACATCAACTGGTTAACTCTCATCTACCTGTTTGGTCACCTTCTCAAAGAACTCAATAACGTTTGTGAGGCACGACCTACCCTTCACAAAACCGTTCTGACTATCCTGAAGTAATTTATTCTTTTCTAGATGATTATAAATCCTATACCTTGTAACCTTTTCCAACACTTTACCAACAACTGAGGTAAGGCTCACTGGTCTATAATTACCAGGGTTGTCTCTACTCCCCTTCTTGAACAGGGGAACCGCATTTGTTATCCTCCAGTCGTCTGGCACTATTCCTGTAGACAATGATGAGTTAAAGATCAATGCCAAAGTCTCTGCAATCTCCTCCCTGGCTTCCCAGAGGATCCTAGGGTAAATCCCATCCGGCCCAGGGGACTTATCTAACTTCTCCCTCTGTAGGATTTCTAATACCTCTTCCTTGTGAACCTGAATCCCACCTAGTCTAGTAGCCTGTATCTTAGTATTCTCTTTGACATCATTGTCGTTTTCTAGAGTGAATACTGTTTAAAAATATTCATTCAGTGCTTCCCTATCTCTTCTGACTCCACACACAATTTACCACCACTATTCTTGATTGGGCCTAATCTTACTTTCGTCATTCTTTTGTTCCTTAAATACCTATAGAAAGCCTTAGGGTTTACCCTGATCCTATCCGCCAAAAACTTCTCATGTCTCCTCCTGGCTCTTCTGAGCTCTCTCTTTAAGTCTTTCCTGGCTACCTCGTGGCCCTCAAGCGCCCGAACTGAGCCTTCACATCTCATCCGATCATAAGCCTTCTTTCTTCCTCTTGACCAGAGATTCCACTTCCGTCCTAAACCACGGCTCCCGTGTTCTACAGCTTCCTCCCTGCCTGACAGGTGCATACTTATCTAGGGCACACAGGAGCTTTTCCTTGAATAAGCTCCACATTTCTAATGTGCCCATCCCCTGCAGTTTCCTTCCCCATCCTATGCTTCCTAAATCTTGCCTAATCTCATTGTACTTGCCTTTCCCCCAGTTATAACTCTTGCCCAGTTGTATACACCTACCCCTTTACATCACTAAAGTAAATATAACAGAATTGTGATCGCTATCACCAAATTGCTTACCTAATTCCAAATGTAACACCTGGCCTGGCTCATTACCCAGTACCAAATCTAATGTTGCTTCGCCCCTTGTTGGCCTATCTACATACTGTGTCAGGAAGCCCTCCTGCACACACTGGACAAAAACTGATCCATCTATAGTACTCAAACTATAGTGTTCCCAGTCAATATTTGGAAAGTTGAAGTCCCCCATGACAACTACCCTGTCTCTCTCACTCCTTTCGAGAATCATCTTTGCTCTCCTTTCCTCTACATCTCTGGAACTATTCGGAGGTCTTTGGAAAACTCCCAACAGGGGGACCTCTCCTTTACTGTTTCACACCGCAGCCCACAAATGCTTATATCAGTGAGATAAGCACTTCAGAAGGCCAAAATCTCAACTTCACAAAACCACACATCTTTCGATGATGGGCTCACTGCAGTGCTTATTTCAGCGAGATAAGCACTTCAGAAGGCCAAAATCTCAACTTCAAAAAACCACTCAACTTTTGATGCTGGGCTCACTGCAGTGCTTATTTCAGCGAGATAAGCACTTCAGAATGCCAAAATCCGAACCTCCCAAAACGACTCAACTTTTGATGCTGCTTTCACGGAAATGCTTCTTTCAGTCAGACAAGCACTTCAGAAGGCAGAAATCTCAACTTCAGAAAACCACCCAACTTTCGATCCTGAATTTACCCAAATGCTTATTTCAGTGAGATAAGCACTTCAGAAGACCAACATCAAAACTTCACCAAACCACTCAACTTTCGATGCTGCGTTCACTGAAGTGCTTATTTCAGAGAGATAAGCACTTCACTACGCCAAAATCCCAACCTCACTAAACGACTCCACTTTTGATGCTGATTTCACTGAAATGCTTCTTTCATTCAGATATGCACATCAGAAGTCCAAAATCCCAACTTCACCAAACGAGCCCACTTTCGATCCTGGATTTACACAAATGCTTATTTCAGTGAGATAAGCACTTCAGAAGACGAAAATCTAAACTTCACCAAACCACTCAACTTCGATGCTGGGTTCACTGCAGAATGCCAAAATCCCAACCTCGCCAAACGGCTCAACTTTCGATGCTGGTTTCACTGAATTGCTTATTTCAGTGAGATTCGCACTTCAGAAGGCCAAAATCTAAACTTCACAAAACCACTCAACTTTGGATGCTGGGCTCACTGCAGTGCTTATTTCAGCGAGATAAGCACTTCAGAATGCCAAACTCTCAACTTCACAAAACCACTGATCATTCGATGCAGGGCTCACTGCAGTGCTCATTTCAGCGAGATAAGCACTTCAGAATGCCAAAATCCCAACCTCACCAAACGACTCAACTTTTGATGCTGGTTTCACTGAAATGCTTCTTTGAGTCAGATAAGCCCATCAGAAGGCCAAAATCTCAACTTCACCAAACCACCCTACGATCGATCCTGGATTTACCCAAATGCTTATTTCAGTGAGATAAGCACTTCAGAAGACCTAAATCTAAACTTCACCAAACCACTCAACTTTGGATGCTGGGCGCGCTGAAGTGCTCATTTCAGTGAGATAAGCACTTCAGAATGCCAACATCCCAAGCTCACCAAAGGACTCAACTTTTGATGCAGGCTTCACTGAACTGCTTCTTTCAGTCAGATATGCACATCAGAAGGACAAAATCTCAACTTCACTAAACGACTCAACTTTTGATGCTGATTACACTGAAATGCTTCTTTCAGTCAGATATGCAAATCAGAAGGCCAAAATCACAACTTCACAAAACCACCCATATTTCGATCCTGGATTTACCCAAATGCTTATTTCAGTGAGATAAGCACTTCAGAAGACCTAAATCTAAACTTCACCAAACCACTCAACTTTCGATGCTGGGTTCACTGAAGAGGTTATTTCAGTCAGTAAGCACTTCAGTAGGCCAAAATCAAAACTTCACAAAACCACACATCTTTCGACGCTCAGTTCACTGAAGTGCTTATTTCAGCGAGATAAGCACTTCAGAATTCCAAAATCCCAACCTCACCAAACGACTGAACTTTTGATGCCTGTTTCACTGATGTGCTTATTTCAGTGAGATAAGCACTTCAGAAGGCCAAAATCTCAACATCACAAAACCACCCAACTTACGATCCTGGATTTACCCAAATGCTAAATTTAGTGAGATAAGCACTTCAGACGACCAAAATCTAAACTTCACCAAACCATTCAACTTTTGATGCTGGATTCACTGAAGTGCTTATTTCAGTGAGATAAGCACTTCAGAAGACCAAAATCTAAACTTCACTGAACGACTCAACTTTTGATGCTGATTTCACTGAAATGCTTCTTTCAGTCAGATATGCACATCAGAAGGCCAAAATCTCAACTTCACCAAACCACCCAACTTTCGATCTTGGATTTACCCAAATGCTTATTTCAGTGAGATAAGCACTTCAGAAGACCAAAATCTCAACTTCACCAAACCACTCAACTTTTGTTGCTGCGTTCACTGAATTGCTTATTTCAGTGAGATAAGCACTTCAGAAGTCCAAAATCACATCTTCTACAAGCCATAAAACTTATGATGCTGGGCTCACTGAAGAGCGTATTTCATTCAGATAAGCACTTCAGAAGGATAAAATCACAACTTCACAAAACCACACATCTTTCGATGCTGAGTTCACTGAAGTGCTTATTTCAGTGAGATAAGCACTTCAGAATGCCAAAATCTAAACTTCACAAAACGACTCAACTTTTGATGCTGATATCACTGAAATGCTTCTTTCAGTCAGATATGCACTTCAGAAGGCCAAAATCTAAACTTCACCAAACCACCCAATTTTCGATCCTTGATTTACACAAATGCTTATTTCAGTGACATAAGCACTTCAGAAGGCCAAAATCACAACTTCACAAAACCACTCATCTTTCGATGCTGGGCTCACTGCAGTGCTTATTTCAGCGTGATAAGCACTTCAGAATGCCAAATTCCCAACCTCACCAAACGACTCAACTTTTGATGCTGGTTTCACTGAAATGCTTCTTTCAGTCAGTTGAGCACTTCAGAAGGCCAAAATCTCAACTTCACAAAACCACCCATATTTCGTCCTGGATTTACCCAAATGCTTATATCAGTGAGATAAGCACTTCAGAAGACCTAAATCTAAACTTCACCAAACCACTCAACTTTCGATGCTGGGTTCACTGAAGAGGTTATTTCAGTCAGATAAGCACTTCAGAAGGCCAAAATCACAACTTCACAAAACCACACATCTTTCGATGCTGAGTTCGCTGAAGAGCTTATTTCATTCAGATAAGCACTTCAGAATTCCAAAATCCCAACCTCACCAAACGACTCAACTTTTGATGCTGGTTTCAATGAATTGTTTATTTCAGTGAGATAAGCACTTCAGAAGGCCACAATCTCAACTTCACAAAACCACCCAACTTACGAACCTGGATTTACCCAAATGCTAATTTTAGTGAGATAAGCACTTCAGAAGACCAAAATCTAAACTTCACCAAACCATTCAACTTTTGATGCTGGGTTCACTGAAGTGCTTATTTCAGTGAGATAAGCATTTCACTACGCCAATATCCCAACCTCACTAAACGACTCCACTTTTGATGCTGATTTCACTGAAATGCTTCTTTCAGTCAGATATGCACATCAGAAGGCCAAAATCTAAACTTCATCAAACCAGCCAACTTTCGATCCTGGATTTACACAAATGTTTATTTCAGTGAGACAAGCACTTCAGAAGACCAAAATCTAAACTTCACCAAACCACTCAACTTTCGATGCTGGTTTCACTGAAGTGCTTATTTCAGAGAGTTAAGCACTTCAGAATGCCAAAATCCCAACCTCACCAAACGACTCAACTTTTGATGCTGGGATCACTGAATTGCTTATTTCAGTGAGATTAGCACTTCAGAAGGCCAAAATCTCAACTTCACCAAACCACCCAACTTTCGATCCTGGATTTACCCAAATGCTTATTTCAGTGAGATAAGCACTTCAGAAGACCAAAATCTAAACTTCACCAAACCACCCAACTTTCGATCCTGGATTTACCCAAATGCTTCTTTCAGTGAGATAAGCACTTCAAAAGGCCAAAATCTAAACTTCACCAAACCACTCAACTTTTGTTGCTGGATTCACAGAAGTG
Organism: Stegostoma tigrinum; assembly: GCF_030684315.1. NCBI lineage: Eukaryota > Metazoa > Chordata > Chondrichthyes > Orectolobiformes > Stegostomatidae > Stegostoma > Stegostoma tigrinum. The sequence goes on from NC_081360.1 coordinate 4,248,486, forward strand.
CTTATTTCAGTGAGATAAGCACTTCAGAAGTCCAAAATCTAAACTTCACCAAACAACAAAACTTATGATGCTGAGTTCACTGAAGTGCTTATTTCAGCGAGATAAGCACTTCAGAATGCCAATATCCCAACCTCACAAAACGACTCCACTTTTGATGCTGGTTTCACTGAAATGCTTCTTTGAGGCAGATATGCACATCAGAAGGCCAAAATCTCAACTTCACCAAACCACCCTACATTCGATCCTGGATTTACCAAAATGCTTATTTCAGTGAGATAAGCACTTCAGAAGACCTCAATCTAAACTTCACCAAACCACTCAACTTTGGATGCTGGGCGCGCTGAAGTGCTCATTTCATTGAGATAAGCACTTCAGAATGCCAACATCCCAACCTCACCAAAGGACTCAACTTTTGATGCAGGTTTCACTGAATTGCTTATTTCAGTCAGATAAGCACTTCAGAAGGCCAAAATCTCAACTTCACAAAACCACCCAACTTATGAACCTGGATTTACCCAAATGCTAATTTTAGTGAGATAAGCACTTCAGAAGACCAAAATCTAAACTTCACCAAACCATTCAACTTTTGATGCTGGGTTCCCTGAAGTGCTTATTTCAGTGAGATAAGCACTTCAGAAGACCAAAATCTAAACTTCACTAAACGACTCATCTTTTGATGCTGATTTCACTGAAATGCTTCTTTCAGTCACATATGCACATCAGAAGGCCAAAATCTCAACTTCACCAAATCACCCAACTTTCGATCCTGGATTTACCCAAATGCTTATTTAAGTGACATAAGCACTTCAGAAGTCCAAAATCACATCTTCACCAAACCATAAAACTTATGATGCTGGGTTCACTGAAGAGCATATTTCATTCAAATAAGTACATCAGAAGGCCAAAATCACAACTTCACAAAACCACACATCTTTCGACGCTGAGTTCACTGAAGTGCTTATTTCAGCAAGAGAAGCACTTCAGAATGCCAAAATCCCAACCTCACCAAACGACTCAAATTTTGATGCTGGTTTCACTGAAATGCTTCTTTCTTTCAGATATGCACATCAGAAGGCCAAAATCTAAACTTCACCAAACCACCCAACTTTCGATCCTGGATTTATCCAAATGCTTATTTTAGTGAGAGAGGCACTTCAGAACACCAAAATCTAAACTTCACCAAACCACTCAACTTTCGATGCTCGGTTCACTGAAGTGCTTATTTCAGTGAGATAAGCACTTCAGAAGTCCAAAATCTAAACTTCACCAAACAACAAAACTTATGATGCTGGGTTCACTGAACAGCTTATTTCAGTCAGATAAGCACTTCAGGAGGCCAAAATCACAACTTCACAAAACCACACATCTTTCGATGCTGAGTTCACTGAAGTGCTTATTTCAGCGAGATAAGCACTTCAGAATGCCAAAATCACAACCTCACCAAACGACTCAACTTTTGATGCTGGTTTCACTGAAATGCTTCTTTGAGTCAGATAAGCCCATCAGAAGGCCAAAATCTCAACTTCACCAAACCACCCTACATTCGATCCTGGATTTACCCAAATGCTTATTTCAGTGAGATAAGCACTTCAGAAGACCTAAATCTAAACATCACCAAACCACTCAACTTTGGATGCTGGGCGCGCTGAAATGCTCATTTCAGTGAGATAAGCACTTCAGAACGCCAACATCCCAACCTCACCAAAGGACTCAACTTTTGATGCTGGTTTCACTGAAATGCTTCTTTGAGTCAGATAAGCCCATCAGAAGGCAAAAATCTCAACTTCACCAAACCACCCTACGTTCGATCCTGGATTTGCCCAAATGCTTATTTCAGTGAGATAAGCACTTCTGAAGACCAAAATCTAAACTTCACCAAACCACTCAACGTTGGATGCTGGGCGCGCTGAAGTGCTCATTTCAGTGAGATAAGCACTTCAGAATGCCAACATCCCAACCTCACCAAAGGACTCAACTTTTGATGCAGGTTTCACTGAACTGCTTCTTTCAGTCAGATATGCACATCAGAAGGACAAAATCTCAACTTCACTAAACGACTCAACTTTTGATGCTGATTACACTGAAATGCTTCTTTCAGTCAGATATGCAAATCAGAAGGCCAAAATCACAACTTCACAAAACCACCCATATTTCGATCCTGGATTTACCCAAATGCTTATTTCCGTGAGATAAGCACTTCAGAAGACCTAAATCTAAACTTCACCAAACCACTCAACTTTCGATGCTGGGTTCACTGAAGAGGTTATTTCAGTCAGTAAGCACTTCAGTAGGCCAAAATCAAAACTTCACAAAACCACACATCTTTCGATGCTAAGTTCACTGAAGTGCTTATTTCAGCGAGATAAGCACTTCAGAATTCCAAAATCCCAACCTCACCAAACGACTCAACTTTTGATGCCTGTTTCACTGATGTGCTTATTTCAGTGAGATAAGCACTTCAGAAGGCCAAAATCTCAACTTCACAAAACCACCCAACTTACGATCCTGGATCTACCCAAATGCTAAATTTAGTGAGATAAGCACTTCAGACGACCAAAATCTAAACTTCACCAAACCATTCAACTTTTGATGCTGGATTCACTGAAGTGCTTATTTCAGTGAGATAAGCACTTCAGAAGTCCAAAATCTCAACTTCACAAAACCACCCAACTTACGATCCTGGATTTACCCAAATGCGAAATTTAGTGAGATAAGCACTTCAGAAGACCAAAATCTAAACTTCACTAAACGACTCATCTTTTGATGCTGATTTCACTGAAATGCTTCTTTCAGTCAGATATGCACATCAGAAGGCCAAAATCTCAACTTCACCAAACCACCCAACTTTCGATCGTGGATTTACCCAAATGCTTATTTCAGTGAGATAAGCACTTCAGAAGACCAAAATCTCAACTTCACCAAACCACTCAACTTTTGTTGCTGCGTTCACTGAATTGCTTATTTCAGTGAGATAAGCATTTCACTACGCCAATATCCCAACCTCACTAAACGACTCCACTTTTGATGCTGATTTCACTGAAATGCTTCTTTCAGTCAGATATGCACATCAGAAGGCCAAAATCTAAACTTCATCAAACCAGCCAACTTTCGATCCTGGATTTACACAAATCTTTATTTCAGTGAGACAAGCACTTCAGAAGACCAAAATCTAAACTTCACCAAACCACTCAACTTTCGATGCTGGGTTCACTGAAGTGCTTATTTCAGAGAGATAAGCATTTCACTACGCCAATATCCCAACCTCACTAAACGACTCCACTTTTGATGCTGATTTCACTGAAATGCTTCTTTCAGACAGATATGCACATCTGAAGGCCAAAATCTAAACTTCATCAAACCAGCCAACTTTCGATCCTGGATTTACACAAATGTTTATTTCAGTGAGACAAGCACTTCAGAAGACCAAAATCTAAACTTCACCAAACCACTCAACTTTGGATGCTGGGCGCGCTGAAATGCTCATTTCAGTGAGATAAGTTCTTCAGAATGCTAACATCCCAACCTCACCAAAGGACTCAACTTTTGATGCTGGTTTCACTGAAATGCTTCTTTGAGTCAGATAAGCCCATCAGAAGGCAAAAATCTCAACTTCACCAAACCACCCTACGTTCGATCCTGGATTTGCCCAAATGCTTATTTCAGTGAGATAAGCACTTCAGAAGACCAAAATCTAAACTTCACCAAACCACTCAACTTTCGATGCTGGGTTCACTGAAGTGCTTATTTCAGAGAGATAAGCATTTCACTACGCGAATATCCCAACCTCACCAAACGACTCCACTTTTGATGCTGATTTCACTGAAATGCTTCTTTCAGTCAGATATGCACATCATAGGGCCAAAATCTAAACTTCACCAAACCACTCAACTTTCGATGCTGGTTTCACTGAAGTGATTAATTCAGAGAGTTAAGCACTTCAGAATGCCAAAATCCCAACCTCACTAAACGACTCAACTTTAGATGCTGGTTTCACTGAATTGCTGATTTCAGTGAGATTAGCACTTCAGAAGGCCAAAATCTCAACTTCACCAAACCACCAAACTTTCGATCCTGGATTTACCCAAATGCTTATTTCAGTGAGATAAGCACTTCAAAAGACCAAAATCTAAACTTCACCAAACCACTCAACTTTTGTTGCTGGATTCACTGAAGTGCTTATTTCAGTGAGATAAGCACTTCAGAAGACCAAAATCTAAACTTCACTGAACGACTCAACTTTTGATGCTGATTTCACTGAAATGCTTCTTTCAGTCAGATATGCACATCAGAAGGCCAAAATCTAAACTTCACCAAACAACAAAACTTATGATGCTGGGTTCACTGAAGAGCGTATTTCATTCAGATAAGCACTTCAGAAGGATAAAATCACAACTTCACAAAACCACACATCTTTCGATGCTGAGTTCACTGAAGTGCTTATTTCAGTGAGATAAGCACTTCAGAATGCTAAAATCCCAACCTCACCAAACGACTCAACTTTTGATGCTGATTTCACTGAAATGCTTCTTTCAGTCAGATATGCATGTCAAAAGGCCAAAATGTAAACTTCACCAAACAACAAAACTTATGATGCTGGGTTCACTGAAGAGCTTAGTTGAGTCAGATAAGCACTTCAGAAAGCCAAAATCACAACTTCACAAAACCGCACATCTTTCGATGCTGAGTTCACTGAAGTGCTGATTTCAGCGAGATCAGCACTTCAGAATGCCAATATCCCAACCTCACCAAACGACTCCACTTTTGATGCTGGTTTCACTGAAATGCTTCTTTGAGGCAGATAAGCCCATCAGAAGGCCAAAATCTCAACTTCACCAAACCACCCTACATTCGATCCTGGATTTACCAAAATGCTTATTTCAGTGAGATAAGCACTTCAGAAGACCTAAATCTAAACTTCACCAAACCACTCAACTTTGGATGCTGGGCGCGCTGAAGTGCTCATTTCATTGAGATAAGCACTTCAGAATGCCAACATCCCAACCTCACCAAAGGACTCAACTTTTGATGCAGGTTTCACTGAATTGCTTATTTCAGTCAGATAAGCACTTCAGAAGGCCAAAATCTCAACTTCACAAAACCACCCAACTTATGAACCTGGATTTACCCAAATGCTAATTTTAGTGAGATAAGCACTTCAGAAGACCAAAATCTAAACTTCACCAAAGCATTCAACTTTTGATGCTGGGTTCACTGAAGTCCTTATTTCAGTGAGATAAGCACTTCAGAAGACCAAAATCTAAACTTCACTAAACGACTCATCTTTTGATGCTGATTTCACTGAAATGCTTCTTTCAGTCACATATGCACATCAGAAGGCCAAAATCTCAACTTCACCAAATCACCCAACTTTCGATCCTGGATTTACCCAAATGCTTATTTAAGTGAGATAAGCACTTCAGAAGTCCAAAATCACATCTTCACCAAACCATAAAACTTATGATGCTGGGTTCACTGAAGAGCGTATTTCATTCAAATAAGTACATCAGAAGGCCAAAATCACAATTTCACAAAACCACACATCTTTCGACGCTGAGTTCACTGAAGTGCTTATTTCAGCAAGAGATTCACTTCAGAATGCCAAAATCCCAACCTCACCAAAGGACTCAACTTTTGATGCTGGTTTCACTGAAATGCTTCTTTCATTCAGATATGCACATCAGAAGGTCAAAATCTAAACGTCACCAAACCACCCAACTTTCGATCCTGGATTTACCCAAATGCTTATTTTAGTGAGAGAAGCACTTCAGAAGACCAAAATCTAAACTTCACCAAACCACTCAACTTTCGATGCTGGGTTCACTGAAGTGCTTATTTCAGAGAGAATAAGCATTTCACTACGCCAATATCCCAACCTCACTAAACGACTCCACTTTTGATGCTGATTTCACTGAAATGCTTCTTTCAGACAGATATGCACATCTGAAGGCCAAAATCTAAACTTCATCAAACCAGCCAACTTTCGATCCTGGATTTACACAAATGTTTATTTCAGTGAGACAAGCACTTCAGAAGACCAAAATCTAAACTTCACCAAAACACTCAACTTTCGATGCTGGTTTCACTGAAGTGCTTATTTCAGTGAGATAAGCACTTCAGAAGACCAAAATCTAAACTTCACTAAACGACTCATCTTTTGATGCTGATTTCACTGAAATTCATCTTTCATTCAGATATGTACATCAGAAGGCCAAAATCTAAACTTCACCAAACCACCCAACTTTCGATCCTGGATTTACCCAAATGCTTATTTTAGTGAGAGAGGCACTTCAGAAGACCAAAATCTAAACTTCACCAAACCACTCAACTTTTGTTGCTGGATTCACAGAAGTGCTTATTTCAGTGAGATAAGCACTTCAGAAGGCCAAAATCTCAACTTCACAAAACCACCCAACTTACGAACCTGGATTTCCCCAAATGCTAATTTTTGTGAGATAAGCACTTCAGAAGACCAAAATCTAAACTTCACCAAACCACTCAACTTTTGTTGCTGGATTCACAGAAGTGCTTATTTCAGCGAGAGAAGCACTTCAGAATGCCAAAATCCCAACCTCACCAAACGACTCAACTTTTGATGCTGGTTTCACTGAAATGCTTCTTTCATTCACATATGCACATCAGAAGGCCAAAATCTAAACGTCACCAAACCACCCAACTTTCGATCCTGGATTTACCCAAATGCTTATTTTAGTGAGATAAGCACTTCAGAAGACCAAAATCTAAACTTCACCAAACCACTCAACTTTCGATGCTGGGTTCACTGAAGTGCTTATTTCAGAGAGATAAGCATTTCACGACGCCAATATCCCAACCTCACTAAACGACTCCACTTTTGATGCTGATTTCACTGAAATGCTTCTTTCAGTCAGATATGCACATCAGAAGGCCAAAATCTAAACTTCATCAAACCAGCCAACTTTCGATCCTGGATTTACACAAATGTTTATTTCAGTGAGACAAGCACTTCAGAAGACCAAAATCTAAACTTCACCAAACCACTCAACTTTCGATGCTGGGTTCACTGAAGTGCTTATTTCAGAGAGATAAGCATTTCACTACGCCAATATCCCAACCTCACTAAACGACTCCACTTTTGATGCTGATTTCACTGAAATGCTTCTTTCAGACAGATATGCACATCTGAAGGCCAAAATCTAAACTTCATCAAACCAGCCAACTTTCGATCCTGGATTTACACAAATGTTTATTTCAGTGAGACAAGCACTTCAGAAGACCAAAATCTAAACTTCACCAAACCACTCAACTTTCGATGCTGGTTTCACTGAAGTGCTTATTTCAGTGAGATAAGCACTTCAGAAGACCAAAATCTAAACTTCACTAAACGACTCATCTTTTGATGCTGATTTCACTGAAATGCTTCTTTCATTCAGATATGTACATCAGAAGGCCAAAATCTAAACTTCACCAAACCACCCAACTTTCGATCCTGGATTTACCCAAATGCTTATTTTAGTGAGAGAGGCACTTCAGAAGACCAAAATCTAAACTTCACCAAACCACTCAACTTTTGTTGCTGGATTCACAGAAGTGCTTATTTCAGTGAGATAAGCACTTCAGAAGGCCAAAATCTCAACTTCACAAAACCACCCAACTTACGAACCTGGATTTCCCCAAATGCTAATTTTTGTGAGATAAGCACTTCAGAAGACCAAAATCTAAACTTCACCAAACCACTCAACTTTTGTTGCTGCGTTCACTGAATTGCTTCTTTCAGTGAGATTTGCACTTCAGAAGACCAAAATCGAAACTTCACCAAACCAATCAACTTTTGATGCTGCGTTCATAGAAGTGCTTATTTCAGTGAGATTAGCACTTCAGAAGACCAAAATCTAAACTTCACCAAACCACTCAACGTTCGACGCTGGGTTCACTGAAGTGCTTCTTTCAGTGAGATTTGCACTTCAGAAGACCAAAATCGAAACTTCACCAAACCAATCAACTTTTGATGCTGCGTTCATAGAAGTGCTTATTTCAGTGAGATTAGCACTTCAGAAGACCAAAATCTAAACTTCAACAAACCACTCAACTTTCGACGCTGGGTTCACTGAAGTGCTTATTTCAGTGAGATTTGCACTTCAGAAGACCAAAATCGAAACTTCACCAAACCAATCAACTTTTGATGCTGCGTTCATAGAAGTGCTTATTTCAGTGAGATAAGCACTTGAGAAGGCCAAAATCTAAACTTCACAAAACGACTCAACTTTTGATGCTGATTTCACTGAAATGCTTCTTTCAGACAGATATGCACTTCAGAAGGCCAAAATCTAAACTTCACCAAACCACCCAATTTTCGATCCTGGATTTACACAAATGCTTATTTCAGTGACATAAGCAACTCAGAAGGCCTAAATCTCAACTTCACAAAACCACTCATCTTTCGATGCTGGGCTCACGGCAGTGCTTATTTCAGCGAGATAAGCACTTCAGAATGCCAAATTCCCAACCTCACCAAACGACTCAACTTTCGATGCTGGTTTCACTGAAATGCTTCTTTCAGTCAGTTGAGCACTTCAGAAGGCCAAAATCTCAACTTCACCAAACCACCCAACTTTCGATCCTGGATTTACCCAAATGCTTATTTCAGTGAGATAAGCACTTCAGAAGACCAAAATCTAAACTTCACCAAACCACTCAACTTTTGATGCTGCGTTCACTGAATTGCTTATTTCAGTGAGATAAGCACTTCAGAAGTCCAAAATCACATCTTCACCAAACCATAAAACTTATGAAGCTGGGTTCACTGAAGAGCGCATTTCATTCAGATAAGTACTTCAGAAGGCCAAAATCACAACTTCACAAAACCACACATCTTTCGATGCTGAGTTCACTGAAGTGTTTATTTCAACGAGATAAGTACTTCAGAAGGCCAAAATCTAAACTTCACTAAACGACTCAACTTTTGATGCTGATTTCACTGAAATGCTTCTTTCACTCACATATGCACATCAGAAGGCCAAAATCTAAACTTCATCAAACCACCCAACTTTCGATCCTGGATTTACCCAAATGCTTATTTTAGTGAGAGAAGTACTTCAGAAGACCAAAATCTAAACTTCACCAAACCAATCAACTTTCGATGCTGCGTTCACTGAAGTGCTTATTTCAGAGAGATAAGCACTTCACTACGCCAAAATCCCAACCTCACCAAACGACTCCACTTTTGATGCTGATTTCACTGAAATGCTTCTTTCAGTCAGATATGCACATCAGAAGGCCAAAATCTCAACTTCACCAAACCACCCAACTTTCGATCCTGGATTTACACAAATGTTTATTTCAGTGAGATAAGCACTTCAGAAGACCAAAATCTAAACTTCACCAAACCACTCAACTTTCGACGCTGGGTTCACTGAAGTGCTTATTTCAGTGAGATAAGCACTTCAGAAGACCTAAATCTAAACTTCACCAAACCACTCAACTTTCGATGCTGGGTTCACTGAAGAGGTTATTTCAGTCAGATAAGCACTTCAGAAGGCAAAAATCTAAACTTCACAAAACCACACATCTTTTGATGCTGAGTTCACTGAAGTGCTTATTTCAGCGAGATAAGCACTTCAGAAGACCAAAATCAAAACTTCACTAAACCATTCAACTTTTGATGCTGATTTCACTGAAGTGCTTATTTCAGTGAGATAAGCACTTCAGAATACCAAAATCTAAACTTCTCTAAACGACTCAACTTTTGATGCTGATTTCACTGAAATGCTTCTTACAGTCAGATATGCACATCAGAAGGCCAAAATCTCAACTTCACCAAACCACCCAACTTTCGATCCTGGATTTACCCAAATGCTTATTTTAGTGAGAGAAGCACTTCTGAAGACCAAAATCTAAACTTCAACAAACCACTCAACTTTCGATGCTGGCTTCACTGAAGTGCTTATTTCAGAGAGAGAAGCACTTCACTACGCCAAAATCCCAACCTCACCAAACGACTCCACTTTTGATGCTGATTTCACTGAAATTCTTCTTTCAGTCAGATATGCACATCAGAAGGCCAAAATGTCAACTTCACCAAACGAGCCAACTTTCGATCCTGGATTTATACAAATGTATATTTCAGTGAGATAAGCACTTCAGAAGACCAAAATCTAAACTTCACCAAACCACTCAACTTTCGATGCTGGGTTCACTGAAGTGCTTATTTCAGTGAGATTTGCACTTCAGAAGACCAAAATCGAAACTTCACCAAACCAATCAACTTTTGATGCTGCGTTCATAGAAGTGCTTATTTCAGTGAGATAAGCACTTGAGAAGGCCAAAATCTAAACTTCACAAAACGACTCAACTTTTGATGCTGATTTCACTGAAATGCTTCTTTCAGTCAGATATGCACATCAGAAGGCCAAACTCTCAACTTCACCAAACCACCCAACTTTCGATCCTGGATTTACCCAAATGCTTGTTTCTGTGAGATAAGCACTTCAGAAGACCAAGATCTAATCTTCACCAAACCACTCAACTTTTGTTGCTGCGTTCACTGAATTGCTTATTTCAGTGAGATAAGCACTTCAGAAATCCAAAATCACATCTTCACCAAACCATAAAACTTATGATGCTGGGTTCACTGAAGTGCGTATTTCATTCAGATAAGCACTTCAGAAGGCCAAAATCACAACTTCACAAAATCACACATCTTTCGATGCTGGGCTCACTGCAGTGCTTATTTCAGCGAGATAAGCACTTCAGAATGCCAAATTCCCAACCTCACCAAACGACTCAACTTTTGATGCAGGTTTCACTGAAATGCTTCTTTCAGTCAGTTGAGCACTTCAGAAGGCCAAAATCTCGACTTCACAAAACCACCCAAATTTCGATCCTGGATTTACCCAATGCTTATTTCAGTGAGATAAGCACTTCAGAAGACCAAAATCTAAACTTCACCAAACCACTCAACTTTTGTTGCTGCGTTCACTGAATTGCTTATTTCAGTGAGATAAGCACTTCAGAAGTCCAAAATCACATCTTCACCAAAAAATAAAACTTATGAAGCTGGGTTCACTGAAGAGCGCATTTCATTCAGATAAGTACTTCAGAAGGCCAAAATCACAACTTCACAAAACCACACATCTTTCGATGCTGAGTTCACTGAAGTGTTTATTTCAGCGAGATAAGCACTTCAGAAGGCCAAAATCTAAACTTCACTAAACGACTCAACTTTTGAGGCTGATTTCACTGAAATGCTTCTTTCATTCACATATGCACATCAGAAGGCCAAAATCTAAACTTCACCAAACCACCCAACTTTCGATCCTGGATTTACCCAAATGCTTATTTTAGTGATAGAAGCACTTCAGTTGACCAAAATCTAAACTTCACCAAACCACTCAACTTTCGATGCTGGATTCACTGAAGTGCTTATTTCAGAGAGATAAGCATTTCACTACGCCAATATCCCAACCTCACCAAACGACTCCACTTTTGATGCTGATTTCACTGAAATGCTTCTTTCAATCAGATATGCACATCCGAAGGCCAAAATCTCAACTTCACCAAACCACCCAACTTTCGATCCTGGATTTACACAAATGTTTATTTCAGTGCGATAAGCACTTCAGAAGACCAAAATCTAAACTTCACCAAACCACTCAACTTTCGACGGTGGGTTCACTGAAGTGCTTCTTTCAGTGAGATTTGCACTTCAGAAGACCAAAATCGAAACTTCACCAAACCAATTAACTTTTGATGCTGCGTTCATAGAAGTGCTTATTTCAGTGAGATTAGCACTTCAGAAGACCAAAATCTAAACTTCACCAAACCACTCAACTTTCGACGCTGGGTTCACTGAAGTGCTTATTTCAGTGAGATTTGCACTTCAGAAGACCAAAATCGAAACTTCACCAAACCAATCAACTTTTGATGCTGCGTTCATAGAAGTGCTTATTTCAGTGAGATTAGCACTTCAGAAGACCAAAATCTAAACTTCAACAAACCACTCAACTTTCGACGCTGGGTTCACTGAAGTGCTTATTTCAGTGAGATTGGCACTTCAGAAGACCAAAATCGAAACTTCACCAAACCAATCAACTTTTGCTGCTGCGTTCATAGAAGTGCTTATTTCAGTGAGATAAGCACTTGAGAAGGCCAAAATCTAAACTTCACAAAACGACTCAACTTTTGATGCTGATTTCACTGAAATGCTTCTTTCAGACAGATATGCACTTCAGAAGGCCAAAATCTAAACTTCACCAAACCACCCAATTTTCGATCCTGGATTTACACAAATGCTTATTTCAGTGACATAAGCAACTCAGAAGGCCTAAATCTCAACTTCACAAAACCACTCATCTTTCGATGCTGGGCTCACGGCAGTGCTTATTTCAGCGAGATAAGCACTTCAGAATGCCAAATTCCCAACCTCACCAAACGACTCAACTTTCGATGCTGGTTTCACTGAAATGCTTCTTTCAGTCAGTTGAGCACTTCAGAAGGCCAAAATCTCAACTTCACCAAACCACCCAACTTTCGATCCTGAATTTACCCAAATGCTTATTTCAGTGAGATAAGCACTTCAGAAGACAAAAATCTAAACTTCACCAAACCACTCAACTTTTGTTGCTGCGTTCACTGAATTGCTTATTTCAGTGAGATAAGCACTTCAGAAGTCCAAAATCACATCTTCACCAAACCTTAAAACTTATGAAGCTGGGTTCACTGAAGAGCGCATTTCATTCAGATAAGTACTTCAGAAGGCCAAAATCACAACTTCACAAAACCACACATATTTCGATGCTGAGTTCACTGAAGTGTTTATTTCAACGAGATAAGTACTTCAGAAGGCCAAAATCTAAACTTCACTAAACGACTCAACTTTTGATGCTGATTTCACTGAAATGCTTCTTTCAGTCAGATATGCACATCAGAAGGCCAAAATCTCAACTTCACCAAACCACCCAACTTTCGATCCTGGATTTACACAAATGTTTATTTCAGTGAGATAAGCCCTTCAGAAGACCAAAATCTAAACTTCACCAAACCACTCAACTTTCGACGCTGGGTTCACTGAAGTGCTTATTTCAGTGAGATAAGCACTTCAGAAGACCTAAATCTAAACTTCACCAAACCACTCAACTTTCGATGCTGGGTTCACTGAAGAGGTTATTTCAGTCAGATAAGCACTTCAGAAGGCAAAAATCTAAACTTCACAAAACCACACATCTTTTGATGCTGAGTTCACTGAAGTGCTTATTTCAGCGAGATAAGCACTTCAGAAGACCAAAATCAAAACTTCACTAAACCATTCAACTTTTGATGCTGATTTCACTGAAGTGCTTATTTCAGTGAGATAAGCACTTCAGAATACCAAAATCTAAACTTCTCTAAACGACTCAACTTTTGATGCTGATTTCACTGAAATGCTTCTTACAGTCAGATATGCACATCAGAAGGCCAAAATCTCAACTTCACCAAACCACCCAACTTTCGATCCTGGATTTACCCAAATGCTTATTTTAGTGAGAGAAGCACTTCTGAAGACCAAAATCTAAACTTCAACAAACCACTCAACTTTCGATGCTGGCTTCACTGAAGTGCTTATTTCAGAGAGAGAAGCACTTCACTACGCCAAAATCCCAACCTCACCAAACGACTCCACTTTTGATGCTGATTTCACTGAAATTCTTCTTTCAGTCAGATATGCACATTAGAAGGCCAAAATGTCAACTTCACCAAACGAGCCAACTTTCGATCCTGGATTTATACAAATGTATATTTCAGTGAGATAAGCACTTCAGAAGACCAAAATCTAAACTTCACCAAACCACTCAACTTTCGATGCTGGGTTCACTGAAGTGCTTATTTCAGTGAGATTTGCACTTCAGAAGACCAAAATCGAAACTTCACCAAACCAATCAACTTTTGATGCTGCGTTCATAGAAGTGCTTATTTCAGTGAGATAAGCACTTGAGAAGGCCAAATTCCCAACCTCACCAAACGACTCAACTTTTGATGCAGGTTTCACTGAAATGCTTCTTTCAGTCAGTTGAGCACTTCAGAAGGCCAAAATCTCGACTTCACAAAACCACCCAAATTTCGATCCTGGATTTACCCAATGCTTATTTCAGTGAGATAAGCACTTCAGAAGACCAAAATCTAAACTTCACCAAACCACTCAACTTTTGTTGCTGCGTTCACTGAATTGCTTATTTCAGTGAGATAAGCACTTCAGAAGTCCAAAATCACATCTTCACCAAAAAATAAAACTCATGAAGCTGGGTTCACTGAAGAGCGCATTTCATTCAGATAAGTACTTCAGGAGGCCAAAATCACAACTTCACAAAACCACACATCTTTCGATGCTGAGTTCACTGAAGTGTTTATTTCAGCGAGATAAGTACTTCAGAAGGCCAAAATCTAAACTTCACTAAACGACTCAACTTTTGATGCTGATTTCACTGAAATGCTTCTTTCATTCACATATGCACATCAGAAGGCCAAAATCTAAACTTCACCAAACCACCCAACTTTCGATCCTGGATTTACCCAAATGCTTATTTTAGTGATAGAAGCACTTCAGTTGACCAAAATCTAAACTTCACCAAACCACTCAACTTTCGATGCTGGATTCACTGAAGTGCTTATTTCAGAGAGATAAGCATTTCACTACGCCAATATCCCAACCTCACCAAACGACTCCACTTTTGATGCTGATTTCACTGAAATGCTTCTTTCAATCAGATATGCACATCAGAAGGCCAAAATCTCAACTTCACCAAACCACCCAACTTTCGATCCTGGATTTACACAAATGTTTGTTTCAGTGCGATAAGCACTTCAGAAGACCAAAATCTAAACTTCACCAAACCACTCAACTTTCGACGCTGGGTTCACTGAAGTGCTTCTTTCAGTGAGATTTGCACTTCAGAAGACCAAAATCGAAACTTCACCAAACCAATCAACTTTTGATGCTGCGTTCATAGAAGTGCTTATTTCAGTGAGATTAGCACTTCAGAAGACCAAAATCTAAACTTCAACAAACCACTCAACTTTCGACGCTGGGTTCACTGAAGTGCTTATTTCAGTGAGATTGGCACTTCAGAAGACCAAAATCGAAACTTCACCAAACCAATCAACTTTTGATGCTGCGTTCATAGAAGTGCTTATTTCAGTGAGATAAGCACTTCAGAAGGCCAAAATCTAAACTTCACAAAACGACTCAACTTTTGATGCTGATTTCACTGAAATGCTTCTTTCAGACAGATATGCACTTCAGAAGGCCAAAATCTAAACTTCACCAAACCACCCAATTTTCGATCCTGGATTTACACAAATGCTTATTTCAGTGACATAAGCAACTCAGAAGGCCTAAATCTCAACTTCACAAAACCACTCATCTTTCGATGCTGGGCTCACGGCAGTGCTTATTTCAGCGAGATAAGCACTTCAGAATGCCAAATTCCCAACCTCACCAAACGACTCAACTTTCGATGCTGGATTTACCCAAATGCTTATTTCAGTGAGATAAGCACTTCAGAAGACCAAAATCTAAACTTCACCAAACCACTCAACTTTCGACGGTGGGTTCACTGAAGTGCTTCTTTCAGTGAGATTTGCACTTCAGAAGACCAAAATCGAAACTTCACCAAACCAATTAACTTTTGATGCTGCGTTCATAGAAGTGCTTATTTCAGTGAGATTAGCACTTCAGAAGACCAAAATCTAAACTTCACCAAACCACTCAACTTTCGACGCTGGGTTCACTGAAGTGCTTATTTCAGTGAGATTTGCACTTCAGAAGACCAAAATCGAAACTTCACCAAACCAATCAACTTTTGATGCTGCGTTCATAGAAGTGCTTATTTCAGTGAGATTAGCACTTCAGAAGACCAAAATCTAAACTTCAACAAACCACTCAACTTTCGACGCTGGGTTCACTGAAGTGCTTATTTCAGTGAGATTGGCACTTCAGAAGACCAAAATCGAAACTTCACCAAACCAATCAACTTTTGCTGCTGCGTTCATAGAAGTGCTTATTTCAGTGAGATAAGCACTTGAGAAGGCCAAAATCTAAACTTCACAAAACGACTCAACTTTTGATGCTGATTTCACTGAAATGCTTCTTTCAGACAGATATGCACTTCAGAAGGCCAAAATCTAAACTTCACCAAACCACCCAATTTTCGATCCTGGATTTACACAAATGCTTATTTCAGTGACATAAGCAACTCAGAAGGCCTAAATCTCAACTTCACAAAACCACTCATCTTTCGATGCTGGGCTCACGGCAGTGCTTATTTCAGCGAGATAAGCACTTCAGAATGCCAAATTCCCAACCTCACCAAACGACTCAACTTTCGATGCTGGTTTCACTGAAATGCTTCATTCAGTCAGTTGAGCACTTCAGAAGGCCAAAATCTCAACTTCACCAAACCACCCAACTTTCGATCCTGAATTTACCCAAATGCTTATTTCAGTGAGATAAGCACTTCAGAAGACAAAAATCTAAACTTCACCAAACCACTCAACTTTTGTTGCTGCGTTCACTGAATTGCTTATTTCAGTGAGATAAGCACTTCAGAAGTCCAAAATCACATCTTCACCAAACCTTAAAACTTATGAAGCTGGGTTCACTGAAGAGCGCATTTCATTCAGATAAGTACTTCAGAAGGCCAAAATCACAACTTCACAAAACCACACATATTTCGATGCTGAGTTCACTGAAGTGTTTATTTCAACGAGATAAGTACTTCAGAAGGCCAAAATCTAAACTTCACTAAACGACTCAACTTTTGATGCTGATTTCACTGAAATGCTTCTTTCAGTCAGATATGCACATCAGAAGGCCAAAATCTCAACTTCACCAAACCACCCAACTTTCGATCCTGGATTTACACAAATGTTTATTTCAGTGAGATAAGCCCTTCAGAAGACCAAAATCTAAACTTCACCAAACCACTCAACTTTCGACGCTGGGTTCACTGAAGTGCTTATTTCAGTGAGATAAGCACTTCAGAAGACCTAAATCTAAACTTCACCAAACCACTCAACTTTCGATGCTGGGTTCACTGAAGAGGTTATTTCAGTCAGATAAGCACTTCAGAAGGCAAAAATCTAAACTTCACAAAACCACACATCTTTTGATGCTGAGTTCACTGAAGTGCTTATTTCAGCGAGATAAGCACTTCAGAAGACCAAAATCAAAACTTCACTAAACCATTCAACTTTTGATGCTGATTTCACTGAAGTGCTTATTTCAGTGAGATAAGCACTTCAGAATACCAAAATCTAAACTTCTCTAAACGACTCAACTTTTGATGCTGATTTCACTGAAATGCTTCTTACAGTCAGATATGCACATCAGAAGGCCAAAATCTCAACTTCACCAAACCACCCAACTTTCGATCCTGGATTTACCCAAATGCTTATTTTAGTGAGAGAAGCACTTCTGAAGACCAAAATCTAAACTTCAACAAACCACTCAACTTTCGATGCTGGCTTCACTGAAGTGCTTATTTCAGAGAGAGAAGCACTTCACTACGCCAAAATCCCAACCTCACCAAACGACTCCACTTTTGATGCTGATTTCACTGAAATTCTTCTTTCAGTCAGATATGCACATTAGAAGGCCAAAATGTCAACTTCACCAAACGAGCCAACTTTCGATCCTGGATTTATACAAATGTATATTTCAGTGAGATAAGCACTTCAGAAGACCAAAATCTAAACTTCACCAAACCACTCAACTTTCGATGCTGGGTTCACTGAAGTGCTTATTTCAGTGAGATTTGCACTTCAGAAGACCAAAATCGAAACTTCACCAAACCAATCAACTTTTGATGCTGCGTTCATAGAAGTGCTTATTTCAGTGAGATAAGCACTTGAGAAGGCCAAATTCCCAACCTCACCAAACGACTCAACTTTTGATGCAGGTTTCACTGAAATGCTTCTTTCAGTCAGTTGAGCACTTCAGAAGGCCAAAATCTCGACTTCACAAAACCACCCAAATTTCGATCCTGGATTTACCCAATGCTTATTTCAGTGAGATAAGCACTTCAGAAGACCAAAATCTAAACTTCACCAAACCACTCAACTTTTGTTGCTGCGTTCACTGAATTGCTTATTTCAGTGAGATAAGCACTTCAGAAGTCCAAAATCACATCTTCACCAAAAAATAAAACTCATGAAGCTGGGTTCACTGAAGAGCGCATTTCATTCAGATAAGTACTTCAGAAGGCCAAAATCACAACTTCACAAAACCACACATCTTTCGATGCTGAGTTCACTGAAGTGTTTATTTCAGCGAGATAAGTACTTCAGAAGGCCAAAATCTAAACTTCACTAAACGACTCAACTTTTGATGCTGATTTCACTGAAATGCTTCTTTCATTCACATATGCACATCAGAAGGCCAAAATCTAAACTTCACCAAACCACCCAACTTTCGATCCTGGATTTACCCAAATGCTTATTTTAGTGATAGAAGCACTTCAGTTGACCAAAATCTAAACTTCACCAAACCACTCAACTTTCGATGCTGGATTCACTGCAGTGCTTATTTCAGAGAGATAAGCATTTCACTACGCCAATATCCCAACCTCACCAAACGACTCCACTTTTGATGCTGATTTCACTGAAATGCTTCTTTCAATCAGATATGCACATCAGAAGGCCAAAATCTCAACTTCACCAAACCACCCAACTTTCGATCCTGGATTTACACAAATGTTTATTTCAGTGCGATAAGCACTTCAGAAGACCAAAATCTAAACTTCACCAAACCACTCAACTTTCGACGCTGGGTTCACTGAAGTGCTTCTTTCAGTGAGATTTGCACTTCAGAAGACCAAAATCGAAACTTCACCAAACCAATCAACTTTTGATGCTGCGTTCATAGAAGTGCTTATTTCAGTGAGATTAGCACTTCAGAAGACCAAAATCTAAACTTCACCAAACCACTCAACTTTCGACGCTGGGTTCACTGAAGTGCTTATTTCAGTGAGATTTGCACTTCAGAAGACCAAAATCGAAACTTCACCAAACCAATCAACTTTTGATGCTGCGTTCATAGAAGTGCTTATTTCAGTGAGATTAGCACTTCAGAAGACCAAAATCTAAACTTCAACAAACCACTCAACTTTCGACGCTGGGTTCACTGAAGTGCTTATTTCAGTGAGATTGGCACTTCAGAAGACCAAAATCGAAACTTCACCAAACCAATCAACTTTTGCTGCTGCGTTCATAGAAGTGCTTATTTCAGTGAGATAAGCACTTGAGAAGGCCAAAATCTAAACTTCACAAAACGACTCAACTTTTGATGCTGATTTCACTGAAATGCTTCTTTCAGACAGATATGCACTTCAGAAGGCCAAAATCTAAACTTCACCAAACCACCCAATTTTCGATCCTGGATTTACACAAATGCTTATTTCAGTGACATAAGCAACTCAGAAGGCCTAAATCTCAACTTCACAAAACCACTCATCTTTCGATGCTGGGCTCACGGCAGTGCTTATTTCAGCGAGATAAGCACTTCAGAATGCCAAATTCCCAACCTCACCAAACGACTCAACTTTCGATGCTGGTTTCACTGAAATGCTTCTTTCAGTCAGTTGAGCACTTCAGAAGGCCAAAATCTCAACTTCACCAAACCACCCAACTTTCGATCCTGAATTTACCCAAATGCTTATTTCAGTGAGATAAGCACTTCAGAAGACAAAAATCTAAACTTCACCAAACCACTCAACTTTTGTTGCTGCGTTCACTGAATTGCTTATTTCAGTGAGATAAGCACTTCAGAAGTCCAAAATCACATCTTCACCAAACCTTAAAACTTATGAAGCTGGGTTCACTGAAGAGCGCATTTCATTCAGATAAGTACTTCAGAAGGCCAAAATCACAACTTCACAAAACCACACATATTTCGATGCTGAGTTCACTGAAGTGTTTATTTCAACGAGATAAGTACTTCAGAAGGCCAAAATCTAAACTTCACTAAACGACTCAACTTTTGATGCTGATTTCACTGAAATGCTTCTTTCAGTCAGATATGCACATCAGAAGGCCAAAATCTCAACTTCACCAAACCACCCAACTTTCGATCCTGGATTTACACAAATGTTTATTTCAGTGAGATAAGCCCTTCAGAAGACCAAAATCTAAACTTCACCAAACCACTCAACTTTCGACGCTGGGTTCACTGAAGTGCTTATTTCAGTGAGATAAGCACTTCAGAAGACCTAAATCTAAACTTCACCAAACCACTCAACTTTCGATGCTGGGTTCACTGAAGAGGTTATTTCAGTCAGATAAGCACTTCAGAAGGCAAAAATCTAAACTTCACAAAACCACACATCTTTTGATGCTGAGTTCACTGAAGTGCTTATTTCAGCGAGATAAGCACTTCAGAAGACCAAAATCAAAACTTCACTAAACCATTCAACTTTTGATGCTGATTTCACTGAAGTGCTTATTTCAGTGAGATAAGCACTTCAGAATACCAAAATCTAAACTTCTCTAAACGACTCAACTTTTGATGCTGATTTCACTGAAATGCTTCTTACAGTCAGATATGCACATCAGAAGGCCAAAATCTCAACTTCACCAAACCACCCAACTTTCGATCCTGGATTTACCCAAATGCTTATTTTAGTGAGAGAAGCACTTCTGAAGACCAAAATCTAAACTTCAACAAACCACTCAACTTTCGATGCTGGCTTCACTGAAGTGCTTATTTCAGAGAGAGAAGCACTTCACTACGCCAAAATCCCAACCTCACCAAACGACTCCACTTTTGATGCTGATTTCACTGAAATTCTTCTTTCAGTCAGATATGCACATTAGAAGGCCAAAATGTCAACTTCACCAAACGAGCCAACTTTCGATCCTGGATTTATACAAATGTATATTTCAGTGAGATAAGCACTTCAGAAGACCAAAATCTAAACTTCACCAAACCACTCAACTTTCGATGCTGGGTTCACTGAAGTGCTTATTTCAGTGAGATTTGCACTTCAGAAGACCAAAATCGAAACTTCACCAAACCAATCAACTTTTGATGCTGCGTTCATAGAAGTGCTTATTTCAGTGAGATAAGCACTTGAGAAGGCCAAATTCCCAACCTCACCAAACGACTCAACTTTTGATGCAGGTTTCACTGAAATGCTTCTTTCAGTCAGTTGAGCACTTCAGAAGGCCAAAATCTCGACTTCACAAAACCACCCAAATTTCGATCCTGGATTTACCCAATGCTTATTTCAGTGAGATAAGCACTTCAGAAGACCAAAATCTAAACTTCACCAAACCACTCAACTTTTGTTGCTGCGTTCACTGAATTGCTTATTTCAGTGAGATAAGCACTTCAGAAGTCCAAAATCACATCTTCACCAAAAAATAAAACTCATGAAGCTGGGTTCACTGAAGAGCGCATTTCATTCAGATAAGTACTTCAGGAGGCCAAAATCACAACTTCACAAAACCACACATCTTTCGATGCTGAGTTCACTGAAGTGTTTATTTCAGCGAGATAAGTACTTCAGAAGGCCAAAATCTAAACTTCACTAAACGACTCAACTTTTGATGCTGATTTCACTGAAATGCTTCTTTCATTCACATATGCACATCAGAAGGCCAAAATCTAAACTTCACCAAACCACCCAACTTTCGATCCTGGATTTACCCAAATGCTTATTTTAGTGATAGAAGCACTTCAGTTGACCAAAATCTAAACTTCACCAAACCACTCAACTTTCGATGCTGGATTCACTGAAGTGCTTATTTCAGAGAGATAAGCATTTCACTACGCCAATATCCCAACCTCACCAAACGACTCCACTTTTGATGCTGATTTCACTGAAATGCTTCTTTCAATCAGATATGCACATCAGAAGGCCAAAATCTCAACTTCACCAAACCACCCAACTTTCGATCCTGGATTTACACAAATGTTTATTTCAGTGCGATAAGCACTTCAGAAGACCAAAATCTAAACTTCACCAAACCACTCAACTTTCGACGGTGGGTTCACTGAAGTGCTTCTTTCAGTGAGATTTGCACTTCAGAAGACCAAAATCGAAACTTCACCAAACCAATCAACTTTTGATGCTGCGTTCATAGAAGTGCTTATTTCAGTGAGATTAGCACTTCAGAAGACCAAAATCTAAACTTCAACAAACCACTCAACTTTCGACGCTGGGTTCACTGAAGTGCTTATTTCAGTGAGATTGGCACTTCAGAAGACCAAAATCGAAACTTCACCAAACCAATCAACTTTTGATGCTGCATTCATAGAAGTGCTTATTTCAGTGAGATAAGCACTTCAGAAGGCCAAAATCTAAACTTCACAAAACGACTCAACTTTTGATGCTGATTTCACTGAAATGCTTCTTTCAGACAGATATGCACTTCAGAAGGCCAAAATCTAAACTTCACCAAACCACCCAATTTTCGATCCTGGATTTACACAAATGCTTATTTCAGTGACATAAGCAACTCAGAAGGCCTAAATCTCAACTTCACAAAACCACTCATCTTTCGATGCTGGGCTCACGGCAGTGCTTATTTCAGCGAGATAAGCACTTCAGAATGCCAAATTCCCAACCTCACCAAACGACTCAACTTTCGATGCTGGATTTACCCAAATGCTTATTTCAGTGAGATAAGCACTTCAGAAGACCAAAATCTAAACTTCACCAAACCACTCAACTTTCGACGGTGGGTTCACTGAAGTGCTTCTTTCAGTGAGATTTGCACTTCAGAAGACCAAAATCGAAACTTCACCAAACCAATTAACTTTTGATGCTGCGTTCATAGAAGTGCTTATTTCAGTGAGATTAGCACTTCAGAAGACCAAAATCTAAACTTCACCAAACCACTCAACTTTCGACGCTGGGTTCACTGAAGTGCTTATTTCAGTGAGATTTGCACTTCAGAAGACCAAAATCGAAACTTCACCAAACCAATCAACTTTTGATGCTGCGTTCATAGAAGTGCTTATTTCAGTGAGATTAGCACTTCAGAAGACCAAAATCTAAACTTCAACAAACCACTCAACTTTCGACGCTGGGTTCACTGAAGTGCTTATTTCAGTGAGATTGGCACTTCAGAAGACCAAAATCGAAACTTCACCAAACCAATCAACTTTTGCTGCTGCGTTCATAGAAGTGCTTATTTCAGTGAGATAAGCACTTGAGAAGGCCAAAATCTAAACTTCACAAAACGACTCAACTTTTGATGCTGATTTCACTGAAATGCTTCTTTCAGACAGATATGCACTTCAGAAGGCCAAAATCTAAACTTCACCAAACCACCCAATTTTCGATCCTGGATTTACACAAATGCTTATTTCAGTGACATAAGCAACTCAGAAGGCCTAAATCTCAACTTCACAAAACCACTCATCTTTCGATGCTGGGCTCACGGCAGTGCTTATTTCAGCGAGATAAGCACTTCAGAATGCCAAATTCCCAACCTCACCAAACGACTCAACTTTCGATGCTGGTTTCACTGAAATGCTTCATTCAGTCAGTTGAGCACTTCAGAAGGCCAAAATCTCAACTTCACCAAACCACCCAACTTTCGATCCTGAATTTACCCAAATGCTTATTTCAGTGAGATAAGCACTTCAGAAGACAAAAATCTAAACTTCACCAAACCACTCAACTTTTGTTGCTGCGTTCACTGAATTGCTTATTTCAGTGAGATAAGCACTTCAGAAGTCCAAAATCACATCTTCACCAAACCTTAAAACTTATGAAGCTGGGTTCACTGAAGAGCGCATTTCATTCAGATAAGTACTTCAGAAGGCCAAAATCACAACTTCACAAAACCACACATATTTCGATGCTGAGTTCACTGAAGTGTTTATTTCAACGAGATAAGTACTTCAGAAGGCCAAAATCTAAACTTCACTAAACGACTCAACTTTTGATGCTGATTTCACTGAAATGCTTCTTTCAGTCAGATATGCACATCAGAAGGCCAAAATCTCAACTTCACCAAACCACCCAACTTTCGATCCTGGATTTACACAAATGTTTATTTCAGTGAGATAAGCCCTTCAGAAGACCAAAATCTAAACTTCACCAAACCACTCAACTTTCGACGCTGGGTTCACTGAAGTGCTTATTTCAGTGAGATAAGCACTTCAGAAGACCTAAATCTAAACTTCACCAAACCACTCAACTTTCGATGCTGGGTTCACTGAAGAGGTTATTTCAGTCAGATAAGCACTTCAGAAGGCAAAAATCTAAACTTCACAAAACCACACATCTTTTGATGCTGAGTTCACTGAAGTGCTTATTTCAGCGAGATAAGCACTTCAGAAGACCAAAATCAAAACTTCACTAAACCATTCAACTTTTGATGCTGATTTCACTGAAGTGCTTATTTCAGTGAGATAAGCACTTCAGAATACCAAAATCTAAACTTCTCTAAACGACTCAACTTTTGATGCTGATTTCACTGAAATGCTTCTTACAGTCAGATATGCACATCAGAAGGCCAAAATCTCAACTTCACCAAACCACCCAACTTTCGATCCTGGATTTACCCAAATGCTTATTTTAGTGAGAGAAGCACTTCTGAAGACCAAAATCTAAACTTCAACAAACCACTCAACTTTCGATGCTGGCTTCACTGAAGTGCTTATTTCAGAGAGAGAAGCACTTCACTACGCCAAAATCCCAACCTCACCAAACGACTCCACTTTTGATGCTGATTTCACTGAAATTCTTCTTTCAGTCAGATATGCACATTAGAAGGCCAAAATGTCAACTTCACCAAACGAGCCAACTTTCGATCCTGGATTTATACAAATGTATATTTCAGTGAGATAAGCACTTCAGAAGACCAAAATCTAAACTTCACCAAACCACTCAACTTTCGATGCTGGGTTCACTGAAGTGCTTATTTCAGTGAGATTTGCACTTCAGAAGACCAAAATCGAAACTTCACCAAACCAATCAACTTTTGATGCTGCGTTCATAGAAGTGCTTATTTCAGTGAGATAAGCACTTGAGAAGGCCAAATTCCCAACCTCACCAAACGACTCAACTTTTGATGCAGGTTTCACTGAAATGCTTCTTTCAGTCAGTTGAGCACTTCAGAAGGCCAAAATCTCGACTTCACAAAACCACCCAAATTTCGATCCTGGATTTACCCAATGCTTATTTCAGTGAGATAAGCACTTCAGAAGACCAAAATCTAAACTTCACCAAACCACTCAACTTTTGTTGCTGCGTTCACTGAATTGCTTATTTCAGTGAGATAAGCACTTCAGAAGTCCAAAATCACATCTTCACCAAAAAATAAAACTCATGAAGCTGGGTTCACTGAAGAGCGCATTTCATTCAGATAAGTACTTCAGAAGGCCAAAATCACAACTTCACAAAACCACACATCTTTCGATGCTGAGTTCACTGAAGTGTTTATTTCAGCGAGATAAGTACTTCAGAAGGCCAAAATCTAAACTTCACTAAACGACTCAACTTTTGATGCTGATTTCACTGAAATGCTTCTTTCATTCACATATGCACATCAGAAGGCCAAAATCTAAACTTCACCAAACCACCCAACTTTCGATCCTGGATTTACCCAAATGCTTATTTTAGTGATAGAAGCACTTCAGTTGACCAAAATCTAAACTTCACCAAACCACTCAACTTTCGATGCTGGATTCACTGCAGTGCTTATTTCAGAGAGATAAGCATTTCACTACGCCAATATCCCAACCTCACCAAACGACTCCACTTTTGATGCTGATTTCACTGAAATGCTTCTTTCAATCAGATATGCACATCAGAAGGCCAAAATCTCAACTTCACCAAACCACCCAACTTTCGATCCTGGATTTACACAAATGTTTATTTCAGTGCGATAAGCACTTCAGAAGACCAAAATCTAAACTTCACCAAACCACTCAACTTTCGACGCTGGGTTCACTGAAGTGCTTCTTTCAGTGAGATTTGCACTTCAGAAGACCAAAATCGAAACTTCACCAAACCAATCAACTTTTGATGCTGCGTTCATAGAAGTGCTTATTTCAGTGAGATTAGCACTTCAGAAGACCAAAATCTAAACTTCAACAAACCACTCAACTTTCGACGCTGGGTTCACTGAAGTGCTTATTTCAGTGAGATTGGCACTTCAGAAGACCAAAATCGAAACTTCACCAAACCAATCAACTTTTGATGCTGCGTTCATAGAAGTGCTTATTTCAGTGAGATAAGCACTTCAGAAGGCCAAAATCTAAACTTCACAAAACGACTCAACTTTTGATGCTGATTTCACTGAAATGCTTCTTTCAGACAGATATGCACTTCAGAAGGCCAAAATCTAAACTTCACCAAACCACCCAATTTTCGATCCTGGATTTACACAAATGCTTATTTCAGTGACATAAGCAACTCAGAAGGCCTAAATCTCAACTTCACAAAACCACTCATCTTTCGATGCTGGGCTCACGGCAGTGCTTATTTCAGCGAGATAAGCACTTCAGAATGCCAAATTCCCAAACTCACCAAACGACTCAACTTTCGATGCTGGATTTACCCAAATGCTTATTTCAGTGAGATAAGCACTTCAGAAGACCAAAATCTAAACTTCACCAAACCACTCAACTTTTGTTGCTGCGTTCACTGAATTGCTTATTTCAGTGAGATAAGCACTTCAGAAGTCCAAAATCACATCTTCACCAAACCATAAAACTTATGAAGCTGGGTTCACTGAAGAGCGCATTTCATTCAGATAAGTACTTCAGAAGGCCTAAATCACAACTTCACAAAACCACACATATTTCGATGCTGAGTTCACTGAAGTGTTTATTTCAACGAGATAAGTACTTCAGAAGGCCAAAATCTAAACTTCACTAAACGACTCAACTTTTGATGCTGATTTCACTGAAATGCTTCTTTCACTCACATATGCACATCAGAAGGCCAAAATCTAAACTTCATCAAACCACCCAACTTTCGATCCTGTATTTACCCAAATGCTTATTTTAGTGAGAGAGGCACTTCAGAAGACCAAAATCTAAACTTCACCAAACCAATCAACTTTCGATGCTGCGTTCACTGAAGTGCTTATTTCAGAGAGATAAGCATTTCACTACGCCAAAATCCCAACCTCACCAAACGACTCCACTTTTGATGCTGATTTCACTGAAATGCTTCTTTCAGTCAGATATGCACATCAGAAGGCCAAAATCTCAACTTCACCAAACCACCCAACTTTCGATCCTGGATTTACACAAATGCTTATTTCAGTGACATAAGCAACTCAGAAGGCCTAAATCTCAACTTCACAAAACCACTCATCTTTCGATGCTGGGCTCACGGCAGTGCTTATTTCAGCGAGATAAGCACTTCAGAATGCCAAATTCCCAACCTCACCAAACGACTCAACTTTCGATGCTGGTTTCACTGAAATGCTTCATTCAGTCAGTTGAGCACTTCAGAAGGCCAAAATCTCAACTTCACCAAACCACCCAACTTTCGATCCTGAATTTACCCAAATGCTTATTTCAGTGAGATAAGCACTTCAGAAGACAAAAATCTAAACTTCACCAAACCACTCAACTTTTGTTGCTGCGTTCACTGAATTGCTTATTTCAGTGAGATAAGCACTTCAGAAGTCCAAAATCACATCTTCACCAAACCATAAAACTTATGAAGCTGGGTTCACTGAAGAGCGCATTTCATTCAGATAAGTACTTCAGAAGGCCAAAATCACAACTTCACAAAACCACACATATTTCGATGCTGAGTTCACTGAAGTGTTTATTTCAACGAGATAAGTACTTCAGAAGGCCAAAATCTAAACTTCACTAAACGACTCAACTTTTGATGCTGATTTCACTGAAATGCTTCTTTCAGTCAGATATGCACATCAGAAGGCCAAAATCTCAACTTCACCAAACCACCCAACTTTCGATCCTGGATTTACACAAATGTTTATTTCAGTGAGATAAGCCCTTCAGAAGACCAAAATCTAAACTTCACCAAACCACTCAACTTTCGACGCTGGGTTCACTGAAGTGCTTATTTCAGTGAGATAAGCACTTCAGAAGACCTAAATCTAAACTTCACCAAACCACTCAACTTTCGATGCTGGGTTCACTGAAGAGGTTATTTCAGTCAGATAAGCACTTCAGAAGGCAAAAATCTAAACTTCACAAAACCACACATCTTTTGATGCTGAGTTCACTGAAGTGCTTATTTCAGCGAGATAAGCACTTCAGAAGACCAAAATCAAAACTTCACTAAACCATTCAACTTTTGATGCTGATTTCACTGAAGTGCTTATTTCAGTGAGATAAGCACTTCAGAATACCAAAATCTAAACTTCTCTAAACGACTCAACTTTTGATGCTGATTTCACTGAAATGCTTCTTACAGTCAGATATGCACATCAGAAGGCCAAAATCTCAACTTCACCAAACCACCCAACTTTCGATCCTGGATTTACCCAAATGCTTATTTTAGTGAGAGAAGCACTTCTGAAGACCAAAATCTAAACTTCAACAAACCACTCAACTTTCGATGCTGGCTTCACTGAAGTGCTTATTTCAGAGAGAGAAGCACTTCACTACGCCAAAATCCCAACCTCACCAAACGACTCCACTTTTGATGCTGATTTCACTGAAATTCTTCTTTCAGTCAGATATGCACATTAGAAGGCCAAAATGTCAACTTCACCAAACGAGCCAACTTTCGATCCTGGATTTATACAAATGTATATTTCAGTGAGATAAGCACTTCAGAAGACCAAAATCTAAACTTCACCAAACCACTCAACTTTCGATGCTGGGTTCACTGAAGTGCTTATTTCAGTGAGATTTGCACTTCAGAAGACCAAAATCGAAACTTCACCAAACCAATCAACTTTTGATGCTGCGTTCATAGAAGTGCTTATTTCAGTGAGATAAGCACTTGAGAAGGCCAAATTCCCAACCTCACCAAACGACTCAACTTTTGATGCAGGTTTCACTGAAATGCTTCTTTCAGTCAGTTGAGCACTTCAGAAGGCCAAAATCTCGACTTCACAAAACCACCCAAATTTCGATCCTGGATTTACCCAATGCTTATTTCAGTGAGATAAGCACTTCAGAAGACCAAAATCTAAACTTCACCAAACCACTCAACTTTTGTTGCTGCGTTCACTGAATTGCTTATTTCAGTGAGATAAGCACTTCAGAAGTCCAAAATCACATCTTCACCAAAAAATAAAACTCATGAAGCTGGGTTCACTGAAGAGCGCATTTCATTCAGATAAGTACTTCAGAAGGCCAAAATCACAACTTCACAAAACCACACATCTTTCGATGCTGAGTTCACTGAAGTGTTTATTTCAGCGAGATAAGTACTTCAGAAGGCCAAAATCTAAACTTCACTAAACGACTCAACTTTTGATGCTGATTTCACTGAAATGCTTCTTTCATTCACATATGCACATCAGAAGGCCAAAATCTAAACTTCACCAAACCACCCAACTTTCGATCCTGGATTTACCCAAATGCTTATTTTAGTGATAGAAGCACTTCAGTTGACCAAAATCTAAACTTCACCAAACCACTCAACTTTCGATGCTGGATTCACTGCAGTGCTTATTTCAGAGAGATAAGCATTTCACTACGCCAATATCCCAACCTCACCAAACGACTCCACTTTTGATGCTGATTTCACTGAAATGCTTCTTTCAATCAGATATGCACATCAGAAGGCCAAAATCTCAACTTCACCAAACCACCCAACTTTCGATCCTGGATTTACACAAATGTTTATTTCAGTGCGATAAGCACTTCAGAAGACCAAAATCTAAACTTCACCAAACCACTCAACTTTCGACGCTGGGTTCACTGAAGTGCTTCTTTCAGTGAGATTTGCACTTCAGAAGACCAAAATCGAAACTTCACCAAACCAATCAACTTTTGATGCTGCGTTCATAGAAGTGCTTATTTCAGTGAGATTAGCACTTCAGAAGACCAAAATCTAAACTTCAACAAACCACTCAACTTTCGACGCTGGGTTCACTGAAGTGCTTATTTCAGTGAGATTGGCACTTCAGAAGACCAAAATCGAAACTTCACCAAACCAATCAACTTTTGATGCTGCGTTCATAGAAGTGCTTATTTCAGTGAGATAAGCACTTCAGAAGGCCAAAATCTAAACTTCACAAAACGACTCAACTTTTGATGCTGATTTCACTGAAATGCTTCTTTCAGACAGATATGCACTTCAGAAGGCCAAAATCTAAACTTCACCAAACCACCCAATTTTCGATCCTGGATTTACACAAATGCTTATTTCAGTGACATAAGCAACTCAGAAGGCCTAAATCTCAACTTCACAAAACCACTCATCTTTCGATGCTGGGCTCACGGCAGTGCTTATTTCAGCGAGATAAGCACTTCAGAATGCCAAATTCCCAAACTCACCAAACGACTCAACTTTCGATGCTGGATTTACCCAAATGCTTATTTCAGTGAGATAAGCACTTCAGAAGACCAAAATCTAAACTTCACCAAACCACTCAACTTTTGTTGCTGCGTTCTCTGAATTGCTTATTTCAGTGAGATAAGCACTTCAGAAGTCCAAAATCACATCTTCACCAAACCATAAAACTTATGAAGCTGGGTTCACTGAAGAGCGCATTTCATTCAGATAAGTACTTCAGAAGGCCTAAATCACAACTTCACAAAACCACACATATTTCGATGCTGAGTTCACTGAAGTGTTTATTTCAACGAGATAAGTACTTCAGAAGGCCAAAATCTAAACTTCACTAAACGACTCAACTTTTGATGCTGATTTCACTGAAATGCTTCTTTCACTCACATATGCACATCAGAAGGCCAAAATCTAAACTTCATCAAACCACCCAACTTTCGATCCTGTATTTACCCAAATGCTTATTTTAGTGAGAGAGGCACTTCAGAAGACCAAAATCTAAACTTCACCAAACCAATCAACTTTCGATGCTGCGTTCACTGAAGTGCTTATTTCAGAGAGATAAGCATTTCACTACGCCAAAATCCCAACCTCACCAAACGACTCCACTTTTGATGCTGATTTCACTGAAATGCTTCTTTCAGTCAGATATGCACATCAGAAGGCCAAAATCTCAACTTCACCAAACCACCCAACTTTCGATCCTGGATTTACACAAATGTTTATTTCAGTGAGATAAGCACTTCAGAAGACCAAAATCTAAACTTCACCAAACCACTCAACATTCGACGCTGGGTTCACTGAAGTGCTTATTTCAGTGAGATAAGCACTTCAGAAGACCTAAATCTAAACTTCACCAAACCACTCAACTTTCGATGCTGGGTTCACTGAAGAGGTTATTTCAGTCAGATAAGCACTTCAGAAGGCAAAAATCTAAACTTCACAAAACCACACATCTTTTGATGCTGAGTTCACTGAAGTGCTTATTTCAGAGAGATAAGCACTTCAGAAGACCAAAATCTAAACTTCACCAAACCATTCAACTTTTGATGCTGATTTCACTGAAGTGCTTATTTCAGTGAGCATTTCAGTGAAACCAGCATCGAAAGTTGAGTCGTTTGGTGAGGTTGGGAATTTGGCATTCTGAAGTGCTTATCTCGCTGATATAAGCACTTCTATGAACGCAGCAGCAAAAGTTGATTGGTTTGGTGAAGTTTCGATTTTGGTCTTCTGAAGTGCCAATCTCACTGAAATAAGCACTTCAGTGAACCCAGCGTCGAAAGTTGAGTGGTTTGTTGAAGTTTAGATTTTGGTCTTCTGAAGTGCTAATCTCACTGAAATAAGCACTTCTATGAACGCAGCATCAAAAGTTGATTGGTTTGGTGAAGTTTCGATTTTGGTCTTCTGAAGTGCAAATCTCACTGAAATAAGCACTTCAGTGAACCCAGCGTCGAAAGTTGAGTGGTTTGGTGAAGTTTAGATTTTGGTCTTCTGAAGTGCTAATCTCACTGAAATAAGCACTTCTATGAACGCAGCATCAAAAGTTAATTGGTTTGGTGAAGTTTCGATTTTGGTCTTCTGAAGTGCAAATCTCACTGAAAGAAGCACTTCAGTGAACCCAGCGTCGAAAGTTGAGTGGTTTGGTGAAGTTTAGATTTAGGTCTTCTGAAGTGCTTATCTCACTGAAATATGCACTTCAGTGAATTCAGCATCAAAAGTTGAATGGTTTAGTGAAGTTTTGATTTTGGTTTTCTGAAGTGCTTATCTCGCTGAAATAAGCACTTCAGTAAACTATGCATCAAAGGATGTGTGGTTTTGTGAAGTTTAGATTTTTGCCTTCTGAAGTGCTTATCTGACTGAAATAACCTCTTCAGTGAACCCAGCATCGAAAGTTGAGTGGTTTGGTGAAGTTTAGATTTAGGTCTTCTGAAGTGGTTATCTGACTGAAATAACCTCTTCAGTGAACCCAGCATCGAAAGTTGAGTGGTTTGGTGAAGTTTAGATTTAGGTCTTCTGAAGTGCTTATCTCACTGAAATAAGCACTTCAGTGAACCCAGCGTCGAAAGTTGAGTGGTTTGGTGAAGTTTAGATTTTGGTCTTCTGAAGTGCTTATCTCACTGAAATAAACATTTGTGTAAATCCAGGATCGAAAGTTGGGTGGTTTGGTGAAGTTGAGATTTTGGCCTTCTGATGTGCATATCTGACTGAAAGAAGCATTTCAGTGAAATCAGCATCAAAAGTGGAGTCGTTTGGTGAGGTTGGGATTTTGGCGTAGTGAAGTGCTTATCTCTCTGAAATAAGCACTTCAGTGAACGCAGCATCGAAAGTTGATTGGTTTGGTGAAGTTTAGATTTTGGTCTTCTGAAGTGCTTCTCTCACCAAAATAAGCATTTGGGTAAATCCAGGATCGAAAGTTGGGTGGTTTGATGAAGTTTAGATTTTGGCCTTCTGATGTGCATATATGAGTGAAAGAAGCATTTCAGTGAAATCAGCATCAAAAGTTGAGTCGTTTAGTGAAGTTTAGATTTTGGCCTTCTGAAGTACTTATCTCGTTGAAATAAACACTTCAGTGAACTCAGCATCGAAATATGTGTGGTTTTGTGAAGTTGTGATTTTGGCCTTCTGAAGTACTTATCTGAATGAAATGCGCTCTTCAGTGAACCCAGCTTCATAAGTTTTATGGTTTGGTGAAGATGTGATTTTGGACTTCTGAAGTGCTTATCTCACTGAAATAAGCAATTCAGTGAACGCAGCAACAAAAGTTGAGTGGTTTGGTGAAGTTTAGATTTTGGTCTTCTGAAGTGCTTATCTCACTGAAATAAGCATTGGGTAAATCCAGGATCGAAAGTTGGGTGGTTTGGTGAAGTTGAGATTTTGGTCTTCTGAAGTGCTTATCTCACTGAAATAAGCATTTGGGTAAATCCAGCATCGAAAGTTGAGTCGTTTGGTGAGGTTGGGAATTTGGCATTCTGAAGTGCTTATCTCGCTGAAATAAGCACTGCCGTGAGCCCAGCATCGAAAGATGAGTGGTTTTGTGAAGTTGAGATTTAGGCCTTCTGAGTTGCTTATGTCACTGAAATAAGCATTTGTGTAAATCCAGGATCGAAAATTGGGTGGTTTGGTGAAGTTTAGATTTTGGCCTTCTGAAGTGCATATCTGTCTGAAAGGAGCATTTCAGTGAAATCAGCATCAAAAGTTGAGTCGTTTTGTGAAGTTTAGATTTTGGCCTTCTCAAGTGCTTATCTCACTGAAATAAGCACTTCTATGAACGCAGCATCAAAAGTTGATTGGTTTGGTGAAGTTTCGATTTTGGTCTTCTGAAGTGCCAATCTCACTGAAATAAGCACTTCAGTGAACCCAGCGTCGAAAGTTGAGTGGTTTGTTGAAGTTTAGATTTTGGTCTTCTGAAGTGCTAATCTCACTGAAATAAGCACTTCTATGAACGCAGCATCAAAAGTTGATTGGTTTGGTGAAGTTTCGATTTTGGTCTTCTGAAGTGCAAATCTCACTGAAATAAGCACTTCAGTGAACCCAGCGTCGAAAGTTGAGTGGTTTGGCGAAGTTTAGATTTTGGTCTTCTGAAGTGCTAATCTCACTGAAATAAGCACTTCTATGAACGCAGCATCAAAAGTTAATTGGTTTGGTGAAGTTTCGATTTTGGTCTTCTGAAGTGCAAATCTCACTGAAAGAAGCACTTCAGTGAACCCAGCGTCGAAAGTTGAGTGGTTTGGTGAAGTTTAGATTTTGGTCTTCTGAAGTGCTTATCGCACTGAAATAAACATTTGTGTAAATCCAGGATCGAAAGTTGGGTGGTTTGGTGAAGTTGAGATTTTGGCCTTCTGATGTGCATATCTGATTGAAAGAAGCATTTCAGTGAAATCAGCATCAAAAGTGGAGTCGTTTGGTGAGGTTGGGATATTGGCGTAGTGAAATGCTTATCTCTCTGAAATAAGCACTTCAGTGAATCCAGCATCGAAAGTTGAGTGGTTTGGTGAAGTTTAGATTTTGGTCAACTGAAGTGCTTCTATCACTAAAATAAGCATTTGGGTAAATCCAGGATCGAAAGTTGGGTGGTTTGGTGAAGTTTAGATTTTGGCCTTCTGATGTGCATATGTGAATGAAAGAAGCATTTCAGTGAAATCAGCATCAAAAGTTGAGTCGTTTAGTGAAGTTTAGATTTTGGCCTTCTGAAGTACTTATCTCGCTGAAATAAACACTTCAGTGAACTCAGCATCGAAAGATGTGTGGTTTTGTGAAGTTGTGATTTTGGCCTTCTGAAGTACTTATCTGAATGAAATGCGCTCTTCAGTGAACCCAGCTTCATAAGTTTTATTTTTTTTTGAAGATGTGATTTTGGACTTCTGAAGTGCTTATCTCACTGAAATAAGCAATTCAGTGAACGCAGCAACAAAAGTTGAGTGGTTTGGTGAAGTTTAGATTTTGGTCTTCTGAAGTGCTTATCTCACTGAAATAAGCATTGGGTAAATCCAGGATCGAAATTTGGGTGGTTTTGTGAAGTTGAGATTTTGGCCTTCTGAAGTGCTCAACTGACTGAAAGAAGCATTTCAGTGAAACCAGCATCGAAAGTTGAGTCGTTTGGTGAGGTTGGGAATTTGGCATTCTGAAGTGCTTATCTCGCTGAAATAAGCACTGCCGTGAGCCCAGCATCGAAAGATGAGTGGTTTTGTGAAGTTGAGATTTAGGCCTTCTGAGTTGCTTATGTCACTGAAATAAGCATTTGTGTAAATCCAGGATCGAAAATTGGGTGGTTTGGTGAAGTTTAGATTTTGGCCTTCTGAAGTGCATATCTGTCTGAAAGAAGCATTTCAGTGAAATCAGCATCAAAAGTTGAGTCGTTTTGTGAAGTTTAGATTTTGGCCTTCTCAAGTGCTTATCTCACTGAAATAAGCACTTCTATGAACGCAGCATCAAAAGTTGATTGGTTTGGTGAAGTTTCGATTTTGGTCTTCTGAAGTGCCAATCTCACTGAAATAAGCACTTCAGTGAACCCAGCGTCGAAAGTTGAGTGGTTTGTTGAAGTTTAGATTTTGGTCTTCTGAAGTGCTAATCTCACTGAAATAAGCACTTCTATGAACGCAGCATCAAAAGTTGATTGGTTTGGTGAAGTTTCGATTTTGGTCTTCTGAAGTGCAAATCTCACTGAAATAAGCACTTCAGTGAACCCAGCGTCGAAAGTTGAGTGGTTTGGTGAAGTTTAGATTTTGGTCTTCTGAAGTGCTAATCTCACTGAAATAAGCACTTCTATGAACGCAGCATCAAAAGTTAATTGGTTTGGTGAAGTTTCGATTTTGGTCTTCTGAAGTGCAAATCTCACTGAAAGAAGCACTTCAGTGAACCCAGCGTCGAAAGTTGAGTGGTTTGGTGAAGTTTAGATTTTGGTCTTCTGAAGTGCTTATCGCACTGAAATAAACATTTGTGTAAATCCAGGATCGAAAGTTGGGTGGTTTGGTGAAGTTGAGATTTTGGCCTTCGGATGTGCATATCTGATTGAAAGAAGCATTTCAGTGAAATCAGCATCAAAAGTGGAGTCGTTTGGTGAGGTTGGGATATTGGCGTAGTGAAATGCTTATCTCTCTGAAATAAGCACTTCAGTGAATCCAGCATCGAAAGTTGAGTGGTTTGGTGAAGTTTAGATTTTGGTCTTCTGAAGTGCTTCTCTCACTAAAATAAGCATTTGGGTAAATCCAGGATCGAAAGTTGGGTGGTTTGGTGAAGTTTAGATTTTGGCCTTCTGATGTGCATATGTGAATGAAAGAAGCATTTCAGTGAAATCAGCATCAAAAGTTGAGTCGTTTAGTGAAGTTTTGATTTTGGTCTTCTGAACTGCTTCTCTCGCTGAAATAAACACTTCAGTGAACTCAGCATCGAAAGATGTGTGGTTTTGTGAAGTTGTGATTTTGGCCTTCTGAAGTACTTATCTGAATGAAATGCGCTCTTCAGTGAACCCAGCTTCATAAGTTTTATTTTTTGGTGAAGATGTGATTTTGGACTTCTGAAGTGCTTATCTCACTGAAATAAGCAATTCAGTGAACGCAGCAACAAAAGTTGAGTGGTTTGGTGAAGTTTAGATTTTGGTCTTCTGAAGTGCTTATCTCACTGAAATAAGCATTGGGTAAATCCAGGATCGAAATTTGGGTGGTTTTGTGAAGTCGAGATTTTGGCCTTCTGAAGTGCTCAACTGACTGAAAGAAGCATTTCAGTGAAACCTGCATCAAAAGTTGAGTCGTTTGGTGAGGTTGGGAATTTGGCATTCTGAAGTGCTTATCTCGCTGAAATAAGCACTGCAGTGAGCCCAGCATCGAAAGATGTGTGATTTTGTAAAGTTGTGATTTTGGCCTTCTGAAGTGCTTATCTGAATGAAATACGCACTTCAGTGAACCCAGCATCATAAGTTTTATGGTTTGGTGAAGATGTGATTTTGGATTTCTGAAGTGCTTATCTCACTGAAATAAGCAATTCAGTGAACGCAGCAACAAAAGTTGAGTGGTTTGGTGAAGATTAGATCTTGGTCTTCTGAAGTGCTTATCTCACAGAAACAAGCATTTGGGTAAATCCAGGATCGAAAGTTGGGTGGTTTGGTGAAGTTGAGAGTTTGGCCTTCTGATGTGCATATCTGACTGAAAGAAGCATTTCAGTGAAATCAGCATCAAAAGTTGAGTCGTTTTGTGAAGTTTAGATTTTGGCCTTCTCAAGTGCTTATCTCACTGAAATAAGCACTTCTATGAACGCAGCATCAAAAGTTGATTGGTTTGGTGAAGTTTCGATTTTGGTCTTCTGAAGTGCAAATCTCACTGAAATAAGCACTTCAGTGAACCCAGCATCGAAAGTTGAGTGGTTTGGTGAAGTTTAGATTTTGGTCTTCTGAAGTGCTTATCTCACTGAAATATACATTTGTATAAATCCAGGATCGAAAGTTGGCTCGTTTGGTGAAGTTGACATTTTGGCCTTCTGATGTGCATGTCTGACTGAAAGAAGAATTTCAGTGAAATCAGCATCAAAAGTGGAGTCGTTTGGTGAGGTTGGGATTTTGGCGTAGTGAAGTGCTTCTCTCTCTGAAATAAGCACTTCAGTGAAGCCAGCATCGAAAGTTGAGTGGTTTGTTGAAGTTTAGATTTTGGTCTTCAGAAGTGCTTCTCTCACTAAAATAAGCATTTGGGTAAATCCAGGATCGAAAGTTGGGTGGTTTGGTGAAGTTGAGATTTTGGCCTTCTGATGTGCATATCTGACTGTAAGAAGCATTTCAGTGAAATCAGCATCAAAAGTTGAGTCGTTTAGAGAAGTTTAGATTTTGGTATTCTGAAGTGCTTATCTCACTGAAATAAGCACTTCAGTGAAACCAGCATCAAAAGTTGAATGGTTTCGTGAAGTTTTGATTTTTGCCTTCTGGAGTGCTTATCAGACTGAAATAACCTCTTCAGTGAACCCAGCATCGAAAGTTGAGTGGTTTGGTGAAGTTTAGATTTAGGTCTTCTGAAGTGCTTATCTCACTGAAATAAGCACTTCAGTGAACCCAGCGTCGAAAGTTTAGTGGTTTGGTGAAGTTTAGATTTTGGTCTTCTGAAGTGCTTATCTCACTGAAATAAACATTTGTGTAAATCCAGGATCGAAAGTTGGGTGGTTTGGTGAAGTTGAGATTTTGGCCTTCTGATGTGCATATCTGACTGAAAGAAGCATTTCAGTGAAATCAGCATCAAAAGTGGAGTCGTTTGGTGAGGTTGGGATTTTGGCGTAGTGAAGTGCTTATCTCTCTGAAATAAGCACTTCAGTGAACGCAGCATCGAAAGTTGATTGGTTTGGTGAAGTTTAGATTTTGGTCTTCTGAAGTGCTTCTCTCACTAAAATAAGCATTTGGGTAAATCCAGGATCGAAAGTTGGGTGGTTTGATGAAGTTTAGATTTTGGCCTTCTGATGTGCATATGTGAGTGAAAGAAGCATTTCAGTGAAATCAGCATCAAAAGTTGAGTCGTTTAGTGAAGTTTAGATTTTGGCCTTCTGAAGTACTTATCTCGTTGAAATAAACACTTCAGTGAACTCAGCATCGAAAGATGTGTGGTTTTGTGAAGTTGTGATTTTGGCCTTCTGAAGTACTTATCTGAATGAAATGCGCTCTTCAGTGAACCCAGCTTCATAAGTT